>NC_067221.1:4353065-5026815 GCF_019924925.1 Ctenopharyngodon idella | reverse complement strand
TTTTCTTGTCTTTCTTCCCAGGTGTCACGTCTCTTTCGCAGGCCCTGTGCTCCAGTGATGACTACTCCAACTCTCTTCTTCATCTGGACCTGAGTAAGAACCCGGGGATTCTGTCTGGAGAAGATGCAACGGTTAGAAATGTTTTTATCTCACTTTTACTTCTTGGGCCCTATTTTAACGATCTAAGCGCATGATCTAAAGCGCATGGCGCAGGTGCACTTAGGGCTTGATTCTCGTTTGCTAGTTTAATGACGGAAAAAATTGTTGGCGCGCCAGGCGTATGGTCCAAAATCGTTGTACCTAGTCTCTTAATGAGTCATGGGTGTGTTTTAAGTGTAACATGCAATAAACCAGTCAGAGTCCCATTCCCTTTAAAAGCCAGATGCTTATTACTAACGCACCCTTTAAAAAAAAAAAAAAAAAAAAGTCGTCATTGACTTTAGAGCAGGTTTTTGTTGGTCAATGGCGCAGTCGTTTTCAGTTGCCTCAAAATAGCAACACGCCAACAATGCACCTGAACACGCCTCGTTTTCAGACCAGCATGACCATAGATGCACAGATGGGTGCGAGTACATTTGCTATTTAAACAACGTGGCGCTGGATGTGAAAATTATAACTGCGTTGGGCTGAAACTAACAAAAAAACACTTGCATTGTGCCTGGTGTTGCATTGCGCTGGGTGAATGATAAGGCCCCTAGTGTTCTTAAAGAGGCCATATTATGCCCTTTTACAAAATCGTGATTTTGGTTTTGGGCTCTACTAGAACAGGTTTTCATGCTTTTAAAAAACAAAACAAAAAAATATATATATATTTTTCACATATTTGACATTGTTGCAGCTCCTCTCTTTCCAGTCTGTCAGCAAACGCTCTGGGGTGCGTTTCCCAAAAGCATTGTTTGCCAACTAACATCCCAAGTTACGTTGTTACTAGCATAGTTCAACGATTTGGTGTTTCCTGAAACCATTGTTCAAATGAACATTCGCAAACAGCATTGCAAACTTGTGTGGTTGGAACGACAGGTCTCGAGCTGTGGTTAGAAGCATAGTGTCTTGTTTTTATGACATGTGGACTTAATAAATCATTATCTTGAGCAAAATAAGCAAGCTGACATTAAGTACAATGTGTATCTTTTATTTTGAATATATACATATGTCATTTACATATTTTATTTTGTCAAGAGATTGTAAGCACCATTTTTGAAGAGTGCGCATGTTCGTACGTGCTCGGGTATGTAAGAACGATCCTATGATTGAATCTGGAAATAAAGCAAAATAACTGAAAAACTTGTTCAACGATGCATCGTACTATGGTAGTGAAGCAGCGAGTTATGTCATTGTAAGGGAAACGCACCCCTGTTTAGTTCCTGTCTCTATAAAGCCCTGCCTTACAAAAGGTGCAGTGTGCTCTGATTGGTCGGCTAGATCAGTATGTTGTGATTGGTCAACCACTTGAGCATGTTTAGGAAAAATCAAGCCCCTTTCCATAACCGCTAGATTCACATCGCAACAGCACACTACTAATGCAACTCAACCAGTCCACGCCCCCAGTCCCACCCCCAAGTCATGAACTGCTCTGAGACACGAAGGTTGAGGATCCAAATGCAGTATTTATTCAAAGGGTAATCCACAACCGAAGTCCAAAAACGGGCCAAAGCAATGCAGTAGTGACACATACAAGACTTCGCAATGAGTGATGAGTCCGGGCAGAGAATTATGGGAACTGTAGTTTGTAAGAGAATGACAATAGAATCTGATGTAGAGTGCCCTCTGGTGGCTATCAAGGGCACTCCAGCTGGTGATCGTGACATTACTAAAAAAGCAGGTACATTGGGGCAAATATGTATTCAAATAATTAGCTGTTAGCACTAAACATTTGAACAGATCCAACAACAAATATTTGAAAACGGCATAATTTAAAAGTCGAAAACTTAAAACGAGCTTCAAAGCACAAAACGAGAAGACTTCTGTGCAGGAAATCAGATTAATAGATGATTCATTTTGGGAACCAATTATGTTTTATATTTATATTAAGTATAGCCTGTATTTATTTCAAGAGTGCGTATGTGTCCTCACAAAGAAATCAAAACCAGGATGGAACCTTAATGGAACTAGTGTCTTCACAATGTTTTCCTGGTTTTGATTTCTTTGTGAGGACACACAAAAATACTGAAAATAACTCAGTACACACAGTATACAGAGGCAGGTACACACCACACACACCACTAACAGCCTCAATGCTTCTTCTTCCTCATTGTAGAATCTGTACCTGTTTCTGGCACAGCCGAACTGCCTGGTGCATTTGGACCTGTCAGGCACTGACTGTACCGTAGACTCTGTGAGTTGACAGACCTCATCCTTCTGAATTTGTTATTGCCAAACTGCTTTTTACTCACTATGATTTATGTCATTGCACCCAGGATGCGAGACAACAATTTATCACTGATTTCATATTGATATTTCTGTCACATTTAATGGTCCTAAATTACAGAATTATGCTCATTTTCATCATTCTTTTGCTGCCAATCTCCTTCCCTCTCTTTTTTCCTACATTTCCTCTCAGCTATTTGGAGCTCTGTTGCGGGGCTGCTGTGCCGATCTCTCCTACTTGAACCTGTCCAAAAACTCCTTTTCTCACAGGTGAGCTAAACTGCCTCCCACCTGCTCTCGCATGATAATCTGTCACTTTTTAAACCAATCTCACAGGTGAGCCTCAACCTCGCACATCATCACGAGTCAGTTTGACTCAGTTGAGTTCCTCAGAAAGCACTTTTTACTCCTTCCATGAATTTAACCAAAAGTAGAATCTTGCTGGAAACTAAACCAGTTTAAAGTGCCTGAGGTTTTTACATTAATCAGTATTTTGTCTTGTTTTTCAGTAAAAATATCAAAACAAGGTGTTTACCTGAGAAGCAAAGCTAGGGGTGTGATATATCATGATGTTGGATCGTGAACGATTAAAATGTCTCCCTCAACGTACTCAACATACATTTACATCACGTTAATGCATATGATTTATTCACAATCACAAAAGTTTTTTATTTGCATGCGTTTTAAAGCCTTGCCGGTTAAATGCGTACACCCGAAGCACACTAAAAGCCTGTCAAACAGCATGTAAGTACTAAACTAAGTTGTCTTTCATGTCTTATTGCGCTTAAACTGTCAACTACACACAAGGTTTACATAAACACAGTAGATTATGTCTTGAGCGTACGTGAACAGTTAGGAGAAAACCGAATGCGTGTCTGTATATTAGATCCGTGCATGAGGTCTTAAAGTGACAGCAGCCTAATAATAAACATGCTGCCGCTTGTCAATAATGCTAATCAGACAACAAAAGGCAAAGATAAAATCACTAACTGCTCTTCACTGAATAACCTCATTAGCTTTAATAAGAATCATATGTAATTTATACAGTGAAGTCTATGTAGTGTTTTATTTTTACATTGTTTAATCAATTTCTTACTTGAATACTACTGTTAAATACTCCTATGTGAAAAAATAAATTCATTTATTTCATTTGTATTATATGTGCATCTTTGTTTTTATTTTTAATAACAAAGATAAAATAATGAAATTTTCTTTTTTCTTTTATATTTTGTTACAGACTTGTAAGGTTACATTTCTTAAATGTATCAAAAATATCAAAAATGTCTGAATAATTTTTGGTTAGACTATATAGTCAAACCAAAAATTATTCAGACATTTTTGATATATTTTTACTAGTGGGTGCAGGACACTATAGTTCATTTATGTAAGTGAGGATAGCAAAATAAAGTCAACTGTGACATATTATACCCAAAAAATTCTTCATACAGTGGACTAACAGTAAAATTTATAAAAATTTGGATCCAAAAATTATTCAGACACTTTGACCTGACCATGTTTTGCTTAAGTGTTATCTGACATAAAGATTCATTTTCTGACACAGTTTAACTCTGAGAACTTGACATATTTTATTACCATTTTTTTTTTAAATTATAGTGAATAAACTGAATTAATGAATGAAATGTTCAAGGTTCAAATGTTTTGGTTTGACTGTATATATATCAAATTTAGTTATTTTGCACAATTTTGCTTCTCAAGAAACTATATTCTGTTTTAATGATGATATTTTTTTTTTTTTTTACTGGAAAATAAGACCGTTTTTGTAGTGCAGAACAAGGTTGCTGGTTTGTCAAAGGTGGTTTAACAGGTCAACATCAGGTCTGCTCATACTTTTCCTCATCAAACATCTAGAGCAGCTTGGAGCTGTTAGCAACCATCAATGATCAGCTTGTACCAGCTGGATTTAACTACTGTACCATCAGAAGCTGGTTGTAAGTGGGTTTCCCAGCAGGGAAAAGTGCCTGCAGAAATACATTATGAGTTAAACTGGGACATGAGCGATCAGATAGAGCTGATGGACCTGCGTGGTGCACAGATGGTAATACAGCTACTGTAACAGCATCAGATGACAAAATTATCTCCAAAACTGAGCCAAATCTTTCAGAAACTGATTTGGACAAAGCTCATGAATTAAGTAAATAATGTTTTTTTTTTTAATTCTACCAATAATCTATAATTAGCTTTACGACAGAAGGCAAGTAAACGTGCATGTGCATGCATGTGAGAAGCTGTAGGCTGAGGAGATACAGAAATACAATGATCTGTCTTCCTGCCTGACTCCTTCTGAACCCGAACAGCAATTCCATCTCCCCTCTCGGCACGTTAACGGCATTATGAGAAACTCTGAAAAATGAGGCTAATTTTAGCTGAACTTATTGCTCAGTTTGGAAGATTTCTTCATCCTTTGCACCTCCTGCAAATGTGTTTTTTCTTAATTGGGTTTGAATTTGCAGAGGGATGCGCTTTTGAAGATGATTGGTTGTCTGAAGATTGAAACAACCTCTTTTTTGGTTGTGTTGGGATTGAAATTCTAGCTTACTACTACATACCAAATACAATGTCTTTTATCAATCCAATTTTGTGTGAAAATGTCAGTCAAACATCAAATATTGAGTGGGATACAGTATTGTATACAGCGTTGTATAAAGGGCCGTTCATACAAGGACGATGACTATAAAGTTTTAATAATCATTCTAATTCTATGAGAATAGGGAAGTCAACACCACCGCTATAACAAAAAATGACACAGACGAACAATCTCATTGGAATCATTTTCAGAACAATTTATTCCAGCTGATAAATGATAAAAAAAAAAACATTGGCAGCCAATCAAAATCCACTCCACTTTAAAGAGCTTGAGCATTTAAAGCGGCAGACGACACAACGATTATGATAATCAGAACATTATTGTGCATTGATTGGTGTGAACGCTAATATAGTTATCATTATATTTATTATATTTATTGTTACCATTCAGAGTGTGAATAGGCCTTAATTCTGTTTTCTGGCAAATGTAGTAGGCCGTTGCATATTGTGCTCCGCATGCATACTATATACTGCAGCAATAATAAGAGTAGTATGCTAGTATGCTATCGCAAAGGTGCGTCCCAATTTGCGTACTTATGCACTATTCTATGCTGTTTTATAGTATACATAGTGTTAGTAATGTGTTCACACTGAAAATTCCAGATGGAAAAAGTGCACTTTAAAGTCCCTGTAAAACAATATTAAAATATGTGTTCTGAGTTTGTCACTCCACAGAAAATGTGTTATTAACCACCAAGCCAAATTTGAATGATTAAAAAAGGGGGCGGGCGGGGCCATGCTCTGTGACTCTAGTGCGTCATCGACAGTTATTATAGTGAGGGGCGGGGCCATGCTCGGTGGCTGTAGTGCGTCATCGAGCCACCGTTTTAGCCCCGCCCAAAAAAGTCCTGAACACAGAATTGGTGAAAAACTGTTTAACGGTCGAACTCCACAATTCAGTACTACAGAGTTCACAGTCTTTGTAATGTGTTTCAGCAATACATTTGTAACATTTCGTACAAAATTATGCCCGTCTTGGCGAGTATCCTAGTAAACATAGTCAGTTATGTCTTAAGTGAATGTAAACAGAAAGTAAACGTGTGTGTTACAGTATATTGGATCTGTGCATTAGTCTTAAAGTGACAGCAGCCTAATATTCCTGTTAATCCAACAACATCCAACAACAGACTCACTGCAAAAAAATCAGTCAATGCTCTTGACTGAATAACTTTTGTAACTTTAATAAGGATTAATTTATACATTGAAGACTATCCAGTATTACTTTACATTTGATTTCTTTATTCAATTTCTGCACCTAATCTGTATCTAACTACTGTTAGATCTACCTGAAAAGCACTGTTTATTTAATTGGCATCTTTTCTATTGTTTATTCGTGCTATTGCTTGATTATTTAACCTTATTTTATTACAGACTGTTTACTTGACTTTAATAGTGTTTGAAATGTATATATTTATGTTGATTTTTGAACATTTGCATTGTTCTTGCATTCCATGTAAAAAGTCTGGCGAGTAAACTAAAAAAATTACTAGCCAATGGCGACTCGAGCTTCAGTGTGTCCGTAGAGGGTTGGGCTAACAGACTCCGACATTGAATGACAAAATAACCTTTTAAAATTCATACACTACAAGGTAGAGTACATAAGTACAAGTATAAGTGTATAGTGTGTTATTTGGGACACAACTGTAGCCTCTTTTTCCTAGTGCTAATTTCATCCTCTCACAAACTCCCACTTAAACTCCCACACTTGTGAGTGTGAGCACTCAGAAACGTGCACATCCAAACACAGAACCATTGCACACATGGGCATCTCCATACGAGGAGTGTGGGCGCATGTGTATGAGTAAATCTGGTTACGCTAGTGCCATGTGAAGGCAGCAATGTAAATCTGTTTGAGCTGATAAGACAGAGAGCTCATGAATATTAAATGGGAATGTTCCCTTAACACTCTCTGCTCTTGTTAACACGTTTACACCACATATTCTTCCTTCTCTGTCTCTCTTAAATGATAGTGTCACTGTCAAGCACAGAAATGCTATCATGAACTGTCATGTTTTTAGACCCTCCAGTATCCCTCACTCACTGTCTCTTTCTCATTTTTCCTGTCTAGTTATGTCTCACCCATATTATTTATTTGTCTATTTCAATGTTTTATGCCATAAACTAAGACAGCTTGTTAAAATGTTCAACACGTAATAGAGATACAACGACTCTTTCTGTATTAAGCCAGAGGGAACACTTTTGAGCCTTTTTCTGGCCTCTTGCTCAGGGTTTTGTGAAGCATGGTATGATGTATTATGGATAAAAGTCTCCCCTTCATTTCTGTCACTCTTTTAGGAAAGTGAGAGAGACACTTCCTTCCTTCCGTCAGTTCTTCAGTTCAGCGTTCAGCCTCACTCACATCAGTCTGGCGTCTATGAAGATGCCTCCCGACGTGCTGAGGTGAGCCCGGTCGCCGTTCTGGCTTTTCCTGCTGCGGTTAACACTGGCTTAGCTGATTTAATCTGGTTTAGTTGGTTTCCCAGTCTGACCAACTCACAAGTGCCCTCTCTAAATCCAACAAATCAGATTTTCACATTTTGGGAGACAAGCTAACGATATTAGGCTGGTTTAAGATGTTTTTAGCTGGGTGACTTGCATGGAACAAGATAACCCATGTCAAATTAACCCATATTGTGAGTCATGTTATGTGAGTCATAAGGTATTGTTGGTAACCAAACCGTTTGACCATTGACTTCCATTGTATGAAAAAACAAAACAAAAACACTGAGACATTTCTCAAAATATCTTCTGGGTATAAATGATGACAACCATTAACTATCCCTTTAAACACAAAAATCTTCAGTTATCACTGCAGTTTTCAAGAATACACAGTTTTCATCCCAGCATGTAGGCCTTCACTTTTGTGAATTTTTAAAGGCAGGCATATTTTTTGATGTAATATAGATTTGAATGGCTTGCTGAACAGATCAAATCAACCACATCCCCCGTGTAGTGTACAAGTAAAAAGTGTAGTGTGTACTGTAAGTAATCATTTTTGGAAAACTTGTTCAGCTAAACGGTCCATTAGTGGTAAAAGTACTTTCTTGTTCTGCAGTGCTCACCAATGCTCACAAAATCTGCATTTATTTGATCACTTAGCGCTGAAACCCTATTGTAATCGTTAAAATTTCCAAGGATCCGCATTATCCTCTAAAAGTGATCGGGCAGACCAAACCATAAGTCATAGAGACTTTTCGTCACCAAGGCTCGCCCCGATCGGCCTGATGGGGGCACTACAGCGGTGAAAAGTACGAAATCGCTCATAACTCCTAACCTGTTGGGCATAGACTGAAGTGTCTTATATTATTGGAATCCTTGGCTCAAGATGGACATTTTCCAATATTTTTCACTTTTGTGAACTAGTCCTAGGTTTTTGCCTGATCGGAACCAAACCAGCGCAACAGGATTTTCCAACCCAGTCTCATTAGAAAAACGTACCTGTTTTCGTGAGTCGCAAAATACGTACCAATACGTACATATCGCTGTAGTTTCGATGTGAAAAGTCCACTGAGTGGCGCTAAAAACATGTTCATTTTTTTTGCCAGAACAGATAAACGTGAATATGGTACATTTTTATGACGTTGGTTTTTATACGAATCACCGCAGTTCTGATTTGAAATTTGCACTCCATTGCGTTTTAAAATAACGTACCACCAACACTACACCTAAACCTACCCGATAGTGTTAACAAAAGCAAATGTGACATAAAAAGCATTCGTAATCGTGCCGTTTTAGCTTGTTTAGATCTCTCTTTGAGCTCTCTTACCGTGACTCACCTTTCACGGGATTCGTACCCAGGGCTTCCTCGTCTTAAGTACAACTCCGTGTCAGCTGAGCTACTGAGCAAACTTGTTATGTTAGAAAAGCGAAACATATGGAGCTGGTTAAGCGATGCAAAGTCCAAAATATATTCGTTTATAAATCGTGCACTGTGGTAAATAAGCATTTTGAAGTCGTAACATAATATTGTGCAAGGAGACGTGAAAACTAGTCTTTATTAATCCATAATCTGACCCTGTAATCGCAACTGTGTATGAAAACGATCAAAAGCGCTTGCCGTTTTACTGCCTCTAGCGTTCATTTATGTTGGAAACTGCAGTGATATGTACGCATTGGTGCGTATTTTGGCGACTCGCGAAAACGTTCCCACAGGTACGTCTTTCCTATGAGACCGGGTTGGGATTTTCTGGAGTCTGATTGTGTAAAACTTCTATTCACGGTCCCTAAGGGCTGCCGTTTGAAGTGGGAGGAGCCACGTTTACTAAAATGGCTATAACTCGTGAACAGAATTAGATTTTTTTTCACCAAACTCAGCACACATACGTATGTAAGAGCTCATTCTGTGGTCATGTGAAAAAGGACGACTAGCCACTTGGTGGCACCATAACATAGAATTTTTTTAAAAAAATGGCTATAACTACACAACCCGAAGTCTGATTGACTTGAAAATTGGCGTGCGGTGTCTTTGTCCAAGGTGCCAATACTGCCTTTGAGGACAATCGTGTATCTCGAAAAACGTGGCCAGCGGCGGCGGCACGATTTTTCGCACATGTCCACGACATTCGTACCACATGGTAGAACTCCTCATTCTGAGCAACTTTGCCTTTAGGACCGCCGCTGTCCATTGAATCGTTCGTTAAATATTAGAGATTATTTAAAAAACCAACTAGTCCAAGGTTTATGGCTCAACCTCAATAACTGTTAAAAAGCTTTATAAATCATATATTTCCTATGATAAATTGCCTCTATTGGCTGTAAATGGTCTTTTCCATCTATGATGGAGATGGTTACAGGCTTGCCAATTAAAACGTAATACCTTTTTACGCATGTGCTTAAAGGCCTTAAAGCGCTTGAACCCCGATAATTGCTGCTTGCAGCTATATATATTTTACCATTTTTACTACTACTATTCTTACCCTAAACTTTTGAATGGGATTATAGATAATATATATGACTTTTACTATTAATGGACATCTCAATTCTTTGACAGAGGCTTATAATAAATAATTTGTTGAGTCTGCTATTATTATTACATCAAAAGAAACACAAACTGCAAATCATTTTTCCGTCTGGATGTATTCATTAAAGTGTTAACAGTTCTGAGCGTGAAAAGCCCACTATAAGAACTCTCTGGGGATTTGTTTCTAGTTTTAGAGCTCTGCACCCCTAACTGAGGTCAGAATCAAGATGTTCACGCAGCTGCTATTTTAGGAAAGCCGGAATGTTTTCAAATGAAGCATTTCAAAGAGGGTCATACCTCCTCCCTGCTCACAAACACAAACCGAGCGCAAGACGGGCTGTCACACCCAGCTGAGCACCTGACTTTAGCTCTCGTCTGTCAACACCACCGGCCCACACCAGAGGAGTCGAACTAATCTCTAAGCTCTTTTCCCCTTAATCCTTTAAGACCTGCGTAACGCTTTGACAGTGTCCATATAGACCTTTTCTGATTTGATTTATTATGGAGATCAGCCATGGAAGCACATAATAGAATGCTAAGTCTCTTCAATGAGGCATGTAATGCTGTCAGTAATGACGACGTCCATGTGTTTGTTCACAGGGCTTTGTTCCTTGGGCTTTCATCCAATCCTCACATCACTGACCTACACCTGGACATCAGCAGCTGTGAGGTACCCCATCCCCCACGTTGTGGCCCTAAACCTGGACTGAGCTCTTTAAATGCCTGTCCTCTCTGTTGGCTGTAGATCATTCAGTCTGTGGTCACCTTACTGTGTGTCGGCTACTGAATTAGTCACACAGAAAGTGTTTACAGGTTTTGTTTCAGAATGCAATGTGTGTTTATCTCTGCATTGCCTTATTTTGCCTTCATGCAGTTCTTTTATTCATTCTCAGAAATCAAATCATAAACTATTTTAACATTTCCGCAAATCTCAGTACTGTGGATTTGAAAATAATTAACATGTTATGTATAGAACTAGAGGAGACCGGGGCTAGTTGTCACACTATATCGGTATATTTTGTATGTTGGCTTCAGGTCAGAGATTTTATATTTCATTCAGTTTAGTAATTACAATTTTTGGTGGCCAAATCAATTGTTTAATGTTTTTTTAGGGGTGTGATTTTCATGTCAATGATTCTATTCGATTCCACACGATACATTGCATCCTTAATTTTCAATATTACTGCAGATGGCTACATTTTCGTCAATGAATACAAGCAGTCAGATATATGAACTCCCTTTTTATTTTATCTGCTCCAAGAAAGTACACTTCCTGAATCTAGTAAACATCAAACAAAACTTACGTCTGAACACAACAGACGACAGGAGCATTTAGAGCTAATAAACACTAGTAGATACTAAAAGTGCATGAAACTGTCAAGTACTGTACTTAAGTTACAATAATGCTCAAACACATGCTCGCTCACAATGAATAACAACAGAGAAACTTCAGTAGGCAGTGTTGCCAAGTTTGCGGTTTTCCCAGTAGGCACTGTTGCCGCAGGTTGTTTTACATGTCCGCAGGTTGAAGCGACTTCAATAACGTGATATTTAGCCCCTGGAATGAGAATTTTACCGGGGGAACCCCACCAAAAAACATGGATTTTACCCCATGGGACGTGATTTTTACCGGGGAAACGCAATTGGGCTAGTTTTGGGCTGGTTTTGAGAAGCAATTGGATGGGCTTTGTTGTAAAAAACCTGGCAATGCTGTCAGTAGGCTATAATCGATTATGGTCTATTACTGTCGATGCAGAATCATCCACGTCCACATTGCGATGCATTGTAGAAACGATTAACTTCAACACCCCCAATTTTTTTTTTTTTTTTTTTTTTTTTTTACGTTTGCTGATACATAAATTGTTTTACAGTTTAAATTTTGCTTAAAGGGCTATATGCTGTTTAATGACAGGTTCAGTTCTGACAACTTACCCCTTATAGGCCCTGTTTAAACCTGGTATTAAGATGCGTTTTGGTCGATCGGATTACAAGTGGACGACGCTGGACGACGCACAGGTGTAAACGGGGTCTAAAACGTTTTGAGCTTGTCCACTTTTGAACACTTCCAGAGGTAATCGAAAACAAACTCGACCGGATTGCTTTCGTAGTCTAAATGCTCATGTGGCCGAATGTGTTCAAACAGCCACAAAAGACCACCTACTCTCCGCCTACTGACTTAAAGTGTAAACATTATGGGAAGCGCTCTAGCCAGACGGGATTTAAACTTTGTTGGCTGAAGACCCAAGTTTTGTTTGAAGATGAAAAATGTACCAATTCCTGATTTCTAACACACACTCACCGCCGGTCTTGCGACTGTCAGCAGAAACGAAAGCTGATGATCTCTGTATGTTTTTCGTTGTCTCCTTTCACGTTCATAAGATCTGAAAAAACCCATACATTTACCCTCCCGTAGACCCTGCCCTCATAGAAATCAGGACAGAAGTTGTTGAAAGTGGACAAAACAGATTAAAACACCAGGTATAAATGGGAATGTGTCTCCCTCGTCTACTTGTGATCCAATTGAACAAAACGCATCTTAATACCAGGTGCAAACAGGGCCTTAGTGTCATATCTAAAAAAGTCAACCTGCATAAAAATGGTGTAACAACCGTTTGGTAACTTTTTCAGTTGCCGGTATGGCTTGAATGGCTATGAAATTAAACATTTCTTGATATAACTATTGTAAAGTTCTGGCAGTTTTGTAAAAGTAAGAAATAATAAATTATAAATATCCTTAAATTAGTCCAAAACTGCTGCTCTATCCAGTATGCACTGTAAATGTGTGGAGCTATTCTAATGGATGAGTCATTCCGGATCTCCTTCATTTTTGACGTAGATGATTGGACTATTTTAGAATAGCAAAACAATACTTTATGTTTCTTCACAGAAACTGACTTACAAAAAAAAAGGTGTAAAAGGAGTAAAAGGTGACAACTAGCCCTGGTTTCAAAATAACAAATGGAAAGCCCGTAAATGTATTTATTTGGCAGACTGTGTGTTAATGTATTATTTTTCAACACTTGAAATTGATCCTATGACCTTGGTGTTGGTAGTACCATGCTCTTTCAGTTGAGCTATTGGAAATATTTAAGTTCATACTAGTATAAATTATACATGTTTGAGCCTTTGAGTGTTCTCTCTCTCTATCTACCCTGTGTGTCCGTCTTTCCCTATCTCTTTTTCATTCTCTCCGTTTGTCTGCCTCTCAGCTCAGGTCTGCTGGAGCGGGAATAATACAGGACCTTTTCCCCAGAGTCTCCTGCATCAGCACACTGGACATCTCAGACAACGGTGAGACGTCTAACAGCATAAATGAAAGGAAGCTTTTGTCTGCTCCCACTGACCTTCAGCCCATCTCTTTCCCCTCAGTTGCGTTTGCTTCAGTCTCTGTTGACTCTGCCTGTTCATTTCAGGGCTGGATGCTGATCTCCTCTGTGTCATTCCTGCCTTCTCCAGACACCCGTCCCTCAAACACCTGCTGCTGGGCAAGAACTTTAACATCAAGGGCAGGTACTTATTCCCGGACTGAGAGAGACACACATCATAGAGCAAACAGAGACATATGTATACATTTTTTTGTGTGGCAGATGCAATGTATCAAAAAGAGTATGAGCATTTTTACTAGCTGCCTGTAGCAGTTTGAAGATAAGCGCCTGAAGGGTCAATACAGCTTTAGCTCTATCAGCAACATCTGTGGCATACTGTCGATTGCCAAAAAACTGAAAATGTTGTACCCTTACAATGGAAGCCTTGCAGGCAAGTGGGAAATGTGAAACTCATATTTTTGTCAAAGCTCTTACATGAATCCTACAGTAAAAAATGTTATTTGAGCTGTCTAAATGGTCTAAATTGTCAGGTTTGAAAAGGAGTGAGTTCTCTAGGCTGGTGAAAATATGTTTTTAACAATATAAACCTTTCAAGACAGACCTACAATGAGCTCTCAGGATATTAATGGATGGTAAATGTTTCTGTTGAAGCTATCAGTCAGCGTAGTTACAACATCATTTAAAAAAAAATCTGATTTGATAGACAAATTCCAGGTGATAAACTACACTACCTGTAACCCCGGGAAGAGAGATCTACCAATCAGAGAGTTGCAGCAAGCAAATCATCTCAGCAGGGACCACCCACTACCATGAAGCAATGCATATGATGTAACTGAGTCTGTCTCGCTACACACGCTCAAGCTTCTTATATTTAGCACAGTGGTTGCTGTAGAAAGCGCACAATGCAGGAGAATATGGTTATACTTTATTTTACTGTATGTGTACTTACCCAAGAAAGTACTGGTAATAAAAGGTAACTACATGGGTTAAGGTTAGGTTTAGAGATAGGTTATTATCTAGTTATAACCCAGTTATTGTAATTGCTATACTGTAAAATAAAGTGTCTTTAATAAATCCAAATCCAACAGGGAACACTCAGGAGATTACCGGGAATCAGCATATAAAACAACCACATAAACCAACAACGACACGGAACAATGAACAGAGGAAACTAAGGGTTTAAATATTGTGATAATATTTCACAATATTACTGTTTTTACTACATTTTTGATTAAATAAATTCAGCTTTGGTGAGCATAAGAGACTTCTTACAAAAACATTAACAAATAAAACCTCCAGATGGTCTTTTTTACTCTGAACATGGTCATAAAATGCATCACTAATTAATTAAACAGGTGTTACCTAGTCACTCTGCAGGAACTACTAGTGATCTGGATGATTATTTTGAAGTGAAAACTAGGGCTGGGACAATAAATCGAGATTTTCCGAATCGCGATTCTCTATCGAATTGATTCTGAGATTAGTTTTTAACAGCAGATGGCGCTCTAGGCTAGTTTGTAACCGCACACTCAAATGCTCATGAAGAAGAGCGTTCGTGCGTTCGGCTGAGTCTGAGAAAATACTTGCACCTCAGAATGCTCTTATGATGCGAGATTAATGTAAACAACCCACTGCAATTCGATTTGTAATTCGCTTCAACCTTTTTGAACTTTATGAATATTTTAGTAAAGGTTCAAGTGGTGTGTGTGAGGAATTTAAGGAGTGTTTCTACGGGTGTTTCTAAAGCATGCAGTGCCATCTGCTGTTAAAAACTAAGCTCAGAATCGGTTCGAGAGAGAATCACGATGCATTTGGAAAATCTCAGAATCGATCCAGAATCATTTCTCGATTCGCGATTCAACAATTTATTGTTCCACTTGTTTTCACTTTAAAATAATGGTCCAGATCATTAGTAGTTCTTAAAGAGTGGCTTGGTAACACTTGATTAATTTATTAGTGATGCATTTTATGACCATGTTCAGAGTAAAAAAGACAATTGCTTACATCTCAGACACGTTAGTGCTGTGATTAGTAATTAATTGTGAATTCTTTATAATTTATCAGTTAGTAATTAGTTCTTAATGAAGCTAATCTCATTCATTAATTATTAATTGCCCAAAAAGCAACTATCTCAGTCCTAAATTTGATATTACTTACTGATGTACTCATTTGTCCTGCGTTACTTCCTGCATAGTTATTAATGACTAACCATTAGTCTAAAGTGTTAAAGGCACAATATGTAATTTTTCACCACTAGAGGTCGCTTACTCAAAACAAAGGCGTAGCTTGATGACGCCTTGATTTCGCAGAATCATGGGAGGTGTTGTCTTCACGTCTACAGCTGGTGGAAAAAATAATCCGACAGGACTCGGGCAGAAATCATATTCATGGATGAGCTAATGTATTAAAGATTTATTAACGTTATTGTAGTATGAAGCAGGGCGTGGCTGAATGCCGTTGGAGTGGAACGAGGAGCGATTGCTAATGATTGCTAATGCTACTCTGTGCGTTTGCTCGGCAGCTACTATGAGACACTTGTCGCACACTGCAGTAAGCTAGATCAATATTAGTCATGGTAAAACATGGTACTCGCGGTAAATCAAGAAAACAAGATTTAAACAATAAAACTGTGTTGAGCTATATAACATGATTAGTTTTCTGTCGATGAATGTATCCAAACAGTTGCTCACCTGTCTAATAAAACACATAATATATTAAAGCATATTTGGTGTTTCAATGGTTTCTACAACATAAAACCGGAAATCGAGGGTAACGCGGGTATGATGTCATTGATAGGCGACACACGGACACAGTCCATGTCCTGGTTAAAATTGCTTATTTCTCTGAATTAAAACATTCTTACACAAGTATACAAGTCAACAAAATATATAACACTGCTCTAGTGGTTTTTGGATATTTTAATCCAAAAATCTTACATATTGTGCCTTTAACAATATTTTTGGTAACACTTTATTTTAAGGTGACATAGTTACATGTTACTAACCCTCAACCAAACCCTAACTGTAACTCTTTAGTAAGTACATGTAGTTAATTACTATAACTCAATACTTATTTGAGTAAGTACAATGTAACTACATCACCTTAAAATAAAGTATAACCATTTGTTTATATATAACCAGTGTGTATTGCTTCACAGTATTCCTCATAAAATTAAGTGTATTACTGCAAGCGTTTGTTTTCACAGATTGAAGGATTATTCAAAATGATGTTCAGTGATAATCAACAGCATGACCTACAGTAGATACTGATAGAGCTTAAGTACAGTACACAGATTCACAGATATAACAGATATCCACCCTGAGACAGGCAGATGAGGTAAGCAGGGTAGAAAAGTCTGTGAAACCGTCTGCAATCACAAACCGAATGCGAGCACACAGTAGGAGGCTCTCAGGGAGGAACTGGGAGAGAGGTGTGTGAAGTGTCATTAATCTTGGGGTTGATGGAGTTTATGTGTGTGTATGTATTAAAGTCCTGCTGTTTCATGTGTTTGCAGGGTTCTGGATGAGGTTCTGCAGAAACTAGTGCATCTCGTGCAGGAGGAAGAGTGTGTGAGTGTTTCACAAGCACACACACACACACATACACATGGACATTACTCTTTGTTTCCTGTACGCACCTTTTTGCTTTCAAACACACGCGGAGTACAAAAGCTTTCTAACGGTCTGCTGTGTGTATTACAGCACTAGTGATTCATCCATCCTTCCTTCACTCTCTCTCCTTCTTTCTTTCTAATCTCTCTCCTTGAGGGCACGTAGCCCTCTCACTGCAGATATCGCCTTGCTTGATCAATTATTAAGCACTGTTTTTACAGATCACAGACATTGCAAGCTCACATACACATACACACATACAGTACACTCTCTCTCTGGTTGCTCTTCCTTCTTGACAGGCCCTGCAGAGCTTGTCTCTGGCCGACTCCAGGCTGCGTTCGAGGGGCACGGTGCTCGTGAACGCTCTCGGCAGCAACGCCTGCCTGAAGAAGGTGGATTTGAGTGGGAACGGACTTGATGACACAGGAGCAAGGATGCTCAGTAAAGCCCTGCAGATCAACACCACGCTCAGGTAGTCTGTCATAGGGAGAACAGAATTACAGTACTGCAAATTATTTGAGATGCATACATATACTGTCTCAGCTGCACAAAAATATACATTACAGTCAGGGCTTGACATTAACTTTTTTGCTCACTGGTCACTGTGGCTAGTGGTTTTCCAAAGTTATTAGCCACTCAGCATTTTCACTGGCAACAATTTTTGACATTGACACCATGGGGAAAAACTGCCATATAGATATTTTTAATATTATCTCATAATTTGGCAGCAGGTTTATTAGGCTGCTGTCACTTTAAGACCTGACGCACTGATCCATTATATTGTTACACATGCGTTTTCTTTCTCAAATGTTTACGTTCACTTAAATCATGACTGACTGTGTTTACGTGAATACCAACCTGGTCTCATTAGAAAAACGTACCTCTGGCAACGTTTTTGTGAGTCGCAAAATACGTATCAATACGTACACATCACTGCAGTTTCAATGTGAAATGTCCACTGAGTAGTGCTAAAAGCGTGTTCATTTTTTTTTTTTTTTTTTTTTGCCGGAACAGATAAATGTGACTATGGTACGTTTTTATTACATTGGTTTTATATCTATATTTTGTACGTTTGTCTGGTGAGAGGCGCTAAAACTGTAATGCTCCATTACGTTTTAAAATAACGTACCACCAACACTACACCTAAACCTACCCTATAGTTTTAACAAAAGCAAATGTGAAATAAAAAGCATCCATAATCATGCCGTTTTAGCTAGTTTTGATCTCTCATCTTTGAGCTCTTTTACCGTGACTCATTTTTCCATATTACAATTCCATATCAGCTGAGCTACCGAGCAACCTTGTTATGTCAGAACAGCGAAACATATGGAGCTGGTTAAGTGATGCAAAGTCCAAAATACATTTGTTTACAAATCGTGCACTTTGGTAAAAAGTGTTTTGAAGTAGGAGACGTGAAAACAAGTCTTTATTAATCCATAATCTGACCCTGTAATCGTAACTGTGTATGAAAACAATTAAAAGCCCTTGCCGTTTTACTGCCTCTGGTGTACGTATTTTTGCGACTCGTGAAAACGTTCCCACAGGTACGTCATTCCATGAGACCAGGTTGGTGAATTCTCTTCAAGAACGGCATTTTGACATTATTTTGTGTGTATTTGACTGTTTAAGTGCAATAAGCAGCAAAAAAGAACTCAATTTGGTACTGAGAGGCAGCTTTATGTGTGCTCACTTTGGGTGTGATTACCCATCAAAAAATCTATATTTTTGACAACACTGCATTGCACTTAGTTTATTATTTCAGATGGCTTTTTAAAAGACTACAATTGAAAAATGTATATATTATTTATAATATTTAACTAAATGGCAAGCCCTGACGATAGTAATAACTGGACTGAGAGGCCAAATATTAATTTTAGTTTAGGTGTCAAGGACTAGATCTTCAAATGATGCATCGTTTTCAATAGAAATCTTTGCAGATTTCAGCAAAATTATGATTGCACATAATTTATGGTGTTCTACATCTTCTGCCTGTTGTGTTTTTTCCCCTTTATTAAATGTTTTGGTTAATTTGTTAATGGGTCATTTTAAAAAATATGGTGACAAACGTGTGCCTTGAACATCAGTCTATTAAATATAAAACAGTTTGACACATATTTTTAGTTTAGGGTCCAATTCTCACTAACTAGTTTCTTATAATCATGCATATTACCTAGGATATTAGTACTTATAAAGCACATATTAATGCCTTATTCTGCATGACCATATTCTACATCCCTTAATTCTACCAATAGCTAAACTTAATTACCTTACTAACTATTAATAAGCAGTAATTAGGAGTTTATTGAGGCAAGTCGTAGTTAATGGTTGGTAGTGAGAACTGGACTCTAATCTAAAGTGTAACCAAACTTTTTGAATTGCCTAAAAAAAAAAGTTTACATTTTTGTTTGTTAATTATTTATTTGAATATTTATTTATGCATTTACAGTGCTGACACATTTATTTTTGCTCATTTTGTTTTCTCGGGGTTTAGCAGTAGTGCAATGTAGAACTAGTGTGCTAGAAAGCAGAACAAAATAGGCAATTAATAATGATTTTAAAAAAATAACTAAAAAACAAAAGTCATACAGTATATGTAATAATGCCTATATGTTAATAAATACTTACCATCAGCTTTTATGGGAGAAAACTGAACTGAATCCAAAATTTCGTCAAGTTAGAAAATGAAAAATTTTGACAATGACCCTAATTCTTTTCTCTGTTTATCACATTTGACCATATTTAAAACAGAACTCAGCTTATTTTTTCATCAAAATCAGTGCAGGAAATGTACAAAAAGCATGCAGATTCCATTCGGGTGTGCTCATTAATAATAAATAATGCATAATGGTTTAGTTCTGTAATAAGACTGTCATGGTTTGTTTCTTTCTTGTAGAAGTGTGACGTGGGATCGGAATAACACAAGTGCGACGGGTTTCCAAGATGTGGCTCGAGCCTTAGAACAGTATGACACACACACACACACACTCTCGCATTCGTATCATGCAGACTCACCCATGTGAGAACTGACTCACTCATCCCTCTGCGAGCTTACTCACAGCATGCTGTTACTGGGAAAAAATAAGAAGTTCAGTCCATGCCTACATGAATCTGTTTGTGATTGCACAGTCTTTCATCACCTCTCCGACCTGCCTGTGATGCACAATTAGAGCATTGTTCTGGAAACACCTCTGTTCCCTGGAGATCTACACAACTATTATTTAATGTAGAAACTTTTTTAGCAGACTTGAACTTGTATTCAGAGGACTAATCATTGTGAGAAGGTTGTTCTCAGTACAGAATGCTTTGAGAACTGTTGAAAGAAACATAGTACTCTGTAAAAAGTTATAAAGAAAGCAACTTGTTTCTTTAGACACATTTTCTATCTTGCTGGAGCTTATTCATCTCTTGTGTTGCCATGTTTGGGGAAAACTTGAATCATTCCTGCTCTCTCCTCAGTAACTTCACTCTGCAGTACATGCCCATCCCACTCAGTGATGTCACACAGGCGTACCGTAGCGCCCCTGACAGGACAGAACAGGCACTAACCAAGGTAAGAGTGATGATTTTTTTTATTTTAAAGAAGCTATGGCAACACTTTAGTTGGGGACCAATTCTCACTATTAATTAGTTGCTTATTAGCATGCATATTACTAGGATGTTGGCTGTTTATTAGTATTTATAAAGCACATATTAATGCCTTATTCTGCATGATTATATTCTACATCCCTTAATCCTACCAATAGACTGTATAAAACAATAGTGTGCATGACGTCACCCGTAAGTTTTTGAAGAGCATTTTTGAAGCCCAAAGTGGGCAGAGCCGGCCGTCGCCATCTTGGCAGTGCGTCACTCCCGGATAACCAAAAATGGGCAAAGAGGCGGAATGTGGGTGGAGCTGAGGTGCATGGTTGCTAAAACCACGCCCGCCTAGCGCGACGTGACCAATTTAGCTCATGCTAAAAAGCTAATGCTATATGCTACTGATAGCATATAACATTAGCTCCTGTCTATTCTTGAGTAATTACAGGCCTATTTCCTACACATATTTTGAGGACATGTCAACAATTAAAACAAATTCTTCCAATATAGTCTGTGTTAGTAAATGTTAGTAAACGCTATTTATGAAATGCAGGTGTCACATTATATGACAACGTTTCAGACTGTTTTATACAGTCTGTGGATTCAGCCTACAGCTAATCACTGTCAGAATCTGGAGTGTAGTAAAGTTTTTTTTTTTTTTAATTATAAATAATAAATAAATTATTTTAAATTAATTAATTAATAAAATATTAAAATTTCACTCACTGGAAAAAATGGAGCCCAGACTTCTTGGACGGTCTGTTAGTACAATTAACCACACAGCGTCATAATTGTATGAAATAATCCCGAAAAAAAAAACACAAACATGGCAGAGATGCCAAGTTCAGCGGCTGGAATTAGCTGAGGTGATGTGACGGCTAACAGACAGCAGACGAACGACCGCAGCGGCAATCCACCTGTCACTCAAGTGACCACGCCCTTAATTATGCAGAACTTTATAGCGTAATATAATTTAAACGGATGAGTTATAAAAAAATTACACCTTCTCACAGTTGTCATGAACGGCAAAATTAGCTATATAGACCAAAACCACTTCTTGTACCAGGTTGTAAACTTTTTTTCTGCTGTAAATTCGGGCATTTTAACATAGGAGGTCTACGGGATTGAATCCCTTTTTGGAGCCTGTCTCTAGTGGTCAGTCGATGAATTGCAGTTTAAGTCACTTCTGTGTTGGATTCAAGAGAGAGACCAGAAGGTTGCTGCTTGATCCTACCCAATACCTAAACTTAACTAGTAGTCGACCGATATTGGTTTTTTGATAGCCGATGCCGATATCTTAGAGAGCAGGGTGGCAGATGCCAGAAATAAAGCCGATATAGATACTTCATATTTATTTGAATTAATATTTAATAAATTAGAAATAAATAATTTGAAAATGAATTTAAAAAAAAAATTCTTAATTAAACAGGCTTTCTTTGGATGGCAACTTAATGATTCTGTAATCGTTTTTCACAAATAAAGAAATTGTTTAAAAAAATATGAATAAAAAGGAAGTAAACACTGTAACCAAGAGGGCACTCAGTTATCTGGTAAGTCTGTGCTTACTGGGAATCATATTTTTTCAGAATAAAAGTCCTGCTTTCAGTACATTGGCCAAACAGAAAAACTTATCGGCCAATGCCGATATTTAGAAAATGCCAAATATCAGCCGATAAATGGCCTTGGCGATATATATCGGTCGACTACTAAACGTAACCACTACAACAACTACCTTACTAACTATTAATAAGCAGTAAATTAGGAGTTTATTGAGTTAATATGTTCCCCAAACTAAAGTGTGACCTAAGTGGTATACAAGTTTTTGATTCCAGGTATAATACTAGTCAAGATTTTTTTGCACAAAACAGCCATAATTTATTTCAACATTACCCTTTACCCTTAGAAATAATAATAAACAGGCTTTTTTGCTTCTATACCTTGAAGACATGTGTTATGTAAAGACACAGTACTGATCTCTTGCTGTTTCGTTACGTAACCCAGTTTTCCAGCTCTACTTGATTCTGATTGGTCAATCAGGGCATTTAGCAGCCAAATGTTTTGCATAATGAGTAAATTCAGACTAATGGTTAATCATTATGGGTTTTTCCATAAGATGTTCTTTTTTATTTATATATTTGATCCCCACAGTCATGAATATTTGGTTACATTCTTGAATTTCATAGTAGATGGTACTAATTTCTTTTTTATTAAAAATAAAAACTGTGTTTCCATGATATGACTTCTTTAAAAATCCATAACTCTGTGTGTCCGGCTGTTTTGAGATTAACAGTCCCATGGTGGTGAAATGTTTATGCACGTTTAATGAGCCCGGAGATGTAAAACTTCTACAAGGTCGGCGCTGAGAGAGGGACACCGCAGACAATACGTTTATCTTTCATTAATTCGCAGCATAATTACAATCATTTCCACATGACTGCATGGCTTATCTGAGCATCAGCGCTCTTTTATTTGTCATTAATGAGTATTCTCTCTCTCCCTCGCTCTGTCTGTCTGTCTTCCCGTGTCGCTCTCAGATCCAGCGGGCTCTGTTAAGGAATAACCAGACTCAGCGTTTCTCTCAGAAACAGGCTCTTCGGTTGCATCAGGGGCTGGTCACCAGTACTGCAGAACAGGTACAGACCACTTCCTGAGCACCGCCTCATGTTCACGTGCCTCATGGTCTCTCTTACTCTTCACAACTGCAGATCCGCCACTTCTAGTATGTGATCATGTTGATAATGGTGGTGATGAGGTCTCTGGGTCAGAGTTTGGGTCAGTTCAATTTCAGTTCTGCCAGTTCAGAACAATTGAGTTTAATTGGTGGCTAAATTGCAAGTTTTATTTCAATGCATTTCCTGTAATATGTTAATTAAAATGCACTTAATATGGTCAATAACATATTTCAGGGTCAAATAGCAGTTTTTTTTTTTTTTTTTTTAATGTAATCACGAATTGCATAATTATGTAATTTAAATTCTCAGTTAGCACTTTAAAGTTGCAGTGTGTTATTTCGCTGCCACACGTTGTCCTCTCCCAATTAATTCAGCAAGGATGCATTAAAATGATTAAAACTGATTTCAAATTAATGCATTTTTTTATGTCTATTCACCAAAAAATTCTAAAAATGTTATGGTTTTCACTAAAATATTAAGCTGCACAACTGTTTTCAACATTAATATTAATAGGAAATGTTTCTTGAACAGCAAATCAACATATTACGATTTCTGAAGGATCATGTGACACTGAAGACTGGAGTAATGATGCTGAAAATTCAGCATTGCCAACACAGGAATAAATTACTTTTAAAATATTTTAAATTGTAATAATATTTCACAGTATTACTATTTTTACTGTATTTTTGATCAAATAAATGCAGCCTTGATGAGCAAAAGAAATTTCTTTCAAAGAAAAAAATCTGGGTAACACTTTATTTTACAGTGTTCGTTAGACATGTTACATATTGTAATTACTATAAATTGTGCATACACACAACTAACCCTAAACCAAACCCTAACCTTAACCCTACAGCAAGTACATGTAGTTAATAATTATTACTCAGTATTTAAAGGCACAATATGTAATTTTAGCCACTAGAGGTCGCCTATTCAAAACAAAGGCGTAGCATTCTTGGAAACATTTGGGATAATGTAAGTACACAAGTCAACAAAATATATAACACTGTGGATTTTGGATATTTTAATCCAAAAATCTTACATATTGTACCTTTAAATGTGTAATTATACTGTAACAACAAGGACTCCTTAAAATAAAGTGTAACCAAAATCTGTATAGTATAGTATACCTGGAGAGAGGAAGACTATCCATTAGCATTCCCATTCAGGTCAACCTGTGAATGGATTGCTTATATTGGTCTCTTCACAATGAACTGGGATAGGAGAACATTTTTACCATAAAAAAAATTATATTTTTCACATTAAATTAAATGCATATTCTTCAAACATTTGTGTGTGTGAGAGAGAAAGAGAGCATCTCTTTTACTTGCTTATGTGAACTCTGACTGATCTTTACTCTGTATTGTTAGATGTAACTCACACAGCGATATCTCTCTCCTCTCTCTCTGTCTTCCTCTCCTCCTGCTGTCCCAGGTGATGGAGCGTCTGTGTGTACGCGTGCAGCAGCAGGTGTGTGTGTTGAGAGGAACAGCTGAAGGGGAAGAGCTACAGGCTGCCAGACAGGTCCTGAAGGAGGCCAGGAACTCTCGAGCTGTGAGTGTGTTTGTGTATTTACCTGTTGTCAGATTTTTGGACACCCACTGTCACGTGCTTTATTAGGAATATATTCCACATAGTAGTACAGTCATCAAACCTGTGAAAAAAAACAAATGTAAGTGTTAGGGCTGTACGCTTAATCAAAATTAAACCGCACGCCATTTGGCAATTGGCTGTGATTTGTTTATGTGCAGCTTGTCAGTGAAGTATGGCTAAATCTGAAAGCCAGAGGGCGCTCTTGTGCAGAAACTCCAAATATGCCCTGCAGAAGAAAGATAGTGCACATAATTCCAGGAAATCCCTATGGGCATCATACTATCGCTGTAGCTGAATAAACAGAAGATTGAAACACTTTGATTGATTAAACATGACTAATAAACACACGACTACGACAATATATGGTTTATCTGAGTCCTTCTCGGGTATTTTCATGATAATAAAGTATACAGTTGAGCTCAAAGGTTTACGTACCCCTTGCAGAATCTGCAAAAATGTTAATCATTTTAACAAAATAAGAAGGATCATGAAAATTGCATGTTATTTTTTATTTAGTACTGTCCTTAATAAACTATTTCACATAGCAGAGGTTTACATAAAGTCCACAAGACAAAAAAATAGCAGAATTTATAAAAATGACCCTGTTCAAAAGTTTACATACCCTTGATTCTTAATACTATGTGTGGTCACCTGGATGATCCATGACTGTTTTTTTGTTGTGTGTTGTTTGTTCTGAGCAGTTAAACTGAGCTCTGTTCTTCAGAAAAATCCTTCACGTCCTGCAGATTCTTCAGTTTTCCAGCATCTTCTGCATATTTGAACCCTTTACAGCAGTGACTGTATGATTTTGAGATCCATCTTTTCACACTGAGGACAACTGAGGGACTATTAGACAAAACTATTACAAAAGCTGCAAAAGTTCACTGATGCTCCAGAAGGAAGGAAGCACGATGCGTTAAGAGTCGGGGATGAAAACTTTCTTGATGTGCAAGTTTTTTTTATTTTGTTTAAAGAACATATTTTTTCATTTAGTTCTGCCCTTTGGAAGCTACAAAAGATACTTACATGTTTCCCAGAAGACAAAAAAAAGTACAATTTATCCTGTTCATCCAATTCAAAAAGTTTACATCCCCGACTCTTAATGCGTCGTGTTTCCTTCTGGAGCATCAGTGAACTTTTGCAGCTTTTGTAATAGTTTTGTCTAATAGTCCCTCAGTTGTCCTCAGTGTGAAAAGATGGATCTCAAAATCATACAGTCACTGCTGTAAAGGGTTCAAATATGCAGAAGATGCTGGAAAACTGAAGAATCTGCAGGACCTGGAGGATTTTTCTGAAGAACAGAGCTCAGTTTAACTGCTCAGAACAAACAAGGGACTCATGAACAACCATCACACAACAAAAAAACAGTCGTGGATCATCCAGGTAACCAGGAGTATGTAAACTTTTGAGCTCAACTGTATAATGCAATGCTAACCGACATAGCATTTATCACTGTATAGAGTACTATGAAATGATATGTTGTGCCTTATTCTGTGTAAGAAGCCATATCATCTCACAGAACAATGTTGTTTCAAAATTGATTAAACTTAAATTGATCAAAAGTGACAGTAAAGACATTAATAATGTTGCAAAATATTCTCAAATAAATGCTGTTCTTTTGAACTTTCTATTTATCAAAGAATCAGTGTATGTATATTTGTGATATTTTACAATGAGGAACATTTTTACAGCATTTATTAATGTAGGTAAATGATCATTTATAAATTATACTACTGCTCATTGTTAATTCATGTTCTTTCATAATCCATTCTCTAATGTTAATTTATACAACTTAAAACATTAAAATGTATTAGCATATGCAAAAAGTATCACTTTAGTTTAATAAATGTTCATTGTTCATTGCATTAACTAAAGTTAACTAAATGAGCTATATTAACATTTTTGGCACATTTCTATTTGTCTACAAAACTGATTCAGCATCTAAGCATTTAACCTTTAAAATAAAAGGTTTTTTTTAAGATCATGAGAAACAAATTCAGTCAAGTATGTCTACATTTTTGACTGAAAGATTAAATTATATAAATGATATATTACTGTAATCACATTAATGTTGATATTTGCTTAACATCGTTTAATATAGTTGTAGATGGCTATACAGTAATATTCAGTCAGATGTTATTTATGTGCTTTGAGTTATTGATTTCAGGCATTCTCTGTTTTTTTGAGCAAACATTAAAAGTTAAAGACATCACCTGCATGGCTCACGTGTAACAGAATCCTCACAGCGGTCAGTGAGAGATCATGACTGGCATGTGAATTATGTCTGCACTGTCCTCTAGCTGTACCCCTCGCTGTGTGAACTGGCCCACGTGCTGTCGGTGGACGGGCCGGTGAGACAGAGGCTGGACTCTCTGGCCGGAGAACTTGCCAAAGCAGCTGATAAAGAACTGCAGGTGATGTTTCTCTCTCTCTCATTCTTCTGCCTGATTTATATCTGCTTTCTTGTTCTGTTGGACTTGAAAGGCGTGATGGGTGATTGATGGTGGATTTGTACAGGTCATTGTGGACTCCATGGTGTCTCTGTGCCGGGAGCTGTGTCCGCTTTCTTGTGCCGCAGCAGAGTGTCTCTCTCCTCCCCTCTCCTCCATCTCAGAGCGCGTGTCCATCCCTCGTTCGTCCATCCGAACCGCTCTGATGGAGAGAGCAGCTCAGGACATCAACAGAGCTCTGGAGTAAGAAACGAGGGGGATGAGTGGTTGATGTTTCTCAGATGAACACCTTGAGAATTATACAAGTCCTTTTGAAGTCAGTTATAAAATATATATATATACACACACACACAGACATAAAGTAAATAAGGTAACAAACAGCATGCTGAAGATGTTTTAATGCATTTTTTATTTTAATGTTTTTCCAGCTTAGTCCTTTAAAGACCCCTTGATTTAGATTTTTTTCTTTCTTGATATTGATTCACTTTCACTTTGGGTGTATTCAATTTTTTGGATCCAATATACCAAGTCTTTTTTAAGTCAGTTCACTCAGCGGTCATCTTTATAATGCCCCCGGGCAGCAGCTTTGAAAACAGCTGTCTACTTGACTGGGGAATGACAGCAATATCCAAAACTGTTTGCCGAGTTTACAGTGTAATCTGTGGTGGAGCTCGCCTTTTTGGGATGTTGTTGCAAACTAAAGAAATTGGATAAAGCTTATAACAAATAACTAGGGCTGTCAAATTTTTAATCTAATTAATTACACAATGTGGCGATTAATTAATCTAATTAATCACACATCAAATTTGTCTGAGAAATTACCCCCAAAAGATCATTTAAAGTCATTATTGTGTTAAATGAGAAAAGCATCAAATAGACATTACAAAATAATATATTATACTGTATATTTTTTTATTTAACATAGAATTTATAACATATAAATGTTTAGGCTTCAGCGGCCATGAGGGTGAGTGAACTATACCTCTAATGGGTTTTTATTAATATGGAAATATGAAATATTTTTTTAATGAAATGGTAATCTAAATTAGAAAGTAAAACGGCCAATAGGTGGCGGTAAATGTCTAAATGAGTCGCTGAGTCATTCATTCATTCGATTCGTGATTCATTCAGGAATTCATTCAATGTTTGATTATGATTTCACTTTAGTTAGTGTGTAATGTTGCTTTTATGAGCATAAACAACATCTGCAAAGTTACAACACGCAAAGTTCAATGCAAAGGGAGATATTTTCTTTTAAAGAATTCTCTGTTTAAGGACTACAACAAATGGCTTGTAGGGACTACAACAAGCTTCTTTCCCAGGTTAGTGACATCACTAACCCTAAAATTTACAAAAACCCCGCCCCCCGAGAACACGCGACAAAGGGGACAAGGCCATTTTGGGCTGCTTTAGAGAAGAGGAAGAGTTGCTGTAGTAGAGAGTTGTTGCCATGCCGTCATTTTACACCGGACTGCTTCACAAACGAGGGTCAATTCAACGCTGGATTTGCACAAAAGATTAACATGACGGCACATGCTAGTCGATGAGTTGAATCAACTCCACAGCAACTACATAAATTTATCCACTAACCATTCAGAAACGTCCAGTTTCATTCTAAAAGTTGTAACTTCTTCCTGAGTCTCTCCATCAGTGTCGACTCCGGTTTGAACAATGTAAGGCTGAACACCGTTACTGACAATCCTCATTTTGGCTGCGTGAGATTCTCCAGCTTTGTTGTTGTTGAGCGACCAAAGCGTGAGCTGTTAAAGCTCCGCCCTCTTCTGGAAAGGGGGCCGGGAGCAGCAGCTCATTTGCATTTAAAGGGACACACACAAAAACTGCATGTTTTTGCTCACACCCAAATAGGGGCAAATTTGACAAGCTATAATAAATGATCTGTGGGGTATTTTGAGCTGAAACTTAACAGACACATTCTGGGGACACCAGAGACTTATATTACATCTTGTGAAAAGGGGCATAATAGGTCACCTTTAAGTAAATGGCTCTCTTTATGAATGGGCTTTTGAATCATTGGTTCACCCGATTGATTTGCTCAAAACGCGAATTCATTCAGAAACGATGCACCTCTGTGTGTTGCTCGGAGATGCACAACAGTTCTGCTTTGGCTTTATAGGTAATATTTTCGTTGGAAAAACTGAGCAAAAACACAACATTGTGTCTAAAATACAACACAATATTACCTTATATATTGAACTGTTGTATAAAATCAATATTGCATTTGCAGCCGTGCTGTTCGGGACAAAAACAGCACTCGTGTGATATTGCTTAACTACATCATATGATATAAATATGAGTCAAAAAATCATACAGGGGCATTTTTGCCCAATATCTTGAATTTTAGGGTCATTCTAACTGCATTGTATAGGCTTCATCACGCAGTGAGTTGTCGCTCTGTTTCATGTTCGTCATCAATCAACTGTATGAAATGCAAGAATAATAATTTTAGCGCATTATTTTCGCATATTAACTAATTTATTAAATTAACGTGTTAAATTGACAGCCCTACTACTAACCTAACTAAAATGTGTGCAACACAGGACTGAATATGATGCACTGCAATTGATCTTAATCATTTGAAAAAAGTGGATGTGTAGATATTTGAATTATTTTATTTCATTTTTCCAGCTTAGTTCTTTAAAGACCCCTTGATTATATTCTTTCTCAATATTGATTCATGTCCATTTTGTCCAGCCAAACACTCGCTGCACTGATCGATCAAAATCATGAAGTCTTCAATGGAAGGACAAAACCTACTTTTCTATAGCCACTGTGTTCACAGCTGCAATTCCCAGCATGGTTTAAACATGATCTAACATGTATTTTTGTGTCTCCATCTCTCTCACTCTTAGGGAGGTGAAGCTGTCTGTTGTTTCATATCTCACCAACTCCATAGTGGACCAGATCCTACAGGAACTTTATGCCACACACAAAACCCTGGTACTACAAAGCAATTTCTCTCTCCATTGGTCTGTTCATTCTGAGCACGTGCACACGCATCGCTCTGCCTCACGCATCTGTTCGTCATCACAGCTCCGGCAGGTTTCACAGATGAGACGACTGGAAGATGGGGGAACGGCCAGGCGCGCACACAGACATGCCGACATGCTGGACGTTGTGGAGGATGACTTTGGCATCAGCATAGTGAGTGTGTTACTTGAATCACTCACAGCTGACTCATCTGTGTGTTTGGTGGTATTTACAGTATTTGTCATCTCTGGTAACTCAGCGGCCTCATCATCTGCTCAGTTTGCAATGTTCTCACTCACTTCTGTCGCTCTGCACCCAGGACACAATCGCCATTAAGAAACGCAGCTCCAGGACCAGACGCATTCGTCCCGTGTCCAACAGACTCAGTGAGTCACACACACACGTTATGTAGGATGAAACCAGGACTATCATTCATTTTTTAGTTAACACACTCATTCAGTGCTTTCAAGTCATGTATACTTCATACATCTTTCAGTTTAAAGTAAACCCATTCATTCTTTATATCATATTTATTAGGCCTGTCAATTTATCATGTTAACTTACTTGATAAATTTAAACATTAAACAGATAAAACTAGCACTGATAAATAAATAAAACAATAAATTGACTTTTAAAAACACTTTTTTTGTCATTCAGTGCTTTTGTCTGCCACAATAATGTCTTCATTTGACTGCTTTCCTCAACAAAAGATGATATGATTATTTGCGATGATTAATTGATTAATTAATTAGCATATCATGTAATTAATTTGATGTGATTCACTGTCCTCTAGGTCTAGGTGACGACCCTAACTCCTCACCTTTAGTGTCCACTCCTCAGACATCTGCACCTCTTTCACGCTCTGCATCATGGGAAGGTCTGTCCACTCTGCCCACACAGGGTTCACCTCTGCGTCATGTGACCCACGTCAGACCGCGGCCACCAAGACGGCACAGGGCTGCACATGCTCCCTTTGAGACAGTAAGAACCAGTGCCATTGCCACATCAAATATGACTTACAGTATCATTAGGGGTGTAACAGTACACAAACATGACGGTTCGGTACGTACCTCGGTTTGGTAAGGGTTCGGTACAGCAGGGGGGAGAACACTAAACATAAAATTGCTTCTTTTTCTTCTTTTTTTATTAAATAGTGTTTTATTAAACGGGTCAATGACATGACGGGTCTTTTTTTTGTCCAAAGGCATCAATAATAATAAAAAACAAAGATATGACATCCACAGTATGTAAGGTAGTACAACTAGATCACTTTTATTGAATCCAAAAGGTTTTAATTATATTTTGCTACATATAAAGGTATTTTAAAGATTCTGAAGTGTCAAAAGGTCATTCGGTTTAACCGTCCAAAGGCCAATACAGCCACTTCATTTGTGATTAACTATTGTGATCTTAAAATGTAATAAATGTATATATTTTTTATTCTGGTATGATTTTATAACATCATATATCAACATAGTGCAAAATGGTATTAAAATTATGTGTAGAAGTCGTTGCTTTGTTATGAGAAAAAATGTCCGGAAAAATTAATTACATTGATGTCATTCGGAGTAACCAATATAAAGGGACCATTTTGGATTAAGTCATGCAGTCAATATCATGTGACAGGATGTGACATCATTCAGACTCCTGCAAAGGACCACATGGTCATGAAGCAAAGTAACTAACTCTCTTTTAGCTATTTGAAAAATTCATGTTTTCACTCGCTCATACGCATGTCCCGAAACATCAGGTCATTCGGTACAACCGCTTTAAAACATGGAAATATTTCAAAAACTTGTACTAAATGTAAAATGTTTAATTGTCCTTTTGCTTACTAGCTAGCAAGCTAACTAGCTAGCTAGATATCAGCCTGTTAGCATTGTTCGAAAATATTGTCATTCGGTAAAACCGAAATTTTGGTTAAACCGAATGACTTTTTTGGTGACAAATTTTGTCCATCTTGTAAAAAATAACAAAAGCAGTGTTAATTTATTATAAAAACCACATAATCTAATTGTTAACACTTAATAAAACTTCAAAATTAATTATATCTCCATATCTCCATATCTTAATTTCCTTTTTACACTTTTAAAAACCTTATTCGTCAATGACCCAAACACAAATTGTGTGTCTCTCTTTTTAAATAAATTCAATTATAATGAACATTTTAAATTCAAACTATTAAATTCAGTTGCTATTTATATAGACATAATAATCAACACTCAAATAAAAAACAAAAAACATTGCACATAAGGCAGGTTTTGCATTAACTTCTAAATCTAATTATTCATTTATTCATTTTTGAAATATAATCATTTACACAGTTACTGTCATAAATTGTTTTCATGACAAATTTATTTAAACATATATTAAATAATTAAGATATTACTAAAAGGTAAAGTAAATATAATGAATGTACAAGCTAATATAGTGCATATATTTAGTGAAATGCTTCATTTCTCTAGTGAACTAACATGCTGTGGACACTGAATGACTTGCCTGAGGTGTATGTAATGCTACGTGAGATATTATTCTCAAGCTGTTTTATTGATGTCTTTCCACGGTTGAAACACTGGTTAAGAGATTACAAGTAAACATATATATGCATAGATCATCTGTTGTTCTTCTTCGGTTAGCAAACAGCGTTACCACATTACCACACGCGCCCCCTTCTGGATTGGAGTGTGAATTGCCTGTGACTGACTGTATTTGTCGTCTGACTGTATGCACCGAGCCGTGACATCCGTACCTTGACAAATACCTATACCGTTACACCCATACTTTTCATATGTCTTTATATAGCATGTTTATTGCTATAATAAAGTAAATTAAAATGAATTGAATTAAACACTACACTCCGATCATTTCAGGCTTCGCCTCGTATTGTATTATTGACTTCTAGTTTGATATTAGCCACATATTCATCATATATTTTTGTGATCAATATTGTCTTCAATTCAGAGAACACAATCAAATCAAACAGAATACTATTATTATACCTGTAATTAAATCTGCTGCAGACATAGACACGTTTAGATTTGCACCTACAGAGGCATTCCTTATCATGTTGTCATTGAATCGCTTGTATCCCCTGCAGTCCTCTTGTAACTTCTATTACTCCGCTGACTAGTGAACAAATCAGATCTGCATTCTTAAACAGAAAAAAAAACACTCTCAATAACTTCATGTTTTCTTTAAAAAAAGAAAGAAAAAAAAAAGCCAAATCTATTGCACATTTCTCTTCATCCTCATGGAATTAAATGCATACTGCATTGCATGATTGGTCCTCTTGCTTCAGGATTGAAAGTAGAGTGATATTTCTTTGGGAATTCTGCAATTAAATATTAATTGTGGTAAGTTAAGTCAAAATAACACTGATTTTGGATTCTACAGGAAGTATTCTTCAAAAATGCATAAAATATTAAATACAAAGCGGGTTAACTGACAACCATTCAAGCTGTTAACAAGAGGAGGAGGGGGGTGATTTTAATCACGTTCTCTTGTTAACGTGATTATTCTCAGAAATCTGACTGAACGTGGGCCCAGATGTTTTCTGCATGCTCTCCAGAATTAAAGCATCAAACATTAAAGGCTCTCTCCTTTTCAATCACTTCTGATCACAGTAAATGCCTGCAAGCCCTGTCTTTATGTCTGTTGATCAAATTAATGCTCTGACATAATACACAGGAACAAAACCCAGATGGTGAGACACCGTACTATGACAGCATCATCCACTAACACAAATTTAGAGAGATGATCTACTCCAGTCCCAGTTCTGAAAAGCAGACATCATCATCATCATTATTTCTCTTGTCGTCCTGTAGCACTGCTCGGAGAATGGTGGAGTATCTCTATTGGATGATGGACTACCTGACTTCTACACCAAGAGAGTTTTACCAGACAGGTGCTTCAGTACTGAATCCTTCTGTGTAGTAATGCAGTCTAACAATGAAGGTGTCACATCTGCCCACCTTTTAAAGGTTGAAGGAATCTGGGCATGCATAAATTTGGACGTTATCTTATCTCTGACACCCTGACTTTCCGTCTTGCAGTCAGCTGTCATCCCACCATCACGCTCAGGCTCTGAGGAGGAAGAAAAGACGCAGTGTGCTGTCAATCTTTTCAGGATTCAGGAAGAACCGAAACTCTACCATATCATATCAGGAGCCGGACCCTACAGGAAGGGGCGGGGCCTGTGGGGAGGAATGTCGCACAAAGTGAGCCATTCATTTGTTAATACAGTAGTGGCCAGAAGTGATGTTTGGTTTTAATGGCCTTGCATGTTTGATTAAAGCATCAAAATTTGATGAATAGAAAGCTTGAATTTGAAATAGAAAAGTTTAGTAACATTATAAATGGTTTTACTGTCACTTTTGATTAATTTAATTATGTCCTTGCTGAATACAAGTATTAATTATTAAAAAAAAGCCATCTTACTGAAACCCAAACTTTTAAACTGTAGTTGTAAATATATTAATAAAGTCGCTGTATTACATTAATAAATCAGGCAACATAACTCAAACTCTTAATCTCGTTTTTCTTTTATCTTTGGCTCTTTCAGTGTTGCCACTGAGAATGTGTACTCCTTGATTCAACACCCAAAGGATCGTGGGAGGTTAGACCCAGGCCCTGAAGGCACCAATGGGAGGTTGGTAGGGCCGGGTGTTCAGAGGACCCCTCAGCTGTCGGGACGGCATGTTCAGGGTATACCCCTGCCAGGAATGATGGGAATTGGCCCCTCCTGCTTCTCACAGAGACAAGTAATTCACCACATTACATCATTTAAATTCCTGCTCAGTTCTTGAAACTGAGTAGAATTTGAGTTTAAGGAAGGATTTAAAATGAAATTAAAATACATTTATATTATTCCTTTGACTATTAATAATCAATAGTTGAAATGCCACCTGTAGTGCGTATTTAATGCCACCAAATGTGTATTTAATTTATAAACAATATATTTTATTAGAATGTATTATTATAATTAATTGGTTTTATTTAATAAACTTAATTTTTATGTCAGTATTTTTATTAAAGTCCCCCTGTAGTCAATCATTTTATCTTTGATCACCAAAATGACATATTTAAATGTTTTTTTTCCTGTGAAAAAAAATTCTTCATGCCTTAAAATATCTTGAATGTAACTCTACACCCTTGATTCATTTAGTATACGCGGAACCATGAATATGCAAATTAGCTCCACCTCCACTCACTCACACAGCTCAGAGATCCACTCGGTCAACTTTACCGTAGTAAACGTCACATGATGGCAAGTGGAAATACTGGTTTAATTCAGCCATATATGTTTGAACCAGAAATTGATTCAGAAGAAGAGGAAGAGTGAATTATACAGACTCATCTACAAGTCCATGTATCAGAATGGTAATGCGTTTTATGTATCGCTCTCTACAGCGTCGGACACATAACGGTAATTAATATGATTAGCCTTTTGCTTGACTACATTATTGAACAGCTAATAATGTGTTGCTAATGTTACACAAACCATGTTCCCGTTCGCCATCTCAGAGTCAGACAGCTGCCTTCTAAAAATCAGTATCTTAGAAACGCTTTGAACAACTCAGAACATCAGTGGAAAAGGCATATAGTTCATCATAATATACATCATATACATAATTCACCCGCTGTATTTCTAAATATACCCGATTTTTCATATCAACAGAAAAATATACCAGGATAACCTGGCTTCTCTCGAGACTCCCTGCTTCACAGCACAGTTAATGATATGCTAAAGCCCGCCTATATGTTGACGTGATTGGTTACAACATGTTTGTGACGTAGAGAACGGGTGATTTTAAACTGTGTTTTTGAGACTGTTTTTGTTTCTCTACAGTTTTAAGGAGAAAATACTCAGCAATGGTGTTGACTGATGAATTTGCACATGGTTTGTCTTAAAGTTAATATTAAAAACACTACATAGACAAATAAACAACATTAAAAACTTGATTTTCACCACAGGGGGACTTTAAGTTATCTGAAAAGTGTGTGTGTGTGTGGTGGTGGTGGTGGGGGGTGCAGTTTTATTGCTTTTGACAATATTGAATTTCATACAAATAAATCTTTATTTGGGGTGAGGGGGAATGGGAAGAATCTCAGGTAATGAGGTAGTAATAAAAATGAATGATGACCCTGCTACATGAACCTCCTGATATTCATTCACAAAATAGCTGTTGTGATGCAGGGAGTGTTGAGCACAGACACACTGAAAGGAAATTGTTTTTGTTAGTTAGTAGAATAATGGTTGTTTTTGATCGATTCGAGAACAAACCTAATATGAATTTTATGAGCATAATGACGTTTACCACAGTCTCTCACACTCTTGTCTTTCTGTTTCCTGCAGTCGCCTGATTACAGTGAGGTGTTCGGCTCATCTGAAGAGATTGGATACGGAGAGCATGAGATGGACCGACATTCAGATATTGTTGCTAAAGGGCACACGCCATCTGTAGACAGACAGACAGAAACAGGAAGACAGGAATCACAGCCGGACAGCCAGAAAAAGGCAGACAATATAATGGACCCTCAGCTGCTGGAAACCAGAAAAAGACCCGAGCCACCGCCTCAGAGCACCAAGCCGAGCTTGGCGAAGACACGGCAGCGCCATCTGGAGGAGAGCTCTGGTACTGCATATTTTGTCATTATTTGAATCATTCATTCCTAACTTCCAATTTTTAATGCCCTTCCCTCCTTAACTTTCCTCCATCTCGTTCACACAGATGTATGTCATTGCTTACATTGCACTAGTGCCCTCTACAAAATAGCATTGTCTCTGAGGCATGGTACAAACATGTTACACTCGCAGTAAATCAAGAAAACGAGATTCAAACAATAAGATGTTGAGCTATATAACAATGATTACTTTTCTGTCGATAAAAGTATCCAAACAGTGGCTCGCGTGTCTAATAAAACATAATATATTAAAGCGTCTTTTGTGTTTCCATGGTTTCTGGATATTTTAATCTTACATATTGTGCCTTTAATAAGCATATTACACTATATAACTCTCTATCTCAATCGTATGAGCAGTCATGGTCATTATTTCCTGTCCCTAGATAAATCTACTGAAGATTCTGGAGAACTGAGGGAGAAGGATGAGGAAAAAGAGGACAAGAGATGTGGAGAAGACCAAAAAGACCAAAAACCAGAAGGACAGACTCCACCAATCCCTGAAAAGGTGTTTGGATCGTAGTATCGTGAAATGTCTTTGATTCATAATGTCAGTGATTGTAAAGTGGGAGTGTGTCTTTATGTATCATTACAACAGCTTTTGATTATGTCATTCCTTTCAGCCATGTTATTATTCACCTCACACGTCTCCCATTGGCTCCTCACCACATGACGTGGCCAATGAGAATCAGCCACCACCTGTTCCGCCCGCCTCTACTAAGCCTGTGTTTCATTCTGCTTCAGTAGATTCTGCTTTACTTCAAGGTAATTCAGAGACAACAATTGCATTTAAACGTCATACTGGTAGTTGCATTTAACTTTCCATAAGCTAAAGTTACATTTTGGATCATAAGCAAAGGATTAGTTCACCCAAAAATGAAAATTATTCCATGATTTACTCACCCTCAAGCTATCCTAGGTGTATATCTTCTTTCAGTTGAACACAATCGGAGATATATTAAAAATATACTGGATCTTCCAAGCTTTATAATGGTTGTGAATGGGGGGTGCGATTTTGAAGCACAAAAAAATGCATCCATCCATCATAAAATGAATCCATCCAGGTTAATAAAGATCTTCTGAAGTGAAGCAATGGGTTTTGTAAGAAAAATATCCATATTTAAAACTAGGGATGCACCGATACCGATACCAGTATCGGTATCGGGCCCGATACCAAGCTCATGTACTTGTACTCGTACTCGTACACGCTCTCTCTTTCTTGCGCGCGATCCCAGTTCTCTCAGACAGCGCGCGATCAGTTCTCCTCGTGCCTGAATGGTCAAATGCACACATAGTTGTCAAAATGTCCATCGTGTGGAGTATCTCACGTAAATACAGTCGGTTATGGCTTAGGTGGATGTAAACATTTGGGTGAAAACAGGATATGTGTCAGTATCCATGGATTCGGTCTTAAAGGGACCGTAGCCTATATTTGTCATCAATGTTAATAAAACAACAAAATACGTTAAATAAATGTATACATGGTAAATAAACTTACTGTATCTGAAAAACAAGTTTATTTAATTTGTATCTCTACAGTATTTGTTGTATTGTTTGTAATTTGTTTGTAAATTTCTTTTTATATAACAACAATTATATATTGGTAATTATGCCCTCTGAAGGTTATTGGACACTGTGGAATTTTTGTTCTTTAAGTTTGTGACAAGCACATAAAAATTATTACTTTTTTCATTAGAGTAATAATAAAGAAGCTGTCCTACATTCATTAGTCTCACTGTGTTGTACTTGGAAAACTGCAACATCACCAAAAAAAAAAAAAAAAGGGAAATTAATAAATGTATAGGTATCGGTATCGGCGAGTACGAGAAAAAAAGTATTGGTACTCGTACTCGGTCCTTAAAAAATGGTATCGGTGCATCCCTATTTAAAACTTTATAAACTAAAATAACTAGCTTCTGGGAGATGACTGTACGCTTTTTGCGCAAGTCAACTTACGCCACAAGAGTAACCCGTGACGCGATGTATGACGCAGGATGTAGGAGTATCGTAAGCTTAGACGCCTCTCGCGGTTCAAACAAATAGGGCTATGCAACAAACTCAAGCTCCTCTTCTCTTATATCGAAATCCTCTGACATTTCTCTTTAAAATTTCTCGTTTTAGACTTCTAATTCATGACCGGTGTTTTGTTTTGCTTTATCCTCTGCGATTCGTCATTATGTCATGCGTCGGGTCACTCTTCCGCCGCAAATTGATGCGTACGGCGTCTGCTGTAAGCCAGTTATTATAAATATAGTTTATAAAGTTTTAAATATAGATATTTTTCTTACAAAAAGCCATCGCTTCACTTCAGAAGGACTTTATTAACCCTCTGGAGCCATATGGATTATGTTTATGATGAATGGATGCATTTTTGGGGGGCTTCAAAATCTTGCCCCCAATTCACTACCATTATAAAGATTGGAAGAGCCAGGATATTTTTAAACATAACTCTATAACTCTAATTCGTCTGAAAGAAGAAAGTCATTTACACCTAGGATAGCTTGAGGGTGAGTAAATCATGGGATCATTTTCATTTTTGGGTGAACTGTCCCTTTAATATGATGATCCCTTGTGAGAGACTTCTTTCCTAAAATGTAAAGATATATATTTTCCTGTATACAATTATACATTTAAACTTTGTGAAAAAATTAAATGTGATATTATTATTATTCACTTTTACTTTATTGCATAACTCCACAAAAAGTACATATTTTATATATAATATTAATATTAGGCCTATTATATATTTTTTGGAAAAAATTTCCTTTTTTTTTTTTTAAGTTGACAGCGTAACCGAGATTAACACTGTAAACCAGTTTTTAGAAAGCAGAATGAAATAGTAATATCACATTCGATGAATGTGAATGTAAAAAAAGAATTGTATTAATATTTTACTGATATTTTTATATTAGTGTATTAATTTTAAATATTAAATTAATATTTTAAAGAGGGGGTATCACACACAGTTTCTGCCAATCTCATGTTAATCTTGAGTACCTATAGAGTAGTAGTGCATCCTTCATATCTCCAAAAAGTCTTTAGTTTTATCATATTTATAAAAGATACATACACTGTACTAAGTATTTCTGAAAACAGCTGAGTGTCTGGAGGCGTGTCGTTGTGAGCGGAGATAGAGTGACGAGCTGTCACGAGCACACGCAGCTTTTGTGTAGAGATCGGCTGCAAGCTATCAATGGTCAGCTAAACAAATGTATTTAAACACACACAATACACCATCACATTATCCCTGTATAACTTTTGAATCACTATAATGAATATAGCGTATAGTGAATGATGAATAATGAATTTATGAATTCACTACGTTCGTGTTGTTTACATTATATGCACTTAGGCACCTATTGCCAACAAAACAGACATTTGAAGCAGTTTTACTCTCCACCTGCTGTTCCGACTCATGACCGGGATCATTCCCGCTGTGACCGCTCCATCTTTCAGTTTCAAACGATCTGTAAATTCAGCGTAGAACTGGGCCTTGTTTATGAAACCATAAGCGCCGATCCTGAGGGCTCGAACAGCCACGGAAAAACACGAGATATTCTCCATTCATTTTAACCAATAAAAAAGTGATTGCAACTATCAGTCTCTATGGTTATTTTAATAACAAATACCGAGAGCGCATCAATGTAATGCCTGAGCATAAAACTCTCAGCTCCACTTAACGCTGGGTTCTTTGGGTAGCAAGGTTATCTTTCCCTCACAACCAAAAACACACTTCTTTGGTGACATTAGCCGGGCCAGTGTCGGGCCAGAGCGAGCCAGGGCTTTCAGCGGGCCAGGCTAGGCTAATAGCCCCGGACTTGTAGCACCGAGCCCAAAATCACGCTGCACTAAAACCCGCCTGTAACACGCCTCTCTGAAACAACGTCACACAAACCCGTCATTTCACAAACAAATGGAAGTTTTATCAGAAAAATATGTTTTACCAAACAAATTGATCATAATGAATTAATTTGTGTCAAGATTAAACATTAGTCACAGAAATAAAGTGGTATTTACTGTTATTTCACAAAAGAAAGAGGACACACGCATCTGTCGCCTCTGTTTCTGTTTATTTGTAGTCATATGTTTACATCACATTTACAAAGAATGATAATTTCTACAAATTTTCCACCAAAAATACGACCTGAGGAGCTTTAGCACTCTCTCCAGTGACAGTCCCAACAGTTATATTTTCAGTCTGAGAAACAGAGGAATCCCGAAAAACTGGAGTTGCTTTATTTTATGAAATATGGATATCAGACAGTCCGTTAAGAGACGAGACATGCTGACAGATAAAATAAATACATGATTGTGATAGCCTACGTATATGATTTGTCTGATTTCAAGCCGTCGTATTTACCATGTTTACTATGGTAATAGCGCGCATAGTCTTGGTGATCAGAATCCACATCGGATCACAAACAGAAGTTATTTCAAACACTTGCTGCTGTCTGAAAGTGAGTTTTGAGCTAAAATGTTTTTAAAAGTCTTTAATGCTGATGTTAGCTGGTCACCTATTGTAATCATCCATGGCGCCTCCGTCTCCACACACAGATTAACTCCGCCTTTGTTCGTAACCACTCCCTCAAGCCCGAGCTGGCCCGCTTTGGACCAAGGTATTCGGCGGGCCGACAAACCCTGGCCGTTGGCCCCCGAGGAAGCCCCGACGAGGCACGATCAAGCCCCGGAAGTGGCAGTGGAAACGCGACTGGCTCTGGCACGCACTAGCACACCCGCTTTAGGCCCGACAGTGGAAATGTGGCTATTGTTGATTTTATGAAGTCCTGTGACCTGTGCAGCTCTGCCGATGACTTCTGTAAAGCCGAACGCACATTGATGGGCGTGCTCTTGCTCTCTCGCTCTGGTCGACGTGTGTGCGCGCTCTTCCGGGAGAAGTACCCGTACAAGGAATTCCGCCCCCGTTTACGTAACACAGGCCCATACTCGGAAAAAAGACCCCGGAGTTTGTGAGGATTTGGAAGAGTATTTTTGGCACAGAAATACTCGTCAACTCGTGTTTTGAAACTTTGGCCATGTTTAGCATGAGAATCCAACTCTTTAATAGTGTAAACAAGTCAGAATGCATGAAATAGCATTATACCCCCCCTTTAAGAACTTTAACAGCTCTTAAAATAGATTTTGTAAAATAGTTTTTTGTGGCCTCCCTGATGTAGAGAATGTATGATGTTTGTTTTTGGTCAGGTGATGAAGTCAAAAGCAGCCCTGGAGGTCCCATGAAACCACATCGAAACAGGAAAGCCAACTCATGTGACACAGGTACACACTTTGAATCCCTACTTTTGAGCATGTGACGAGGGTCTGCGTTCATCATCTGCCGCTCTAGCATGCTTTCACGTATCAACTCGGCATCATCCTGATCCTCACATAGTGCCTTCCGCTCCCTCTGTGTGTGTCCCCTGTATTCACCCCCTTAGGAATGGAGCAGGACACCCGCTGTGATCTGGAGAGATCCTCAGATCGCAAACCCCCTGTGAAAAAACCCAGACTCCCTCCGAAACGAAATAAATCTTTGGATTTCCCCGGTACTGTGTTGTTTTGTGTGTGTATGCACTTCTTGGAAGCGACAAGCAGTTTTATTGGCTAGTCTGACTGGAAACTGCTCCAGTAATTAGAGGAAATCTTTCCTGTTACATGTGAATGTATCGTGAGCGTGCGAGTGTGCACCTGTCCGTGTTTGTGTGTGCACAGACAGATGGCTCTGAGCTGACCTTTAGCAAAGCCAGATTAGTAAACAGGTAACGTAAGTAGGCCATCATTCACTGCTCTCTCTCTCTCTCTCTCTGTTTATCTCTGCAGGTCATCAGAGTTCGGAGCCAAGCAACGCCGAAGCATCATGACGACCATTTGAGCCAAAGCTCTGTGAAAACAGAGGGTCATAGTGATGCTGAGAGGAGAGAGAGAGGGAGAGATATGAATTTGCACCTTGATGAAGACTCTCTCAGACAATTTCATAGTCATTTTACACGCGCATATTCTTGCTTACTCGAGTGAATTGTTTTGCTTCCGCTCCCGCTTTGACTTACCCAACATTCTTAACCTTCTGCACTTAACCACAATTCCTTTATTTCTCTCTCTCTCCGTCTCTCTCCCTCTGAGTCTGCTGACAATCTTTGACATAAAGGAACATTTTTATCTATTTATCTTTAAAACCATAGAATGATATTTTGTAAAGTATAATATATAAACAGAACCAATATTTGCACTAATCATCGCTTGAATTCTCGTTCGGTTCGGTGGATGTACCTCCCCTTCATGTCCGACATTACTCGTGTGCAGTTTTGTAGTGTGCGACTAACTTACTCTTATTTTCCGTCTACTCGATCAATATCATAGCAGTATTACTGTTGTCTTAATCAGGCATTGTTTATGCAACTGGATAAATGTTTAAAAATTTGCCGGCCCTAAATGAACTTTATTTTCTACTAAATGTGATTGAATGAATGAATAAAAAACTGAATATTACATGTGCTGTTGTTCTTTTTACTGTACACAGTGACTAGCCTTTCCCAGACAGATAATAACATTGACAAATTACCATATTCCATATTTACGTAAGATACTATCATGGTACATAGATGTCCAAAAACATGCTATTAATAGGGTAATGGTAATACCACTAGATTTGCATTACCTTCAAAGAATATTATGATATTACCATGGTATGTGTATTCAAAACCTCATGGTAACACTGTATTACTTTGTTATATACACTACTGTTCAAAAGTTTGGGGTCAGTAAGGTTTTTTATTGATATTGTCAAGGTCTCATGCTCACCAAGGCTGCATTTATATGATCACAAATATAGCAATTATGGGTCAAAGACGAAAAAGGGTTTCAAAGCATCAAAACAGCTTTGAGTTGTTGTTGTTGTTTTTCGATACATCAGAATGGGTCCTGTTTTTTCTGAGCAAAAATTAAATGTCATACATTTTTTTACCATGATTTACAGAAGACACCCACTAAAACAATCTTGTCAGGGACATTTGCAACAAAAAATCTATTTATGCCATATTAAAGACTAATGACTTTTACCCCAAATGCTAATTACTTGTAATATTACATTTTTAAACTTTGCCACTATCCTAGGTTTTGCCTATTTGTCAGCAAGAATGTTTTACTCATTTAAAATGCAATAAAACTTAGTATGCTCACTTATTCTTTTATATATTTTAATACGTACAGGTCAGACTAAGTATGATGTTTCAAGTTTTACATAAATATAAGTGTTACACTGAATGACGGTGGAACATTTTGGCATTTTGTTCTCCCAAAACTTTTTTGAAACCTTAAAAATAGACATTTTACTTGCATTTAATGTGCTTTCTATGTATATAAAATCACTTTTGTAAATTTCTATTGATGCGGACATCTAAATGTCTTTGACCCTTATATCTATTATATTTATTTTATATTATTATCATTTAAAATAACGGTTTGCTATTTTAATATATGTTAAAATGTAATTTATTCCTGTGATCAAAGCTGAATTTTCAGCATCATTACTCGTCTTCAGTGTCACATGATCCATCACAAATCATGCTGATTTGATGCTCAAGATTTTTTTCCAGGATGAATAGAAAGTTCAAACGAAAATTTATTTGAAATAGCAATATTTTCATAACAATGTAAAAGACTTTACGGTCACTTTTACATTTTTAAGCATGCTTGCTAAATAAAAGCATTAATTTCTTTCAAAACAATTCTTACTCACCACATGGTACTCCAAAGAAAAGCATGGTATTACTGTGGTGCAGTACATGAAAAAAATGGTTTAACCATAGTATGTGTCCAAAAACATGGTATTAACATAGTAACATCTCACATGGTAATATGTTTTTGGTACAAATTTGAAACTCAAATGCGGAAAATGACTAAAATCATCATTGCCTTGTAAGTGAACTGAAGTGAAAAATATTATTAACAGTATATGGATCAGTTACTAGCAGTTTAACGGTTGTATTGTTTGCCATTTTAAAGTCGATTTCAGTCAAGTAAAGGTTTAAAGTGAACCAGATACCAAATGCCACCTCTCATGACTTGTCTCTTATTGCCTGTTAATGACACAGGAGGGCAGTAGAGGCCCAAAGCCAAGCAAACATCTCCTTGCTATGGAAGAGCAATTTTCAAACAGAGATTAAAGAATTTATTGCCTGTGACTGCTGCTTAAATGTCTGTGAAAAGCTGTCTCTAAAGAGAATTATCTATTTATTGCATTTTATCACTTCATGAGGCTTTTTATTCCACTAAATTACCTCTTTGAAGCTAAATTTAAAGTTTGAAATCACTAACAAATATGAGAAGGTATGAATATTTTTGACTCTGGAATACTTGATTCTGATTATTCAGTTGTTGCATTATCAAATATTTTAGCATAATGAGCTCTAAACTGTATATTTGATTGTTCTCCAGGCAAACATTCTCCTACAACGTGCTTCACATCTTCAAATCATTGCAACTCAGGTGATCATTTCATGTGCATTTATTGACCTATTTGGTATTGAGAATGTTTATGTACGACCAGTCAGTCATGATCTCGATCTTTAGTATAGATATTTCAAGATTTATTTGACTGATCCAAAAGAAAGTTACATCAGCAAATAGAAATGCAATAAAACTTTTCAGTCCACCTAAAGCAAACTTGATCTTCATGCTCAGGAGACTTACTGGAGTTCTCACTTATATTTTGCACTTTGAGATGGAAAGTTTCAGCCAGAGGAAATCTAAGCACAGACTGAGAGTGAGATATACCGTTGAGATCTCTGAAAATCTACAGGCGCCACATGAGTTTTTAAAGATCATTTTATTATGAAAACTAAAATCTGAGTAGCAGGAAATTGTGCAGAAGTCTACATCTGCTGTCTAGGAGAAATAATGAACAGATCTTATTTGTGATTTTATTTCTTAAAGGCAAGTACTGGGACTTGAAAATCTTGGTTACACTTTTTTTAATAGTCCACTTTAGACATTCTGCTAACTATGAGTAACTATGCAACTACATGTCAGCTGTAACATGTATGTTCTGTTTAGTTTCAGTGTTTTGTTTTCCATTTTGTTCCAGTATGTTTTTGTTCGCCTGTGTTCCCTTTCATTTTAAGTTGACAGGAGCTGTGTTTGAAATAGTCCCTTACACCCTCATTCAGTATTCCCTACATTACTCCACTAATATAGTTTACTTGAGGGAGTGAATGAAAATGAGCGTGTGAATTCAGACATTGAGTGCACTGGAAGGGCTGCAGCTTTTGCATAGTTTAGCATAGTGCTTGCTGTTTAATAATAATTTGAAAATTAGCAAACTAGCAGCTACTAATGAAAAGATGTATAACTCTGTCATGGAAACTATAACAACAATTTAATAATCAATTAAAAAGAAATTTATTCCTGTATGATATTATGCTGTACCCACATTGGACCAGAGGTTTGGAAAATGGATTGATGGATGATTCAGCTGTGGGCGCCATCTTCTGGTCAGATGTAGGAATTCATTCAATGTGACCCACACATCGCATTATGGGTATTCTCTAGCTGATGAGTGTACATTGGTTGTACAATTGTTATTGCGGTGCATTTTGGGATTGAATGAGTGCACTTGATAACGTCCACTATGGTTCTGTCCCCTCAAATAGTGCCCTATATTTAAGGGTATAGGGAGCGATTTTGGACACAGCCCTAGTTTCCTAAGCTGCGTCCCAACTCAAAGGCTGCATCTTTTGAAGCCCACATTCAAAGACCTGATTGCGTCACAGCAGCATGTCACAATTTGAAGGCTCCTTCAGGTGCCGCCTCAAATGTGTCCTTCATTTTCCGTGAAGTTAAGGATACAACAGACAGGTCCTTCATGGCCTTGCCTATCCCAGAATTCATTACACGCCAGTGATGACAGTATTTTTTTTTTGAGAGAAACTGCCGAATTACACTTTTAAACATAAGTATTTAGTTTCAACTTACTTAAATATCTAATGATACAAATGTAAAAATAAAATAAACTTTAAAGTGGTTCAAATGTTGACACATCTTACTAAGATCGAATTCTATATACTTTTTATTATACACAGAAATATACCATGGTGAACATATTTAGACAGGTTGTGAACCCTGTTTTGTTTTCAGACAGTTCCAGTACAAATGTTATCACCACTCGTCAATGGCAGCTGTCACAGTTGCTAGGCGACAAGAACAATCCTCCGTAGGCTAGAGCGTCCCAATTAACAACGCTGGTTCTGACCTCAGTGGTCTTCGAAGGATGCAGCCTCTGAACTGGGATGCTGCTCTAGTGTGTGCCAGTTTGTTCCCTTACTGATTACATTCACCTGTTGTTCATTTAGTTTCCTAATTACCTCTGTGTATTTAAGCCCTTAGTTCTCCTCAGTGTTTTGTCTTGTGTTAATGTGGTATGTTTGGTTAGTGTTTATCATACTTGTTCCTGTATTCTCCTGTGTGTTATTTTGGATAAGAATGTATATAGAATTCTCCATCATCGTGTTTGCTGACCAGCAGTCCGTAACATCAACTAACTCTCATTAGAGTATTAGTAGACTGTTAGGTTAGTGAGAGTAGAATAAGTTGACGTTGCAAAGTTTCTTATAGTCAGCAGAATGTCTGTTAGGGAGTGTTAACGGCAAAATCTGTGAAAACGGTGACGTCACGCACATGCGTATTACATGTTTAGTCTATCCACCTGATTTTTCAATGTGTTTTCTGTGAATGTGTGAGATTTCCGATTTATTAGCCGCTATAGGCAAATAACGAGAAGAATATCAAGTGTAGTAACTGTAAAAATCAGGTGGATAGGCATAGAGACAGAGCTCATTTAGGCCACACCCACACCAGGTGGGAGGGAGGGAAAACAATCCAGCCCTCTCCATTGACTTTGTATTGCATGAAAACAGAGCAATGCCTAAAAGCTGCTGTGTGACAGGGTGTACAGCAAACAAGCTAAAAAAAACCCAGAACTAAGTTTTTATAAGCTACCGAACTGTAAAAGTCAGCCTTTAAGGAGACAAAAGTGGATACAGGCAATAAGACGTGAAGCATCAGCAGGAAGAATGGGCAAATTGTGGGATCCTGACACTCAGTATGCCTACGTGTGCAGTAAAGATTTTGTCATTTTTTGGTTAAAAATAATGAATGTTTTTTTGTTTCATTTTTAGCATATCCTGTCGCCGATTACGTTCCCCTCCAGTGGGCATAGTTCTCAGAGTAATGACACGTTGCGCTCTGTCTCAATTGTCTGTATCCACTTTTGTGTCTTTAAACCTCATTTTTTGGGTCGACAGCTTTTAAAAACTTAGTTCTGTTTTTTTTTAGCTTGTTTGCTGTACACCCTGTCACACAGCAGCTTTTAGGCATTGTTCTGTTTTTGTTATAAGTCAGAAATGACAAGGAGGCAGCTTCACGCAATACAAAGTCAGTGGAGAGGGTTGGATTATTTTCCCCCCGGTGGACGTGGTTTGTCGATTATGACGCGTCGCTCTCTATGCACGTTTAGCATGAGTGCTCTGTAAAAGACTGCATATGCACAGGCGCGTAGTCTTTCTTTACAAAGTGACATTGCCAACTACATGTCTGCCATGTGTAATAGTGTTTTTAGTCATTTTCACAGATCCGTGTGAACGGGGATAGTTTTGATAACGTCATCTGTACAAAGAAAAAACTTTTCCGTTTTTAGTACATCGTTGTCGTGTAAATGTACCCTTAGAATACTGATTCTAATAAGTAGTAATTCCTTTAGAAGGATGTAGTAACACTTGAGTAATTACTATCCAAAACCTTACAAAAACCTCAAAATCTAATACCTCTTAAAGGGTACCTATAATGCCCCTTTTACAAGATGTCTCTGGTGTCCCCAGAATGTGTCTGTGAAGTTTCAGCTCAAAATACCCCACAGATCATTTATTATAGCTTGTCAATTTTACCCCTATTTGGGTGTGAGCAAAAACATGCCGTTTTTGTGTGTGTCCTTTTAAATGCAAATGAGCTGCCACTCCCGGCCCCCTTTCCAGAAGAGGGCGGAGCTTTAACAGCTCGTGCTTCGGTTGCTCAACAACAACAAAGTTGGAGAATCTCACGCAGCCAAAATGAGGATTGTCAGTAACGGTGTTCAGCCTTACATTGTTCAAACCGGAGTCGACACTGATGGAGAGACTCAGGAAGAAGTTACAACTTTTAAAATGTTTCTGAATGGTTAGTGGATAAATTTATGTAGTTGCTGTGGAGTTGATTCAACTCATCAACTAGCATGTGCCGTCATGTTAATGTTTTGTGCAAATCCAGTGTTGAATTGACCCTCGTTTGTGAAGCAGTCCGGCATAAAATGACGGCATGACAACAACACTCTACTACAACAACTCTTCCTCTTCTCTAAAGCAGCCCAACATGGCCTCACCCCCTTTGGTGTGTGTTCTTGGGGGCGGGGTTTATGTAAATTTTAGGGTTAGTGATGTCACTAACCCGGGAAGAAGCTCATTTGCCGTGTTTCCACTGTCGGGCCTAAAGCGGGTGTGCTAGTGCATGCCAGAGCCAGTCGCGTTTCCACTGTCACTTCTGGGGCTTGATCGTGCCTCGTCGGGGCTTCCTCTGGGCCAACAGCCAGGGTTTTTCAGCCCACCGAATACCTTGGTCCAAAGCGGGCCAGCTCGGGCTTGAAAGAGTGGTTACAAACAAAGGCGGAGTTTATCTGTGTGTGGAGACGGAGGCGCCATGGATGATTACAATAGGTGACCAGCTAACATCAGCATTAAAGACTTTTAAAAAACATTTTAGCTCAAAACTCACTTTCAGACAGCAGCAAGTGTTTGAAATAACTTCTGTTTGTGATCCAATGTGGATTCTGATCACCAAGACTATGCGCGCTATTTCCATAGTAAACATGGTAAATACGACGGCTTGAAATCAGACAAATCATATACGTAGGCTATCACAATCATGTATTTATTTTATCTGTCAGCACGTCTCGTCTCTTAACGGACTGTCTGATATCCATATTTAGCTCCGCGTATGTCAGAAAATAAAATCTCGTTTTTCGGGATTCCTCTGTTTCTCAGACTGAAAATATAACTGTTGGGACTGTCACTGGAGAGAGTGCTAAAGCTCCTCAGGTCGTATTTTTGGTGGAAAATTTGTAGAAATTATCATTCTTTGTAAATGTGATGTAAACATATGACTACAAATAACATGACTACAAATAAACAGAAACAGATGCAACTGAATAAGTGTGTGTGTCCTCTTTGTTTTGTGAGATAACAGTAAATACCACTTTATTTCTGACTAATGTTTAATCTTGACACAAATTAATTCATTATGATCAATTTGTTTGGTAAAACATTGATGCTTGGTTTTTAAATCTTTAAGTAAACAACAATATGCCAACAAACACCTGCTTTTATCGTGTTCCCTTTACAATATCGCTAGTTTCCAGTAATTTCTTTCTGATTGTTTTTCTGATAAAACTTCCATTTGTTTGTGAAATGACGGGTTTGTGTGACGTTGTTTCAGAGAGGCGTGTTACAGGCGGGTTTTAGTGCAGCGTGATTTTGGGCTCGGTGCTACAAGTCCAGGGCTATTAGCCTAGCCTGGCCCGCTGAAAGCCCTGGCTCGCACTGGCCCGACAGTGGAAAAGCAGCTATTGTAGTCCCTACCAGCCGTTTGTTGTAGTTCTTAAACAGCGAATTCTGTAAAAGAAAATATCTCCCTTTGCATTGAACTTTGAGCGTCGTAACTTTGCAGGTGTTGTTTATGCTCAAACAGCAACATTACACACTAACTAAAGTTAAAAAAGTGAAATGATAATCAACCTTTAAGTCATTACTAGAGAGTTATCATGCTTTTCACTTTAGAATACTGATCCAAATAAATAGTAGTTCCTTTAACACTTGAGTCATTACTAGTGTATTACCATGACCTTCACTTTAGAATTAAATTATGCATTATTCATGTTAATTATGAGCCTGTAGTAGTTCTTGGTAGACTTCTCAGAGGTATGAAAAAATAGTAGTTACCGATTAGCTAATAGTGAACTACCTCATTTGACTAAGCACTATTACTTACTAATTCATAAATCAGAGTTTCTTGTTAGCTACTAGAATGTTAATAGTGTGTTACTCATTTATTCCTGTGTCCTTCATTAATGACGGAACAGTATTCTAAAGTGTTATGTTGTGGAATTTTGGATTGGTTCTAGATACAGATATAAACTACTACATTTATAATAAAAAGCCAGATCAGTTGCTTAAAAATTGTTGCTCTATTATCTAGGCTCTGCATGAATATGAGAGTATAGGCCTATACTACACATAATGTACTCCCAATAGCACATTCCCAACAAATAACGCACAACATCTGTGGATGACATGCTCCAAACTTCTGTCGCAGCTTCACACCTGTTCAGACCGCTATGGGAAAACATCACAGATCAAAGGAGCAATTTGTTTTATGTATAAAATGTAAGAGCATGATTAGAAGTCATTACATTATTATGCCTTACATGCATTAGCAAAAACACGTATGCTCACATAATCATGGGGGATTGTAAGAATATACATAAATCATTTCATTAATGGCCTCTCTAACACACACACCTACACCCACACACACAGCAGTGGGGGAGGCTGTAAATGAAGTGACATGACGTTAAAGGCAGCTGGATAAACGATGGGATTCACTTAGGGAACAAAGGGCTGTGAGTGGACCAGTATACACATTTATTATCTCTTAATCACATTCATTAAAGCAAAGATTACACAACACACGCTCATTCAGACCCCCATCCTTTAAAAAATGATGGCAAGCACATTTAAAAGTTTGATTTTAGATGGACTACGAAACAATAATGGTCAATTGCGATAATTAGATAACTTCAGTGTCCGATTATTTAATTCTTCAAATATTTAAATATGCATATTAGAACCAGCTTTTTTATTCTTAAAACTAACACTATTAAAACTAATATTTTCTTTCATTTAAATAAAGATAAAATAAAATATAAATATTCGATGAAAAATCTAACTACTAAAACAATAAATATAAAAATATTAATAAATAAAACTAATATTTATAATATAAATAAATATATAAATAAAAAATAAAAAATATAAATAAATAAAAAAAATATTAATAAATTAATAATAAATGTTTTTTAAATAAAACAAATTAATTTAAAGATAAAATAAATATAAAAATAAAATGTAATAAAAATGACAAAAGCACATAATTCCTAAAACTTCAAATAAAATGAAAATCTAAAAATAAAAGCTAATTCAAAATATTAATAAACACTATAATATCCTACTAAAATAAATACACTGATTTGGAAAGACAAATCAGAAAAAAAAGAAAGTTTATAATTTATACATTTATACATTAAAAATGTATAATGCTATAGCTTGATTATAACTGCACATGTAAACGTACTTGGTAATATCAGATGGTTGCTTCTTAAAAGAATAGCATGCAAACTGTTTTGTAAGTGCACAACACACAAGCATCTAGTAACAAATCATAAATTTGATCTTTCTCATAACTTTCACACACTCTGACACACACTCAAGTGGTTCGAGTTGAACAGTGAAAAAAATGAGTAACTCCAGCAGATGGCTGCAATCACAAGAAACCAGTAAACACCGGAAGAGTCCTACAATAATCAGCTTTTATGAGCTGATGTAGGTTTATGAGACCAGAAAGCAACAAAACTTTACCGACTTATCACACATTTTTCCACTTTCACTTCATAATTATGAGTCTGTCAGAGTGTGTAGGAGAGTGTTCATATTCTTCATTTTTTTGTGTTTGTGTGTGTGGTGTTTTTGGAGGTGGCCGTGGAGCATCATGAAGTATTTATAGATGTAAATTAGCTCTCTGTTTCACTCTCTCAGCCCTTTCAACACTGCCTCATAATTGGTTTCTTTCCGTTGGAAGTCTCCTTAACAGCACATGAATGTTGTTATATCCTAATGAGGATTAGAACTTCAGGTGTGTGAGAGGATGAATAAAGTGAGTCAGATGTGGATACAGGTGTGTGTCCCCCCTCATGTGTGTGTGTGTGTGTGTGTGGAGGGCTGGACTGTGTGTGTCAGGGGGCGGCTGCAGTGGGGATGCTGTGAGCCTCAGAGCAGAAGTGAGCCCACAGACTGCCAGACTGATGCCTGATCAAGTAACTTTTTCATTCTCTCCAGTGTTCAGTGTGTGTGTGTGTGTCCTCTCTCTTCTCCTGTGCCTTTGTCAGCCCTTTTTATTTGCACTTTTAGGCTGTATCTTGTTTTTTGACTGGATTGTGCCATTTTCAAGGACTTTGGACAATTCATTTTAGATCTTCTAAAACTATATGTCTGTCTATCTGTCAAATATTTTTCATCTATCTATCGTTCTATCGTTCTAATTTTTCCTTATCTATCTATCTATCTATCTATCTATCTTTCGTTCTAATTTTTTCTTATCTATCTATCTATCTATCTATCTATCTATCTATCGTTCTATCTAACGTTCTATTTTTTCCTTATCTATCTATCTATCTATCTAATATTTTTCATCCATCTATCTATCCCTCTATCCCTCTATCATTCTAATATTTCTCATCTATCTATCCCTCCATCCATCCCTCCCTATCTATCTATCTATCTATCTATCTATCTATCTATCTATTTTTCATCCATCTATCCCTCTATCCCTCTATCTATCTATCCCTCTATCCCTCTATCGTTCTAATATTTCTCATCTATCTATCCCTCCATCCATCCCTCTATCTATCTATCTATCTATCTATTTAATATTTCTTATGCATCTATCCCTCCATCCATCCATCCATCCATCCATCCATCCGTCATACCTAATGCTACATCAAAAATGTAATATTATAACAGAAATTTCAGTATGTCGCAGGGTTGGAATCAGATTAGCTAAAGCCCACTGTCAGGATATGAAATACCATTTTTTATTTATTTCAGCTGATCTTTATCATTGTTTAAGGATACAGGGATTTTTTGTTGTTTTATATGCAGAACTAAGAAGGTTTTCATATAAACTTTCTAAAGTTCATCAAGGTTTAATGGCCGTATGGATGTTCTGTTGGGGAAGTTGAATCATGGGCATTAAATTGTGTTTGGAGTATGTTCCTGCCACAGCCTCAGTGAGTAATTGTTCAGTGTAATTGCAAATGCCTGTGCTAGGATGTATATCATATATTTAATGGGTGTATTTTGCTCCTTTGCGCATTTTATTGGGCTGGTTATTACATCTTCCAATGGATTTCTGTTGTAAAGTGTAATTTAAGGTAATTGCTAAATGTATTATTGCAAAGTTTTTTTCATTTTTTTCACTGAGATCTGCGATATGTGAGTAAAATTGGCTGATTTGCGCTTCTGTTCATTTGTTTGTTTTTTCATTTGTGTTTATGTCAGTGTGTGGTTATTAATCAAGTATGTGGATGCAGAAAAGCTATCTTTTTATCTCCATCTGTCTCTTCTTCTCTTCTCTATCCCAGAGACTGGTTGATTTCTACACAATTCATCATGCCTGCCATTGTGAACCTACTCTTCAACACGGTCTCCACCAACACCACCATCTCCTTTTCTCTGGTGCTGCCTCTGGTTAGCATCCTCTCCCTGCTGGTGGGGGTCGGAGGTCATCTGCTCATGTGGTTGGTGTTGATGCGTAACCCACGGCGACGTTCAAAGCCCAGCTCTGTCCTCCTTTTAAACCTGAGTTTTGCTGATCTGTGCGCTCTACTCACCCTGCCCTGTGTGCTACTGAGCGCCAGCTCTCAGAACTGGCAGCTGGGAGGAGGTGTTTGTGTGTTGTTGAGCTTCATGACTTCCCTGACCGCTGGAGTGGACATCTTCAGCCTGGCTGCCCTCTCTGTGCTGCGTTATCGGATAGTGGCTCCCTCGACACGGCCCCCCGCCACCCCAGCGCAGGTGTGAGTATCTGAAGGAGATCGAGAAAGACAGTTGGAAAAAAGGATAAATCTGTTATATATTTTATGTAATTCTTTATAAAAACGTACAGGAAGTGCCATGCTACAGTGATGAGTTTTATTAAAATATTCCATCACTAGAAGAAATAATAACTTGATGTTGATTCACTAACCGCTCTGGGCTGCGTTTCCCAAAAGAATGGCAAACATAAGCAGATCATAGAGACCATCGGCCCTAATGATTTCTATGATCTACGATGCTTTTTGTAAATGCAGCCCTGACTGATACAGTGAAGGATCCATCACACTGATTTAAGTGGTAACTTCTGGGTCCTATTGAATGATTCATTTAAACCCTGGAAAAAAACTAAGCCAAAATGTATTTAAAATACATTTATTTCATACTAAGTACACTATAGTACAAATTTACTGACATATCGCATGAGACTTACTGATATAATATAATCAGACTTTATTTGGAGTACTTCTTTATCGCACATTTCTTAATATTAAGCCTAATATGTGCTTTAATATCACTATTAGTAAGGATTGTATGCATAATATCAGTCTTTAAATGCAAGATATTTAAAGTGTGCCTAAAGTATACTTGCAATAGTTCCATTTTAGCACAATCTTCATCTTTTTCTTCATCTTTTTCATCTCTTTATCTTTTAGTATATCTTCAATTGAACCTCATCACTACTTTCGGATAACTAAAGTATACCATAAGTACAATTACAGGATATTTATATTAAGTATATAAATATGTAAATGTATTTGTAGTATACTAGGCATAAAATAAATGTATTTCAAATATATTTTTGTATATTAGGACCGGCTCATAAGAGTCATTTGTTTGTAACTGGCGCGTTTGTTTTTGATTCACTAACAGAATCGGCTCATAAGAGTCATTTGGTTGTGATTTGCGCTGTTTGTTTATAGAAACGACTCAGTAGAGTCATTTGTTCATGAATTGGACCGTACAGGTCGTGCATGTGCTGTAGGTAGGTCTATTTTCAGGCGAACAGATCGCACTCAACACAAAAGAAACTTGTTTTTGTAGTTAATTCATGGTACAGTTAATATTTTCTTCTCGCATTCAATTCGGACTGCAAACTCGGGTAAATATGACTTACTTTGCCACGATGTAAGTAAAGCAGGGTTCGAGCTTTCGCTGAAATGCGGTGCAGAAAACGCTGACACTGAGTGAAAATATAGTTCCCGCGAATTTAAGAATCAAATTACACGTTTAATAGTCACCAACATTAAAGTTTTAAAGTCTTTAAATTCTTGCACCTCAGATAGGCCTAGTTGTGGGCAACAAACAACCACTCAATGAAGACACAACACTCTCCAAATACAAAAATATAAAAACCTTTACCAGTCAAAAGTTTGTAATAATTAAGTTTTTTAAATGTTTTTGAAAAAAGTTGCTGCATTTATTTGATAATAATGGTTGTAAGAGGTATGAAATCTTTCCGATCACCAAAGAGAGGCTACGCACAGGTCCTAAGATGGCGGCCGCAACAAAAAAGTCACGTGACTGAAATCCATGAATACACTCTAAAAAATGCTGGGTTGTTTCAGCCAATTTTGTGTAAAATACGGACAAACCCAACAGCTGGTTTAAATGTTTAAATTAAAATTTTAAACCCAGTGGTTGGGTTTGTCCATATTTGACACAAACATGGGTTGAAACAACCCAACATTTTTTTTAAAGTGTACATTAAAAACAGAAATGTAAAATATTATTACAATTTTGAATAATTAGAATAAAATAATTATATTAATAATACTTTCATTAATTTTATTTAATTATTTATATTAACAATAATTTTAACATTTAAAATAATTCTATTTTAATATATTTTAAAATGCTATTTATTCCTGTGATGTCAAAGCTGAATTTTCAGCCACCATTACTTCAGTCTTCAGTGTAATGATTATTTAAAAATCATATAATAACAGGGTAAGAAATACCAGTTTGCAATATCAAGCAGCATAACAAGCTTTTTTGTACAACTAAAAATAACTGGAAGCGGATGACACCAGAAGCCAGACACATTCAATTTACAAATGGCCGCGCCCTGCAGTCTTTAGGCTGATTTATACTTCTGCGTCAGACCTACGCCGTAGCCTCTACGCCATATGCTATGCATCAGTTTTCATTTATGCTTCTGCATTGTTGTCAGCGTCAATTTTTGACCTGAGGGAGAGGTTCTAGCAGACCAATCACAGCAGCACTGGCGGTCTGCGTAGAATTGATGTGTTGTTACATTTTTGGAGAGGTGCGCGTCAGGCTACGCCATAGGCTACGTGTGCTACACACAGCCTACGACGTAGGTTCGACGCAGAAGTATAAATCAGCCTTTATCGTGAAAAATAAGGTGAATAAAGAGCCATAAACTATATTTCATCCTCTGTTTCTGCCCACAGAGCTGGCACTGTTGCTGTTATCTGGCTGGTTTCCATCGCCATGGCCCTACCTAAAGTAACGTACATCCAGTTCGACAGCGGCTGCACGTGGTCGGTGGGTCGAGGTCACTGGCTGGGCTTCCTAGTTCCTGCGTTCCTGGTGTATTACGTGGCTCCTCTACTCTGCATCGCCCTGCATTGCGGGCTCATCATCACACACCTGTACCGCTGTCGGGGCACTCTAGCCGCGGACCACCGCAATAAAAAAGCCACTGCCCTTCTCATCGGCTCCACGCTGGTGTTCGCCATCAGCTGGCTGCCTTATTATGTCCTGGAGTTTGTCAATGTTTTATCACCCTCCCTTAATTCTGTCAGCACGCCCGCAAGCCCAGCCCCCAGCTCCACCACCCCGTCATCAAGTACGGAGGTGTCTCTGCTGTGGGAGGTGACCTCACTGTCTGCCATTCTCCTGATCTGTCTGGCACCTTGCTGGAACCCACCACTTTACTTCCTGCTATCCAAGCCAGCTTTGAGGCAACTGAGAGGGCTGCTACGCATCATGCACCAACACTGGAGAGCTGCTACCCTCCTACAGCACATAGTGCCAAAACACGCTCCCACACAACCCCACTCTCAGCCCGGGTCTCAACACATACTACCAGCAACGCAAGCACAATGAGAAAACGCACCCTCAGAATGACATGGTAAGGTACAGCACATACCTGGAACACAGCAAAGCACACCCACACGCAACTACACACACGCCACACACACAATGACAGGTGTTTTCTGCCAGAGCATCCTCATCCCTCTCACGCTGGCGGAGATTGTGAGTTGCTTAGTAACACTACAGAGAGGAACAGAAACATAAGACCATGGACCTCTGCATTTATGGCTCAGCATCACATTTTACAATGTTCCAGCATGCCAGCTGCTCTCTTTCCCTCTCTCAAAATCTCACACGGCAGATTTTTATCACCACGCTCGCACACATTAGCATGTTCTCGATGACATATGTGTTCATTTTTAATTCGCTTGTTTCTGATCAGAATAGATTAGATTTGTGTGGGCTGGTACTGTATATCAGATAGATTGCCTATAAAGGCTAAATGTAGTGCATTTGAGTCTCGCTCGCTGATCATTGGTGTTATGAATCATCAATATGTGCTGTAATGAGCTTTTTGACAGTCACTGTCAGCTTCGTGTGAAATGCAGTGCACTGTGATTTAGGAAATGGGAAAAGTTTATAAATATGTTTCCCATTAATGACAGAGGCACGGCTGAGAGAACGCAGCGGCTCTCAGAACTGTGTCACCTGCGGATGAGTCATCCTGCTTCACAAGATTTTTTCATTCTCTGCTAATATTGTAGCCAATGTAATAAAATGTGGATCTGAATTGATCCTGCACTTTTTCTTCTCCAATTTCCATTGCCCATGCTCCTCCCTTCAAATCAGTTCATCTCTTTTGCCTGATCTGAACTGAGAGGAAGGATAGAAGAAGAGAAGGAAACAGCATACAGAGTTGAAAACCATTGTATTAGCATCGTACATGTCCAAAAACCATGATATTGAGTATTGACATGTAAATCATAGTATTAGACAGTGTTGTTACCATTAACCAAAACTATTGTTTTGGTGATTGAAATAAAGCTGCAATAAAATAAAACAGTTAAGAAATGTATCTTTGGAAACTAAGTGAAATAAATACAAAGTTCTGTCATAAAACTCTAGATGGCACAGGCTAATAGGTCCTTTAACTCAACCTGCTCGTAATCACATCATTATCTATAGGACACAGGTGATTGGTTCCTGCTGTATCAGAAGCCAATGAGCTTGTGTGCTCAAACTTCAAATACACGGGTAGCATTTGCCTTAGCAGGGCAGCGCACTTTCAGAAACCCTCCACCTTCCCCAGCTCCACCTGCATAGGTCTGCTATGGGTAATTCATGTATGTTATATTGTACATCTGCAGCATGTCATGTATGTACTGTATTGGCAGTAGCAAGTCCCGTACTTGCTCTGCAGCAACAGCGTAGCAGATCTATACCACCAAGACAAAACATCAACATTGTCATACCCATTAGCACGCCAAACACTCCGAGATTTATGACAGAAATAAGTTTAACTTGAAGTGCTAAAATTACTGAAGCTAAAACTGAAATAAAAATAAATTAAAGCTAAACAGAAATATTAAAAACTAATAAAAATGTAAAAAGCACATCAGAACATTACTAAAACTGAAAATATAAAATAAAAGCTAATTCAAAATATTAATAAATACTATATAAATAATACTAAAATATCACTGGTATTAGAATGGTACATATCCAAAAACATGGTACTGGCATGAAAAATTACCAAAAAAGTACCAAAAGGGTATTTTGAACATGGTAGTACCATAGTATTCTTACCATACCATTTAAAGGGGTCATGAATTGAGAAATCAACTTTTCCTTGAGCTTTTGATATACAAGAGGTCATCGTACTATAATATCCTACAAGTTTCAGAACTGAAAACTTCCTTGTTAGTCAAATAAAAGCTTTTATTGACACCAGGCCCAGCGAACGACATGTCCTGGAATGTGCCTATGTATGACAGGTGAAACTCCGCCTCCACAGACGAAATCAACGCCTACTTCATCATTGCAACATTAGCCCCGCCCACTGGCGTGTTAGTAAGATGAGGAGAGAAGAGCGATACAGGACTAAAAATAACATTACCTTTCAAAGAATCCTTATGCTAGGAATATGGTTATTTATTTTCAACAATGTGAATGTCTCAGTTGAGCTTTATTTATTTATTTTTATTGTATTTCACTGTGGATTCTTTGGTAAATCAATCGCATTTCAGCACAGGCTTTGCAAACAGACTTTTACGATATGGACTCGACAGTAATGCAACAACATGTCAGTAACTGTGTTCATTCTAATGCCTGATCTGATATGTAATGATTCATGTACAGTCAGATGTTCGTTGTCTATGTGTCAGTAAATCGAACAGCAACTAAAACGTCAGCTTCATGTTGTTTCTCTTAGTAGGATGAAAATAATCTGTTATTTAAACGGTGATTAAATTATATATAGAAAGCGATCAAAGAACGCTTCCTTTACAATCGCTGGAGCTGTCAATCAAACAGTGTGAGTTTATCAGTGACTGAGTTCTGGACTTGCGCCAAAACCAGGTGTTTATTAAACGAATCTCTTAATTACAATGCGTTTGCACTGTTAGTTATGATGATCATGCCACAATCTAAATAAAATACCATAGATCTACATGTAATGCTATAATCAACACTTTTCACAATTAGTTAACCTCGAGAGCTGTAATAGTAAAAATGTGCAAAAAGTTTTCGAGAGAGTAATACTTAGCTATGTCGAGCCTATTCACATGAAAATGTGTATCAATAGTACGCGAGTGTAATCTTGTAGAATATATACGGCAAAATGAGTTTTGCACATGAAAAACTGTATCATATGCACTGTAAAACTCATTTTGGTGTATATATTCTACGAGATCACACGCGCGTACTATTGATATGCATTCTCATGTGATTTCTCGGATTCTCGGGTTGCTATTTCATATGCAAAGATGTCAGCCAATCACAGCAGTGAACGTTTGCACTGAAGTCTCACAGCAGACACGCCCCTTAAAACAGCGTTCAAATAAGAGGGCTAAAATCAGGGTAGAAAAAATGCCTTTTATTTCTAAATTATGACAATTTTTGATGTAAAAAGCATACTAAGATCATAAGTGCACCCCATGAAACATTATAAAACAATAAAACAATGCAGTTCATGACCCCTTTAAATACCATTTGAATATTAGTACCATGGTATATTTTAAAGTACCATAGTATTTACATTTAATATCATGACTGTACCAATACTTTTTTGGGGTTCTAAAACCATGGTATTACTATGATGTCAAGTCCAAAAAATATGGAAATGCCATAGTTGTTTAGTTCAGGCATCTGTTTTTAACTTGGCACAGTCATTTTCCATGGCCATAAATGTGACAAAATGTTTGTTCTGGCTCCTCTCTGTCAATCATTCATCTCTCCAGAACAACAAATCTGTGCCCTTCCTCCATTTATGTTCTGAAATGCATTACAGAGTGCCATTCATGGTAAGCTAGTAATTTTCTCATTGTCAGTGTGCATTAGACATTGTGATCTTCATGACTTCAAAGGGACATTTAATCTGCATCCAAGGCTGGTCAGTTCATCAAATAGCAACAAGGTTAGAAATCATTTCTGGGATGGGCGGAGGGAGAATTCTGAAGAAAAGATCAAGAGGTTGGATTTCTGATGATGCCTGATATTTGACAATAACGAAACCACTGAATGACTTTGTTTACGTGGGTTTTAAAGCTGACTGGAAAATTGGTTTGTTTTGTTGTAATCCCTCTTACATAAACCAGCAAAACACCAGCCACGCTAGTGACCAATGAAATCATTTTCGCTAATCTGATGCAGTGTCCCTTCAGACCTCAGTGAGCTAATGATGGTCAAAGAGGTCGCAGTTAAAGTGCAGACATGCTGACGAGAACAACGCTGAGAATGGGGGTGAGCTGTCTCACAAATACACTGACAACATCACCCATTCACCACTCTCGCAAGACGTACCCACTTAAACTCACTCGTTATCTACTGTAATTATAACAGTCATATTTTGGGGGGGTTTACTGAATAATTAGAGTTGTCAACGCTCACATGAAACTCCTTTCAGACTCACACAGAGCCGACAAGGTCTGATGAGATGCAATTAACACTGCAGATTAACAAGCTCATCTGCGACATGAGCTCAGCGTGCTCCACTTGTGCCTCTCGACCCTCTTTGTCATCATGTGAAGCTCCAGACCACCACGGACTGAGGCAGTTTTGCTCGGTAGACTGTTGTGGAGCTGCACTGAGCTGGCAATGTGACATGCAATCTGTCACATGTATCTGAAATATGATCCACTGCTCTAAAAAAAAGATCTACTGCTCTCCAAGAATGGTAACAGTAAGCTTATTGCATCATGTTTTTTTAGTATACATACAGTATGTATCGAATCATCTTTACTGATATATAACACTACAAATGCATTTACAAAGCAATTGCAGATGTGTATGATGAAGACAAGCACGAAATAAAAAGGCTACATAAATGACTACTACAATCACAAACTTCCACCCTTGGTCAGCGGAGATGGGCTTATTAATGGCTGATTCTTCAGTCACAAAAATTGTGTTATTCTGAATAAAAAATGAATGAATGTGATGTCTAGTGTGGTCTGAAGACCATCTGAGCCAAAACTGGAGCAAATTAAACAATACTTGTGGAAGAAGAACCATTTTCATCAAAACCCAATTTGGCAGATGTGGGACATGAAGACATTATTACTCTGCAAGCCGAAGGAAATCTTTCCAAAACAGAAGCATGATTTTAGGCCGAGGAGGCAAGGGAGGCAGTGCCTCCTCAAAAAATTGGATGAAGAAATAATCCATATTACAAAAATAAAATAATGCAAATATTACAAAATGTGACAGTAAAAAGTGTATAAATCACTCGTTTTTCGAAAGTAACACTGTCCAGCAGTGAAACCACCAGCGGGTAAAGTTTCAGCAGGAGCTCCGAGTTTCTTTTGCCTCCCCTGAGCCCATTGACTTTTAACAGACTCCCTAAAGCGTGCGGTGAATTTAGTGGGGGGTAATTGAGAATGAATGGGCGAAATTCGCTTGAGTGGAGGCAATGCCTCCATTGCGCTATTATTGGATGTGATTGGTTATGATTGGATATGATTGGTTCGTGCAATAAATCCCAGCTCTTATTTTCATGTGCGTTCGCAAATCGGTCTGAAAGAACAAAATGATGGCGTCACCCACTTAGATATCAGTGCTTTATGTCATGTCAAAATCAAAGTTAAAATGGCCTGAAAACATGATGACTTGGGGGGGTTAGTGAGCAATCAGCTTGGTGAAATTAAAGGTACATCTTTGTGTCTGTGACCAGTGTTTACAGAGCTTAATGACTGATGATCCAGAAAAAAAGTTAATAAAAAAAGAACAGCTGAACATCAGTTCACAAATTAAATATATTGTTTAAATTGTTACTGCCCTTTGTTATTATTTTGGAATAAATAAAAAAAAAAAAGACAACACAAGATGAGATTTATACTTGGTTTTAATAAATAGAACATTAATTACATTGTTAATGTAAAAATATTGTGTAATTACATTATGTAAAGTTACATAAAGTAACTACATTACATTATGTAAAGTAATGTTTATTTAAAATTTTTAAGCACGATTTGTCGCACCCTTTTTGTTTGATTAATCGCGATTATTTGCACTTACCGTGAAATTAAGCATACACCATTTATCTTGTTTAACACATTAATTTTGTCATCATCTGTTATATCCAGAAAGTAAACCAGGTGATTCTCACAAAACTGTATTTCTGCAAGCTTTCAAAGTAAATTTAGGTGTCTTTCCAAAAAGGGACACTTGGAGACTCCAAAAGGACACCAAATATCCAAACGATGCATATACCTACTACAGTACACGGATCCATTCAGAATTACTAAACATAGCAACATACACATGACAAATTCAAAACATTAATGTGTGTGGAAACAACGTGAATGTACTGAAATGTGCATAAATACAATGTGTGATCAGTGCATTGATGACAGCGCACATACACAGTTTGTTTTGCGCATCAATATATCAGACTCTTGTGTGCCTATACGACTACATGTACGTCACCGCAATCGTCTTTATCTTGATTGCAGTCCTCACCCATCAAAACTTTAATAGCAAGACGCTGGTTTGCTTTATCCAGTCGAGAAACATAGTTTGCGAATCACCTGACCAGCGGTGGGATGTTTTGGCGTTCTGTTCAGTCTGTATTTCACACAGTGGGATGCGTGAAGGCTCGCGCTCTTCAGAAACAATCACACAATATGACAGAGCTGAGGTTAAAGGGTTAGAATAGAAATGTCCGCCTACCAGGGTTACAGGTGCTTGCGCCATTGTAGATGTTTTTTAAACTCCCGACTTCTAAGATCATCTAACTGCATGACGTAAATTACACTAATCACTAAGGATTTTGAATTTATCGCATGCGTTAATGTGTTAATGTTGACAGCCCATATAGATAGATAGATAGATCATTGTTTTAATTTTCCCCTCAAACAATCTGACACTAATTTTGTGTCCATATGACAAAGTGTTGTTAAGACACTTCCTCTTTTCCTGGTTGCCATGAAATTACACCTTTATTTCAAGAACTTTTGTGCAACTTGGTCTGAAGATCATCTATAGCCAATTTTAGTCAAGATTTGATGAAATTTGAAAGACAAAAGTCAGACAAATAACAGGTTGACACTCTAAAATGGGTTATTACAGGCTTTGCATGACCCATGGAATAAGAAGATACCATAATCAATGATTTTAGGTCGAATTATTTAGAAGTAATTGAATTATTGGAAATTATATCACATTTTAATTTATTTGACCACAAGGTGGCGCTATACACAAACTGCTTAGGTACCTTCTGGGTAAAATGCCAATGATGCCAAGCTTCCTTTCAGTACACCAAAAGACCAAAAGCCACTTTAAAACCATCTCTGTTTAAGACACAGAAGTATACATTCAAATTCAAAATATGGCTGAAAATTGGAATCACTGGGCGAACCTAAAGAGACCAGACACATGACTTTAGGCCACTAAAGCATTGGCGTATTCATCAGATTGTATTCTTTTCTGACCACAACACATTTATGATAATCAAAACCATTTTAATATGCATTATGGGACTTGGTACGAACATGTGAGACAGTCTTTTCCCCATAAGAATGGTGGAAATTGAAAACACAATGTTCAATGCGTAGAAGGAGAACCAAAGGCCTATAAACAGAAAAAAGTCAATTTTTAACTGATAAAGTGCCTCTTGAGTGTTTGACTGGCACCCCCCAGATGATTCAGACCGCTTCTAATCTAATCGAATCTTATTAGGCTCTAATAATAGTTCATTTAAACTAAGATCAAAGAGACAGACCAGATCAATTGGTCTTCACAAGAATTATTAAAAAGCCTGCATGGAAACGTTTTTCTCTCCATCTGTGACAGAAACGAAGCTTGATGTGGCTGCAATAAAACTTAACGACCACTTAATAATTCATGCAGTGCTTGAAAACTCAGGGTTACTGGAGAAAAAATATCTCAAAGGATACACTTTATGTATGTGACTTTGGAAAGTTGATTCAAACAAAGTATCAAGGTCAAAGCTCTATATATAGAAAAGAGAGAGAGAACAGCATGCAGCACTTGATTTTACTCTAATAAACACTGTCAAATGCCTATTGTTTGTAGATAAAATGGAGCTGAGAGGGTGTACAGTAACATCTGACAACATAGGCAATGTTAGCTTATCTTAAAAAAAGCAAAGTTTAACAATAAAATCTGTTATAAACAATCACAAAACAGGAGTTCAATAATTTGCACAGCAGAATCAGGACTTAAATAGCGATAAATAGAATGTAAACTTTTTTATATGTCTTTACCATCCCAAAAGATTCTCAATCTGAGAATCAGAGAGGGATCCAGAGCATTCAGGTAACGCCTGGAATGAAGGGGCGTGTCTACGGTGCGGGGGCGGGGCTACACGCTCTCAAATGAAAAGCCACTATTGTGGAGACAGGTGTACAGTAATACGTGAGTCACGCAGCGCAGCCGTTCGCAGAGAGGCGATTAAATGTTTACTATTAAGTCAACGTGAGAAAGGGGAGCATTTTTGCGCGGTTACAGTCACATTGGGAGCGCTTTCAGACTACAGCCATGTGATGGCATATGAGTCGAGTGTAATGTAACGATCCCCACCGACGCTTGTGCAGTTTTTGACGCTCAGTGACATGACATGGACGGCTGAGTGTCTCACTGAGAGCGGATGATCTGAAGAACGATGTCGGACCAGGTAGGGCGCTTTCCCGTGCGTGTGTGTGTGGATATGTATGTGTGTGGGGGGTTGCTGTAGGGTCCTTCACAGGTTTGGGATGTACGCCGGTGTGTACACACCCTCTCTTCTTCTGCAGCCTTTGTGTTGACTTTATGTAGGAGTGATTGTGTTTTGAAAACATTCCTTTGCTGAGACAGTCGTAATATTTCAGTTTAGTGTCATTAAAACAGTCAAAAATAGCTATGGTGATCATGATAATTACAGTAACTTAATATTTCTAAGTCTTCATTGTATAGTCGAGTAATTATTCATAATCATAATGATTTGCATACTCAATATTCAGGATTAAAATGTTGTTGTTATTTAAAGTAACTCTTACTTAAGAGCCGGTCTTGGGCTACCTCACCCCAAGCACCATACTACATCTTATCATCTCACTGTCTGACTCTCAATAAAGTCTATTGTTAATTAATTATCTCCTTTCAATTAGTGTAATTGGCTGTCTTGGATGTCTGACACTGGATCAGCCGTACAAGGTCCCCGGCACACCTGCAGTGCTGTGGCTGGATTAATTGCCATATTAATATTGATGCCATTTGCCCTTGCGAGCAAACACAGTAAACAGTTTAAGAGCTGTCTTGATGATTTTGCTTGATGGAGATAGATGGACAATGCCCTCAACATCATTGAAACTGTGAAAACTCATTATGTCCCTCGTGTTTTTTGTCTTTTGGCCACTCTTTCTAAGCAAGTGATGCTTGTTTATGTGAATGGACACACTGCTCATTGTTTTGACCCACTTTAAAGTCCCAGAGGATCACAGTCCTCCCCATTGCACTTGGCTTGTTTTTATACATTATTCATTTAGATATCATACGGACTGATATTGTTCTTGGTGTTCAGATTTATTGGATGAAGATCCTTGTCTCTGATGATTTTGCTTGTCTTCGGATTTCACAGGGTTATGGCGTAACTCTATCGGCTGCACCCCCGCTCCGCAGGGGCAGCACCCCCCTGCCAATCAAGCATCAGCTGAGGCGAGAGGAGGCTGTTTCCGAGGATTACGATTGGACGCCGGGGCTCGATGAGCCTGCGACTCCGCAAATCAATATCCAAGATTCGCCTACCCCAAAACCGCCGCAGCAGAAGTACCACGGACCCCTTCGGATAGTACTACTGGGCCAAAACGGAGTGGGCAAATCCTCTCTGGCACTTTGCCTTGCTGGACTGTCAGACAGATCACTCTCTGTAGACTCTGAAACCCAAGCAACCGGTAAAGATTTTATTCATACAGCTTTCTTGTGCTCAGCATCAAGCGTCAGGATGCCAAGGACTGTACTATTTTTAGATTTGCTTTGGATGAAACACACTTATCACCTCACAGACACCCGAGATCACTAGAGTAAGGCTCTCAGGATTTGATTGGAAAAAGCGGAGTGGGTGCCGTGAAGGCATCCATCTTATTTCAGGTCTTTCATCATCTTGTGTCTTAATGAGGTGGGAAAGAAGCAGCAGAGTACTGCCTCTGCACAAACAGAGCATGTCATTTACTAGTGGACAAAGAGCCAATCAGACACACAGACAGGGTTTTTTTTTTTTTTTTTACTTGAGTTGAGTGTTCTTGTGCATCGATTCTGCACTAGCTAAATTACTGTTACACAATGTCTCGAGTCCAACTCTGAACTTGCATTTCAAAACTTCTTTCTACAGATATATTATTATATGTTTGATCCCGTGAAATTGCCAGTTTCTGCTCCACCGCATGAATAAATTTAGATGCTAACTGAACACAAGTGTCAGTTTTTAAAAGATGTGTTTGTGTGTGTTGTAGATGAGGGTTACCAGCGGCGAGTGACTGTGGATGATGAGGACAGCACAATTTTAGTATATGACAGTTGGAAACAGGTGAGTCAAAAACTCTCCCAAATGCATAAAAGCAGGTTTGCTTTAAAGACGTTTTTTATTTTTAGTGGCTTTCAGAATTTGTTTCGGTGCTTGCAAGGCGGGAGTGTATTATTATTAATAGAGATGCACTGATGTATCAGCCAACAATCGGTATCAGCCGATAAAAGATATTATTATCACTATCAGCCATCAGGCGATTGTTTAAAAACTGCAGATGATCAGGGCCGATTATATCCTGTCAATCAAAACGGTGCGGAAAAACATGTTCAGACTGCAACTCATACTGTGTGTGAAGAAAATCTCATGTTGAATTTAGTTAACACGACAATAACGCATTAACAGTTAAAAAATAGCTCTATTTGACCCTATGAATCACTCGTAGTTCAAGCCAGGGTTGCTAGGTCTGCATTTTTTTGTTTGTTTGTCATCGAGGCGGTCTCATTTAAGAAAAGATTTGAAATTAGATTTCAAAGTAAGAAAGAAATTACAGTATTTTAGCCTTCGAAATGAGACACAGCTAAAGTCTCTGTCTTTAAATTCTGTCCATTTTATCACGAAATTCAAACAATAAATGCCGTTTTGACACTCTTAAAATGTGACATGACAGATCGCTGTAGTGCTTCAGATCAAGCGGCAGTATGGAGCGCGAGTCTTTTATTCCACATTAATACAAGTTATATCTCCAAAAGCATGCATGAACATCAAAAGGTATGTTGAAAGATACAGTACAACTTACCGGAACGTATCATGTCTCATGTAATCACTTAATCTGTGTTTCAACCGCGGAAAGACGTCAGTATAACAGCTTGTGAACAATATGTCACATAATGTCACATTTACCTTGGGAATGTTTCCAATGTTCACAGTTCCTGTGAAAAAAAAAAAAAAAAAAAACACTAGAGAGCTTATTTACTGTTAATTATATGTTTGAACAAATCTGCCAAGAAGACAAGTGCTTATGAAAACTACCTTATGTGCAACTGAGTTTTATACAAACATTTAAGTTTTTATTTGAGTGTAATTATTATATCTGAAAATAAATAGCAGCTGAATATAATACATCTGTTGTTAATCGTAACCTCTAATATTATAGTGCACCAAATGAGAGTGATCCCTGTATAGGTTGCAGCATTTTTTTTCCTAAAGAAAAATCAAACTATCGGCATCGGCCGATATCATTCTGAATAATCAGCTATCAGTATTGGCAGAGAAATTTTGTATCAGTGCATCTCTAATTATTATTCATGAAATATTTTGGAAATAAACTAGGAATGCATGATATGTCGGCTGATATATAGTCATTTTTAATGTTATCGTTATCGGCCCAATAAAAAAATTTGGCCGATATAATAAAGCCAATAAATAATGGATTATTTCCTTCAGCTGAGACACTTCAGATGCATGCTGTTTGCCATGATGGTTTTAAACTGCTTGTAATATAATTGAAATCACTTCAAAAAGGAAAATACAGTTAAGTACAACATGTGCAGCGCAAGTCTGTCATATAGGCCAGGGGTCGGCAATGAAGTTTGGCATCGGGCCAAAAAAAAATAAAAATTCGCCACTAGATGGCGGGCCAGAACATAGACTGTGGTAGGACAGTCATTAACAAAAAGCCACATTTGTGTGGTGGTCTCCGGGTTTTACACTGGATAAATTAATAAAGCGGAGTAGTGACCTGGCAAGTATCTTCATTCACCAACTTGCAACACAGATCGCCTTGCTAAAACACACACATGTGGGAGATGCGGAATGGATTAAAATAACTCAAAAAAATAAAAGAGGACTTGAATAAGACAATGGAAAGACAATGCGTTCATCCTACCTAGTTTTGTGAATGCAAAGCCGGTGTGTCTTATCTGCAACGAAGTTGTCGCTGTTTTCAAAGAATATAACACTGTGTCTACACCGGACACGAGCGGTGCGACGTGTCAAAAGATAATAGAACCCATTTTAATTAGTGATATTGTCTACACTGGATGCGGCGCGGTGCAATGCAATGTGAGTCACGCGACACAACACATTCCCGACAGTGAACGGATTCCCCGTTCTGTTTCTGACGTAGTATAAGTGCTTTGCAATGGTCGATTTGTCGTGTTCAGCGTAGACAGCTTTTAGCTGTTGCGGCGCGGTGCAACGTGACACAAAAAAAGTCACGTCTGGTGTAGACACGGTGATAATATTAGACGGCACCACGAGACGAAGATCTATTTCAGAACCAGCCGCTATCAAAATAATCTGGCTGCGTGGGCCAGATATTATTGCTGGCGGGCCAGTTTTGGCCCACGGGCCGCCTATTGCCGACCACTGATATAGGCTACATAAAATTATAATGAGAACACTATAAGTGTGTGCTTGGGACATGGCTTTTCAAAAAAATTTTATCGGCCAATATATCGGTTATCGGCTTTCAAATATAAAGAATTATCGGTTATCGGTATCAGCCAAAATTTTCATATCGGTGCATCCCTAAAATAAACCAAAGAAGTAAACTTCTGCAATTATTTATGATCAAACTGCTTAACTTACATTCTCCATTCTTAGAGATAATTTCAGCTTAGGTGTGCTTTATTATAATAAATTTAAGATTACAGTCTTTTCCCACTGATATGCATTGGTAGAATGTTCAGCATTCAAATTGTAACCAGTAGTGATGATGTCAGCGTAATATATGCATACTGAATTGTGATTGGTCTGTGTACGTAAACATTTATAGATGTTGATTCACCTGACAGAAAACAAGACTAACTTATTGTCATGACAACAGCAAAGTGACTGATGCAGCATGTCATTTTTCACTGTACTAAAGTCCCAAATCCTAAGCTTACCTAACATGATTCTTTTGCAGCATTGCGAGCGCTGGTATTTACTTCAGGAAATGTGGATCTAGTCTTCTAATATGTTCACTGCAGTGTTGAGGGAGCTACTTTGAAACTGTAGTTTGCACATAATTTAATTCACGGGATCTAATTTCACATAAAATCTATTTTTTCATAATTTATAAGTTTATGTCTGATTCTGTCCCCTTGTTCCCTTTGTCATGGTTTCAAACACATCTACTGAACTATGGCGCTGATTGAGACTTAGTTATATAATTAATACATGTTAATATAATTTATACTTACAGAAATACATTCTACATAAAAAGTAAACACCCAGTTTGGCATAACTGTGCAGCATTTAGGCTTATTAAATATTTTGTTACCTACCCAGCACTTAAAAATGAAAATTCATCATTTACTCCTCCTCATGTTGTTTTAAACCTGTATAAATGTCTTTCTTCTGCAGAAAACAAAAGAAGATATTTTGAAGAATGTTGGTAACCAAACATTTATGGTTACTATTGACTTCCATTGTATGGAGGAAAAAAAAAAAAAAAAAAAGTTATTTTATGTCTCACAGATGAAAGGAAACCATATAGTTTTGGAATGATGTGAGGATGAGTAAATTATTACATAATTTTCTTTGTTTTGAGTGAATCATCCCTATAAAACACCATGCAGGGACTCCAATTAATCGGTAGATTTACATTAACCGTCCAAACACACTGTCTAACACCTCTTCATTGCATAAATGTAAATTATTAGTGTAAAGATCTATTGATTGAGCAGAAACACGCTTTAAGTGGTTAAGAAAATAGAGAGCGAAAGATAGAGAGGTTAACAGAGACATAAAAAGAGGGGATGCAGAGAAAGATGAGAGAAATCGGCTCTTGACCCTCCAGCTGAGGTTTGTCTGTTGTTTGTCATTTCTGTTTCCTTTTACTTTAGGGCAAATTGTTTTCAGTTTCCCGTAATTTGTTCCATTTCTGCTGAGTGTAACTGCAGGCTTTAAAGATCCGTTTACAAGCATTTTATGTGTGCCCTCTATGAAATCAGCCGGGTCCAGGTTTCCTTGTTATTTCACAGTGATTTATGACCTCTGCTTTTACACTGTAAAAGCCACTTGTTTGGTAGCAATCTAAAATGATCTAATGGATCAGTGCAGTGTGGCATACATCATTAAGCTTTTCTGTCATGATTACTGCTTTTGCATCAGTGTATTTAATTGTTTCATGTAGTTAGATATATTGTCAAGTGAAAGATATACAGTACTAAAAGTAGACTAAATGTGGCTAAATGTGAACAGGTGAAACTGGTTATAAACAACAATTCAAAATTTTGGGGTCAGTGAGATTTTTTTTGAAAGAAATTAATACTTTTATTCAGCAAGGATTCAATAAAATGTCTTTTACATTGTTACCAAAAATTTCAATTTCAAATAAATGCTGTTCTTTTGAACTTTGTTTATCAAAGAATCCTGCAAAATTTTTTAAATGTTTCTGAAAATTCAGTTTTGTATGGAAGCTTGTTTCCACCTCTGAAAAAAAAAAAATAAAAAAGGTAATTGTGAATTTTTATCTCACAATTCTGACTTTTTCTCTCTCAATTGCATGTTAAAAAGTCAGAATTGTCAGTTTACATCTTGCAATTCTGACTTTATAACATGCAATTACGAGTTTATATCTCACAATTCTGAGAAAAGAAGTCAGAATTGCGAGAAAAAAGAAAGAATTTAGCTTATATCTAACAACTTAATTCTGACTTTATTTCTCATAATTGTGAGTTTATATCTTGCAATTCTGACATAACTCACAATTCTGACTTTATTTCTTACAACTGTGAGTTTATAACACGCAATTCTGACTATTTCTTGCAATTGCGAGTTTATATCTCACAATTCTGAGAAAAGAAGTCAGAATTGCAAGGAAAAAAGTCAGAATTGCGAGTTTATATCTAACATTATATTTCGCAATTCTGACTTTATTTCTCACAATTGTGAGTTTATTTCTCACAATTGTGTTTATATCCCGCAATTGCGAGGAAAAAAGTCAGAATTGCGAGTTTATATCTTGCAATTCTGACATTATAACTCGCAATTGTGAGAAAAAAGTCGAAATTACCTTTTTTATTTTTTATTTAGTGGCGGAAACAAGCTTCCATAGCTTTGCTTTCAAATTACATTTGAAATTATATTAAAATAGAAACGTTTTTTTTTTTTTTATTAAATTGTTACATTTTAATAATATCACAAAATTACTATTTTTACTGTATTTTTTATCAAATAAATGCAGCCTTGGTGAGCATAAAAGACTTTTCTATCAAACCCAAACCCTCCCATCCAATCTTTTGGGAAGCCTTTCCACTATAACACAGCTTTAGGGATTTTCTGAAATAGTCAAACATAATAATTAATTCACAATGTTATCATACTGGTCAGAAAATACGGGACTGTTACAGAGGGGTTTGTTTAGACTCTCGTCTTTGATGCTGACCCTTGTGAGCAGTGGCATCTCATCCGAAGCATCTGATTGAATTATTTACATTAATCTTCGTCTGTGATTAATGCCTCTCTACTAGTTCTGACCTCACTTCTCTCTTCATTAATCAACCAACTTTCCTCTTTCTTTGATAATACAACCTGTTTGACATTCACTTAAACGATAGGACATTCACAGGGTTCGAAATACCAGTTAAAAATCGCCTCATGTTGTTCGATCTTATGTGCGATGCATGTATTTTCCTCACACTCGCTCCCATGACAGACCAAAGCATGTAGTGTGGGTGTTATCATCCACTCAGTGCTGTGTTTATACTCTGAAATATCATGATAATTTCGCCTGGAACACACAGATGTATCACAGCGATATCATGAGCACAGTGTCTTCTCTGTGTCACAGCTCACTAGAAATGATTCAAGCACCTGTGAATGTTATGCGATATCATAGTGTTGTGCATATAGATGTTTAACACACCACAGGGGTATTCGTTTGCCTGCTGAATATTCAAATTTATTCAAATCCCTGGGCAAAATTGATGTGACCTTTTTCAAATGATGTTTATGTGTCATCGGATCTCTCCTAAATCCGATGCTGTTTGTTTCAAGCATGAATGTCAGTTGTGATACTGCTATCACAGGATGAGTTTTGGATTAATTCCAGGGCAGTGGCTGGAAAAACTCCAGACTCCTCCCATTCCATCATTTCTCTCTTTCTCCATCTTGCCATTTTTCTCTTTCAAAGCATCCCTCTTTCTCTCTTCCTCAGTGGCACATCGTATCACGTGACCTCTGACCTCACCCGCCGCGTTGCATTCTATACCCGCCTGGCCCGTTCCCCGGTTGCCATGGCTACCGGTGGTTACAGCAAACAAAAGGATCTCAGATAAACTATGCAGTGATTAATTTTAATTTTACAGATGCAGAGATTCAGTGCTGCCCTTATAGCTTCACGGTTCACTGATTGCAGTCTGTATCTCATGGATTGAAGAATGTTCAGCAGAAGTCTGTCAGTAATGCAGTTACTTCATCAGGGTTTATTTGAGTAGTGGTTAGAGCTGCGCAATTGATCCAATCAAAATCGATATTTCCTTTGCACGATAAACCATAAAAGGCTGGGATTTAATTAAAGAAAAATATAGTCTGCACGGCTCTGCATACTTCAAAGTGAATTAGTGGTGTTCTGTTTTGTCTGTAGTCTCTCATCAGGAGAACTTGGAAAGATTTTGATTTTGCTTTGTTAAACCTGTTCAGCAGAAATTTTGACTATAATAGGGTGAAATTAGGGCTGTCAGAAGATTAAGTTTTTAAACTGGTAATGCCTTAATATATTCAGTTCCTTTTCAAAGAAATAATAAGGCACATGTACGCTACCGTTCAAACATTTTAAAAATGTTTTTCAAAGAAGTCTCGCATGCTCACCAAGGCTGCGTTTATTTGACGACAGTACAGTATAAACAGTAATATTGTGAAATATTATTACAGTTTAAAACTGCTTAATATATTTTAAAGTGTAATTTATTCCTGTGACGGTGAAGCTGAATTTTCAGCATCATTACACCAGTCTTCAGTGTCATATGATCCTTCAGACTCTGATATGATGATTTGCTGCTTAAGAAACATTTTTTATTATCAATGTTGAAAACAGTTGGGCTAGTTTATGTAACATTTTTTTGTAAATTATGATACAATTGTGTCAGGATTGTAGAACGTACAAAACAGCATTTATTTTGAATAGAATTGGTTTGTAACAATGTAAAAGACTTAACTGTCAATCAACTGATCAGTTTAATGCATCCTTAATGCATCCATAAAAATATTAATGTCTTTCCAATATTTAAAAAAAAAAAAAAAAATTGGTTTGTTTTATACTTGTGAAACCTTAATGATAATTAATTTCTGTCATATAACCCAAAATGGTTTCACTTTTTGTCAAACACCCCATCTGATGTTCATTTATAAATAAGTTTGCAGTAAAAAAAGGAAAAAACTTCTCAGAAAAAGACCATGATTTGCCCCAGAACTGTCAAATCTTTGTGATAGACAAACAAGCTCAAGTGGAGCTGAAGCAGTTGGTGATTTTTTTTTTTTTTTTTTTTTTTTTACCCACAGTATTGATTGTTTTTTTTACCTACATTTACATTTAATCATTTAGCAGACGCTTTTCTCCAAAGCGACTTACAAATGAGAACAATAGAAGCAATCAAATCAACATGAGTGCAAGTGCCGTGTCAAGTCCCAGTTATTCTAGCAAAGTGCACGTAGCAAGGATTTTATTTATTTATTTTTTTTAGTAAATAAAAAGAAAGACAGAATAGAAATAGAAAAAGTAAGTGAAAACTTGTCTGGAGTTTTAACGTGACTCGTTACTTTCCATAAATAGTAACGGGAACACTTTATTTTACAGTGTCAGTTACATGTTACATGTAGTTACACATTGTTACACATGTTACTGTAGTAATAACTATAAATTATGCATAATTACATGCAATTAACCCTAAACCAAACCGTCATCCTAACCCTATAATAAGTACAGGTAATTATTATTACACAGTACTTAAATGTAATTACACTGTAACAAATACACCTTAAAATAAAGTGTAACCGAAGTAACTAAGTAATGTAATTAGTTACTTTTTTAGGGAGTGACGCAATATTGTTACATATTACCTTTTAAAAGTAACTTTCCCCAACACTGCTCAAAAAAAAGTTAGAAAACACTGATCTGTACTGTATTTGTGGCTGTACTCACAGTTAGAGATCTCCAAGAGGTACGAAAACATTTTGACTTACATGATGTGAACACTCAAACAAACTGTCCTCTAACAGCAAACTAAACTAATCTCAAGAGGTGGTGTGAGAAAACGGTGTGGTTCGCTTAAGAGTAACTATTGGCAGCAGAATGCAGGCAAAACATGACTCAAATGCATGAGGCATTGCTCCAAATTGAGTTATTGCTTACCCGTTTGTTGTTTCGCACACTCTTTTGGATGCAGGAGCTGCTCATTCAATGATTTTATTCCTTTTGTGGTTTGCTTTGATCCAGGCAGCAGCAAAATGAGATGTTGAAGGGGTGGTTGATTATGATTTCACTTTTTTAACTTTAGTTAGTGTGTAATGTTGCTGTTTGAGCATAAACAACATCTGCAAAGTTACAACGCTCAAAGTTCAATGCAAAGGGAGATATTTTCTTTTCTCTGTTTAAGGACTACAACAAATGGCTGGTAGGGACTACAACGAGCTTCTTCCCGGGTTAGTGACATCATTAACCCTAAAATTTACATAAACCCCGCCCCCTGAGAACACGCAACAAAGGGGGTGAGGCCATGTTGGGCTGCTTTAGAGAAGAGGAAGAGTTGTTGTAGTAGAGTGTTGTTGTCATGCCGTCATTTTACGCCGGACTGCTTCACAAACGAGGGTCAATTCAACGCTGGACGGCACATGCTAGTCGATGAGTTGAATCAACTCCACAGCAACTACATAAATTTATCCACTAACCATTCAGAAACGTCCAGTTTCATTCTAAAAGTTCATTCCGGTTTGAACAATGTAAGGCTGAACACCGTTACTGACGATCCTCATTTTGGCTGCGTGAGATTCTCCAGCTTTGTTGTTGTTGAGCAATCGAAGCGTGAGCTGTTAAAGCTCCGCCCTCTTCTGGAAAGGGGGCCGGGAGCAGCAGCTCATTTGCATTTAAAGAGACACACACAAAAATGGTATGTTTTTGCTCACACCCAAATAGGGGCAAATTTGACAAGCTATAATAAATGATCTGTGGGGTATTTTGAGCTGAAACTTCACAGACACATTCTGGGGACACCAGACACTTATATTACATCCTGTAAAAGGGGCATTATAGGTCCCCTTTAAATGTTTATTAAATTTCAGTTTGAATTACAATGTGTTAAAATTGTGTCATTGTAGTGGGGATAAAAAGCCATATAAGCAATTCTCCCTTGAGTATCTTTAAGACAAAATGTAAGCATTACTAATTAATGTCTTAAGTGGCTCAGTGAAGGTCAGCACTTTCCTTATTGTGAAACGTGGTCAACATATTTGGTTTCAGTGAAGAGGGTGCAGTAAGTTTACAGTACCGCGTTGCAGTCTGTTCTGTGGACTGCAGCCTCACTGTCAACTTACTGCATTCACTGAACCATGGAGAATTGGAGAGAGAGTGAGTGAATGAACTCATTTTCACACAGTGCTGCATCACTAGTAGCTGCAGAGGATGCAGGTCTATTTTTGGTCTGTAGCAGATTCACCAAGTTCACCCAATCTACACCTGACACATCAGCCCAATTAGAGTCTGGCATTCATTCAAACATGCACATGCTTACAAACGTACAATCACGCACACCGCCCCGAGTCTAGACTGCCTCAGTTAGCTCTGAGACTTAAAGTGCTTGTGACAGCAGGGGGAAGAATGGCTTTAATAAGTCATTCTCTTTCCTAAAATAGCTGACACATGGTCAGTAGCATCCTTACGCAGGCCGAGGACGCATTCCGTCACCCGCCCTGCCGTTGGTAGGCACTGGGAATTGCGTCACGCGTCGCTGCTCCGTTTTCCGTGTCCGCATGAGTGAGTTCGAACACGAGAGGCATCAGCATGCTGTAACCTCTCTGATCACTTATGTCAACTACATGAGCCAAAAACTCTCCTTGAAATCAATTTGCAGCCTAAATAGGGTGTGAACTGGGTTTAATTTTTCTATTGGTTACTTTAAATTGAAGACTTAAAATGAAATAAAACTTGGAAAAGTGCAGTATTAATTATTGTCATGCATGGTATACATGTTTTTTTAATTGAATATCCAGATGATCTACTGTACCACATTTGTCTAAATTGTTGTGGATACTGTGGCTCACAATGCAGTCGGCATTGAATATCCTTTTTCGGCGTATACAGATAAAATACACAATAAAATTACACACACACACACACACACATATATACATATATATTACATATACATATATATATATATATATATAAAATTAACATTAACTGTTTTGCTCACCAGCCAAACACTAGCCACTAGTTACTAGCCACTCAGCATTTTCACTGACCACAATTTTAACATCATTACCATGGGGAAAAACTGTCATATTGATATTATTAATATTATCTCATAATTTGGCAGCAGGTTTATTAGGCTGCTGTCACTTTAAGACCTGACGCACGGATTCAATACTGTTACACATGCGTTTTCTTTCTCAACTGTTTACGTTCACTTAAAACATAACTGCCTGTGTTTACATGAATACTCGACAAGACCAGCATTTATTTTGTGTGTATTTGACTGTTTAAGTGCAATAAGCAGCGAAACAGAACTAAATTTAGTACTGAGAGGTGGCTTTATGTGTGCACACTTTGGGTGTGAGAACAAAATCTGCTGGAATGAGAAAAATAATGCACAACACGTGCAATCCCACGTATCGAAAAATCTATATTTTTACGTCACTGCTAAAATACACCCGCATTATATATGTGTGTGTGTGTGTATGTTATTAACCGCATTTACTTGTTGTTCCAAACCTGTCTGACTTTTTTCAGGAACATAAAAAAAGATTTTAACTTTCATAGCATATTTTTCCCATACAATGAATGTGAATGCTGACTGAGGCTGTCATTCTGCCCCATATGTTTTTTAGAACTGCATGAGGGCGAATAAATGAATAAATGATGACAGAAATGTCATTTTTGGGTGAACTAGCCCTTTAACATTAGCATTCATTTCAGAGAATAAACATGCAACATAACTAAATAATGTTAGCATGTCATATTCTACTATTTTAAATGTTTATCTTGGCATATTACTGTACGTATACTTGTATGCTATTTTCATAAAATAGTATGCAAGCAATATACAGCATATACTGCGCAGTATGAACCAGTATGCCATTCTAAACATAGCCCAGACAAACCTAGCTCTCGCCAGCCATGAAAGCGGTGCAAGAAGCTACCATTTCCTGTCACTGTATGGTTAACAGACATGTCATGAGCTGGTAGACTGGGGCTATTCAAGTTGGCTATAATTAATAGATTACTTTGAGGTGAAATATTGATGATGCTAAATGGCTCATATGGTTTTTGTTTACTGGGTAGGGGCCATTGTGTCTGAAAACTGACAAGGCTGTTTGGAGATAGTAAATGTGTGAAGTATACGTCTGTTTATCTCACTGAGTGTGTAGTGTACTGCTGCGAGCCTTATGCTTAAGAACAGTGTGCTACAGCTCAGCCCTAGTGTCATTATGGACTGTTAGCTTTCTGTAACGTTCATTAGGGAGATGTTTTTTCTTTGATGTTGGTGTGCTTGGCAGAAAAAGCGGGCTTTTATTTCTGTGGAGGTATGTGTGTTTTGTGTTTATAGCAGCAGAATTGGCTTGTTCAGCAGCTGAGAAAGCACTTTCAGATGGGACGGTGTACTGTATGTCTGTGTGTGGGATCTCGGGTTTGGGAGGAGGGGATGTGTGGACAGATGGTCTGTGGTGACTGTCTGCAGGGGTGTGGACCTCACTCTGGTGTACAGAAACAAACTCGGCACACGGTTAAGTTTCAACATCCAATTATCAGACTGGACCTCCCCCCCCCTACGGAGCAACAAATTAAAGTCTCTTATGCACCATGCAAGCCCCTCTCCATATATATATTTATATGTTTATTTAAATCTATTTATATTTAAATGTATTATTTCATATGATTTTTATACTAAATGTCTTATACTAAATCCATGTGTGTATTAATTAATTATTTATTTATTTATTTATTTATTTATAATATTTAATATTATTTAATAACAGCTATACAGACCAAGATGCTGGGATATGCTGCAGGTGTCCCACAACCCTATAGGACAAGCGGTTTGAAAAATGGATGGATTAATTATTTAATAATATTTAATATTATATTTAATTATATAATGATATTCATAATATAATCATATATAATTAAATTTTATATTATATTTAATTATATATTTTGTAGTATTATTATTGTAATTTTTTATGTTTATATTTATTTCATTACTTTGTCTTCTCAATAAAGTTTATCCTTATTTTTTGTTTGTTTGTTTGTTTGTTTTTACTGGGGGGGAAAAAAGACCAAAATACTGATGAAATGATTTTTTTGCAGTGTTTTCACTGCATTGGCTCGTGGACCAGGCTCTGGCCTGATTTCCATGTAATCTGTCTTCCCGTGCCAAACGTGGCCAGAAGAAGGCGTGTTTGTGTTAAATGACCCAGCAGAGAAGGAACACAGTTCTTGGGAATGGGTTCATGGTGGCAGATGAATCGAGGGACACTTTAATTCCATGTTTTGCCCAGATTCTAATCTGCTTCATGACCTACCATAAACTCTTTTTTTTTTTCTCTCTCTCAACCAAAGCTTAACCACAGAAACAGGAACAAGAGAGAAACAATTTCAGGGTTTTAAAGCTGGAGTGAGTGATTTCTGTACGACTAGTGGCACCAAAAGGGAATTGAAAGATAGATTTCCAAAGGATTGTTTACAAACCCGATTCCAAAAAAGTTGGGACACTGTACAAATTGTGAATAAAAAAGGAATGCAATAATTTACAAATCTCTTAAACTTATATTTTATTCACAATAGAATATAGGTAACATATCAAATGTTGAAAGTGAGACATTTTGAAATGTCATGCCAAATATTGGCTCATTTTGGATTTCATGAGAGCTATACATTCCAAAAAAGTTGGGACAGGTAGCAATAAGAGGCCGGACAAGTTAAATGTACATATAAGGAACAGCTGGAGGACCAATTTGCAACTTATTAGGTCAATTGGCAACATGATTGGGTATAAAAAGAGCCTCTCAGAGTGGCAGTGTCTCTCAGAAGTCAAGATGGGCAGAGGATCACCAAAAATAGTGGAGCAATATCAGAAAGGAGTTTCTCAGAGAAAAATTGCAAAGAGTTTGAAGTTATCATCATCTACAGTGCATAATATCATCCAAAGATTCAGAGAATCTGGAACAATCTCTGTGCGTAAGGGTCAAGGCCGGAAAACCATACTGGATGCCCGTGATCTTCGGGCCCTTAGACGGCACTGCATCACATACAGGAATGCTACTGTAATGGAAATCACAACATGGGCTCAGGAATACTTCCAGAAAACATTGTCGGTGAACACAATCCACCGTGCCATTCTCTCATTCTCACTCTATAGGCCAAAAAAGAAGCCATATCTAAACATGATCCAGAAGCGCAGGTATTTTCTCTGGGCCAAGGCTCATTTAAAATGGACTGTGGCAAAGTGGAAAACTGTTCTGTGGTCAGACGAATCAAAATTTGAAGTTCTTTTTGGAAAACTGTGACGCCATGTCATCCGGACTAAAGAGGACAAGGACAACCCAAGTTGTTATCAGCGCTCAGTTCAGAAGCCTGCATCTCTGATGGTATGGGGTTGCATGAGTGCGTGTGGCATGGGCAGCTTACACATCTGGAAAGGCACCATCAATGCTGAAAGGTATATCCAAGTTCTAGAACAACATATGCTCCCATCCAGACGTCGTCTCTTTCAGGGAAGACCTTGCATTTTCCAACATGACAATGCCAGACCACATACTGCATCAATTACAACATCATGGCTGCGTAGAAGAAGGATCCGGGTACTGAAATGGCCAGCCTGCAGTCCAGATCTTTCACCCATAGAAAACATTTGGCGCATCATAAAGAGGAAGATGCGACAAAGAAGACCTAAGACAGTTGAGCAACTAGAAGCCTGTATTAGACAAGAATGGGACAACATTCCTATTCCTAAACTTGAGCAACTTGTCTCCTCAGTCCCCAGACGTTTGCAGACTGTTATAAAAAGAAGAGGGGATGCCACACAGTGGTAAACATGGCCTTGTCCCAACTTTTTTGAGATGTGTTGATGCCATGAAATTTAAAATCAACTTATTTTTCCCTTAAAATGATACATTTTCTCAGTTTAAACATTTGATATGTCATCTATGTTGTATTCTGAATATTGAAATTTGAAACTTCCACATCATTGCATTCCTTTTTTATTCACAATTTGTACAGTGTCCCAATTTTTTTTTTTAGAATCGGGTTTGTATCTTCAGTAGAACTGTTCAGTACGTGAGCCTTGAGTTCCCTCTGGAAATTGTTTTTAGATTTGCGGTTGTCGATATATCAGTAAATTGTGGTGAACGTTACTTGAAGAGATTGTCATGTTTTGTTGTACAACATAAATGAAGCATATTAAGCATATACTTTTATATTAAACAATTTAAATACAGACTACACACAAGGATGTGACTCCATCCTTTTCTATCAATCTGTAACAAGTAATGTTAACCATCCATCCATCATCCATTCAATCGATCCATCCATCTATCCATCCATCTATCCATCCATCCATCCATTTAATCCAACCATCCATCCATCCATCCATCCATCCCACACCTAATGTGTATTCTTTGCTCTTCATTATGTTGAATTAGTGCTAAAAATTTTCCCTGCCTGTTTTTGGGAAGTAAAAAAGAGACAAAGAAATATTAAATTGTCCTGAGAGTGCATTTTACTCTGACCAAAATCACTTGAACACACTTAATGTTGCAGTTACAACTAGCAGAGCAATAGTGAAATCACCACAGTGCTTAGACTCTAAGGGGAATTCAACCCACAAATTGCTTACTTCACATCAGAAACTGCACTACGATTTTAAAGAAGATAAGTTTACACAGAATATGCTCAGTGTGATATTCTGTTGAAAATCAAAATGATTTTTTTCCTTTTAATTAAGTCTTTTTGCAACATTATATTATAAATACAAAATGAATCTTCCTGACACATACAAGCACTTCATAACGGTAAATGTGTTTGTACAAAAAGCACCATGCCATGTGGATGAGTATTTAGCTGGATTAGTGTGCATATTTTCATTAACCTGCTGTTATAGGGTTGATATAGACCATTACAGCATTTATTAAGAGTGCAGGATTTAATAATCTAAATCTGCACAAGAGGACAAAAAGCTGGCAGGCATATTTGCTGACAGCATGATACGGATTTTGTGTGTGTGTGTTTCATGACCGTAATCACTCAATTTGTGTGATAAAGAACAGCATAATAAGTGTGTATGTGTGTGTTGCATTACCACTGTAGGCTATACATTTTTGCAAGCATACCTGCCTGTGTGTACTCAGAGCCATTAAAAGCTATCATTTTGTTTGTATATCCGGTCATGAAAGGGCAGACAGTGACAGATGGGCCTGTATTTCGGTGGACGAGCTCGATGTTGTTAGTCAGATACTGCTCTACGCTCTCGTCTTGTTTCTCTGATGGAAAGACCTTTCACTTTGCCCGTCCGGCCCCAGAGAGCCCTTCCATCACGATGAGCACTATCGACCATGTCGTCCTGTCTTCTCCGCTCATCAAGAGCATGTGTGCGCTCCTCGAAAGAGAGAACCTCCTCCCCATGCCCTTCCTGTGTGGGGTTGTGGCAGGTGGCCGAACCCCCCTCTCCCCCCCTTGCTTCCGCCCCAATAGACTCTTCCTCTCCAGAGGAACTCTGCGTTTCTGAGGCTGTGTGAATCTCACCCTCCGGGGCTGAGTGCAATTGGCTCGGCTGCAATGAGAATTTTTTAGGTGCTCTCCAGAGGGCTGGAATTTGCCTTTGGGGAAAAGGGGATGTAGGACACAGGCTTTCCATCTATTTATATGTTCCTCTTTCTGTTTAGGAGATGAAATAGGAAGCATTCCATTAGGGCTGCTCGGGTATGGCAAAAATCATAATCATGAATATTTTGGTCGATATCGAAATTATCGACAATTATCGGTGGGTGATATGATCAAAATCAAAGATATGTAATTTCAAATATCAGTGAAATTTCACAATTATTGATACTTGAGCAAAAACTAATACTAGGTTAACTAATGTAATTAAAAGTCCTCAAAACGAGCAATACAATAAGAACAAAGAAACTAAATACAAAAAAAAATACAACAGAACAAAAATACTAATGAAATAAACAGTGGTTTTCAGGAAGATGTACTAACAAATAGACAACAGAAATTGAATAAAGTGATCAAATATGAAATAACACTGCTGTATACATTAAATATAGACTAATCCTACAAAAATTATTCATTTAAGAGCAGTGAGTGTTTTTATCTTTTGTCTTTTGTTGTTTGATTAACATTATTGACTGCAGAAGGTTTATTAGGCTGCTGTCACTTTAAGAGCTGCACGGATCCAATATACGGTTACACTTGCATTTTCTTTCTCAACTGTTTACATTCATTTAAGAATATAACCGACTGTGTTTACACCATTTCAACTTTTTTGTGTGTAGGCTATTTGACCACTTACAGTGTACTTTGCTTATCCGCTTTCCGCTCCTTTCCACTTTTTATGCGCTTTATCTCGTAGCGCACACAGAAAGCCGCCTAGGGAACAGTATCTCTTTCGTGGCTTAAAGGCACAATATGTAAGATTTTTGGATTAAAATATTCAAAAACCACTAGAACAATGTTATATATTTTGTTGATTTGTGTACTTGCATTATCCCAAATGATTCCAAGAATGTTTTAATCCAAAGAAATTAGCAATTTTAACCAGGCTCGTTTTCGTGCGTCGCCTATCAATGACATCATACCGTTACCCTCGATTTCCGGCTTTATTTTGTTGGAAGCACCAAAGACACTTTAATATATTATATGTTTTATTAGACAGGTGAGCAACTGTTTGGATACATTCATCGACAGAAAACTAATCATGTTATATAGCTCAACACAGTAAGTTTTGTTTCATTTACCGAGAGTACCATGTTTTACCATGCCTAATATCGATCTAGCTTACTGCAGTGTGCAAGAAGTGTCTCATAGTAGCCGCTGAGTGAACGCAGAGAAGCATTATAACAACTTTCAACACACAAATGTATCTAATATGATAAACAGCGCTGCGTTACCGCCGCACATACGCATGACCGAAACGCTCATCTGTGGCATAATAAAAGCTCCACTGCTCTCGAGCCGTGTGTCGCACTCGTCTCTCATTAGCAATCACTCCAGCCCCTCGTTCCGCTCCAACACGCTGCTTCATACTACAGTTATGTTAAGACAACACCTCCCATGATTCAGTGAAATCAAGGCGTCATCAAGTTATGCCTTTGTTTTGAATAAGCGACCTCTAGTGGTTAAAATTACATATTGTGCCTTTAATGCGCATTTAATAGCACTGTTTAATATCAAGCATGTCCTGCATTTTAGCAACAGTAGACTGCATTTTACATCACTCACTTATTTGGCTGATATGGATGTTAAGTTTGGCTTAGGAAGGAATGAAAGCCCAACGCTGTGATGGAAGGAAAGTTGCGCTGGATGGGCACAATAATCGTTTTATGCCGATTATCCTGTTTTCATAATCGTTGGAAGCCAAAAAAAAAAAAAAAAAAAATTCACACAGCCCTACGTTCCATAGGGGACGAAGCATTTTCTTTCTACCCCCAGTTCATTAAAGATAGAGTGACAGCAGTCTTGTCAGAGCTGTCACGAAGAGAAAGCCCAACCCCTGTGTGCCTGTACTTTGGCGCTTTAAAGTGTTTGTGGTGACGTTCTCATGGGGTAAACACTTGACTGATGCATCTGCTGCCGTTTTGAACACACCTGAGCTCAGTGGCGGCAGCAGCAACGGGAAAATTGTGAGCTGGAACAACAACAAAGCCATCGTAGATTTGAGGTTATCCTCCTTAAATCCTGCTAATCCTCTTTTTCACGGACACAAACACTCCTCACTAGCTCCACACTAACAAAAACTGTCCTCCTCTTATTACTGACCTACCGTACCAATGACAAATTATCATCTAATACTTAAGCATTCATGGTTGAGCTCTGCTGTAATTGGTATGTCTGTGATTTGATTGACAGGAGCTGTCCAACCTGCAATGTGAGGTATGCATCCTGGTGTTCTCGTTGACGGATAGGCGAAGCTTCCACCGGATCGCCCAGCTTCGCCTGCTGTTGAGGGAGTCGCTGCCGCACACCCCCATCATCCTAGTGGGCAACAAGAGTGACCTTGTGCGCTCCCGTGAGATCAGCACAGAGGGTAGGCCTGTTTTTAATCTCTGTCCTTGAGCACGGATCCCATAATTCATAGCTGGCGGAGATTACATGCAGGGAATTAAAAGAATAGGGTTTTAGGTCAAAAGAAAGAATAGCGTTTTACAGTAAATTAAACATTGTAAATAAAAATACAGAGACAGAAATACAGAGAAAGGAGAGAGGGAGAAAGAGTGACTGATAGTAATGTGCAATATAAAAAGACCAATTGGAATTCAGAATGAAGATATTAGTGATTAGTATCAAAATATTTTGAAATTAATAAATAAAATTTGAATAGAAATTAATTCATGATACGCTACCATTCAAAAATTGGGTCCAGTAAGATTGTATTATACGTTTATCAGCAAAGAGGCCTTAAATTGGTCAAAAAAAGACAGTAAAGATGTTTATAATTTTACTAAAGATTTCTATTTAAAATAAATTCTGTTCTTTTGAACTTTCTATTCATCAAAAAATACCGAAAAATGTATCATGGTTTCCATAAATCATGTATTAAACAGCTCAACTGGTAATAATAAGAACGTTTTTGAGCAGCAAATCATCATATTACAATGATTTCTGAAGGATCATGTGACACTGAAGACTGGAGTAATGATGCTGAAAATTCAAGAATAAATTACATTTTAAAATATATTAAAATTAAAAACAGCTATTTTGAATTGTAATTATATTTTCACAATATTTCTGTTTTTACTATATTTTTACTGTATCCGTATATGAGTAAGTATAAGAGAGGAAATTATTGTCTGAAGCTTTGCAGTGTGTCAAAAATAGAAATGGGGCACACTATATCAATATCAAGAGTTTTCAGTGCTGGGAGCTCCATATTATAATGGGAGCAAACTAGTTTGTGTGTGTGTGTGTGTGTGTGTGTGTGTGTGTGTGTGTGTGTGTGTGTCATGCTGCTGTACTTGTGAGAAAAAAAAAAAATATAAAAATAGATGCACTGCCAAGGCTGAAATTCTCAATAAATCAAAGTAACAAATGGAGTGTGCATGTTAAAGTCGTGATAAAGTGGAAGTAGCAACAGAATTTTTTTTTTTTTTTTTTTTTTTTTGTACATCTGACTGATATACATATTAAAATAACAAAAAAAAAATGTACGGCGGGGTCTTGGTGCTATCCATCGGTTGTTTATTGGATGGAGATTTCAGTCAATTGAAATTAAGAGGTGGGGTTTAAGCAGATTAAAGTGATTGGAGAAGTTCGGCATACGTCACCAGAAAGTTTCACCAAAAGATTGAGTTATGACATTTAGATTAAAAATTACGAGGTCAAAATAAATGCAAAAAATAAGACATGCATGTTAACTGTTAATTTATCCATGCATTTAGAAAACAGACAGAGTGAATTTTCATTTCATGCCAACTTTAAACGCTGTGAGAATAATAGAAAATGGTGGAAAAATAGGAATAAAATGTATGAGGAACTTTAATACAGTAATTCCAGTACAGATCCCATAATTCAACAGGTATTTTGTCCCCTGTGGTCCACCTCTGTGTCTCACACTTGTGAGTCATCTATATTAACCTTGCTGCTGTGACTCAGCTTTTGTCTAAATGCTATGTCCATCTGGCCGTATTTATATAAGGGGCTTCATGGATTTCTGGCAAGAAGAAATCACGCAGCTTATCGGCATGAACAGGTGCTGCTAGGAGACGTGGATTGGTTAAGTGGACACATTAGGGGCTGATACAGAATATTGATTCTCTTTCCTGGTGTTTTCTCAGCAGGGCAGATACAGTTTTGTTTTAGTGACTAATTCAACACAAATGTGTACATTTTAAATGTAAATTAAATACTTATTAAATGAATTAAAATACTCAGTGATTGTTTGCAGAATTTTATTTTAACTCAGGTCAGTTCAATTTATGGTTTGTAATTTATTTTATTTATTTATTTATTTATTTATTTACCTACAATGTCCTATTTGAAGAAATTGCATTTCAAAGTACACATTGGTGGGTGGTTGCTATAATGTTTTTAGTGGACAGTGAAAATACTGAGTGGCTAGTAACTTTGGAAAACCACTAAAAAAAAAAAAAAAGGTAATGTCAAGCCCTATATATATCTGTTACTTTCTGTTTCCGTTTCTTTATTTACTGTATATAGCACTGTATAAATACAACTACGTTGCCCAAAGTGCTTTACAAAGTGAACACAGAAGATAATAAATCAACATAATAATAAACATTAAAACTAGTACAATCATAAGCCATACATTTTTTTTTTTTTTTTAAGTTATATTTATGGGCTTTTTGTGCCTTTATTTGGAGAGGACAGTAGAGAGGAGACAGGAAAGCATTGGGAGAGGGGGGGCAGGATCGGCAAAGGGCCTTGAGGCGGGAATCGAACTCGGGTCAAATAGAGAATAAATTAATTTTTAACTTAAACTTAAAAATAGCCAGAGTCTGTGTCGTTTTAATAGCTAGTGGCAACTTATTCCACAGATTGGGACCAGCCACCGCACGATCACCCTTGTGTTTACATCTAGTTCTGGGCACTGTTAACAGTGCAAGATCACTGGATCTAAGTGATCTAGAGGGAACATGACTTACGAGAAGGTCTACAAGATAAGATGGAGCGAGGTTATTGATGGACTTGAATACCATGACCCGAATTTTGAACTCAGTTTTGTATTTTACAGGTAGCCAATTCAACAAGACAAGAATGGGAGTAATATGTTTATATTTTCGTGTCCGGGTCAGGAGTCTAGCAGCAGCATTTTGCACTACGTTTTGCATTGTATATATGTAGTGCTCAGCGTAAACGAGTACACCCCAGTAACATTTTAAGCAATATCTCAATGAACACAAAAACAATTTCCAAAATGTTGACAAGACTAAGTTTAATACAACATCTGTTTAACATGAAAGTAAGGTTAATAATATAGCTTAATATACACGTTTCAGTTTTACTCAAATTAGGGTACTTTTATAAATCTAGTACTTCATATGGCCTCCATGATTTTTAATGACAGCACCGAGTCTTCTAGACATGGAATGAACAAGTTGGCGAAATTTTGCATCTATCTTTTTCCATTCTTCAAGAATGACCTCTTTTAGAGACTGGATGCTGGATGGAGAGTGATGCTCAACTTGTCTCTTCAGAATTCCTCATAGGTGTTCGATTGGGTTCAGATCAGGAGCCACTGAATCACTTTCACTCTGTTCTTCTTCAGAAATCCAACAGTGGCCTTAGATGTGTGTTTAGGATCATTGTCATGTTGGAAAAGTGCACGACGACCAAGGGCACGGAGTGATGGTAGCATCTTCTCTTTCAGTATAGAGCAGTACATCTGTGAATTCATGATGCCATCAATGAAATGCAGCTCCCCAACACCAGCAGCACTCATGCAGCCCCACATAAGGACACTGCCACCACCATGTTTCACTGTGGGCACCATGCATTTTTCTTTGTATTCCTCACCTTTGCGACGCCATACAGTTTTGAAGCCATCAGTTCCAAAAACATTTATCTTGGTCTCATCACTCCAGAGTATAGAGTCCCAGTAGTCTTCATCTTTGTCAGCATGGGCCCTGGCAAACTCTAGGTGGGCTTTTTTGTGCCTGGGCTTTAGGAGAGGCTTCTTTCGTGGACGGCACCCATGCATGCCATTCCTCTGCAGTGTACGCCGTTGTGTGTTTCACGGGAAATAGTCACCCCAGTTTGGCTTTCTACTTCTTTAGATAACTGCAGTGAACTTGCATGCCGATTTTCTTCAAACCTTCTCATCAGAAGACGCTCCTGTCGAGGTGTTAACTTCCGTGGACGACCTGGACGTCTCTGTGAGATGGTTGCAGTTCCATCTTTTTAAAATGTTTGTACCACTTTTGCTACAGTATTCTGACTGATAAGTAAAGCTTTGCTGATCTTCTTGTAGCCTTCACCTTTCTGGTGTAAAGAAATTATTTTCTTTCTCAGGTCTTGTGACATTTCTCTTTCATGTGGTGCCATTGCTGACAGCATGAAATGGGAAGGGGTTTTAACACCCTTTTATAGTCAACTGTCTGTTGGACACCTGTGTAATGAATAATTAGACTCACATGTGGTTGAATTCTTGTTAAATTAGACATTTGTAGTCTTAAAATTTAGCTTTGCTCCAGAGACTTTCAGTGGGGTGTACTCATTTTTGCATCACCCTAATTTGAGTAAAACTGAAAATTTTGTTCTCTAAGTTATATTATTAACCTTACTTTCATGTTATAAGTTAAACAGATGTTATATAAAACTTAGTCTTACTAACATTTTGGAAATTGTTTTTGTGTTCATTGAGATATTGTTTAAAATGTTACTTTTCAAAGGGGGTGTACTCATTTACGCTGAGCACTGTATATATAGGGCTTGACATTAACTTTTTTTCCCTCACCAGTCACTGTGGCTAGTGGTTTTCTAAAGTTACTAGCCACTCAGCATTTTTTACTGGCCACAATTTTGACATTGATACCATGGAGAAAAAACTTTCATGTAGTTATTTTTAACTACATCTCTTAATTTGGCAGCAGGTTTTTTAGGCTGCTGTCACTTTAAGACCTGACGCACGGATCCATTATACTGTTACACATGCGTTTCTTTCTCAACTGTTTATGTTTACTTTAAACATAACTGACTGTGTTTACATGAATACTCACCAAGACCAGCATTTAACATTATTTTGTGTGTATTTGACTGTTTAAGTGCAAAAAACAGCAAAAAAGAACTCAATTTAGTACTGAGAGGCGGCTTTATGTGCGTACACTTTGGGTGTGAGCGCAAAATATGCCGGAATTAATAAAATTATGTGCAATATGCACAATCCCACGCTGAAATTCAAGCCCTGTAACGCCAACAATATTCATCCAGAGAAAATGAAACGAGTGAGTGAGGGGAGGCGGGTTTGTGTGTCGATTCGCTGTCGGAGAGATGAGAGAGAGAGAGAGAGAGAGAGAGAGAGAGAGAGAGAGAGAGAGAGAGAGAGAGAGAGAAAAAGCACAGCTGGTATCGTGGATCTATTCTGCGGGAAATTAGTATTGGAAGTGTTTCAGATATTTCAGTATCGATATGTATCGAAAAATCGTTATTTTTGACAATACTACATTGCACTTAGTTTATTATTTCAGATGCCTTTTTAAAAGACTACAATTGAAAAATGTATATATTTGCTATAAAATTCAACCCGGCAAAGTGGCTAGTAGGAGTGACTGCGTTACACGCCACTGCTGAAATACACCCGCATTTGGTGGGTTGGAGCGTGTTAATGTCAAGCCCTGTATATATACTATAATATTCCTTTATATATATCTGATTATATATATGATTGTTTGCAGAATTTCATGTTTTCTGCAACAGCATTTTAAATAAGCACATATCTACCTACAATAGTGAAAATTGTGTTTTAAAGTTGCATTTAAAATTCACATGGCCCAAAAAATCTGAAGGGACACGTGTACCCTCAGTCTGAGTTGGCATAATGCTTCTTCCGTATTAATGCTGCATCCCTCCCTCCCTCCCTCCCTCTCTCTCTCTCTCTCCCCCTCCCTTCTCCCTCTCTCACTCTGTTTGTCATGCTTGGCCCGTTTGGGACATTTATGTTTTGTGTTTGCTCTGTATTATCTCTCACCCACAATGTGCTGGTGTTACTATCTTTATGTGTGTGTGTGTGTGTGTGTGTGTGTGTGTGTGTGTGTGTGTGTGTGTGTGTGTGTGTGTGTTTAAGTATGCCAATGCTAGTACGTGTGCTCATATTCTCTCCCTCACACCTTTCTTTCTCTAATTCTCTCCTTCGCCTGCGTGGTGAAGTGAACCCCCTGTGCCATGTGTTTGCAGGACTGTGATAAGGAGGATAAGGAAAGAGGACAGAGAAGCTTAGTGTGTTGTAATCATTAAGAAAATGGTGTGCAGGCACTTTTATGTATTAGCTGATAACAGGGCGGTTCCAGTGGAAGAACGACATCAGAGGTGCTTTATTCTTTTGGAAAATTACATCCAGTTTAAGCTGTATTCTTCTGTTCCAGTTGCATTGTCATCGGCCATATTATGACCAACAACAGGGCAAAGGAATGGAGAATCAAAGCAATGAGAAAATTTATGTATTTATATATTTATATGTGTTGTGGGAGGTTGCAAAGGTGCTGAAATTCAGTTGCTAAGAGGTTCTTTAATGTGTTGCTATGGTGTTTGGTGCGGTTGCTAGGGCATTTATATGGTGTTCTGGGTGATTACAAGGGCATCGACCATTGGATGCTATTATGTTCTAAGTGGTTGCTGTACATGGTTGTGTATAACTTCTTTTCAAAAGACAGTATACATATATCTCATTAGATTGCATAATGAAATGGTAATATCAGTGTTACCATTGTGAAGGTTGAAAGTGTTAATTAAACATATATTTCAATAATATCCATAAAAATCTCTGCTCTAGAAAGTACACTACCATTTAAAAGTTTGCGGGCAGTTTTTTAAGTTAATACTTTTATTTACCAAGGATTCATTAAATCTATCAAATGCTGTTCTTTTGAACCTTCTTTTGACAAACAGTTTTAGAGATGATGGTCTATTGCAATTCATGGAAAACAGAAAATAGCTGTCTGAGATGGCTACGGAGTGCCTTAAAGACACTTTGGCCCGGTTTCCACCTGTTAATAAGATGCGTTTTGTTCAATCGGATCACAAGTGGACCACGCTAAATATAGGTGTAAACAGGGTGTAAAAAGGTTTGAGATTGTCCACTTTCGACCGCTTCCAGAGGTAGTTGAAAATGCATTTGACTGGATTGCTTTTGTAGTGTAAATGTTCATGTGGTCGATTGTGTTCGAACAGCCACAAAAGACTCTCCTCTTACTGAATGCGTAAACATAATGGGAAGCGCTCTAGCCAGACGCAAGTTTGGTTTGAAGACGAAAAACATACCAAGCACAAAGTTCTCTCACCATTCCTGATTTCTAACACACATTCACAGCGTTCGGCCGGTATTGCGGCTGTCAGAGCAGAAACGAAAGCTGATGATCTCTGTATGTTTTTCTGTCGTCTCCGGGCGCGTTCATATGTAAATTGCACAAGCTTATTTTGTCCATTAGATCAAAAGATCTGAAAAACCCATACATTTACCCGCTCATAGACCCTCACCTCGAAGAAATCAGGACAGAAGTGGTTGAAAGTGGACAAAAGAGACGGATTAAAACACCAGGTGTAAATGGGAATGTAATTACTTGTGATCCAATCGACCAAAACGCATCTTAAAGGGTTAGTTCACCCAAAAATGAAAATTCAGTCATTAATTACTCACCCTCATGTCGTTCCACACCTGTAAGACTTTCGTTCTTCTTTGGAACACAAATGAAGATATTTTTGATGAAATCTGAGAGCTTTCTGTCCCTCCATTGACAGCTACGTGACTACCACTTTGACGCTTCAAAAAGTTAATAAAGAGATCATAAAACTAATCTATATGAATTGAGTGGTTTAGTCCGAATTTTCTGAAGAGACCCAATCACTTTATATGATGAACAGATTGAATTTAAGCTGTGTGTCCACCAAAGTGTTTTTAGCCAGCTGAAAACACCAGATGCTCAGCTGAAAACAGCTAGCTGTGGGCGTTTGAGAGCGCTTCGACAGAGCAGCGTTTTTTTTTTCAGTTGAGACGCTTTGCTATGATACGGAATATCTGCAGAAGTTTTACTAGTATCTCATTTCACAGATAGTTTGTTTCTGTATTGTTTCTATATAAAAATGTTGATACAATGTAAATTATTTGCTCTGGATCTTGTTTTAAATTATTTTGTTCAATTATTATGCTTGTCGTTGTCATCTGTTGGATGTGGCCAATTTGGTCGGTGTTGTATTTGTCCTGCCCCTCCTCCACTGTGATTGGACGGCTGGGTACAAAGTGACAGTGATGAGCATTCTGCAACTCTCGGCAACCGGTAAAAAATGCAGAGCGATTCAGCGCTTCAGCGTGAAACAGATGCTCAGCACCTCGTTACGCTGAACGTTATACTTTCCGGTGTTGCATGAACACAATTGGCTAGTGACTGATCTAGAGTATTTGCATAAGGCAGTCTGACTGCATTGGCACTTGAAAAGTTGAGAAATTTTCAACTTCTGCCGCGAGCAACGCGAGTGAAGCGAGGCGATGGAACCCACAATTCAGTTTGGCAACGCGTGACATCACCCATACAAAGTAAATGAGAAGCGCTAACACCAACGCCCCGTGTGAATGCAGCGCTTTAAAAACGTGCCGCTTCCATTGAAAACAATTGGAAAAATATACTAGCCTCGGGAAAAACGCTTTGGTGGACAAACGGCCTAGGCTTATATTCACATATAAACATTAAATCAACTCACACATCAGTTGTGGTAAATGGAAGCTCAAGCATGTTTTCTTGACATGTGCGACAACCAATGATGTTCATTCTCATGTTACGCAGCACTTTTGAGCTTCTGTTTATGTTCGCTGATCAAGGTTTATATGTGAATAAAAGCTTAAATTAAATTTGTTCATATAAAGCGATTTCTCTCTTCAGAAAATTTGGACTAAACCACTCAATTCATATGGATTAGTTGTACAATCTCTTTATTAACTTTTTAAGCGTCAAAGTGGTAGTCATGTAGCTGTCTATGGAGGACACAGAACGCTCTCAGATTTCATCAAAAATATCTTCATTTGTGTTCCAAAGATGAACGAAAGTCGGGTGTGGAACGACATGAGGGTGAGTAATTAATGACTGAATTTTCATTTCTGGGTGAACTAACCCACCTTTACCAGGTGTAAACAGGGCCTTTGATAGCAATCTTCTTAAGCTGCAAAATTGCACAAACTGTATGGGACGAGTTATGCTTCAAAGTTTAATACCGAGACTTAGGGTTAAAGATTTGAACAAACCCCTAAGTATGAGTGACACTATAAGCACCTAAGAGAGACAGAAAAGAGAGAAAAAGGACCTTGTAGGAAGTGCAGAGGACGGTTGTATGGACACATCTGTGCTCAGCATATTTATTCCTCCGGGTGCTGCAGCTAGTGTGGTCATCGATTCGGAAATGTTCTGAATCTTTTTCTGTCTGCATCTCGCTTCCTGCCTCCGATACGAACACACAAGCGTACGCTCAATATGTACTCAGCTTCATGTAAATGGGTTTAATTTACATTCTGTATTTGCGAGTCAGCTATTTGATGCTGACATTCAAGCTGTATTTAAACAGGCACGCAGACTCTGGATGCGTACATGCTGTAAGGTCATACAAGCTAAATTATTGAAACAGAGATGCACAACCTTTTGCTGGTGAAGATGAGTCTATAGCCATAAACAGAATTTACAACTCTGGACTGTAATGCTACACACATGCAATACATCTCCTGATAACAGGGTCCATCGTTTTATAGCAGTCAATCCTGCATCTTTTATCGTTTATTTTTCCCTTCAGTTTGTCTCTATTGTGAAATGTAATTGCAACTGTTTTCCATTTTAATATATTTTACAATTCCAACAACATCATCTACTTTGACCCGCCCTCAAACACTGTAGTTGTAGCTGAGGCCTGGAAGAGTTTGGTTCATGTTGTTGACATGTCAAAAAGACTGTTTTCAGCGTTGTGAATCCACTTTGCTGCACTTCCAAAGGATGAGGACTCATGCTGGAATTTATATGGAAAAACCAAACCTTCATATCTCTGTGTATACAAGTGCTGAGAAAGCCTCCAGAGCTGAAATTCATATATGATAATAAGTATTTAGTTTCTGAGATGTGGTAGACCAATCACAACAGACTGTACCGTCTGACCAATCAGAGCAGAGTAGGCTCTCGGAAGACCAATCACAACAAGCTGGACTGCCGACCAATCAGAGCAGAGTAGGCTCTCAGAAGACCAACAGACTGGGCCATCCGACCAATCAGAGCAGAGTAGGCTCTCGGAAGACCAATCGCAACAGACTGGGCCGTCTGACCAATCAGAGTAGAGTAGGCTTTTGGAAGACCAATCGCAACAGACTGGGCCGTATGACCAATCAGAGCAGAGTAGGCTCTCGGAAGACCAATCACAACAGACTGGGCCGTCCGACCAATCAGAGCAGAGTAGGCTCTCAGAATACAAATCACAACAGATTGGGCTGTCCGACCAATCAGAGCAGATTGGGCTCTCGGAAGACCAACAGACTGGGCCGTCCGACCAATCGGAGCAGAGTAGGCTCTCGGAAGTCCAATCGCAACAGACTGGGCTGTCCGACCAATCAGAGCAGAGTAGGCTCTCGGAAGACCAATCGCAACAGACTGGGCTGTCCGACCAATCAGAGTGGGCTCTCGGAAGACCAACAGACTGGGCCGTCCGACCAATCGGAGCAGAGTAGGCTCTCGGAAGACCAATCGCAACAGACTGGGCTGTCCGACCAATCAGAGCGGGCTCTCGGAAGACCAACAGACTGGGCCGTCCGACCAATCGGAGCAGAGTAGGCTCTCGGAAGACCAATCGCAACAGACTGGGCTGTCCGACCAATCAGAGTGGGCTCTCGGAAGACCAACAGACTGGGCCGTCCGACCAATCAGAGTAGAGTAGACTCTTGGAAAGGAGGGGTTTAGGGAGACTGAATCTTTGAAAGAACTGTTATTAGACTCCTTGAAAAATGAGGTGATGGTATATTGTGAGAAAATTGAAGTGTTTTTTGACCTTGAAACTGAAAATATACAAATAAAAGCTAATTCAAAATATTAATAAATACTAAAATAGTATATAAATAATACAGAAATAACACTGTACTGCAGAGTGAAAATTAAGCGCTGAAACATATTACATCAAAATAAAATCTTTATTTTACAAAAAGTCAATTTTCATGATACACCATCTTTAAAGGCCAAATCACACTGCGCCTGCAGACCCAGACCAACAGCACGTCACTTCTCAGACATTTCAAGTCCGACAAACAACGATTCAGCATGTTCAGCTGGCGAAAAACAAGCTCCAACAGACTCCGACAGGGGTAACACACTGATCCGACAACACCCGAAGTGTCTGTTGCCGTCTGTCGGCATCTGTTGGTGCAGTGTGAACTGGCCCTAAAACTACACCTCATCTGTGGATTGTCATGATAAATGTTGTCTGTTTCCCCTGTTTCTCTCTGTCTCCTCCTCGTTTCTTCTCTGAGGTCATGTTGCTTATTCACAATGGTGCCGTCTAGTCGACATCTAGAGTGATCTAATTCAATCCTGTCCACACACACCTCCGAATCAACACACGCCAAGCATTTAGCCTTTATTTCCCCTTTCCTAAAGCCACTCCATGCTTCATTAAGTCTCACTCAATCGATGCAGTTATCTAACGCTAATCTGTGTTGATATGACAAGAGATTGTCAAACTCCATCTTCATCTGTATCACTCAACCTCTCACTCTCTTTCTTCCTCAGAGGCACACTCCAGCGCAATGATGTTTGGCTGCCTGTATCTGGAGCTCTCCGTCTCTCTGGACCACCGCACCAATGACCTCCTAGAAGCGGCTGTGAGAGCGGCACGGGGCCACAGCCTGGGGCCCGGCTGGACGGAGGGGTCCCCCGCAGCGGCCCGCCGAGAGAGCTTGACCAGCAGGGCCAAGCGCTTTCTGTCAGGGCTCGTTCCGCGCTCCCACCTGGGCCGAGACAGGGACAGGGAGGGCGGCAGAGACAGAGACCTCAGCAGACACAGAGGAAGCAGAATGCTCAGGCAGAAGTCACGTTCTTGTCATGACCTCAGTGCTCTAATGTAACCGAAAACGACCGAGAGAGAAGGGAGAAGAGGTGTTAAAGCAGGCTAGAGGAGAAACTGCATGTGAGATTGACAGGTGAGGAGATAAGAGACAGTGTTGCCGCACCACTTCGCAGAGGAGATGACTCCCCGGAGATATTACCTAAACTAGTATGTGTGAAATTAGTTGTTTATACCAGTCTCTCATTCATTGAATGTGACAGTGGTGCAGCGAAACCTAGCAGTGTATAAACTATCCTGACAGAACAGGACCTTTAAGGTTGCGAGAGGTCTGTAAACGGACAGACCGACAAATATAGCACTAGATCTCAGTATAATGAGTATATCATGCTGGTTATGGCAGGCTGTTAGTGGTTATAGAGTAGCTCCTGTAGTAGTCCCTGTTGAGAAGCATGCTGACACAGCACGGATGCAGAATCGTAGTATATGTTTTGTAGTAAAAAAATAAATAAAAATAGACCCTCCGGCACAGAATAAGATGCTTTAGCTAATGCATGGATTTAGCATTTTAGCTTATCTCGCTCTACCTGCACATTTTTAGGTTTAAGGAAACCTTAAATGAACCCAAAAATGAAAATTCTGTCATTAATTACTCACCCTCATGTCGTTCCACACCCGTAAGACCTTCGTTCATCTTCGGAACACAAATTAAGATATTTATTTTTGATGAAATCTGATGGCTCAGTGAGACCTGCATTGACAGCAAGATAATTAACACTTTCAATGCCCAGAAAGCTACTAAAGACGTATTTAAAACAGTTCATGTGACTACAGTGGCTATTCAACAATATCTAGTGATGGGCGATTTCAAAACACTGCTTCATGAAGCTTTGAAGCTTTACGAATCTTTTGTTTCAAATCAGTGGTTCGGAGCGTGTATCAAACTGCCAAAGTCACATGAACTATTGAAATTTCAAAATGTTTCGAAACACTTATGACGTAACGAAGCCTTGTTTACTGAAATCACATGACTTTGGCAGTTTGATACACACTCTGAACAACTGATTCGAAACAAAAAATTCGTTAAGCTTCATGAAGCAGTGTTTTGAAATCGCCCATCACTAGATATTGTTGAATAAAGTCTTTATTTTGTTTTTTTGAAGCACAAAAAGTATTCTCATCACTTCATAACATTAAGGTTGAACCACTGTAGTCACATGAACTGTTTTAAATATGTCTTTAGTATCTTTCTGGGCAATAAGTGTTAATTATCTTGCTGTCAATGCAGGCCTCACTGAGCCATCGGATTTCATCAAAAATATCTTAATTTGTGTTCAGAAGATGAACGACGGTCTTACGGGTGTGGAACGACACGAGGGTGAGTAATTAATGACTGAATTTTCATTTTTGGGTGAACTAACCCTTTAAGAGTCAGTCATTGAAAAACCCCTGTTGTTCGATAGGGCTGCACGATATTGTGGGGGAAAAACTGACATTGCAATTATTTTGTTTTTCTGCTAGATGAAAAGAATACAGGTATTTTCACCAGGTGACTTCAGCTGCTATATTTGGACAAATATAATAATTCTAGAATGATTGGGGTGTTTTTGTTGAGGAGTGCATCTGCATATAAAATACAAATATTTTATTATTATTATTATTATTTTTTTTAAATGACTTTTTTACTTTTTTGGTGAACCATACTTTTAGGGATGAATGATTTGGAAAAATGTGGGTGTTCACTCTTTGGTATACTCTCTAAAAGAAACAACCAACCCAAACCTCTTTCTTTAACCATAAAGTGAACAGGAATTTAAATAAATAAATTAATTAAAACAAAATAAAGAAAAATCACTTTTCACTTGCGTTTCATGGGCCACATTCCCACTGTTTTTGACCCATTCAATTTGACTATAGATTATTATTAAAAATTATAAACAAGGTAAGAAATATATTGTAATAATTCTATTGTACTGTGAAAAAAATTCAAATTTAATTAAAATAAATATTTTATTTGTAGTGCATCTGTAAAATTACATTACTAAATTTTGTCTTTATTTCTTCAGTTTCAAACTAAACTATCCAGCATTTTTTGCCACTGTGTAAATGAACATGCAGCGCATTTATTTATTTCATTAAATCATTAAGTCCTGCCGTTTTGATAAAATCGATATCGCAACATTGGTTTAATGAAATTCTTTCTGTATATCGTGCAGCCCAATTAGTCAAATATTAACTATTATTATTAGATTTGTGATCAAGAATAATAGTCTTGAGGATCTTTGGTTCATTTGATGCCACTAACCTGGAAAACTCTTTCAGATCCAGTGATTAGTTCCTCCTCAAAATCACTCTGTACTTCGTACTCTATAACTTTGTTTTACTTAACTTTTTATCACAATAGCAAAGCCAATGGGAAGGTATTTGATGTTTTATGGAACAGGATTTTGAATGCGGGGCTATTTGGCATCACAGCCAAGAAGTTAAAACCAAGCGACCAACAAAATATTGCTTCAGTTGCATCACATCTGGTTAGGACACGGTGTTGATCATAATGTGAACTGAACTTATGACAGTTCTTATGACATGTACAATATTAAGTGATACAGATCAAGTGTATTAATTGGCTAATCTCATCCGAACGATTGGTGTGATGTTTCCTTATGCACTGTTATTGCATAGACATATGACATCCAAGGAATTTGCTTACTAATCACAAAGCTGTGTGCAAAATATTGGGGTGAATCAGCACAGAACTGCAGAGGAGTGATAATGATATTCAGTTTTTTTATTGTTCTAGTATAAACAGCCGTCCAGTTGCAGTAATTGCGAATTGTACCCTGAAGGGTCTTGTTTACAAGCAAAATTAGCTCTTGCTAAAATAGTTTGCATATGCGGTTTGATGAACGAATGAAGTCAGTTGATTTAACATCCTTTATAAAACACAACTTTTGGTTTGTGGTTGGTATTAATTGACTTGTCATAAATTGTGAAAACAAAGAAGAAAATATTCAAACATAAGCAATATTTGTGATTGGGTATAACAATTGTTACTGATGACTCACAGTAATGACTTCAGTCAATCAGGCCTAAAGTACATAATCAGATACTGACGCATAACGAGTCTTAACTGTATAGGGAGCCACACTCAGAGCAAAATCACATACTAATTGATTGCTTTTAGATGTTATGGGACATTTTGCAATGCAACATGTTGTTGTTCTTCTGATATTAATAACAGTTTAAACTCCCAATTACATGCACTCATAATTAAACTCCACCACTATGGTGGGAGTAATACACAGACCTGTTATTTAATGAGCATAAAATAAGAAAGAAGGCAATATTAGGCAATCAGTTCTGGCAGAGAAAGCAGATTGGTCTGTGGAGAGCACTTTCATACAGTCCCTTGAGTCAGACAGAGAATAACTCCCTTGTGTCGAATTACCGTTGAACTAATTTGACACCTCAGTGTATAATGAAAGCAAGCCGTGTTCACACTCAATTCTGTCTGACAAGAGAATAACCCTTTATACGGTATTTTCCTTTATACGGGTCGATTGTAATATATATAGTATTTGGTATTTAGCTGCACACAGTAGTTAAATGCAAGTCTCAGAGATTGAAAAAAGGCACTTTTAATCAACGCCATACAGCCCTGGGTTCAGGTTAAAACTGTACTTTAAATTTCCTCTCACTTCACTTTCCTGGATGATTTGTCACCAAAAAGACCAGATGTTAGGACAAGCAATATTGAGAATGGCCCACTTTGTCATGTCGTCTGAAAGCATGTAATGTCTTTGTCTTCATCATGAGGCTTACTGTGATTTCGCCAATGTGGATGTGGATGATTGGTTGATAGGAATGTTGTTACTTTCAATCAATGTATTGGAGTTATAGACCTTTCATATGACTTGCATCAGGGCTTCAACTCAAGCCTCATGGCCATCCACATGAAAAGTGTTGCCGAAATGGACATTGTACAGCATGGTAGCAAGGAAATGGATTGTGTGCACAATAAACTGTGAAAACATTTGAGCTTAGAACAGAGTTTTGATTTTGAAAACTCGTTGAAAGTGGTCTTGCAAAATGCCAAGGCCCATTCACACCAAGAATGCTAACTATAAAGATAACTAACGATATGTTTGCGTCTACACCAACGAACGATAACGATCTGTTTATTGTAAGCTCACGTGCTCCGGTTTCAAAGTGTGTTTTTGCTGTTCTTGTTGCATTTACACAGCTTTACCAGCAGATGTCCTCAGCATGCTATGTTTCGAGTGAATATCTAACGTAATCGATCTAATCTAACAGTGAATTTAGCTGACGAAGTTAATATAGTGTGAAAAAAAAACACTACATCGTCAAAGAAAGCAAGACAATGTCGTCGAAACTAGCGCTGAATATCTGAGGTAATTTTGTGTTACACTGTTTGCTAGCTTTGCATAATGATCTCATCGTTAATTCTTCTCTTACCGTTTATTCCGAGGGTATGACCGATTGTTTTACATATATCCATTTTCGTTAAAGTATCCTTGAAAAGGGGGTCAGACTTGTCAAACAGTGGTGGATGTTTCTGGACCTCGGTGATTAACTTCTCCGCAATATCGTCCGCCATTTTAAATGCGCGAGCCCTTAACTTCGAATGGATTTTGATTGGCTGTTTATCTTTCAACAGCTGGAAAAAAAATCGTTGTGTAAGTGATCCCAACGATATCGTTTCTCTATATCTTTATAGTTGTGGTGTGGACTCTGCTATTCTTTTATAATTAGAAGGATTTTTAGAACTATATCTTTATCTTTATAGTTATTGTGGTGTGAACAGGCCTTTACTGTGTTAGCGAACTCTTAACGAATTAAAATTAGATCTGTAACCGAGGTCTCAGGATGCTTGTGGAAAAAAATAAATGAAAATAAATGGGAAAAAATTAGCCTGAAAAAAAATTAGTAGAGATCTAAATCTCTTCATAAATTTTTAACAGATCTTTGGGAAAAAATTACAAAGCTTTGTACTTTAAAAAGACGGGTACGAAATAACTGAGATTGTTGAACCTGTCACTGCAAGTCTGTTTATCACTGGCTATGCTTTAAAAGGCCAGGTACAAATACAAGGTCAAAGCTGAAATTGTGTGAAATTTGAGGGCAAACCATGCAGTTCTTGATGCTTCATTTCATAGAGCAACGCTGATGCAAGTCGTGTGAGGGGGTTTAAACATCATTCTTATGAACCCTCTGTTTCCCTCTGATTTTAGAGGTAGTTAATGTTTAGGATTAGGACTATGTTTGTTTATTTTACAATAATGTTCTGTAAAAACGCTGTAGCCTTATTGTGAGGGTTACCACAAATGACATCTATATTCGGGTGATATGGCTGGAGTTGTATGCGTGTTTAAGGATGATACCATGTGAGCGTATTTTGAAACAAAGGTACATAAAGAGCCATAAGAGGAGACACAGAGCCCACAGAGATGGGCAAGTTTTGTTCTGTATTTTCACCTGCTCACATTTTAGACACATCAACACATGGGGCCTCATTTATAAAATGTTTTGTTGAAACCGTCCTACACGCTAAAAAAAAATGCTGGGTTAAAAACATCCCAATTTGGGTTAAATATGGACAAACCCAACGGTTGGGTTTTGACCAACCTGCTGGCAGATAACTCAAATATTGATTAAAAATTACTATATGGCTGGCTTAAAATGGTTGGAAATTAAAAATCAGACACATGATTACCAGAGGCAACAATAATAATTAAAAGGTGAACATTTATTATGTTTATTATTTAATTACTATTTATTAATTAAACTTATTAATAAATGTTCATTTATCAAACATATAAACTGTTAATTTCCAACCTATTTTGGGTTCATTTTAAGCGAGCAATACAGTCATTTTTAAACAATAAATGACTTGGGCTAAATAAAGCTACCCAGCAGGCTGGGCAAACATTTAACCCAACCGCTGGGTTTGTCCATTTTTAACCCAACTTGGGTTAAAATTAACCCAGCGTTTTAGAGTGATACATTTGATCTCACGATCATTTCTCAAATGGTGTGATTCAGAGACCGAACGTACACACAAAAAATGTGTGTACGCCTCTCTTCCAGATGTGAAATTTATTGTAAATGATTGTGAAATTGTTCGCAGCTGAATGGTTTCAGATCTCCGCCTTGTAAAGGCTCCTTAATTAATGTAATTTACATATAAAAGAGTCAACGTCCAAATCCTTTACTTTAGAATCGTAAGTGACAAGAACTGCATAGATTTCCAAATACCTAAAGTACACCAACTCTCTGTCATAAGGAAAAGTGCGTACGTCTGCTTAGACGCTGATGTGACTTTTCCACGTCAAAGACCATTTTTATAAACATGAATGTTGGCATTTTATAAATGAGGCCCATGATCTCATGGAATCCACTGAATATGCCATAGGACCAAGCATTTCTGTGGGGGCTGGCCACACAGGCTTATGCAACAACTATGAAACCACAACGTTCTGGAAACGTTCCGAGGTCAAACATGGCAGCACCATTCACTTGTTTCTCACTATTGATGAATGTTATCCACTCTGTCTTTGAAAATGAGAGAATAAAGACAATTTGTTATGATACCCTAGTATGTGTCTGATGTTTGTCCCTGCAATTGTGATGATGTCTAAATGATTCTTGCAAGACTCCTCCTCAAGGTGAGGAACTATATTTGAATTTGAAAGGGTTTGATGGCTTCACTCTGTAAAGGCAGATGGTTGGAAACGGGACATGAGGTAAGAAAGAAAAGGGATGACAAATGTTAGTTGCCTAGCGACTGTTGTCAGGGAGACCGAGTGTGACTCTCCCCTGACCAGTCTTAGAATTTCTTACTATGTTTATTTGTTCAACTGGGAATGAAATAGCTGGAGTGGAATCTGAGTCTGCAAACATCCACATGAACAAATGGGAATACACAAACAAACTGGTTTGAAAAAAATCAATGAAAAATCAACACAAAATGGAAAGCTCCTGTTGAGCCTGGGTGATGAACTCACAAGAGTGGATTTTCTGAAAGCGTGAACACTATCATTATCATGAATATGTATAATTTTAGACTATTTTCAGCACAGTACCTTTTAAGGCATTCCTTAGCTACCTGAATTGTATATGAAGTGACCTCTTTAAAAGCACAAAAATGTACAATCAAGAACTGGTATTATGCAGCACTGTGCTTTATAAAAACTATGCATTAAGGATAAAGGCTAAACTGTTTTTTTAAAACTAGATACTGAAAAAAAAAAGAAGAATATCCAATCAAATATCCAATTTGGAACGCTGACCTAAAGTCTAGTAAGTCTATATGATTCCTCTTCATGGTGCATGGCATTATTCTACCCTTTGGGTACAAAAGCAGGTTAATGCAATAACAGCAGCTTCAGATAAAGTGTTAGTATATTTAAATCAGAGCTAGTCCTCGCCTCAGGCTGATATTGCTGAATCTGTGCCATTTGCATCAAAATCCAATTTCATTTTCAGACACATGGACTGGTGTTACATTTTTAACTGCCATTACTAATTTATCAGACTCATTTCAAAAGGAAAAGTAGTGAACCAAACACACGAGGTGTTTTAAAAGTGGACTAATTTCTGAGATCTTTTAGTTGTTATAAAAAGCTCATCACATCAGTATATAATTGTCTTTAATGACAGAACACTGAAACAAAACAAAAGCACAACATAACATACGTATTACCTTCTATCTTTTACCTTAACACTGAAATGTCTTTTTGTTTCATGATTTTAGAGAAGGTTCTGCAACATTGGGTTTTCAGGCACCTTTTTAGGACTACAATTCACTCAATTCTGTCTCAAAAGCACAGACTGCCATCTAGTGCCACTAATACAAAGTGTCATTCAAGTAAACTCAAGTGGGGTCCAAAAATGCATGGACAAAAGATGATTCAGTAGCAAAAGAAAATGTCAATCAAAGCAATGCTCAAAATGAAAATATCACATGCATTTAATTAATCTCTGCATGTGTCCTCTGATGCTGTTTAAGTCGATCGCTCCTCGTGAATCCTTTCCCACACTCTGAGCACTGGTGAGGCCTCTTATCAGAGTGAATCTTCTCATGTCGTCTTAGAGTCTCTTTCCGGGCAAACTTCTTCCCACAATGGGAGCAAACATGCTCCGTCTGTCCTCCTGAATGCTGTAGTTGGTGAGTAACCAGCTTTCCGTCTGTGTTAAAGCTCTCCCCGCACTCAAAGCAAGCATACGGCCTCTCGTCGGTGTGTGCGATCTGCCGGTGCTTTTGCAGATAGGACGCGGAACTGAAGCTCTTTTCACATTCGTCGCAGTAGTACATTTTCTTCTTCCCGGAGTGACCCTGCATGTGCAGCTTCAGGCAACTTGCTGAGCTCAGGCATTTTCCACACTCTGAGCACTTGTGGACTTTGATCCCCGCGTGAATGTCTTGATGTCTTTTGAAGGTGTCGTGGCGAGTGAAGGTTTTGCCACAGGTGGTGCAGTTTAACAGGGACTTGCTGGAATGGATTATTAGGTGGCTCCTGAGAGTAGAAGTGGACTTGAAGGCCAGACCACACTGAGAACAGCTGTAACGTCTTTCGTCAGTATGCACCACCTTATGGTTTTTGAGATTCGCAAGCCTAGCGAAGCTCCTACCGCACTTCTTGCAGTGGTAAGGTCTTTCTCCAGTGTGTGTGACCTGGTGGGACCTCATACTGCTCTTGAAGCGAAACCTCTTTTCACACTTTGGGCACTTGTACAATTTCTCCTCAGAATGTACGGCCAGGTGTCTAGAGCGGTCTCCCGAAGAAGGGAACCTTTTCCCGCAGTGTTCACAACTGTAGGGTTTTTCTCCGGTGTGAAGACGCTCGTGCATTTTGAGGCTGTTGGGATGTTTGAAGGGCTTGCCGCAGTGTGTGCATTTGTAAGGGGTGTCGGAGTAATGGATCTTCAAGTGCGACGTGAGGTGGCTCATCCTTTTGAAGCTGCTCTCGCAGTGAGTGCAGTGAAATGGACGGATGTCTTTGTGAATGGTCTGATGAATGTTGAGTTCTTGCTTCCTCAGGAAACTCTTCCCACACACCAAACAGCCAAACAGCTTGTTCCCTGCATGGCTATGCAGGTGTACATCCAGTTCAGCTTTGTTGATGAACTTCTTGTCACATTGCGGGCACGGAAAGGGCCTCTCTCCGGTATGGGTTGCCTTGTGGGCTCTCATAGCTGCCGCGGTGTTGAAAAGCTTCCCACAATGGTCGCACTGGTGGGGCAGGGGGCCTAGGTGCAACCGCAGGTGAGTAGTTAGGGTACTTCTTCGAGAAAAGCTTTTCCCACATTGTGAGCAAGAGAACGGCTTCTCCCCCGTGTGGCTCCTCATGTGGGACTTCAATCCACTTTCCCTGACAAACTTTTTCTTGCAGTAAGGGCAGTCCAACACCTTCTCGCCCGTGTGCAGCCGCATGTGCAAGGAAAGCTCATGTTTGCCGACATAACTCTTTCCGCAAGTGGAGCACTGGTGTGATTTCTTCAAGGAATGCACCTTCTCATGGACTTTGAGGTCGGATTTCCTTTTGAAGCTCTTGCCACATTTTGGACAAAGGTTGGACCTTAATGATCTGCAAGTATTTGTGGGGAGTGGATGAGGATTCTCTGTAGAGTCATTGGGTTCCGTTAAGACAGAACTGGGTGATGGAACGGTGTCATGTGGTATCATGTCTGTATGTATTTCCTCATCCCTAAAAGCAGTAAATGATGTATAAATCAAAGGATTTTAGGAGAAGCAAAGGAATTTAAAGGGTTAGTTCACCCAAAAATGAAATTTATGTCATTAATTACTCACCCTCATGTCGTTGCAAACCCGTGAGATCTTTGTTCATCTTTGGAACACAGAAACCTCTCGGATTTCATCAAAACATCTTAATTTGTGTTTTGAAGATGAACGAAGGTCTTACAGGTTTGGAATGACATGAGGGTGAGTAATTAATGACAAATTTAATTTGGGGGTGAACTAACCCTTTAACTATAGAGGGCTGATTTATGATTTTTACATCTCTTCAAAGCATTTATGTACTAACGAGAGATCTTTGCAATTTCGTGAGAAGATGGCACACTCACCTGGTTTCATTGGACTGCTCCATCTTTAAAAAACAAAAACAAGAGCATGTTTAGAAGAGATGTTCTCAGCTAGGACGACAATGCTGATACATTTGACATCTTACCTTCACAGACGCAATGTCCTCAAGCGTATGTCCGTGTATAAGTTTTTCTCCTATGTTTGCTGATATGTTTCTTTCAACCGGCTCATATTTGACCTCCATCAACATCTGGACCATGGTACTAATGTCCTCTTCTGTCTTGATGCTGGCCATAGTGCTCACTATCTCTGATAGGTCCTTCTTCACTGACTGCTGTCAGTGTTAGCATAGACATTTACATTTATGCATTATGGCAAACTCTTTTATCCAAAGCAACTTACATTGTATTCAAAGGCCCTGCTTACACCTGCTATTAAGATGTGCTTTGGTCGATTGGATCACAAGTAGACGAGGGAGACATATTCCCGTTTACACCTGGTGTTTTAATCCGTCTCTTTTGTCCACTTTCGACCACTTCTGTCCTGATTTCTTCAAGGGCGGCTAAATGTATGGGTTTTTTTCAGATCTTTCGATCTAATTGATGAAATAAGCTCATGCACTTTACACATGAACATGCCCAGAGATGACGGAAAAACACTGAGAACATCAGCTTTCATTTCTGCTCTGACAGCCGCAAGACCGGCTGAACGCTGTGAGTCTGTGTTAGAAATCAGGAATGGAGAGAGAACATTGTGCTTGGTACATTTTTCATCTTCAAACCAAACTTGGGTCTTCAACCGACAAAGTTTAAATCCCGTCTGGCTAGCGCACTTCCCATAATGTTTACGCATTAGGTCAGTAGGAGGAGAGTAGATGGTCTTTAGTGGCTGTTCGAACACATTTGACCACATGAGCATCTACACTACGAAATCAAACCGGTCGAATTTGTTTTCAACTACCTCTGGAAGTGTTCGAAAGTGGACAAGCTCAAAATGTGTTCACACCTGTATTCAGCGTCGTCAACTTGTGATCCGATCAACCAAAACACATCTTAATACCAGGTGTTTCATCAGATCAGTGTCAGAGGTGATTGATCCAGTACTAAAGATGCAAAACAGACTTCTCAGAACTTTCCCCCACCTCCTACTTGAAAATAACCACTGGAACAGACATCCGACAGATTGATCAGCCCCAACTTCAGGGAAAAGCATCATCTGACTTCATTTACAATATGGCAGCGACTAAGACAATTGCCAATTACCAATTCCATTGGTCATTTTCAAGGGGAGGCAGGAAAAATATGAGTTGTCTGGAATAAAGAGTGACCGGAAGGCTTTGAAGTCGGAAGTGGGAAATTTTAGCTCAAGTATTCCCACATCTGACTTTGGCTGGAAAGAGCTTTAATTGACTTTCAGTCTAAAAAAACTCTTCTTCTACTACTATTTATTCCATAAAAGGCAAACATATTGATACAATCCTAATTAAATCAGATAAATATATAGTCTATATTTTTAAAATAGTTTTGTTCTCCTACTTTGCTGTTTTCATAAGACAGTACATAAAATCTATAACTGGATTAGAACAGACCGAAGTTATATTTCAAGATCAAAGTTAAAAGTGCAGTTTCTCTTGAGTGAAAGTGCAGCTCACTTACCATTACACTTTCTGCATTCGCCACATGGGGTGGTTTGAAGTCTCTGTCTTGAGAGGATTCGTCCTCTGAGGCAAAGCGAGAAACACTTAAATGATGTAGAAGAACAGAACAGTGTGTATCCCTCAAACAAACAGGACACTTCAGGGACTTGTTGAGCTCCCAGTAGCTTTGTAGACAGTTTTTGCACAAACTGTGGCAACATCTTAGAACAACAGAGTCTTTTAAAGGAGAAGTGCAAAGATAGCAGACAGAATCTGTGACAGGAACGGGTGAGATGGCAGCCATATTGTCAATCAAGTTCAATCAAGACCAACAATTACATGATGGTAACAGATGGTCAATCATATGTTTTATCAACTAGTTGTTTTGTAAGTTTGGTGTAAAATGTGACTCGCTCTGTCACCAAACTTCTCTGTGAGCTCATAGGAACCTATGTTACAGCTGCGTTCTTCCTCTTTTGCCTACTCAAAGAGTTAAACGGATAAATAATCAATCAGGAGCACTAGCTCCATCTACTGGGCAGGAGGCCATCTAATGAAAGATCTCTGAGAAAAAAACAAGGGGGAATAAAATTGACACTATTTTTATTTTTGGGCCACTGGCTGACATAAATGTTTCCTTCCAGAGAGAACAGTATTACAGATCATAATAATGCTTGCGGCTTTTCATCTGCAATAATGCTTGAAATGCTTTTGAAAATTGTGCCATAATAGCAGCAGCAGCACCATGTACAGATTTTACCAATGTGAAAACCAGCTTTGCTTGGTAACATCAAAGGTAAAACAGGTACATTGTTGCTGTGTGGACAATCTTTGTACTGCATATTGCATACATTTTTGATGATACAAGTAATTTCACAGTATTCCCTGAAGTCTTGTTAAATTGAAGCGAAAAATCCCGTTGTTCCAGATTAAAGACAAAGGTTACTTATTACACAGTGAGATTTAATTTCAGCTTAATTTGACATGAAAAATGACTAGACCCGTATAGTCATTTAATATGATAGCATTAGCAGGGATTTTCTTTTAAGGGAGAACCCACTTAAAGATGATCACTCACTGAAATTTAAGTCGTTATTCAATAAAAACAAAATCAAAATCCATACCTTGTTTCATGCCGGTCTGTTTTTCCTAATTTATTTTCTACAATTAATTTTACTGTATTTTGTCATTTACATAAGTGTATATAGGTTAGGAGTGTCCTACTACTGGAGGGCCACTGTCCTGCAGAGTTCATCTCCAACCCCAATTAGACACACCTGAACCAGCTAATTAAGGTCTCACTAGCATACTAGAAACTTCCAGGCAGGTGTGTTGAGGCAAGAAGGAGCTGAACCAGAGATCGTATAATTATAGGGAGATAAAAGGGTCTGTATCTCTTACCATTGGAGAAGGCGTAACGGCTAACTTAATCACGTGCTCACCTCTCAACCTATCGTGTAATGGCAGTGACATCAGTCGCAACATTCCCTAGTCTGCCTTCTCTTAAAAAAAATACATTTTTATCAAGCTAAAATCTTCATATAGTTCCCAACGAAAGTATTGTTTAGTGTAAAACATGCTGAAGATTAGCGAACAGGCTGTTGATTAATTAAATGATTAGCTATTTCCCCACAAAAGCTGTTTAATCAGCATAGTGAAGCCTCTCATCCATTGACATCCATTCAAAAAACAGCCTCTGGCCTCCTTCCCTGCATACTGCCGGTGGCAGGAGCATTAGCATTAGCCGTTACGCTTTTTTGGCTAAAGGTTGCAGGCTTGCCTTCCAGTGGCTTTGGCTGAACTCTGCAGGACAGTGACCCTCCAGGAGCAATTTAAACACCCCTGATATAGGTGAACTTCATTTTTTTCAAAAATGTGGCTCTGCAATACCAGATTAAGTTGTCTTTGTATAAAGAACTTCTCCCATTTTTGAAAAAAAAAAAAGTCTGACATATGTTTTAGTGTTGTCAATCGATTAAAAAAAATTATTAAACATTTTTCCTGTAATTAATTGTGATTTAAAACACTAGAGTTATTATTTTTTATATTGTAATAATTTCACAGTTACTCTCCAAATTAATGTAGAAACAACTTAAAGACGGTATATTTTAAATATTAGTTTAATGGCATCTTTTTATGAATGAAGGCCAGTATCACTGATACTGCTGCTGATGTCTTTATGAAATCGATTTTTTTTATATTTTAAACAATTATAGACATTTAACATTACAGTATAACTAAAAGCTGTAAATTTCAACATTTATTAGGCTTTAAAAAATAACTTTTAATGTAAGTGAACTTAAAGCAATCTTCATTCACATAAACCCATTATAATAATAAATGTCATATTTACCTGTGGCCTTCTGTCTAACAGGAAATATACAGAAAGTTATCAAACGCTTTACAATCTTCACTGCATAAATTATCAATTAAATATAGATTGATCCTTATTAAAGCTACAATTCTGTTACCTTTGTTCTTTGATTAACATTAATGACAGACATCGCAGCAACTCAGTGTTGCCAAGTCTGTGGTTTTCCAGCGGAATTGGGCTACTTTAACACTGTTGCTGCGAGTTGTTTTTCATGTCTGCGGGCTGAAGAGACCTCCAAATAACATAATATTTGGCTGCTGGAATGCAAATTTTACCAGGAAAACCCCATCAAAAATGCAGATTTTACCCCCGGAACACGATTTTTACCGGGAACCCCCCTGAAACGCGATTGGGCTAGTTTTGAGTAGCAGTTGGGTGGGTTTTGTTGTGAAAACTTTGCAACCCTGCAGCAAATGGTTTATTAGGCTGCTGTGACTTTAAGAGCTGCTGCTGCCGAACATGACGTGGATCTGACGCACATCTCATTTTCACACAACTCTTTAAGTTCATTTAAGATGTTATTTAACTCATTTCAAACTGCTTTTATGAGGATACTCGACAAAACGGACATTTTGTCATAATTCTGTGTGTTATGTTTGTTCGAGTGTGAAAGAGAACTCGACACTGGCGCGCGTCTTTCTGTGTGTCACATGACACGACATTCACAGACAGCGCGTTCTCGTTTGTCTTGTGGGGCTTGAATGGTTTAAAAGCATTTGCGTGAATAAGAGTGCCTACTTATTATTCATTACAAAAACATTATGACAGTGCAAATCATTGTAAGTATAGCAGATATCTTTATTATGAATAATGGGACCATGATTTATCATGGCCAAACACACAAGAATCAACGTATACCTTGATGTACAGGTAAAATGTAAAGTGAAGGTCCAGAATGAAGTACAAAAATTCACCATCAATAATGCACATTCCTGGCACGTCCTAAAAGACATATTTATATTCAGCCCAGTCTACCCAAGACTTCAGCTCTGCAGGTCTGACAGGAACAAATAAAAAAGGTTTGGTCGCTTAAATAAACTCGATGCTTCAGTGCTGGGGGTTTAGTCATCTAAGAAGTCGTCGTCCAGATTGACGTCTGTGGTGTCGATGTCATCAAGTTCCATGTTATCCAAATCATCCTCCAGTTCATCAATAACCTTAAAATAAATCACAAAGTGAGGTTACATCAAGTCTGATATTAATATGGCTTTATTAACTGTGTATTTTTACAGAATACCTTTTGTTCTGCTGCTGTTATTTTGGCAGGCTCTTCCTCTGTCTTTTCCTCGACCTTCTGAGGAGGCTGGGATTCTGCATGACTCATGGCAGCAACTACTGGAGCCGAGACGGCTGCCATCACTGAGGCCAGAACACCCACATCCTCTGGGGCCTCCTCTGAGGCCTTCACCTGCTGAACATACACGGGCAATCTGATTAGTTTATGCACAAAGATATATATGGAGTCGTGATTCGTGGATTAATTAGATTAACCATCATAGAGTTGATCATTTGCATGCGTTTTGTCTTGTACATGGACACACTGAAGCAATTTTAACCATTCCAGAGCCAGAAGAGAACTTAATTCAGTACTCGAGCGCTGTTACTTGCGTTCACACACAGAGAACAACGCATCAGATGCACAAACACCGAATTGATTTCTCTTTCCTGTCTCCTTGCACTTGAACGGACACGCACAAAATTATGTCAATATACCAGTCTCGGCAAGTATCCTCGTAAACACAGTCAGTTATGTTTTAAGTGAACAAAGAAATTGGATATGTATCATTATATTGGATCCGTGCGTCAGGTCTTAAAGTGACAGCAGCCTAACAAACTTGTGTCTGAGTCATTGATGTTAATCAAACAACAAAACCACTTTAACAAAGATTAATCTATATTTAATTTATACAGTGAACATTAGTGTTATTTTACATTTAATTATTACATGTCTGCATGTAAGCAAAGACACTTTTTTTTTATTATTATTATTATTTGCTGATCTGAAAAATGATCCGATTCGTGACTCAAAAACCATAAAATGATCCGAACTGTGAGTTTTGTGATCAGTGCCAAATGAGAGTATAAAACTGCAAGTATATGAAATGGTGTCAAGTGGCAGTTGGATGTAACATTTTTTATGAATTCTAACAACGCAATGTTGTGAGAACGTGAACTTGAATAAATAACAGGACAGTTGACAGGCCAGTGCTGCATCGTCACGAAAGTTTAAGCCTTGCTAATTTAAATAAAAGTTGGTTTTAGGCCCTGGTTGTACCACTATTTCTAGTTGGCATCCACAAATCGAGTGTTTGACAAACACACACACACCTCTGTAGGAGTGGGGATAATTCCTTTTGGTTCATAACCACTGGCCTCCTCCAGCACGTTCCTTTCTTCATTGGGCTAAAGAAAGAGAAAAGAGAGAGAGGGGAAAAATAAACTGATGTTGAAACTACACAGTCATTTAAATCATAAAGACAGCTTATTATTCAAATAAAATGGATTTAAAAAATAAATAAGTTACAAACAATTAAAAGAGAGCAGAAAGCAGTGATCATCAGGGTCAAAACAGACTAAAATGACAAGATACAGTTAAGAAGTTTTAAAACTTCTTGATCAAGCATGTTGGAGTAAAATTGATTTTACATTATAGCGTCCCCTATAGGTGTAATTTGACTATGTTTGCTAGTTTAAATAAGTTTAGACTTTCAGGAGATATAGGTCAAGGAGTAAATATAGGCTGTGTTCAAAGACTTATACACAATCCAAGCAGTTCTTTAGAAGATACAAAGCCAGTAAGTAAATGGTGAATAAGTAAAGGCAGTGTTCATATTGTTCATTAAAACTAAAACTATTAAAAATTGTTTTTGGTAATTCAAATGAAGCTGAAATAAAATATAAGCACTTAAACTTAAAAACCTTCACTAAAAATTTGAAATGTTGCCTTGTCAACTAACTTAAATTATATTGAAGTACTAAAATGACAAACCAAAACTGAAATAAAAATAAATTATTGCTAAACAGAAATGCCAGAAGTACTTAAACTACTAAAACTGAAAATATGAAAAAGCAAACTCAAAATATTAATAAACACTATAATAGTATATAAATAATGCTTTGAGTAAAGATGGAAAAGCCCTGCTCTCTTACCGTGATCAGTGGGTAGTCGGAGGCAGGTCTGGTTTTGCCGAGGCAGGTCTCTCTCAGGTACTGCTCTGCCACAAACGCCTCTTTCAGGCCTGGGAACAAGTTCTCATACTCTGTCGGATCTGCCAGAGACTCTGCAGCTTTCTGATTCACTTTAGACAAGCTCTCTCTCCAAAGCTTCACCACCCTGTTATCAAACACACAGTTAAAGAAATGTAAAGATAACACATTTTACTCTCTGGAAAGAAAGAAAAAAAAAAAAAATCAATGACTAATTTACTTTATACCAATGTCTTTTTGCACTGAGATCAAATAATGAGTCAAAAGGAGACTGGAAATTGAGGTCAAGTCAAGTGCATTCTATTCTAGGATACAGAGCTTGTTCTCGACCAGGCGATACTTTACTGCTGTGACAACGTGAATGTGAATACAGACCTGGACACTTGGCTGGGCAGATATGTGCGGGCAAGAAAGGCTGCTTCTGGCAGACGATTGGTCTTGATCAGGAGCTCCAAACAGTTGTCCAGTCTGGCAAGACAAACAATAAAAATCAGCTAAAGCATCACAACCATATTCAAAATAACAATCAGTGACTGAAACAGTGTAGAAATGCATAGTAGACTATAAAATGATAATCCGCAAAAGTAAAACATCTGTAGTCAACATACTTCTATTTGTATTTCCGCTGACAAAAGTCTTTTTAGTTATAATACTTACTTTCCCTGCAGGAAGTAGGTCATAAAGGCAACGTTGTTTTTTCCGTCACGCTCTGCCCCCTCTGCAAGCTTGGCAACCATAGAAGCATTGCCAGATGCAGTGGCCAGGAGCAGAAGACCTCCATAGTCCTGGGCATGATGGAGGCACTCCTGTGCCAAACCAAACTGGCACTTACTGATGGCCAACTCTGCCAGCTGCTTCCACTTCTGCTCAGACTACAGAAGAAGAGCATTAGCATTAGAAATCTTCATTATATTAACTTTGATCTACTTTTACAGAAAAACTTTTTTCCACTACAATAAATGCAATAAATAAAATAGTAAGCAGTTGAGCTTGGCCACCACTAGGGGAGCTGTATCACTGGTTTATAACAACAAACCTCAGCTTCCACTGCTAGCTGGTAGGCGATTTTCAGCTCTCCTAACTGCAGCGCCAGCTCAAACCGGTGCTCTGGATCAGTGGACACGGCCAAGGCCTGCTGCTTGAAACCCTGAAGGCACATGGACAAAGAACCTTTAGACATCACAGAACATAAAAAGAATAACATTTTGATTTGTTACACTTTTTGTAGCCAATCAATCGATAACGCTGCATTCGAAATCGCATATTGAGAATGCACTACATTCAAATTTTAATTCACTTCACCGTTTAATAAAATGTGTTATATGTAGTATGAATGCGTGTAGTATGAATGTAATCCGGACATACTACAGCCACCATGTTGTTACGGTCACGTGACCTACCAGTGTCAGTTACGTCGCTTCACTTCCATTCATAAATCCTCTCCTATGGCCTCATGGGAAAGTAAAATGTCCATTGAATGTGCACTTCAGAATCTCGCCAGTAGAAGGTCATCCGGGGACTTTTCACCTACTGTTTTTTGAATACTATGCATTCGGACATACTATTCTATTGCTGTACTGTTTTTTGCATACTATATAGTAGGGAAGTTTCAATTTCGGACACAGCATAAGGCTTTCTTGACACACATTTGTAGTGTGACATAACTTGTACTTCACACGCATATTTTTATTACTTTCGAGTCTAAACTGCTGTTATTCTTGCAGAGCTAGAACATGGTTATTTGCAAATCATGACATTTGAAGTCTTGCCTGTTTTTCCAGGAAGTGGGCAACTCTGGTTCTCTGTTCTTTAGGGATGGTGGGCAGCACTTTGTCAGCCATGCCAAAGTCTCTGCGCATGACAGCAGTCTGGTACTCCAGGACAGACACCAGAAGAGAGTACGTGACAATGTTCAGCTCCTTATCACCCAGGTAAAGACGGTCGTCTTTAGGAATGTATCCCAGAAGGTACATGGTTCTAAGATAAACAAGTCACTGTTAGTCTGAAAGAATGAATTAATAAATATATTATATAATAATAATAATAATAATAATAATAATTATTAGGAGTGTGACGAGACAGTTAGCTCACAAGATTGAGTTCACGAGAACGAAACAAGATTTTTACACAGTAATTTTAAGAAATCCTCAATGACGAAATACATGAGTAGAAAAATAGTCTGCAGGTGCATTTGAAATGTTTTAACTAATCATCTTGTAATGAATGTCATTTCAGTTCTAACTCAACTGACTGGCTTCTCTCCTGTATTATTTCATATGAGTCTCTTCAGACCTTATAACTGTACATGATTTATGCGATTCTACAACTTTTGACCTCCAAACTGAACTCCTTTCCACAAATTGATCTTAGAAATAGAAATGAATATAAATAAAAATGAACAACAGTTCTCTCTTAGTCTTATTAAGTGCAAACAATAAGTGCAACCATAATCAAAGAACTCTCTCAATATTCAAAGTGCAAATAGAGACCAAATTTTTCTTCAAGCATGATACAGAGCTAAGAGATTGTTACAACTACACAGCTCAGCCTAAGATATCTTTCTTTTTGGGAGATCTTTGCATGCATCAGGGAGTCGCTTTCAAAATGTGGGGTATTGAAATCGCGTTTGAATGTGCACTCGCGTTTTACTTTCGCTTTCGTGATCGCGTGTACTCTGTGAATAGGGAGCAGCAGTGCTAAGCACGCATTCTACAAGATGAGACATTTGTCAGACGCTTAGTCTCTGTTGTGCAACGAATCCTCCGCTATGGTCTTGCCAGTCATCTTGCTTCACATGATCAGTGAACTCTGATTCTTGCTGCATTACGTACGGCTCTGCAGCTTGTGTTAGATGAGCTAGATGGGATTGAAGTGACCTTTATCCAACTGAATTAAATGGTTTTTATCTCTATAAAAAGCAAAACGACAGTAGAGGCGTAATGTAAACGTAGCGGTGGCGTGATGGCATCCTAATTTCACCCTCACATTCCATCATGGCAATTCTTTTCACCTCGACGAGAAATCTCATCACACTTTAATCTCGCGAGATCTCATGGCACGTAATCTTGTCACACCCCTAATAATAATAATATTATATAAGGCTTCCTTCTATATGTATACCATTTTACTAAGTTTGGGGTCAGTATTTTTTCTCTTTTTCAAGAAATTAAATACATCTATTTAGCAAATTAAATTTGATGATTAAATAGAAAGACACTTCTTTCAAAAACATTTTTAAATCTTACCAACCACAACTTTTGAACAGTTGTGAATATGTGATTAATACATCCGAAAATATGAAAGTGGTTTAAAGCTGATTTCAGATATAGGGAAATCTGAAGGCACCTGTCCAGGTGAGCAATGGTGACAATCTCTCCTCCAACAAAGTAGTTGAGTCTGTTGACTGAGCTGGTGTAAATGAAACAGTCTCCCACCCACAGACCCGTCTTTACCACTTCCTGAATCTCTCCTAGGACCTGCACACACAAACACAGAGGAGATCAAACCTTTTGTTTCAAATCTTTAAAGTTAACATCAACATTTACAGTCTTAATAAAAATCCCAGTTGTATTGTAAATGATACATTAGATCATTCGTTTTCAGTGTATTCATAAGATTAAATTAAAATGCTTTTCCTTTGAAACAACTCTTTTCAACCGGTTAAACATGACTGTGTGTTTTTAACACTGACCTCAAAAGCATCTTCGATACCATCTTCAGTGACCCCCTCATTTGACTCTTGTGATGCAGCCACCTTCTCTGACAGATAGCGCAGGATGAAGAAAGACTCCTCTGTGGCAATGCAAACCAGCTCACCAGAGTCAGACCAGAAAATCTGCAAGTACAGAGCAATTGGTCCAGGCACACTAAGAAATTGCCCAAAAATACAAAACAAATGAAAAGAGGGCTGTAGCAGTTGACTCACGTGTTTGGGCTGGATCTCAATGCGACGAATCAGCTCTGTGTTATCCCAGTCATAGAAAGCCAAGCCATTCACTGATCTGACGCCCAGCAAGAAACCACCATAGATGCCTGCAAACACACAACCATTCATTTACATAAAACCATAGAAGACTGACACGCTTGTACTACATGTACTCAAGGAATCGAGCATGCCGTATACTGTGCATATGTAAATGTTCTGTATTTAATACTATATTTTTGCTAATTGTGAATACAGAGCTTGTTGCACTAGTAATGCAATGCAAAACTGTTTACCTTCTGCTCCAAAGTCTGGCTTAAAAGATTTTTTCTCCTTAAAATTTTTGAAGATCTTCACCACACTGCTGCTTTCCCGAATCGCGTACCTTAATTTAAAACAAAGTCACATCAGTTTTCACGTTTCGCACTGTCAATGATGAGTATTTTTAGTAAGCAGATGCTCTAAACATCTGTCTTCTACATGTTTGTTGAGCACTCACTCAGATGAATCATGGGCCCAGACAAACTCCTGTGCAGATCCAAAGCTCTTGTTCCTCAGAGCCATAGCGGTGTAGATGATGTACTCTCCATCTCCACACACCACCACAAACCTAAACAACAAGATTAACGGTACTGAATCTTTGGATGTTGATAAATGTATTGTTTGTAAAACTATATTTACATTAATAAATTGCAGGCTCCATATAAATGAGTGGCGTTAGAGGACAGACGTGACAGTAGAACTGCATGATTCTGAATAAACTGAGAATCACAAATTTTTTGTTTCAAATAGCGATCACGATTCTGAACAGACAATTAAACAAAATAACTTAATTTACCAAAGGTGCTGACAAAATTTTAATTGCTGCAGTCTATTTAAAATGTTTAATTAATTTGAATGAATTATTTTAAAAATAATCGGTTTGACTGATTCAATGACTCACTCATAAATACTTTACTGGATGAATAACTTTTTGAACGAACTGAATAATTCAATGACAAATACATTTTTAAAAGTCACTTGTCACCACCTGGTGTTATGGAAGCTTGTTTCCGCCACTAAATAAAAAAATAAAAAAAGTTTTTATCCCACAATTCTGACTTTTTTTCTCAGAATTGCAAGTTTATATCTTGCAATTCTGACTTTTTAACATGCAATTATGAGTTATAAAGTCAGGATTAAGATCTAACCTTGCAATTCTAAGAAAAAAGCCAGAATTGTGAGATAAAAAGTCACAATTACCTTTTTATTTTTTTTTAAAAAAAGTGTCCATACTAGACATCACTGTTAATATCCGAACTATAAACTTTTAAACCAGTACTTCAATGATAATTTGAATATTTGTAACACAAAAATAATGATACTGTGTGATTGAAAAGACTGTTTATGAAGCTGTTTCAGACAACTGCTCTCTCTGGCTCAGCGGCAGCGCCAACGCAGATCTAAATATTCCAGTGTGATTTTGTCAAAGGTTTAATAAACACAGGCGAATCGCTGTCATTTAGGAATGAGATCGTGTGGGTGTCTGAATCGAGACAGCGACCTTTTAATGATTAATCGTGCAGCTCTATGTGATAGTCTTACCTGCCATTAGGATTGTGCTGGATAGTTTGGGGGTAGATCTCACAGCTGCCCATGTCCTTCACTGCCAGTGGCAGCCTCTCGCCATCCTTGATCTCAGCATCTCCCATGGCTTTGAGGTTAGCCTGCTGAATTTCTGAGTGCTTGGCCCAAATAATCTTTCCGCTGGTATCCATTGACATGGCTGGCTCCTCACGACCAAGCTAAAACACAAATATAAACCGGATAAAATTACAGAGAACTCTCCACATGAGATATTACATTATATAAAGCTCATCAGATTATTATTTAAGAAATAGAAATGTCATGTAAATGCATATATCTATATATACACAGTAAAAAGAGTAATATTGTGAAATATTACAATCTAAAATAACTGTTTGAATGTCATTTATTCCTGAATTTTCAGCATCATTACTCTGATTCTTCAGAAATCGTTCTAAAATGCTGATTTGCTGCTTAAGAAACATTATTATTATCAATTTTGAAAGCAGTTGTGCTTAATATTTTTGTGGAAACTGTGATACATTTTTCTGGGATTCTTTGATGGATAGAAAGTTCAAAAGAACAGCATTTATTTGAAATAGAAATCTTGTAACATTATCTATCCTCTGCGACCCCTGCTGACAGCCCTGGCCCTGGAGAAACCTAATGGCTCTCATTGTGGGGACTGAACTTTCCAATTATGAGCCTGAGCTTTAGCTGGTATGTCACACCGCTGACAGGCAACAGCGTGGTGCTACTTTTGTATTATTTTTAGTACCTTGATAATGATGCTGCCTTCGTCATAGCCCAGTGCCACATTGTTGGAGCCACGCAGGCCAGACACACACCACACCCGCTCCATGCCATAGTTCAGGGTGCTCTCTAGACGGTAAGTGCTGGAGTGCCAGATACGAACCTGTGCCTTAACAGAAGACAGATACAAGAAGCTTTAAGGGAGAAGTGTTCGTTTTTTAATTTGAAAATACTTTATACTAGTGATGGGAGAAACAAAGCTTTTCAAAACTGGACTAATAGCTTCACAAAATGATTCACTCAAAACGCCACACACTGGTGACCCCTGCTGGTCAGAACAGTGTAAGTGCAGTGAAAACTCATGCATAACACCTTTTACATTTATTTCAAATGTTTTATTGAAGGTGTAATATATAATATGCAATTATCAAATCATCTAATACCATTAAATATAAAGTGTCTTTATAATATGTGTTATTTTATTCAATTGTAGGACTTGGGTAATCAGACCAATAAAAGACTTAACTACAACTCTTGCCTTTCATTATACAAATGTGTCATTCAATGTCTAAAAAGTTTATCAAATTGATCTGAGATCAGGTAAAAATCATATATAGACACTAGGGTGTAACGATACACTCAGCTCACAATTCGATACGCATCGTACTGGGTTCACAATATAGCCCTATTCAGACGGGACTAGTTTTACAGGTGATCATTAGAGAAATTTACATTTCAGAGATGTACTTTGAGATTTTAATCCCATCCGAATCTGCCATGTCTGTGTTCTTCCTCACACAACCTCTGTAAAAGCTCCAGAGCAAATTACCTACTGTTTTTCAGCAAACTCAGTGGTCCTCTAAGAAATCTAATCCCGTCCGAATGCGAATGTCTGCGATTGCTGATATTGTATTATACTAACACTTCACCTCATGAGCTTTTTGACCTACATGAGCTACCGTACACGCACCAATCTTCCGTATACTTTCATTTCATTTCAATATGGATAGTAATCGATGAAAGAATAAATGATAAAACCAACAAATAGAGCCAAATCGTGGAAATTGTAAAGGCGGCCCATTTTAATTTCAGTGTCAAATAAGAAAGAGTAAAATACAAGATTTCGCTGCCCACATATGTGGGTTTATTATAAACTTGCCCCTTGCACAACTCGTGAAGTTTACTTAAATAGGGTTTTAATAATAAATTAAAATTATGTCAATAATTAATGGATTAAGATATATACACGTCATAAATGATGCACGTAAATACAGCATGTGAGCTTCTGTAACGCCCACATCCAGAACACACACATTCCCATCTCTGTGATAAACACGGAGACGTACATCGGTACATGAAATGACAGACGTCGAGTGATAAGAATTGTAACTCAAACGTCCGAACAGGGCTTATGATACGTATCACGATATTTTGAACAAAATTTAAAAATGCTCCTCTCTACAGTTCATTTCTCTAGTGAACTAACATGCTGTGGACACTAAATGACTTGCCTGAGGTAAATGTAATGCTACGTGAGATATTTTTCTCTAGCTGTTTTATTGATATCTTTCCGCAGTTGAAACACTGGTTGAGAGATAATATGTAAAAAAAAATATATATATCGATCATAATCTCTTCTTCTTCTGCACTTTTTACTGGTAGCAAGCAGCGTTGCATTACCACACATGCCCCCTTCTGGACTGGAGTGTGGATCACCTGAGACCGACTATTCGTCGTATGCACCGAACCGTGACGCCCGTACCGTATGGTTCAGAACAAATACATGTACCATTACAGCCCTAATAGACACTCGTTCATGGGTTCACAGAGATCATCCCAAACCATTGAAATTTCTAAACATTTTGAAACAGTTATGACATAATGAAGCCTCATTTACCAAAATAAAGTGACTTTGGCAGTTTAATACGTGCTCTGAATCACAAATAAATTATTTGTAAAAGTTGAAAGCATCACAAAGCGTGTTTCGAAAGCACCCATCACTTTATACAGTCTCAGTTTAATGTACAAAGACTGCTTTAAGCTGTAAGTTTTTAAAATATTTTACTGGCATAAAAAGTAATAAAAAATATTTGTGCCAGGAATGAGGCAGTGCAGTTTTATAAAAGTGATTATCCTAAAGATGTGCCATGACTCACCATCCTCTGATCCAGTGATGATGATTGGCAGCTCTGGGTGGAAGTTGACACAGGACACATTCTGAGCGTGACCCTCGAGAGTCTGCACACATGTCTTATTCTAAAGAGAGAGAGGTTCACAGAACAGAAGTAAATAAACAGCCAGGAATGACCCGCTCCATTGATTATCCTCAACATCATTCATACCTGATAGTCCCAAATCTTGACCAGTCTGTCATCAGCTCCAGATATGAGGTAGGGTTTATCTCCTCCACTGTAATAATCAATGCAGTTCACCCCCTTATCATGACCCTCCAGAGTGAAGTTAGGAGAGGAAGAGCCCAGCTGCCAAACCTGAAACACAACAAAGAAGAAATTATGAGGGAAATGTCACAAGTCAGATTCAAACTTGCTCTATATGCATGAGTGTTCAGTCTTACCTTGATGGTTCTGTCCAGTGATGCACTCGCAAACTGGTTGTTGTCCTTGGGGTTGATGACAATCTGCATCACGTAGTGTGTGTGGCCCTCAAACACCTGACTGCAGGACCATTTCTTCTCCCAGTCCCACAGCTTTATCAACATGTCATCTAAACGCACACACACCCAATGAATGTTAAGCACAAAGAGTTTTATATATATACACCACAGTTCAAAGGTTTGATGTTGGTAAGATTTTGTTTTTAATGTTTTCGAAATGTCTTCTGTTCACAAAGGCTGCATTCATTTTTATCAAAAATAGTAGTACTATGAAATATTATTACAATTAAAAATAACTGTAATCCATTTAATACATTTAAAAATGTAATTGATGGCAAAGCTGAATTTTTAGCAGCCATTATTCCAGTCTTTAGATCAATTTAATGCAATCTTGATGAATATTATAATAATTCCTTTAAAAAAAAAAAATATCTTACTGACACTCCAAACTTTTCAACAGTAGTGTAATGTTATGTAACATATGGTGTATTTTTATAAACACTACCGGTCAAAAGTTTAATGGTAAGATTTTTAAAATGTTTTTAAAAGAAGTCTCTTCTGCTCACCAAGGCTTCATTTATTTGATCCAAAATACAGCAAAAACAGTAATATTGTGAAATATTTTTACAATTTAAAATAACTGTTTTCTATTTTAATATATTTTAAAATGTAATTTATTCCTGTGATCAAAGCTGAATTTTCAGCATCATTACTCCAGTCTTCAGTGTCACATGATCCTTCAGAAATCATTCTAATATGATGATTTGATTCTCAAGAAACATTAATTATTATTATCAATGTTGAAAACAGTTGTGTACAATTTTTTTTTCAGGATTATTTGATGTATAGAAAGTTCAAAATGACAGCATTTATCTGAATTAGAAAGCTTTTGTAACATTATCCCTACCATTCAGACGTTCAGGTTCAGGAAGGGTTTTTTTTTTTTTTTTTTTGGAAAGTATTAATAAAAAAATGAATACTTTTTCATTCAGCAAGGATGCATTAAATTGATCAAAAGTGACAGTATAGACATTTATAATGTTGCAAAAGCTTTATATTTCAGATAAATGCTGTTCTTTTGAACTTTCTATCATCAAATAATCCTGAAAAAAAATTGTACACAACTGTTTTCAACATTGATAATAATATTAAATGTTTCTTGAGCAGCAAATCGGCATATTGGAATGATTTCTGAAGGATCATGTGACACTGAAGACTGGAGTAATGATGCTGAAAATTCAGCTTTGCCAACACAGAAATAAATAGCATTTTAAAATAATATTCAAATTAGACTTGGTGAGCAGAAGAGATTTCTTTTAAAAACATTAAAAAATATTACAGTTCAAAAACTTTTGACAGGTAGTGTACGTATAAAAAACAAATACTTAATGCAAATGTAATCTGTACCGCTGCTCGTGAGGATGTAGGGCTGGGTGGGATGCACAGCGATGCAGCGAATGTAATCTGAATGGGCCTCAAACATGTGTACTCGCTCTAATGTGTTGTAGTTGAAAACCCGAATTTGCATGTCATCCTAGAAAAAAGGGGGGGCGGGGATTATTAAAAGGTTTAATATCAGTATCAAATCTATAATACATGTAATAGCATTAATATATATTGTATAATTGTGCATATTATTCTTCATGTATACTTACAGCACCAGTTATGACCCAATTTTTCCTGGCAACAAACTTGGCGGCTCTTACTGGCAGGTCACATACTTCAAACGTCTTAACCAGAGTCTATGAAAGGTAAATATGAGACATTATTAGACAAACATTAAACACCGCTCTCTACCATATCCCTAATGTTTGATGTAAAGGTCAGATGGTAATGTCTGTAAGTCTCCTACTCACTTGTGTTTCATGGTTCCACACACACACACTGCCGTTGTACAGACTGGCCAGCATCCATGGCTCGGATGGATGAAGGTCTACGCTTTTGACACGGTCAGATCGAGCCGTGAGTTTGCGCTTGATGTCCAGCCTCAGAGGCTAGAAGAGAAGAATCAAAATCACTTTTACATTAAAGCTAATAATAATCTTTAGTCAACAGTCCCAGTTATACAGCAGTAACACCAATAGTCTACAGAAAAAGCACAAACTATAATTGTTTTAAGAACAGAAAGCAGTGACATTTTGTTATTCAACCTGTTTTTACCCATAACTACACTGATGATAACAGCAACTAACCTTTACAGCACAGTAAGCAACAAAATTACAACAAATCAAGCCTCATCAAGATAATGTCAGGGAGTGACTAAGTTACTCAACAGAATAATATACAGCATCACATTTCTATAGTGCTTATTTATTAACATGTACTTATGTTAATGTCACATTCATATCATCAGCTGTTAGCCAGAACACAGGACAGATATCACTTCATAATCATACAACATTTAAGTGGACAATACATTTATAATATATACATATGATGTTAGGACTTTAAATGTAAGTAGCATCTCGAAAAACAGTGAAAATGAATAAATATTTCACAGAGTTGTCTATGTGGCCAATCTAAGGGCCTTCGAGGCTAACAGCGCTAGCTAACGTTACTGAAAGCGTATTTTCCTTAATATATGCGAAACAGCACCAATATTGCCAATAACATAGATACTGATGTGACACTTACCATGTTTGCGTTTGCTGGTTTTGGTCTCCTTCAGTTGTAATATTGTATATCGTCCACCGAGAGAGTGTTTTTTCGGCTGCAGTTGTGTCTGTGCACGGCAGGCAAATGTGACGTGGAACTTCCTCAAAGCCCGTGCGCTGACGTGACACTCGGACAGCTTCGGAGTTTTTCGGGTAATTTCGGTTAAACTCGGCATTTGAGGGACGCTGCATGACGATAGGAGCTTGCAATGAGTTTGAACTTAAATTTGAAGAACAGATAAATCCTTTATCGAATTCCTTCATTAATGCGAAATTAATTTTGGGGGGCGACTGGAACTGCATAAGTGACCCCACCAAAGACTGTCAACCTCAAAGATCCTTAAGAGGCACTTACGGAGAATTTAATAATCTCTGTCTGCATTTAAACTGTTGTGATGTTTGGAGACTAAAAAATCCAGATCAAATCCAGTTTACTTGGAATAACAAAGATTTATCTAAGAGATCCAGGATTGACTTTTGGCTTATTTCAAATGAGTTACTAGACAGTGTGGAAGAAGCCAAAATAGAACCCTCAATATTTTCTGATCATAATTTGGTTACTTTAGTATTATGTATAAGGAATCAATCAATAAAATATAAACCAAATTATTGGAAATTAAATAATACACTTTTGAGTGATAAAATCTTCAAAGAAAAAGCCAAAAAAATTATAAATGAAAATTTAATAAAAGCAAAAAAAGAAGAAATATATGGCAAACATTGGGAATATACCAAATTTCAGATACGTAATATGGCAATCAAAAGGGGAAAAGAATTATCTAAGGAAAAAAGACTGAGACAAGATAGAATACTGAAGAAAATAATTTCTATTTATGAAAAGAATGAGCAATCTCCAGCCGATATCAGTATTTTATTTGAATTACAATCTGAATTGGACAATATCTATCAAAATTTAGCACGGGGTGCTTTTATTCGTTCTAGACGGAAATGGATAGAATATGGTGAAAGGAATACGAAATATTTTCATAATTTAGAAAAAAGAAATGTTAGTGTTAATAGTATATATAAACTTAAAATTAATGAACAACTCTCTGAAGACCCCCCACAAATTTCAAATTTTGTGGAAGAATTTTATAAGAAACTATACTCTGAACACAACAGTAATCAGAGCTCATACTTCCTCTCTTATATAAAAAATGTGGCTCAAGGTATTGATGAAACTCAGAAGGACTTTTGTGATCAAGATATATCCATTGACGAACTAAAAAAGAACATCAGTAAGTTAAAAGATAATAAATCCCCAGGGAATGATGGCCTTACAGGTGAATTTTATAAGGTATTTCAAGATTATATTTCTGAATTCTTATTATTGGTTTTTAAGGAGGCTATAGAATCTTGTAGGCTTCCCCCAGCTATGTGTCAAGGTTTAATTACATTGTTACCTAAACCCAATAAGGATTGTTTGCTTCTTGACAATTGGAGGCCTATAACCTTAATTAATAATGACGCTAAATTGATTGCTCATATTTTTGCACAAAGAATAAAGTTGTGTTTAGATACAATTATAGATGATAGTCAGTCCGGCTTTATGCAAGGACGACATATTAGTAATAATATTCGGTTAATCTTAGATTTAATAGATTATAAGGATTACATAATAGATAACAGTTACATTCTATTTATAGATATATATAAAGCCTTTGATACTGTGAAACACGATTTTTTATTTGATTTATTGGATGTTTTTGGTTTTGGTCAATACTTTAAAAGGGCGATACAAACTTTATATAGTGACTGTAATAGTTCAATTAAACTTCCTTGGGGAACTACTCGTAGATTTAGCATTTCCCGGGGCATAAAACAGGGAGATCCGGCAGCCCCTTTTCTATTTCTCTTGGTCATGCAAATAATGGCATTACATTTACATCATAACTCTTTTCAAGGCATCAAAATTAGGGAAAAAGAAATTAAAAGTTGTCAGCTTGCTGATGATACAGCAATTTTTTTGAAAGATATATCACAGGTTAAAAAAGTTATAGAGTGTCTCAATATATTTTCTGAAGCTTCAGGTTTATCTTTAAATGTTAAAAAATGTACTCTTTTTCCACTTAAAGACAATAGTATTCCTTTAACCGAATTTGAAGGTATTCCAGTTAGGGAGGAGGTAACTTATCTTGGTATCAATATTTGTAAAAATCAGTCAGAAAGAGTGCAATCCAATTTTCAACCCCTTATGTTGAAAATTAAAAAGAAATTTGATATATGGCTCATGAGGGATTTGTCACTCAAAGGTAGGGTTCTTTTGTCCAAATCTGAGGGGCTATCTCGCTTAGTCTATCCTGCCAAAGTATTAGATGTACCAAAATCTTTAAAAAAAAAATTGATTCAACCTTATTCAATTTCATATGGAAAAACAAGCCTCACTATTTAAATAAAAATATTTTATGTAATTCTTATGATCAAGGAGGATTGAACGTCCTTGATTTTGTTACTTCTAATACAACTTTCAAGTTGAACTGGATTAAACATTATATTAAGCATAAAGATAAGTTATGGTATATAATTACAAACCTCATTTTTGAAAAAGTTGGTGGTATAGATTTTCTCCTAAAATGCGACTTTGAAGTTAACAAACTCCCTATTCAGTTATCCAATTTTCATAGACAGGCTCTTTTGTGTTGGCTTCTTATATACAAACATAATTTTTCCCCCCACAAACAGTTAATTTGGAATAATAAAATCATTAAATATAAGAATAAATCAATCTTCTATAACAATTGGTTTAAAAATGGTATCTTAATGGTCTCACAATTGATAAATGACAAGGGGTACTTATTTACATATTCTGAATTTTTACAGACATTCTGTATTCCAATATCTCCACGAGAATACAGCATCGTATTTGATGCAATACCAACAGGTTTTTTGAGACTTCTGCAAGGCATCAGTGAATCTCACAAGCAATCAACGTTTAAAAAAGAGGTCTTGTTGAACGGTGTTGATATTAATGACAGTAAATGTAATAATACATTTTTCAGACGTTTGATTCATTGTCCTACAACATTTCGACATAAATTCTTTTGGAATGACCATTTTGAGAATATTAATTGGAGATTGATTTGGACTTATAACAACAAATACTGTATCAATAATAAAGTTAATGAAATATACTTTAAAATAATACATAAAATTTATCCAACAAACCATTTCCTAAAAAGATATAAAAATGATCTTTCTGAATCTTGTGTATTCTGTAAAATGGATACTGAAACTATTTTACATCTTTTTTTTGATTGTATGTATGTTAAATTCTTTTGGATTGATGTGGAATATTTATTTAATATGTTAAGTGGAATCCAAATTAATATAGAGAAAAGAGATGTTATTTTTTATTATGACAAAAAAGGTATAGATAAGAGTCATGTGTTTATGTTAAATCTTATAATATTACTTGGTAAATTTCATATACACAAATGTAAATGGTCTGAAAGGATACCTAATATCACCCATTTCAAGGCTGACATGAAGATTTATTTTGAAACATTACAAGGACTGTCAAACCGCAAAGCAATCAGAACTATAAACATTTACAAAGACTTAAATTCCTCTTCTTTAATTTAAATATACATGTATACCCTTTTTTTTTTTTTTTTCCTTTCTTTTTTTCCTCTAATTTCTGGAAATATTTTTTTTTTTAAATATTTTTGATATGAATGTTACTGTTCGCAATATATAATAACTAAGGTAAAAGTGTTATTGATTCATGATGATATGAAACTCTTCAGAGCATTATCTGTGAAACATTTATATCTGTTGAATATATGTGAAATTTGTACAATAAATAATTTTGAAAAAAAAAAAAAAAAAAAAAAAAAAAAGTTTGAACTTAAAGGGATAGTTCACCTAAAAATGAAAATTCTGTCATCATTTACTCACCCTCGAGTTGTTCCAAACCTGTATCAATGTCTTTGTTCTGTTGAACACAAAAGAAGATATTTTGAACCAAACCGTTGATGGGCCCCAATGACTTCCATAGTATATTTTTTTTCCTACTATGGAAGTCAATGGGGCCCATCAGTTTGGTTACCTATATTCTTCAAAATATCTTCTTTTAATTAAATATGAAATTTGTAATACATTAAAAACTGGATAAATTTGTTTGTTCAAGTGTCTGGTTAAAGAAATTGATGTATTCAATAAATATAATTATTTTTTCAACATGAAACTATTTCAATTTGTCCATTGTGGTATAATGTTGCCTTGAGGCAACAAACTTTTAAAAAATGAATACATTAAAAATTAATGAAAATGTTTATAGATATTGTTAAAGTGTCCAGTTTTAAGCAAAATATGTTATCTTGTTATAAAGAAAGAACTTAAAAAACAACAGATAATTCTTTCCTCATATTGCGTGCCATAGAGGGTTGAAAAAAAAACTGAAACAGTATCTAAGAAAAAATCTAAATAAAAATTTGCATATGTGTTTTATAATATTTGACACATCAGGCTTTTATGGCTGGTATAGTATGATAGGATATGGATCTCACACTTGAGAAAGAAAAAAACACCTACATTTTATTCAGAGGCCCAAACTGATCAAAAATATACAATTTGGTGCAGTTGCTGATATTTATAGCCAAAAAGTAAGAATAATTTCTGATAGCTTGTAATGTAAATCATGAGATCTTTATATAACAACAGACTACTTACATTAAATGAATATTTACTATGTGACAGTCACTGTATATCTCCCGATAATATGTCCTAGTAATGTTATATGTAAATGCTTACTTTTATGATCAGAGCTCTGTATAGTTTTTATTGTGGGGGCAAAACATATAATGCAATACAATAATGATTGAGAGATATCATATCATATCGTATCATATTTGATGCTCACATGTTTTTTTTAATATTGTATGGATAATCAAGTAAACCTAAGTTGCTTGTTCAACTTAAAATATTTGATACAATAGGCTTAGTGTTAAGTTATATACATAAGAAATGTGAGACTCATGCTGTAATGTTTTGTCTTTATTTAGACAGAAGAAGACAAACTCCTACAGAAGTGCTGTCAGTGTCACATCAGTTTGATCTCCCGAGAAAGCAGTGATGCCTCAAGTCAACAGCTTGATTTTGAAGACTTGTTGAGTACAGCAAAATGAATGTGACATTGAATCACAATCACATTCAGTCTTTTCTCTTGTACACTTGGTGGCACACAGCATCCTCACATGTCAACTCCTGCAAGTGAAATGATCATGAGGTCCAAACGTTTCTCTTGTGACACAGCAGGAATTGTGTGAAAGGATAACAACATTCGTTCAATTATATTTCATGAAAAAATAAAAAGATTTATATGTAATATTGTTGATTCTAACATTGATCTGGTAATTATTATCCACAGAATGACTGTATGCTCACCAGATGAAGTTTGTCTTCTTCTATCCAGTGTTTCCATCCCCGGTTGGCTTTCTCACCTTTCTGTGTGGCCACCAATTTGTCCCCTTCCCAGATCACCAGAGTCTGAATATGTCAAATAAATCTTAAACCACAGGAACTGGCCTGTTACATGGCAAATTATGCTTACTTTTTTTTAAATATAAATAAATATTTTTGATCATCATGATACATAAAAAAGACACATTTCCTTAAAGACAGCTTTACACTACTCTTTCTTATTAGTGCTGACTACTGACTTGTCTGACTAGTTCTGGCTAGAATAAATATGTTCATCGATCAGTACTTTGGTACTTTTACTCGAATAAAACTGCACTCTAAAAAATGCTGGGTTACAAATAACCCAAGTTGGGTTAAATTGGACATATTGGGTTGTTTTGATCCAGCAGTTGGGTTAAATGTTTGATCAACCTGCTTGGGTAGCTTTCTTTAACTCAAGTATTGTTTAAAAATTACTGTATTTCTTGTTTAAAATGAACCCAAAGTATGTTGGAAATTAACATTTATTAATATGTTTAACGAATAATAACTAAACAATAAACATTTATTAAATTGCTTATTAATAAATGTTCACCTTTTGATTATTGTTGTTGCCTCTAGTACTTATGTGTCTGATTTTTAATTTTCAACAAATTTTGGGATCATTTTAATCCAGCCATATAGTATTTTTTAAGCAATAGTTGAGTTAAATAAAACTGCCCAGCACATTGGCAAACATGTAACCCAGCAGCTGGGTTTGTCCATTTTCAACCCAACATGGGTTGTTTTTAACCCAACATTTATAAGAGTGTAAAAATGAGTACTGTTACTGGAATAATATTTTAGGGTATCTATACTTTTACTCAAATACTATACTTGTGTACTTCACGCACCACTGGTTTATAGAAATAAATCTGTATTGAGATGACATGAGAAAAAAAAAGACCTTATTGTATTTTGTCCTTTTGGGTAAAAGTTGAGGCCTGTTTTCTATTTGTTTTACTGTAGGTCCATCACTGAACAAACTGACTGAGATCACGGCCTACAGGTCAAGGCTGGGGTAACGACAGGTTAAATAATATTACATCATTAGAGGAGGATCACAGTTATAAAGGAAATTTCTGACCTTCAGCGTCCTGTTGTCAAATCCCTTAGTGAATTCTTCCTTCTCGACTCCAACAGTGAAGATCAGCTCATAGCTTTTGAAGGCGCTCTGTGTCTTAATCACAAAGTTATCCCCATCCTGGGTAAAGGTCTTTGTCGGAGTGAGGTGGGCTGCAATCTTCCGGAAGGCAAAGTCGATGTCTATGTATGTGTAAGAATAACAAAATATTTGCAACTTGGCATGGTCATTTCTCATACTTTAAATGGCTTTGCCTAATATTATAAAGTGACGTAATCAGAGTTAGAAAATGGCACAAATAGCTTTTTCTTATTTCTCTGTTGACTTAACCCTTGTAAGCTATTCGTTTGGGATGTACACTCAGGCTGTTGGGGTTAATGAAAACAATAAAATGTGATTTTGTAACAAAATAATGTTTTTTTAAGATTTTATTTTTGGCGTTTTTGTCTTTATTATGATAGAACAGTAAGTGAAGTGGGAGAGAGAGAGATGGGAAGGAATCGGGAAAGGTCCGTGGGCCGGGACTCAAACTCAGGTCGCCCGCTGTCGGCGCTGCCCACGAGGCTATCGGTGTCGACTAATGTCGTTTTTTTTAAAACAAATGTCATTTTACTTACTTTATTAATGTTTTTACTCTACATTTCTGCAGTTTTGGGGGGATATGGAATGCTTTAAATTTATATAAATAAATTAATAAATAAATATTTTTAAATAGTTTTTTTTTCTTCAAAATAACAACCATTTATGTAAAATTCACTTTAAAAAAGACCCACATTTCTAACTTTCATTCATGGAGATAACATGGACAATTTGCCATGGTTTAGTGTTAAGATTTTGCCATCTGGTGGAAAATAATTTTAAAGGTGCAATGTCTAAAGGATATATTGACAGAAATGCAATATAATATACATAACTATGTTTTCAGTGGTGCATACAGACCTTACATAATGAACCGTTATGTTTTTATTACCTTAGAATGAGCCGTTTCTACATACACCGTGGGTCTTTACATGTTAAGTCGCCATTTTGCGCCGCCATGTGTCTACAGTAGCCCTAAACGGACAAACTGCTCTAGAGAGCGCGTTTGCTTGACTGGCTACTCTCTGCTGTCTCAGACGAGGACATCTTTGTCCTGTGTTGGCCACCGTAGCTTCTCTATATTGCAATTCACAACATCACCACTAGATGCCACTAGAATTTACACACTGCACCTTTAAAAGAAATTGAAAAATTATCACTTTATCCAGCAGATGGCTGCAGAGCTCCACTATTTGCTATTGCTATATGACATGCTATTTTATGGAGCCCTGCAAATGACATTCACACTGTAAAAAATGAATGTGATTTTAACGGTAAAATATTGTAAAAACGCTACGGAAAAAAATTGTAAATGGGTTAACAGTAAGTTCCCGTACTATATACAGGGAAAAACTGTAAAAGCTATTACCAGACATTTTATGTAATTTTCACTGTAAAATGCTGTAAATTTTACAATTTTTAGAAGTAAAAAAGAACAAATCAATGTATAATTTACAGTCAAAAACTGTAAACTGATATTCCCACAATTCCCTGTGTGACACTCCACATTTGAAAGTATTTTGTTTAAATAATCATGTTTCTTAATAGTTTTTGTTATCAGTTATGTACATTAGAGTTTTATGTTACTTCTTCTGTTGTTTAATGAATGTTTATTGCATTGTGTAAGTGTTGTGGGTTACCATGATGGTGTTTTGCGTTTGCGTGAATCACTCTGTGCACCTTCTTTATATAAGTATATACTTCAGCTCGTGTAAAAGCTATTTGTGATGAACTCTGATTCTTCATGTGGCTTTGTCGTTTACCACCTGCATTATTATGGTGGTTGTCAGTATATTTTAAAGTTACAAAACAGATTTTAATAGTAGTGTGCATTGTTGAATTTATTGGTTTACATTCAAATTTTCTTGTTTGTAAATTACAGTTTTATACTGAAAAATGTACAGTTTGTTCTGTAAATGTGTTTACAGTTTTTTTTTGTATTTTTTACAAAATTATTCTGGCAACCGCAGCTGCCAAAATTATTTTGTAAAAACTACGGATTTTTTTTTACAGTGCAGGAAAAAATTAGTAGGCTAAATCGTGCACACAATTTACTAATTTATTCCCTCGATTTGCTAAATCGTGTACGGAGGACGAAACCTGCAAAAACAATAAATATATAAATACGCAAATAAATCAATCCATAAATAAATCAATCCACAAAATTATGCATAAATAAATATATAAATAAATAAATGTAATAAATAAATAATACATAAATCCACATATTCCTGTACAAATAAATACATAAATAATTGAATGTGCAAGGATATAAATAAATAAAGAAATAAAACGAATGTTGGGGGGGGAATCAAAAAAATTTTAAAGGAAACGAACGCTAAACTGAAAACTTTTTCCTTTTAACCGTTTATTCATTTTTGAATATAGCTCAGTATTTATTTTCCCTTGGCGCAACAGGCTAATGAGAGGGTGTCAATCAAACATCAGAAGGCGGTCTCTATGCCGCCATTGGCTGATCGTTGTAAAAGAGCCATTGGCTGACACTGTTGAAAATAGCAGTACGCTATATATCTGCTGATTATATTCTCTTCAGAGTAGATTCATACACGCTTTAGGTCAGTTAGCAGCTACATTTAATGTGACTGTAGATCCGTTTGTCCTTTTGCTAGTTTTAGGTTTGATATTCGCTTCATTTTTGCCTATATGCTGCTAAAGGGACCGTCTGCAAATTACACTCACAGTCCAAAAATATAAACGTCCAATCATTCATTCAAATGAACGATATTTACAAGGTTATGGTAAATGCTAGTGAGAAGACTGGATTCATTTTACTTATTATGAAATCACAATTATAACAATAAAAGTAACTTTTTGTCCAAAAAAGCAGGGTCTCTAGAGACCCTGAACAGTCTGAGCGTGACTTTTTTCCACACTAACATAAAACCAGATATCATTCCTATTAATTTTTTATTTATAAATCTAAGTGTTGACTTGAGCGTGACTTTTTTCCACACTAACATAAAACCAGATATCATTCCTATTAATTTTTTATTTATAAATCTAAGTGTTGACAGCTTTACAAAGTCTGATGCCATTTGGATCAAGGGAACATTTTTTTTTTTTTAATTTCAGTAAACACAGCAGACATCTGATGAGGCTTACCCAGTGCTTTGAGGTAATTATCAATGTTTTCGCTCGACTCCAGCTCCCATTTTCCAGTGAAATCCACAGCCATGGTTGTGCGATGAGCTCTGGACTTCAGTAGTGTTACCAGGTCAAGTGAGGAGCTTTTATACTCGACTGTTTATTCACAGTGAGGGGAGAGAGCAGAGTAATGATGATAAGGGAGATCTCTGACCTGACTGCAGGAGAGAAGACCCTTCACCTACTGAAAATAGATCAAAATATATTTACCACCGGCCACTATAGACAGGTTCTTTGGGTTTCCTTTCCTTTTCTGTTTAGTTAGTGGTTCTTCTATGGCATTTGCTGCGAAAACTCCCTTTTGGAGCCTTGATATTTATAAGTGTAATATGCTGATTCAGTGATCAAGAAACATTTTTATTATCAATGTTGAAAACAGTTGTGCTGCGTAATATTTTTTGTGGAAATCATGATACTTTAGGATGAATAGAAAGTCGTTTTAATACAAAAAGTCTTCAACACAAAATCAATAAGTGAAAACTAAAATAAAACTAAATTACCAGAACTTAATTAGTAAAGTTGTTTATAAATGATTGCTCATCTTTGTTCACTTTGACTTTGGAAACAGTGGGTTTTGAAGTGATAATTGGCATAGCTCATAAACAATATTGTAAATCTATCACCCACTGAGATGCTGCTGCAGAGAGGGTGGGCGTTAAACAGCGTCATTGAATTTGATCTTCAGTCCTGTGATCAGAGAAACTCTGTATTTGGACTCTATTGTTAAGCATGGAAGACAAGATAAGAGGAAATGTGTCAGGAAGAACAAGGACCATTTCCAGCGTTTGATGTTCAGAACATCAGAATGCCCAAAGGCTACACATTATTCTGTCACCACTGCTGCAGCACTTAGCGTAAATTTATGAGTCAGACTTTATCTTGAATGCTCCATCCAGTGTGTCATCAAACAGGCCTGTAAGAAAGTAGAACGAATATGAAAGTACAGAGGAAGAATATTTTGGTATTACTCCTTAGCATGTGTTATAGTAATCATTTTTGCTATTTTAATTACAGGAAGGGAGAAAGATCTGGATGTAAATTCAAACTTAAATTGCCTACATGAACACAAAAGGTTTTTTTTACAATTTTTTTTTTTTGTTCCATTGGAAAACAAAATGACATGAGGGCTTTTAAAGAGATTAACACTTCTATTCAGCAAGGACAAATTAAATTGATTAAAGGTGACAGTAAAGATAATGTTACAAAAGATTTATAGCCTATTTAAAATGCTGTTCTTTTAAACTTTTTATTAATGAAAGAATCCTAAAAAAATGTATCACAGTTTCCACTAAAATACTAATCAGTAAGTTTTCAAATGGATCATGTGACACTGAAGACTGGAGTAAATGATGCTGAAAATTCAGCCTTGATCACAGGAATAAATAACATTTTTGAAATATATTAAAATAGAAAACAGGTGTGAACTATAACAAAGACTTGTGTTGCCAAGTCCGCGGTTTTCCCGCGGAATTGGGCTACTTTATTAACATTGCTGCCGCGGGTTGTTCTTCATGTTGAAGCGATCCCAAATAACATAATATTCAGCCCAAAAAATGCGGATTTTACTCCCCAGAACGCGATTTTTAGCGGGGGACCCCCTGAAACTAGTTTTGAGTAGCAATTGAGCGAGTTTTGTTGTGAAAACCTGGCAACCCTGCTGCCGCGTTCCAGACGAGGTTGGACGTGGGAATATCCCAAATTAAATGTCCCACTTCAGACCTCAGTGAGTTCCAGTTATCACTCATCACGTTCACATGTTGACCACATGATATCGCCATGACACAATGAGAGCATCATGTTTTTGTGTCAATTATGGCAAAATAGACTAAAATAACATCGCTTTGAAAACAGCTGATGAAAAGCAAAAACCAGGGCAACATTACATGAACTTAATGTCTAATTTTATAGTTTGTCTTTACGTTCATATTCATTGGAAGCAGCCAATATCTTGGAAGTGACGTCAAATGACGCGTCTCACTGAGGTCGGGGTTGATCCATGTACCCCGAATTCATGCGCCAAATGTCCAACTCTGAGTGGCATTCCAGATGTTATTTCCTAAAATGAGGTGGGAAAAATCCAAATTCGGATCTGTCTGGAATGCAGCACTAGTGTTCTAATTGCACATGCGCATTAGCTTGGACCAGCCTGAAAAATGCAATTTTTTTGTCATGATTTGAGCGTTTAGAAACAAAATTTATGAGACAGTTGTTGTCAGATTTCATTGGTGATTTCAAATATGAAATTTAATCGTAAGCTTGGTGAAGAGTTTTGGAGAATTTGATGTTTCCCCATTCAGAGAGATAGGAGCTGCACTTGCATGCCCGAGAGGCATTTCAAAGATGGCCGCCGAGTGAAATTACTTGTCTTAAAGGGACTTTGACTACAATAAATGAAACAATGAATCACCATGACAGCAAATGAACACAAACTAGAAGGAAACACAGGAAATAAAGCTATACAAACTAAAAGTCCATGAAAACAGAAACAAAACACCAACATAATATTACTGTTTCAGTGTATTTTTGATCAAATAAATTCAGCCTTGCTGAGCATAAGAGACATTTAAGATCCTTTATGGTCCCTCCAATTTGGACTGGTAGTGTAGATACACCAAGACAAGTTTGGATGGCAAAATCACTCTCTTGTGGTTGGTGGAAAAGGAAATAAGCCATGTTTAGAAAAATAAACATCTCAGGAATCTCATGTATATTTTATTCTACATTCCACTGTAAACACTTCAGAGTAATTTAGTCAGGAAGACTGACCTCATTACTGACGGATCTTCACCTCCTGTTTGTGCTCTGGAGTCTGAAGGCGTAAACGGAAGCCGGTTTGGCAGCATTGTGATGGTTGCTTTGACTGACTGTTGTGCTGCTGACAGGCTGAGATCAAAACAATTACAAACTGACATATCTGTCTGTTCACATGCAGTGACTGACATGAGTTCATGAGATGCATCAGGCATTGGAGTTCACTCCCGGTGACAGAGCTCCTGTACAAAAAAAGAGAAAAGGAGAAAACAATCCACAGCAGAAGTCCCACAACATGTGTAAATGCTCTTTGAGATAATCCAAAGGCCCTAATTGGCTTTAGGATTACAACTTGCCGTGTGATTTGAGACACCGCAATGCACCTTGATGTTGAAACATCAGTGCAGAGGACAAACGCAAAAAAGCAGCAAAGATGTCTCCTGTGGACATGAATGGATACTGGAAAATGACAAGTAATGAAAACTTTGATGAATACATGGAAGCACTCGGTAGGCTTATACTTCATTTACTTATTCATTATACCCATGTGAAATTTCCTTTGCTGAACGAGGTATGTGAGATGTAATATATTCTGTTGGAAACGGAAATACATGCTTGTATTTTGTACTCAAGAGAAAAGTTTTAGTACCTCTGGCAGACCTGATTATAGTTTGTTATACATAGAGTACACTAAAAATCGGCTCATGTACCATAAACGGCTTTGGTTGACCAATTTTATATGTATTCAACTTACAGATGTGAATCTTGTCATCAGAAAAATTGCCAGCTATCTCATCTTTGATAAGGAGATTGTTCAGAATGGTGATCATTTTAATATCAAGACTCTCACCACCTTTAGGAACTACCATATGGAGTTTGATGTTGGAAAGGAGTTTGAGGAGGATTTGGTTGGTGTAGATGACAGGAAATGTATGGTAAGTGACCTCCTTATATATGAACGTACAGTTTAAAATGGAAATTTAAGATCAGAACTGGAAAACCTAACTTTTTTTTGTATTACACTATTAAAAATCAAGGTTCTTTATGATTCCATGAGGAGTCTTTAACATCCATGGAAACTTTCCATTCCAAAAAAGGTTTCTTTAGAGTATTAAAATGTTCTTCACATTAAGTAAAAATGGTTCTTTGGGGAACCAAAAATGGTTCTTCTATGGCATCGCTGTGAAAACCCTCATTATTTTTAAAAGTGTAGTACTATTCTGAACTGTTTTTCCTTAGGTTACTGTGATGGATGACTCAGTGATTATGTCATTAAATAGGATTAGATTGAGATTTACATACAATGACCTATTGAATCTTAAATCCATGAGGGTTTTGGCTAATGCCACAAACACCTGGTGCTCCGGGAACGTCAGGTCAACTAGTTTAGGAATGTTTGTACAGTGTTTGCGTTCAGTTTACAATGAGAGCTTTATTAGGGCTAAAATTTAAGTAAAATTAAAAATGAATTAAAACAAAATTAATTAATTAAAACTAAATCCATAAAATGATCCTATAGTGGGAAAAGTTATATGAAGAGCCTGCCAGAACTCTTTAAAGGGGACCTATAATGCCCCTTTCACAAGATGTAATATAAGTCTCTGGTGTCCCCAGAATGTGTCTGTGAAGTTTCAGCTCAAAATACCCCACAGATCATTTATTATAGCTTGTCAAATTTGCCCTTATTTGGGTGTGAGCAAAAACACACTGTTTTTGCGTGTGTCCCTTTAAATGCAAATGAGCTGCTGCTCCCGGCCCCCTTTCCAGAAGAGGGCGGAGCTTTAACAGCTCGTGCTTCGGTTGCTCAACAACAACAAAGCTGGAGAATCTCACGCAGCCAAAATGAGGATTGTCAGTAACGGTGTTCAGCCTTACATTGTTCAAACCGGAGTCGACACTGATGGAGAGACTCAGGAAGAAGTTACAACTTTTAGAATGAAACTGGACGTTTCTGAATGGTTAGTGGATAAATTTATGTAGTTGCTGTGGAGTTGATTCAACTCATCGACTAGCATGTGCCGTCATGTTAATCGTTTGTGCAAATCCAGTGTTGAATTGACCCTCGTTTGTGAAGCAGTCCGGCGTAAAATGACGGCATGATAACAACACTCTATTACAACAACTCTTCCTCTTAAAGCAGCCCAACATGGCCTCACCCCCTTTGTTGTGTGTTCTCGGGGGCGGGGTTTATGTAAAATTTAGGGTTTGTGATGTCACTAACCCGGGAAGAAGCTCATTGTAGTCCTTACCAGCCGTTTGTTGTAGTCCTTAAAAAGTGATAGACCCTTTTCTCAGACTGTGATGGCGCGTTTTGGCGCGTTTCGGAAATCCTGCAAAGTTTTTTATATTTTCATTTTTAAAAAAACGTATGTACATTTATAACACTATACTTAGTATTATATTACCTTTGCATCAAATTACAAAAAACTAGTTAACGCTGCCGTGTGGGTGTTTCTAATACAGCTATGGGAGTGACGGTAAAAATGACATCTTTCTCTCTTCTGACTGCCGTTATCAATCGCTCTAAATTTTTTTCCTGTTTTTGAAAGTTGTGAAAACACTGTTGTGGAGTTTTTCTTTTGCTATTTGAGCAAATGGAAACACAAAAAATATATTCAATGTATTCTCTCATTCGCCGCTATTGAATTTTACGACCTCTGCTTCTGAGAAACCCAGAAATGTGAAAAGGGTCTATTTCTGTAAAAGAAAATTTCTCCCTTTGCATTGAACTTTAAGCGTCGTAACTTTGCAGATGTTGTTTATGCTCAAACAGCAACATTACACACTAATTGAAGTTAAAAAAGAGAAATCATATTCAACCACCCCTTTAAGGTTCTATATAGATTTTTTTTTTAGAGAGGCAAATAATAACAAAGTGCAGTAAATGAATAAACTATTTGCGCTACAAACCAGTGTGATTCTGCTAATAAATTAAAATAATACTAATGTACAGCTAAAATAACGGAAAGTGACTGACACCGGAAGCCTTGTGCTTTAAAAAATAAGGTTGTGTTAAATACACTGCTTTATGTTTTTAGTAAAAAAAACAAACAAACAAAACATTATTGTGTGTGAATTGTCAGTCAGTTCTGGCTTGTCAATCTGTTCTTGTTTTGTAGACCACAGTAAACTGGGAGGGAGACAAACTGGTGTGTGTGCAGAAAGGAGAAAAGGAGGGAAGGGGCTGGACACAATGGGTCAAAGGGGATGAGTTACATGTGGTAAGTTTATATAAGGACGCAGTTCATATGAGGACATGGTCTGTTGTATTATGAGAGAGGTCACACTTGGCTGCTTCTTGTTATTGGTGTAGTCAACAGTGTAATTAATGAGATAACATCATTACCGCAGCAGTCCCACATTGCAATAGCAAACCTATTTAAAATGTGTAAGCTGAAATCTATTTAGTGACTTCATTATACAACTGTCTGGAATTCTTCATTTGTTACTCAACACTCTGTGTTAAATTTGTGCATAATGACCACTAAACTACCTGAACCAAGAATCATTTTACACTACTGTTCAAAAGTTTAAGGGTTGTACAATGAATTTTGAAAGAAGTCTCTTATGCCAAAGTCCCATTCAAGGAAAGTCTGTTCACTCGGCGGCCATATTTGCAATGCCTCCGGGCAGCTGTTTCAGGCATCCAAGACCAAGTCCTATCTATTTAAATGGGGGAATCCTGAAATCTCAAAAACTGCTTGGCGAACTCACAATTAAATATCATATTTCAAATCAGCAACAAAATCTGACATGAACTGTCTCATAAATGTTGTTTCTAATGCTCAAATAGCGTTATAAAACCTTATTTTTCAGGCTAGACGAGCCAATACGAGTTTCTATGGGAACCGGAGCTTCTAACGGCATTTATCAATCAGCGATTGGCTCTTTTACTTAGAAGGCGGCAAGTATTCCGCCATGTTGCGCGTTGCAGTTTCTCCCATTTATAACATTTATTATGAGTGAACCGTCTTTCTATATCCTCACCATAATTTATTTATGAAAAATACATTAAAAACAGTAGTGTAACTCCAATTGATATTTCATGTCCATGTAGTTGATTTTTTAAAGTAGGCATTTAATTTTTAGGACAATGTATATTTACATGGCTTATTTGTTTTTATTTTTTAATGTATTTAAAAATACATTTGTATTATTAAGGCAAGACACTACAGGCTAAAACGCTGCTTTTTCGATTTTGGGGTTTTTGGCTTTTAATGAAGTGTTTTTTTCAGACTAGTGGTAAGAAAACATCCAATACCCACCGTTAAGCATTTATTTTTTTGCCACTTTATCTATTTGTGTCTATAGATTTCAATTACAATACATATTATTAAAGGCAGTTTTCTCAAAATGAGTTTTTTCTCCTGCACTGAGCCATATATCTCCACTTCAGAAGCATTTACACCAAACTTTACAGTTTTCTATATTCTTAAGTTGTTTACAGAGGGATTTATTCATATATAATTTGAAAGATTACATACAACATTTTATTCCAAAGAATTTTTTTTTCTGTCAGTATTTTCTGAATTATGGAGTGATAAAAAAAGATACCCAAAATCCCCTCTGTAGCCTAAAAACCTAATATGTAAAAAATAAATAAATAAATAAATAAAAAAAATAAACAAGAATTCTCAACCTGACTTCATCCAATGTTCAGATTTTTGTACTAGAAATGTATGCAAATAGCACATTTTTAATAGTAAACATTGCCTCATTTGCATATCTAAGCATGACATTTTAGAAAACTTGTAATACAAACATTTTTTTGCAATTCTTATTGTAGTCAATCCACTGGGGAAGTATGGTGATAACTATTAGTTTATTTTTTAACTTTCTTCAGTGTCTCTCGCCTTAAAGTAATAAAAATACGTATTAAAATTGTATTAAAAAGTTTAAACTAAAAAATGTTTTATTTTTCATTTTATTTTGCAGGAAATGCGGGTCTGTGGAGTGGTGTGTAAACAAGTTTTTAAGAAACAAGTTCTCGACTGATGTGCCTTGAACCAAGTACTCTACTGTGAACAAAAGCGAACTTTTCTGCCTATTAATAATAGTCATTGTAACAGTATGATAAATAGTATATGTCTTTTTCATTCCTCAACTTATTTAGTCATGTAAACAATGTATGTTGAAACTGTCCAAGAAAATAAAACGGTAACACAAAAACATGCATGTTCACTATCCTCATCAGTTTTCTTTATTTTGTCAGTGTGGTGTCACACTTTCAGCACACACGATCTACAGGAGATGCAGCAGTGCAGGTTTACAGACCCTCATCATATCATCATCATCCTCTTCCTGCTTCTACAAACAAGAAAGGAGCTCGATTTGCTGCGGGGTCAAGACCTGTCTTCTCTCCTCCAGCCAGAAAGACCCTCAGATGTTAAAGGCGGTATTTTTAGACAGCAGTAAAGCTCTCAGTTATGAAGCTAGTCCAAACATACCAAACCCACACACATAAGAATTTAACAGGTGTTCGTAAATATCCACTAAAGTAATTGCTTATTTGGAATAAACTTTGTCTGATGAGGAGTCTAGAAAGGCACATCATACAGAAAGATTGATGAATGGACACACAGCTCTGTCTATGGTGGTTGTTTCTGTGTTTTTTCCAGTAGGAGGCGCAACTACACAACAAAAGCTTAAGACTTCTTGAAAACCTGCTTGCCCACAACTCCCGCTGCTCTCAGCTCCTGCACAGAAAATACACAGAACATGATTATAAAGCAAAACAGATTTTCCAGGACAAAGCTCACCAGAATCTATATCCTTTGCAGGAAAAAACACATTCATGTGTCTCTACAAATTGCACTTCTCACCAGCAGGTGGTGGTGTGTGCCTGAATATGTTCTTCAACAGACCTTCGACACCCTTTTGTCAAAGGGGTTGCTTGGGGTAATTAAGTGCAACATTGCACAGATGTGGTCGAACATCTGTTGTTAATGTTTTAGATGAGTTCAATAGCACAATAGCCTTGAAACGATAACTTAAACGTCCCCCGCACAACGAGCCGCTAATACACACTGGTGAGCACATGTCATTTGTATCATTAGTTACCATATGTTTTACACTAACTCACGGTTTCCAGAAACAAAGTCATTGTTAAATAGGGGCAAATGAGAGTGTCTAAGAAAAAATGTTTCAAGTGTAGTTTAGTATACATTACGTACCAAATGAAGTTCATCTCCTTCAATCCAGTGGGTCCAGCCCCGGCCCTCAATCTCTCCTTTCTGCACACACACCAGTTTATCTCCATCCCAGGTGATGGTGGTCTGTGGATTAAATGATGCAAAGAAGACAAACATCGCACATGCAGTCGCACCTTAAGACTCTACTAGAACCTGCTTAAAGGATTAGTTCAATTTCAAATGAAAATTAGCCCAAGCTTTACTCACCCTCAAGCCATCCTAGGTGTATATGACTTTCTTCTTTCTGATGAACACAATCGGAGAAATATTAATAAATATCCTGACGCATCCGAGCTTTATAATGGAAGTGAACGGGATCAACGAGTATGAGCTGAAGAAAGTGTCTCCATCCATCATAAACAGACTCCATATGGCTCCCGGGGGTTAATAAAAGCCTTCTGAAGCGAAGAAGAAAAAGTTAGAAAAGTTATGAAGTAAAATATCCAGCTTCCGCCAGACCGCTTTCCATATTCGACTTAGGAAGAAAGTGTAAAACTCTTGCAGTTCAAAAAAGCTTACGCTATGTCCTACGACCTTCCCAAATCAACTTACGGAAAAAGCTTAACTGGCGCTATGGCAGTTCCGTTTTCTTCGTAAGTTGCATACAGAAGGCAGTCTGGCGGAAGCTAGTTATTTTACTTCATAACTCGTTAAATATGGATATTTTTTTACACAAACGCATCGCTTCGCTTCAGAAGGCCTTTATTAACCCCCCGAAGCCGTGTGGAGTATGTTTATGATGGATGGATGTGGATGGATGCATTTTCTTCAGCTCATACTCATTGATCCCGCTCACTGCCATTATAAAGCTCGGATGCATCAGGATATTTATTAATATTTCTCCGATTGTGTTCATCAGACAGAAGAAAGTCATATACACCTAGAATAGCTTGAGGGTGAGTAAAGCTTGGGCTAATTTTTATTTGAAAGTGAACTAATCCATTAAATAAGCAAATCGCAGAATTTACGGTTTGATACTTAATATTGATAATAACTTTTTCTTTTTTTTTCTTCTTTTTTTAAATTGAGAAGGTTTTATGTTGGGTAGTTGCACCTCTGAGCACCAGTGAAACTGTAATGGATGGATGTTGCCAATGTAATTTAAAGTCTGCATAAAACGGAAGTTGAGATAGTCTTTTCTTCCCTATTCTGACATATATCCAAGTAAAACGGCTTTTTGAACAAGAAAAAATGTAGGGCAGGACTTGATTTTGTCCATGGGGAATTGATTGGCTTGCTATTGGTGGATCTCATGTGAGTGACAGGTTGCCCCGCCCTCGAGCCAGTAAACACGTCATCAGAGAAGAGATGTCGCTGAAAGTGGGAGGGAAAGTTATTTTGATTAAAGATCATAAGGGCACTTGAATTTAAAAAATAATGAAGTGCACGGGAAAATCATTTATAATAAATACTGCAATATTTCATAAAAAAACGAGAATTGTCAATTTTGATTTCACGGTGACTTTAAAAGGTCTCTAATAGTAAGACTGTAACCAGTAATCATTATTACCAACATAAAACATACAATTTTAAGTTGGCTGATTGGATACGATTTCTGTGATATAATTTATTTTTCATTTATTCTGCTCATGTCTTTACTTTTAATCAGATAAATATGGAAGTTTGTTTCCGCCACACAGAATAAAACAATTTAAAAGACTTTTTATCTCACAATTGCGAGATTACATCTTGCAATTACGAGTTATAAAGTCCAATTCTGAGGAAAAAAGACTGACTGTTTGAGTTTATATCTCACAATTCTGACTTCATAACTTGCAATTGCAGTTATAAAGTCAAAATTGTGAGATATAAACTCCTAATTCTGAAAAAAAAAGTCAGAATTGCAAGATGTAAACTTGCAATTGCTAGAAAAAAAGTCAGAATTGTGAGATAAAAAGTTGCAATTAACTTTTTTATTTTTTATTCAGTGGCAGAAGCAAGCTTCCATACAGATAAATATGCCTTATAAATATTTTTATGACTCTGAAGCACTATTAAACATTTAAATATTTTCTCTCAAGTTTGGAGTAGGTCAGCTAACAAGAGCCATCAAAAGCTGAACATCTGAATTACTAAAACAAGAATAAAACTTTGGTGCTGTAACTTCATATTTCAGTCATTGCAGTTTTAAATGGATTTCTGTACTTAACTGCATTCCACGTGCATATGAGGGGATTACAATAAAATAAGTCATTCAAGTGAACAGAAATCAAATGAGAAAGAAAAGCTATTTGAGCCATTTCTAGGTGGGAAAAACAGCAGACAAACACTATAATTTGTCTCATCAATTTTGTCTCTCCATCACGGTGATTCATACTTCTGGATTATAGTTATTGTATGCTGTTGGTAGACTCACCATACATTTCCTGCCATCAACTGGACCCAGGTCTTCCTCAAACTCCTGACCAACCACAAAGTCCATGTCATAGTTCTTGAATGTGCTCACAGTTTTGATGATAATGTGATCTCCATTCTGGCTGATATCTTTGTCAGGTTTTAACAAAACAGCAATTTTCCTGATAGCAACATTAACATCTTCAGGAATTGTGAGAAGAAGAAAAAAAAAGAAGAAAATTACAAATAATAGCCCGGTTTAACTGACCTGTTTATAAATCAATGCAAGGTTAATAATGGTTAAGTGTTTACAGATACACTTGTTCACTTAGATATTTAAATTCTTTCAAAAAATGCCTTTTCAGTGACTGCAAAAATACTATAGTAATTTATAGAAAATACTATAGTGTTTTTGAACTATACTATAGTAAAGTACTTGAATTCATTTGCTGTGGTAATTCTATAGTTGATGTGGTAATATAACAACTAAACAAATTACTGTACTAAGTTTTCTACAACTGTAGGGTATATTTTACTACAATACACTAAAGTATACTACAGTATTTATTACAGTTTATCAGTTCGCTACTACAGTATGCTGTAGCATTCATTAACAAAGTGTTGTAAATACTATAAATATATACAGTATACTACAATTTACTATAGTATGGTTCAAAAACACAATAGTATTTACTATAAATTACTATAGCATTTTTTCATGTTTTAACTTATCTAATTAAATTTCCTACTAATATAGTTTTTCGTTTATAAACAATTAAGTGTATGAACAACACCCTGCCCCTGATTGACAATAGCACGACCAATGGCATCCAAGTGCGGGCTGCGAAGGAGCATTTCATTGGTTGGACGTACTGAACGAATACGCCCCTTTCACCGAACGAGTTGGTATTTTTAGTGAACAAGTCGGAGCGGTACTGAACAAGTCGTCTCGTTTGTGAATAAGGATATGCTGACCGATATGAAGAGCATGTGAGTCAATTTCGACTTTAAAGAATCGGTTGAGTGTGAATGATTCAACTCATTCAACACACTGGTCGCCATTTGGCGTAACGGCCGACTTAACGGCCACTTAACGAATCTACCGAGGATTCGAGCCACTGGAATGATTCATGAATCAACTCCACACCACCAGCGTTACGTGATTCATTCAAGAATTAAGAAGAGTCGGAAATAAGCGTTTTTTATTTATTTATTTATTTATTAAATTTTTTTTTTTTTTTAAAGCGAGAATTTATACATAGTCACATACACACCCTTATGCAGTATATCTCAAAGAATAATAATAATTAATAAAAAAACTTACCGAGAGCTTTGAGATACTCCTCAAAGTTGTCATTGGAGATCATTTTCCAGTATCCAGTATAATCAGCAGGCATTGTGAAATATGTGATTTTCTTCGTGTCCTGAAAATGTGTTTTTAGAGGAGACCTGGTGCCTGATCGTTCCCCAGCTCCTGTCGTGCAGCTCTCTGAATATCAGCACCGCATTTTATTCACCACCATATTAATCGGATCAGCCTCATTACCGCGACACGTGCTCAGTACAACTATATAGGGAAAAACACTCCCACAATGTGCATAACCCTCGAGGATCAAAGTACAATATATCGGAACATATGGATTAATGGTAGGGGACAATCGTTACATTATTCACATGGATTTACACCGTTCTACTTCATCAACTTTTAGATTAAATGAACTGAAAAGACATTTCTCTGTTGACATGTAAATTAGAAGTGTAAGATTCTCAGAGCATCTCGAAGAGAGTGACATTAATTTGTGATTCAGGCACAATACAGCTTGCAGAAAATGTTTTTTTTGCTCACATGACCTTTACTTGGGCACACATCCCATCTTTTACCAATTAATCTCAATTAGCCCAAGGCTTGATTTCTAAATCATCCAGTTTGAGTCTAACTCATACATAATATGGATAAAAGCGTGCAGAGCAATAAAGAATTCCCTTTATCTTTAAAAGCTACAGGCCTAAATGATAAGTAAGAAATGTATAAAAAATAAAGAGAATTTAAGCTGAAGTTATCAGATTCAGATTTTTAAACAAGCCCCAGAAGGCTGCTATAAGTGACTTTGGCATGAGAAAAAGATTATGTTGTTTTGTAAATCATTAATCCTGGATATCCTACTTTTACAGAAGCATTAATTGTGTTTGATGTAACATACACACTGCATATTGCCTGCCAAAATAGTTTGCATACATGTACGTATAACCCTAAACTATTCCAATTTTAGTACACTAAATCAATGCTGCATGACCTAAAACCTACTGGTTCTTTCACATCAGCTGTTTTAATGAAGAAATGCTTATTTCTGAAGTATATTATTACATGAATATACATTAGACTCATACGTCGTAACTTAAAGAAACTCTCACCTTACCTTCATGTCAGATTTTGATGTTATACATAGATTTATGAGATATTTTTTACAATGGGGTTTTGATGCATAGAAATGCAGCTGGTAATTGGAAACTCTGACTACTATTCACACAAACAAACAGAAAACCACCACACAGACAGGTTCATTCCATCTTTCTTTATTTCATAGTTTTTTCTTTTTCATTTTCATTTTGTTGGCACATTTTTAGTACACATGGGACAACACACAGGGTCCAACATCCTCTCCATCAAGCTTGTTTATGAGAGCTGCAGAAGCCAGACTACATTCATCATCTTTCTTCTTGTCTGTGCTCTCCTTGCCTTTCATATGAGGAGATATACCTAACCCACATTTCTTGTTACACACACCTCCTTTTTCGCTTTTAAAACTACCTTTCAGTGCTAGGTACACTGTAAAAAGTGGTAACTTTCAGTAGCTACCTTAAAAAGCTAATTCTACCTGACGTAATGCATAAAAAATAACTTTGTTGGTATAGATCAGTGTATTAAGTTGGATTCAGTGATGTTGACTAATATTTTTGGCTTGAATAAAATCAGTCAATGGGTCAATGACGTAACGGGTCTTTTTTTTTTGTCCAAAGGACCTTAATAATAATAAAAAACAATAACATGACATCCAAAGTATGTAAGGTAGTACAACTAGATCGCTTTTATTGAATCCAAAAGGTTTTAATTATATTTTGCTACATATAAAGGTATTTTAAAGATTTTGAGGTGTCAAAATGTCATTCGGTTTAACCGTCCAAAGGCCAATCCAGCCATTTCATTTGTGATTAAAACATCTTAAAATGTAATAAATGTATGTATTTATTATTCTGGCATGATTTTATAACATCATATATCAACATAGTGCAAAGTGGTTTAAAAATTATGTGTAGAAGTCGTTGCTTTGTTATGAGAAAGAATGTCCTGGAAAAATGAATTTTATTGATGTCATTCGGAGTAACCAATATAAAGGGACCATTTTGGATCAAGTCATGCGGTCAATATCATGTGACAGGATGTGACATCATTCAGACACCTCCAAAGGACCACATGGTCGTGAAGCAAAGTAACTAACTCTCTTTTAACTATTTGAAAAATTCATGTTTCACTCGCTCATACGCATGTCCTGAAACATCAGGTCATTTGGTGCAACCGCTATAAAACATGGAAAATGTTGTAATATTTTAAAAACTCGTACTAAATATAAAATGTTTGATTGTCCTTTTGCCAGCTAGCTAGCTAGATATCAGCCTGTTAGCATTGTTTGAAAATATCGTCATTTGGTATAACCAAAAGTGTCATTCGGTAAAACTGAAATTTTGATTAAACCGAATAACTTTTTTGTTGACAAATTTTGTCCATCTTGTAAAAAATGACAAAATCAGTGTTAATTGATTATAAAAACCACATAATCTAATTGTTAACACTTAATAAAACTTCAAAATTAATTATGTCTCCATTATACTTTTTTTACACTTTAAAAAACCTTATTCGTCAGTGACACTTATTTAGATGTTACCATTTATTTTTCAGTGTAGGGTAGACTCCAGATCTACTCTAATGGTACGTTAACATGACAATGATGTACTAAAACAAGAAAAGCTTTTCCATCGTTGTCAAAATGATGCCCATTCACACGGATCCATGAAAGTGACTAAAAAGGCTGTTATTCATGCCAGGCCAGTAGATGGCGATGTCACTTTGTAAAGAAACACTACGCGCCTACAGACTGAACATGTAATACGCATGTGCATGATGTCATCTTTTTCATAAATTTGAGTTTTTGTAGTTTATACAGAAACAATAATGGTATCATTTTCAAAAACTTGCACTTTTTTTAAAAAACGTTTGCGTTTTCAGGCCCCCCAAAACGCTGTTGCCGTGTAAATGAACGGCCAAAACGTATAAAAAGTTTTCAGATTTTAGTTGGTGTCATGTAAACACCCCCCAAATCTAATAGACATATGTATGCATATGTTTGTCATTTATGCAGTTACAGAGTTCCACATTCATATTAGCCTATACGTTTTTAGTTTTATCTTTTCATTCTATGGATGAACACACACACACACACACACACATATATATATATATATAGGGTGAATGGGACACTTTGCTACTGAGATGACTTGGAAAAGGTGTCTCAATCAACCTGAATTCACTATATATATATAAACAGGAATGTTTTTATTATAGACCTTGGTACAGAATTTCTTGATGACCTGTTTTTCTCTTATGCCAGGAGCTCTATTCCTACAAGAGATAAACAAGACAAAAGTAAACAACAGCACCATCTGCTCTTATCTTTTTAATACATCTTGGTAATCTTGTCAGTGCAATAATGATGACAATGATGAATGAGGCCCATAATTATGATGATTAGTATTTTCATCATAACTATGCAGAGTATATCACTATAGATGTAGTGTATTGCTTCTTATATGCTTAATAGATTTATGATTTGATGCCTCTACCAATTTCCATAGCATATCAATAGAGAACGACACAAGGGCACTGATTCAAATGTTGAAACAAATCTTGCATAGATTTTATATATTTAAATCGAAATAAATAAGAAATAGGTATCCTAATCAAAATACTTTCATCAGCTCCTGACAGATCAAACTCCAGTCAATGTGATGCCGTCAGTGCTGACCGTCTCATTGATGAAGTGATCTCCATTCTCAGAGACGCTGTTGTTGGCTTCTTCACGGTGGCAATTTTCCTAATAGCAACATTTGTGTCTGCCAGGAACCAGAGCCAAAATCAAAATGAGATTACCTAACTCACAGTGTTATGTTTATTATTTTCTGTTATTTCTGTGTTTACATTTCAAAGACTGTTTGAAAACAAACAGGCAATTTATATAACATATTTACACACATATGTGCATACATACACTATTTTTATGAATATATACACTCACCGGCAATGTTGGGGAAAGTTACTTTTAAAAGTAATGTATTACAATATTGCATTACTCCCTAAAAAGTAACTAATTGGGTTACTTTTTATGGAAAGTAATGCGTTACTTTTTCTCATCTGGGCTGGGCTGTTTTTTTGTTTTTATAATATTTTTGGCAAATGTAAAGGCGCTTTTACACCAAAAGTGAAACGAATAAGCCTCAGGCTGAAGGAAATGCAAATTCCGCCTTCAATTCAGCTGTTGGTCATTAAATGGGAAAACAAAGTAACTTGCGTTACTTATTTGAAAAAGTAATTTTGCTGTAAATTTAAAAGTAATGCGTTACTTTACTAGTTACTTGAAAAAAGTAATCTGATTACGTAACTCGCTTTACTTGTAATGCTCACCGGCCACTTCAGAACTGCCTTAATTCTTCGTGGCATAGATTCAACAAGGTGATTCAACATTCCTCAGAGATTTTGGTCCATATTGGCATGATAACATCACACAATTGCTGCATATTTGTCGGCTGTACATCCATGATGTGAATCTCTAATTCCACCACATCTCCAAAGACTGTGGAGCTCATTTGAGTGTAATGAACTAATTGTCATGATTGAGATGATCTGAGATTTGTGACATGGCGCGTTATCCTTCTGGAAGTAGCCATCAGAAGATGGTCCACTGTGGTCATAAAGGGATGGACATGGTCAGCAACAATACTCAGGTAGGCTGTTGGGTTTAAACAATGCTCAATTGGTACTAAGGGGCCCAAATTATCCCTCACACCATTATACCACCAGCAGCCTGAATCATTGATACAAGGCAGGATGGATCAATGCTTTCATGTTGTTTACACCAAATTCTAACCCAACCATCTGAATGTTGCAGCAGAAATCAAGACTCATCAGACCAGGCAATCTTTTATTGTCTAATTTTGATGAGTCTGTGTGAATTGTAGCCTCAGTTTGCTGTTCTCAGCTGACTGGAGTGTCACCGGTGTGTCTTCTGCTGCTGGAGCTCATCTGCTTCAAGGTTGGATGTGTTCAGAGATGCTCTTCTGCAGACCTCGGGTGTAATAAGTGCTTATTTGAGTTACTGTTGCCTTTCTGTCAGCCGAACCAGTCTGGTCATTCTCCTCTGACCTCTGACATCAACAGGACATTTTCACCCACAGAACTGCCACTCACTGGATATTCTCTCTTATTCAGACCATTCTCTGTAAACCCTAGAGTTGGTTGTGCATAAAAATCCCAGTAGATCAGCAGTTTGTGAAATAAACCATGCCACGTTCAAAGTCAAATAAATCATCTTCCCAATTTTGATGCTAAATGCACTGAGTTGATTAGATATTTGCATTAATGGGCAGTTGAACAGGTATACCTATTAAAGTAACCGGTGAGTGTATGTACGCACATGTAGATAGATATCGATACAATTAGTGAAATTTAATTATAAATGTGATAATATATCTTTCTCTTCAGCTTAATTAATAATTAGTAGGATTATACAGCCCAACTCAGTAATGTAATTATGTTTTAAAGGTTTTATAGTGCAGTGTGATAATAATGTAAATTAAGCCTACAGAAGATTCCCTGCTTTTTGAACTGGTAATTGACTCACCAAGAGCTTTCAGGTACTCATTAGAGTTCTAAATTGAGATCATTTTCCAATAGCTGTTGTAATCAGATGCCATTTTGAATTACAGTGCGAGGATTCTTTGACACTGGTGAAAATGAGCAGATTCAGTGCCGGTGCGTCTGCATGAAGCCCCACATTACAAGTCCCAAATCCAATTAGTAATGATAAGTTCATCATCAGGTTTAGTAGTAAGTCACCATGAAATCAAAATGGAAGTTTTTTGGCTTTTACTATGAATATGTTAGCCTTACTCTTGTATATAAGCTAGTGTATTTAGAAAATACAAACATAAGCACTTCAGCTTCTCATCAGATCTTCTGTCCAATCAAATGCTCTCTAGAATCTAAAGCATCCCGCCCCCTACATTATAAATAGATGCTAAAGCTGCGGATAAAATCGGTCACTTGTTCACACTCGTACTGTTTTCTACATGGTGAATGGCACATTGTGCACTAGGGGATGGGGAACGATTGTAAATATCTGCTCCGGTCCAGAGACACGAGAGTGGATCATATGTGCGAGTCAGCGCCGACCACAAAACGTATCAGACACCTGAATTCTGCACAGAATGCTGTATTTTAAAGCGATATGGAGGAGATTAGGAGGAGAAACGGTTAGAGTTTAAAAGGAAATTGAGGCTTTACCAAGCTCAATGGCTCTGGCTGAGCTGTGATATAAATAAAACACTATTGGCTATTTTTTTTAAAAAAGGGGAGGAGCTGTTCAATATGTCCCGCCCTGTCTTCCTGTTTCAGTTGAAATTATGTCAACACATTGAATAATGCTGCGTGTTTCAAGGCACTTCAGTGGTCCTTTAAAAGAGAAACTCTGTCTCCCTCCAACGATTATGACCTATACATCCAAGTAAATTTGGACCTAAGAATATAGTTTTGCAATGGATAATTTCCTCTGAAGGTACAAGGGATTATTAGTAAGCATATTTTGTCACGTATTTTGCTTGCATAATCTGTCGCAGGTTTAAAAGTTCAAGATGTGCTAAACACAGTCCAGGATAATAATACAGATCACTATTAATACAGATCACTATTTTAAGTACGTTAGGACCCCAAAAAATATATTTGCAGCCATTAGCATTGAAAAAAGGAAGTGGACACTGAGTGGGCTGCCAATGGAAGGACATTTTTAGCTAAAAGGGACACCTGGCAGGAAGCCGTTGATAGACTCTGGGCCAAATTTGGAAAAAGAATGACTGCAGACTTTACTGGTCGGCGGTCTATAGTTATCAACACACTGCCAATTATATGCTGTTCGCTTTCTTGTTAAGTGGATGTAAGTGTGCTGCTAAGTTCACTTAATATTCATGTAGTACTTCAGAACCGGTGAAGCATATCTCAGCAATAATGAAAAGTGAACATGCCAACCTGGATTTTTTTTTAAAATGTACACAAAACACGGCAGTGATACTGAATTTACATTCCGGCTGGTATGCCTTTATTAAACTAGTGCGTTGATGAAAAGTTCAAGCAAACACATTAAGACGCATATGAACAGCAAAAGCAATGCATTTATGTATTCTTTTGTGTGCACAGTCACAGAAGCATGATGGGAAGGAAAGCAAAACCCTGCCATGCTCAGAACCCAAGAGACCGGCAGGCTCTTCAATCAGAGCGACAGCATCCAGGCGGCACTCAGACTCGTCACATCATTTTTCCTTCAGCACATCCTCTCTGGAGTCTCATTACTTTTGTACACAGAAGCTCCCAATCTGAGGACCGTTCTTGTTGCGTCCAAGACAATATCCTGACGCACATGTTGTTTGATGGTTCACTTGCAGAGCAGCTTATCCCAGTGTTCTCTATACCACTAATGTAAATAACATCTAAATGACAAGCGGCGGCACCTAAGAAGGAAAGTCGCTGGAGATCTTCCTCTGTGAGGATCAGAACAAACAAGCTCTTATAGATTGTGACAGACTATCACAGATGGTGTTTGTCTGGTTTTCACAATAGCAGAGATGATGGGGCACAGAGACAGACTAATAGATGGAGAGATGTTGGAAAATGTGGCAGGAGTTTATGTACTTTAAAGTGTTGGGTTTTCCTGGATCTCTTGCAAGTGCTACTTTACAATGTCGGTACAAGTTTAAGCCTTTTTGAAGACCTGTTTACTCACAACCCCAGCGGCTCGCAGCTCCTGCAAGCAAAGAAAACATGCTTAAAGGGAACGTTGACCTGAATATGAAAATTCTGTCATCATTTAATCACCTTCATGTCATTCCAAACCAACATGACTTTCTTTTCTCCTTGGAATGCGAAAGATATTTTGAGGAATGTCTACAATGAAAGTCAGCGGGGTTCAAAACAACAATGGACTCTACTGACTTTCATTGTATGGACAAAAAAACAACATGTCGTTTTTTTCTGCTATAGGGTCATTCCGTGTCAACTCAAATTTTTTATTTTGTTAATATTTTTTTTCTGTAGAAAGACAAACATAAACAGTGATGAAAGCCAAAATATTAAATGTCACAGATTTATATTTACTGAGTAATCCACCATTTTATAGACGGAGGTCAAGATGACAATTTTCACCTGAGATTTGGATCCAAATTAGAGGGGAGTAAAAATGACTTTAGAAAGATTGCAGCACCATTATTTTATTTTTACACAGAGATTGGTAGGTCTGTTAGTAAAACCTGTTGACTTTAGCAATCTTTGTTTCATTATGTGCCAACAGTGACTGTTCAAAAATGGGAAAAAGCACTTCTTGTGTTTTTTGGTTTGCATGCCTGTAACTCAAGTAGTATTAAAGATATCTTAATATCCTTTTAGATTCTGGTTCTTAACAAACTTTCCTTTAGGTATCTTCATTTTAAAGACCCTCCATATCTCTGGGATTGAACCATCGAGGGCCTTTAAAATGAAGATACCAAAAGAAAAAGTTTAAGAACCAGAATCTAAAAGGATATTAAAGTTCCCCTGTAGTCAATAATTTTATCCCTTAAAATTCAACTTTGATCACCAAAATGACATATTTAAACTTTTTTTTTTCCTGTGAAAAAAATTTCTTCATGTATTAAAATAGCTTGAATGAACTCTACACTCTTGCCTCATTTAATATATGCGGATCAATGAATATGCTAATTAGCCCCGCCTCCACTCACTCACACCAGCTCAGAGATCCACTCGGTCAACTTACTGAGGTAAACGCTGCACAATGGTATCGCTCTTTACAATGTCGGACACATAACGGTGATTAATATATGATTAGCCTTTTGCTTGACTATGTTATCAAACAGCTAATAATGTGTTGCTAATGCTGCCTTCTAACAATCAATATCCTTAGAAACGCTTTGAACAACATTGTAATATACATCATACACCCGCCATATTTTTCATATCAACAGAAAAATATACCGGGATAACCTGACTTCTCTTGAGACTCTCCTGCTAGTTCGCTGTTAATGATATGCTAAATCCCGCCGGCATGTTGACGTGATACAAGGTAGTTTGTGACAACACAGACGCCAACGATTTCAAACCGTCAGTTTTAAGGAGAAAATACTCAGCAATGGTATTGACTTATGAAGTCGCACATGGTTAGTCTTAAAGCATATTAAAAACACCACAGACATATAAACAACATTAAAAACTAGATTTATATCTTTAATACTTAGTTACAGGCATGCAAACTTGAGGCAAAACACAAGAAGTCACTGTTGGCAAATAATGCAACAAAGATTGCTAAAATCAACAGATTTAAATAATAGACCTACCAATCTCTGTGTAAAACTAAAATAATGATGCTGCCATCTTTCTAAAGTCATTTTTACACCCCTCTAATTTGGCTTCAAATCTCAGGTGAAATTTGTCATTTTGACCCCCCTCTACAAAATGGTGGATCACGCAGTAAATATAAATCTGTGACATTTAATATTTTGGCTTCCATCAATATTTATGTTTGTCTTTCTACAGAAAAAATATTAACAAAATCATAAATTTGAGCCAGGGAAGTTTTCAAAATTTGGTTGATTTGACACGGAATGACCCTATAATTAACATGGTCCATGTTCCCGTAACAGTGCTCTTTTTTTAGCACAACAATGTATATAATTTTCAACCAGATGGTGTCAGCAATGTCCAGTTCTTTGGTAATGCTACAGCAACACAGTCAGAAACAAGGGTTGGTTTATTATTCATGATCAAACGCACAGCTGAAGCCAAACATCTGTTGTTATTACCTCCACCCATCACATTCCCATCAACTTCATTTAAAAATCCTATCAAATCATAATGATGGTGCTTGACGCCCATTAGAATTATTTAAACCAAGTTCAAATGTATTAAAATAATCAGTCCGTCAGAATTGTGCCTTTTCAGGTGCATCAAGTTTTGAGATTTGAGAATAGCTCTTCCCTTAACATCTGCCGCGCAGCCTAAACAATTTCTGAGATGCATATGCTTTCGGCTATTTCTGATATTATACTAGATGTATGCGAAACTATCATACCAGGTAGGGAATACCATCAAGGACGTTAGAAATTAAATGCATGAGAAGTGGCCTACCAAGTGAAGTTCATCTCCCTCAATCCAGTGGGTCCATCCCCTCCCCTCGATCTCTCCTCTCTGCACACACACCAGTTTATCTCCATCCCAGGTGATGGTGGTCTATAACGCATAACAGAGAAGGTGGTTTATTTTTAACCTACACAGTTAGACGAGGACTGCAAAGAAACGCAGGGAAGCAGAAGAGATTTTGCAAGAGCAGTTGGAGGAGAAGAGCACATCTATACTTCGTCGGCACAAAGAGAAAATTAAATTTGACCCAGGTTTGCAAATGTGTTTGCACCGCAATTACATGCCACACAAAGAGAAGTATGTTGAAAATGCCTGTTCCTCTGCCTGCTTTCAGAGGCTGGAATGAAATAACACAATGCCTGGCACTGTGTGGACTGAATGAGGCGAGTGATTTTTGTTCAGGGCAAACCGGGTCTCAACATCTTTACTAAACGCTGCGTTTCAAGTGTTTTCTATTGACTGGAACTCAAGGAAAAACGTAACATGCCTTTTTTGAGTTATATCAGAACGTGAACAATGTTCAGATTTTAGTTCACATCCAGTGCAGCACAACTAACAAACTGCTCATGCAATAGAAACTATAAAACAAAGAAAAGAAACAACTAGAAAACAAAACTTTAATAATAAAGAATACTCTGCATATGTTTATGGCTTTAGTGGTTAAGCAAGAACCAGATTTATCTCTTTATCTCTGCAATAGAGCAGGTCTTAGATATGGCAAGTTTCTCCAAATTAAAGGAAAAGTGAGGGGAAAATGAAAGGAGAGAGAGAGTAACACTTCTTATTAGATTAAAGAGCCAATTATTGCTCTCATTTCACACTTTCCCCTTTTCTCATTAGTTGAGATTGTGAACTGTAAATGACATGCACAGTTAGTGATTTTCAAGGGCAATGCAATTAAACAAATGGCAACCCTATAAGAGAATTATTACTTATACTGGAAAGTTATAACATTTTTGTGAAAATAGATATAAACCATGCAGGCCCATTTATTTAATCTAGTGTTCTTGCAATGAATAAGCATCAAGGAAGAATCACATGTGTAATGTTGCAAGTTCATCTCAAGTCAAATAGCAAAATTTGAAAAATAGCATTAAAGGGTTAGTTCACCCAAAAATTAAATTTCTGTCATTAATTACTCACCCTCAAGTCGTTCTCCACCTGTAAGACCTTCGTTCATCTTTGGAACACAAATTAAGATATTTTTGATAAAATCCGATGGCTCAGTAAGGCCTGCATAGACAGCAAGACAATGAACACTTTCAATGCCCAGAAAGCTACTGAAGACATATTTAAAACAGTTCATGTGACTACAGTGGTTTAAACTTAATGTTATGAAGCGACGAGAATACTTTTTGTGCGCCAAAAAAACAAAATAACGACTTTATTCAACAATATCTAGTGATGGGCGATTTTGAAACACTGCTTCATGAAGCTTCAAAGCTTTACAAATCTTTTGTTTCGAATCAGTGGTTCGAAGCGTGTATCAAACTGCCAAAGTCACGCGAACCATTGAAGTTTCAAAACATTTATGACGTAACGAAGCCTCACTTACTGAAATCACGTGACTTTGGCGCTCCGAACCACTGATTTGAAACAAAAGACTCGTAAAGCTTCGAAGCAGTGTTTTGAAATCGCCCATCACTAGATATTGTTGAATAAAGTCGTTATTTTGTTTTTTTGGCACACAAAAAGTTTTCTCGTCGCTTCATAACATTAAGGTTGAACCAGTGTAGTCACGTGAACTGTTTTAAATATGTCTTTAGCAGCTTTCTGGGCATTGAAAGTGTTAATTATCTTTCTGTCAATGCAGGCCTCACTGAGCCATCGGATTTCATCAAAAATATCTTCATTTGTGTTCTGAAGATGAACGAAGGTCTTACTGGTGTGGAACGACATGAGGGTGAGTAATTAATGACAGAATTTTCATTTTTGGGTGAACTAACACTCTTTAAGCGTTTGCCTTGAAGGTTTGCTCACCATACATTTCCTGTCATCCACTCCACTCAGATCCTCCTCAAACTCCTGACCAACCACAAAGTCCATGTTGTAGTTCTTGAAGGTGCTGAGAGTCTTGATGATGAAGTGATCTCCGTTCTGAGTGATGTCTTTATCAGGCTTCAGCAGGGTGGCAATCTTTCTAATAGCTACATTTACATCTGGAAAAGAAAATTATACCCTATGTGAAAATGTGGATTTCCCAGGATACATTTATAAAAAGGTACTCCAGCATTACCATAGTACAGTGATGGTTACAGATGGAAATAACATTGTATTTTAACTGAACGATTACCAGAGACATGCACCATATTTACATGGTAATCTGAGGCATACAATGGTACATGTCCAAAACAGTTTGCTACATTTTTCTTAGAGTAATCAACAACATCTAGAGAAGAAAATGACAAAAGTAGTAGAAAACTGCCGTTTCATTTCCCTTACAACAGCAATTTACCATGATGATAACCACTAGGCTACGTAGAGAATCTCACTTGAAAACTATTTAAATAAAATCCTTTATATTTGTTTCTATTTATGCAACATATATGAATATTGGATCAAATATTATTTTACTAAATTTTTACAAGAAAAGTAAATCATCTGTTTTTAACACTGATCTCATAATGCATGCAATAAGGTGATAAATAAGGCCGAGTACATAAAAGAGAGAAAAAAACTAACCATAACAACCAGCGAAAATAGGTTGATCACATTAAAACTACACGGCATCTTGCTAAACTAATGTCCACAGATTTTTCTCAAAATCTAATTAACACCATAGAGGTCCTCTGTCATTGTAGACCAAATTATTATTATTATTATTATTATTATTTGCTTCACCAGAATAGTACTAAACTTGTTGACTTTTCAGGTACTTTTGTGCTATATGAACGATTAGAAAGGCTTAATGGTGGTCACACTTGCGATCTTCGCGGTCAAAAATGGCCGCCATTAGAAAAAAAAAGAGACCGCCATAAATGAATGGAGAGCAGGACAAATACGAAAATACAGAGCAATTTTTTTGTGGTAAAATCTACAACAATGAAGCAGTATTTGATGTCTATTTATATCCAAATGCAAAACCAAATAACTGTAAAGAATTATGTCTGATAATACTATAAGCAACCAATAAACAGTGTATATTTCTATCCTCTAGTGGTAATACTATGATATTACATATGATTACACATTTCTTTCACCAGATGGTGCCAATCTGCCTTCCATCCATTGATTAAAATACCTTCAGAATTTTTAAGTTACTGTATTAATATAATATTTCAATTATTTTACATAATTTAGAGTTGAATATTGTCTAGTCCATGAAATCCACTTAAAATACAAAGTACTAAAGAATAAATATTATTGAAACAAAATACAGCATATTCAATTAACCTCTTAAAACATTTTAGAAGTCAGAAGTGTTACCCTACCAGAGGGTTAAGGATCTAATGCCGTAAAATGATCTGTAAAACTCACCCAGAGCTTTCAGGTACTCTTCAAAGTTCTCGTTGGAGATCATTTTCCAGAAGCCGTTATAATCAGCAGCCATTTCTGATAAACTCTACTGATGGGTTTGTCCAAAGAAGATCTGATATAGCTGTTCCCCTGCGACCAAATGCTTTTCATCTGAAAGAACGGCTCTTTTTTAAACGGTCATCATAATCCGACTACTTACATTGTCTTCTGTTGGATACTGTTATGGAAACAGTCTCTCCGCCTCTAGAGTTTGGATCCATCACGCAAACTTGGACACGACATGTAATTACGTCACATAAACTCGGTGATCAAGAGCTGTAGAGAAGTGCAGTGACCTGGAACACAGCCGGGGCTGGTTGTCACAAGAACTGTATCTCAATAGCCATGTTTTCAGATGGGTTTTTAAATGTTATACATCTAAAGAATAAAGTTTTGCTGGCCAAAACAATGTCTTTTTGTGTGTTATGTTTGCAGCTTAACTGTTTTGTTTCATCATTTTCCAAATTTTTTTAAGGTTCCACTGTGACAACTTGCCCTATATAATGTGGCAACATTACTCATAACACATGAAAATGTTTTTTAATAAATAAAAATAACAGAATTCACTCACACATAAAATACATCCATCTTTTTAAATCTTTGTTACAGAGGTGATGAACTTTTTATTCCGTAGACTGTGTGCAACTTTTTCTGTCAAATATAATGTTGTGTGCTTGATAAAAGATTAAACTCAATTGTCACTTGTTTCATCTGACTGATGCTTTGAATCGGCACACATGGCTCTTCTATGCAAAGCAGGGGCCATCCAGAACTGAGGGAGGGCTTCTGTTGAATTAATTCTCCAGCTTTTCTTTTGAGACAGCATGAAACAAAGGCATTCTTTTAACACCCAAACTCCACACACAAAGACTGTCAGCAGGAGGGCTTCAACATCGCAAAAACCACCCTTAAAGCAACTAGCTGTTTGAGCCAAAACTCGCAGTCGGTGATACAAGAAACGATTCAGATAGAGATCACTTCAAATATCCCAAACTACATTCTTCTATTTTATTTTGTCAGAAAGTCTTTTTGCCCCAACCGACAAAGCTTGATGAAACTTCTTTAGGGACCTGAGAACATGAATGACGCTTTCTGTGCAAATGGAAATGGAAGAGGCAATGTTTGCTCTCCAAAGTGTAAAGGCTCTGTTATTTATCTTCCTTGTGACATTCAGCAAAAGTCAACAGATCTCAGACCTGCTGAACATAGACCTACGGCTCTGCAGTGATCTGGCAAATCTAACTCCTGCAGAGACAGGATAAATTCCTAAATCCCTCTCCACACATTACACTAGGAAACCATGGTCATGGATAATGCTCACTTTACACAAGACAAAATATGAAACCCTTCTAAAGCTGCTTTCACAGGCAAGAGGGAATTTCAATCTTTTGAAACATATTTTGCCACTTTTTGTGACTGGTCACATTTGAAGTTGCTTGGCGAAATTTTGAGGGCGAATTCAAATCAGAATCGTGCAGATCCCAATAACAGAGCGAGCGTTTTCAGTTAATTCTAAAGCTTCACGCTTGTGCGGTGCATTGTGGGATTGATAGCAGACCGGAGAAAGAGTTGAAAGCTGCCGAGAGCATCAAAAGTTTGGGAAATTCACAAATTTATGCGAATTTCAAGCGTAAAACGCAGTCAGCAGCCAGTCGCTGTGAGGTTCAGGTAGTGGCGTCTGTCGTGAGCATTTAAAATATGCAAGTTTATGCTGGATTTAGTTCATAAATCATATTGTTTACACATTAGATGCTTTGCAGTTGTTATATAGGTGTTAAATATTGCAGTTTGGATGTTTTCATTGAGATTATAATGGATGGGTTTACAAAAGTTTATAAAATTGACAGGATATCTTTACTTGGGGCATTTGAAAAACAAAGCTTGCCTATTTCCAAATGTAATCGCGTGCATCTCTGATGATTATATTGCCCAATTATATTATATTATATTATATTATATTATATTACAACTGCAAAACGTCCAATGTGTAAACAATGATTTACACTAAATCCAGCATCCACTAAAATCCACATAAATCCACTAAAACCTGCATATTTTTAACGCTCAAGACAGACGTCATTACCTGAACTTCACAGCGATTGGCTGCCGACTGCATTTTTCACTTGATGTTTGTCAATCCCACAATGCAACGCGAGAGCGTGAAACTCAACTTAGGAATGAAATGAAAACGCTCGCTCTGCTCCGCGTCAGTGGACACGCACCGTGAGAATCCATGCGATCGTGAGTTTCGCTTGAGGCGAAAATTTTCCCCACACAGATTTTGCTCATGTTCAAGTTGGTCAAACTAATTTGCAGCGCTGATCAACGTAAAGCTACTTGATTTGAAAGTGACTTCTGTATACATCTCTACACTACTGACAATTTAGCTGAAATTTCGCTAATGTGACCGCAACTTTGTAAACAAAATTTCAAAGGAGCAAAAAAGGTCCTTCATCCATACATCACTGCTCACAGAGAAGTCATTTTCAAACCAAGCAGCTCTCTGTCGGTCAACGTTGCAAATTCATGTTACCAACTTGAACTCAATGTGAAATCTGTGTGGGGAAATCTTTCGCCCTGACGCAATATTCCCGATTGCGTGGATTCCGATTGAAATGACTGGACTTCGCCCATGAAAATTCGCTGAACAACGGTAAATGTGACCACACCTTAAAGGCATAGATGCAGGGACATATTTTATCGGGGGTGCTGGGGGGCGGGGCTTGATGTTGCAGTAAGCAGTGTCCCTCATTTCATTTATGATTGCCGTTTAAAAATCCATTTGCGCAGCTGTAATGTTCTAGCTAGAGCGGGGAAATAACCAGCCATTTACATGCATTTGTAGAGAGGGTTTTTTCCCGCTGATAACGACAAAACTCGTTAAATACAGCTACACCAGCTAGGACTTGTTCTAGACACATGGAGAACATCCTGATTAAACCTGTCAGATCCAACAAAAATACTGTTGGAAAACACTTTTATCAGAATTTTGTGTATATTTTTGTTAAAGCTGTTAGGTTATTAAGCAATATCTCTTGTAAGTTTTTCCTGTGTTTTATATAATGACCACTAGGAGGTGCTCTTAGCACAAAAAGTGAAGCCGAAGCGTGAAGTGGAGTCGCGATATCAAGGTCCCGCCCACCGCAGAATTGGATAGTACAATTTACTGCAAAGCAACTCGTTATGTCGGGAACAGTTATGGAAATGTAGAAATTAAAGTTATAGCTCCAATCTCCTCCTGAAGATCCCGAAAAAAGTCTTTTGGTGCCTCAGTGACTATTTCACTCAGAGAAACTGTCAATCTCAGCTGTCAATCATGATGTCACACTCCCGTTTTTATAGCATCAAATAATTAAATAAAACCAAGCTTATTTAAAGAACGAACACTTGAACTTACATCAGCGTGATAAAAACTACCTAAAATGGCAGAAACCATCTTTGGAAAAAAAATTATTTTAAGTGTAATTTGATTGTTTAGTTTGCCTCACGTCCCATTAGATTACATTAGAGGGTGGAGTTTATGAGCTATACTGGGACCAGCCACTTGGGGGTGATCAAATAATTTTCGCTTCACTTTTCAGGACACCAGATTTGACAGCATATAAAAACAAAATAATCTTTAGAGTAATTTTATAAATAAAGGTGGAAATTAATAAAATGTTAAAGGCAAAACTTTATTTCAAGTCGCGTCATCTTAAATTCCAATGCAGCCATCAGCAGGGGGTGCTGCAGTACCCCTATTTCCCACAACCATGCTTAAATGCCAATTCACACTGCACTGACAGACATGGATTGAACATGTTCAATCGGCGAAAACAAGCACCAACCAACAGCAACAGATGCTGACAGAGGTAACACACTGATCCGACAAAACCCGACAGAGTGTCTGTTGCCATTGGTCGGCGTTTGTCGGTTCAGTGCGAATTGGCCTTTACACCACCTCAGGCTGTGGGTTCCCGACAGACTACATCAGTCTTGTATTGCTTGCTTGGTAAGAGGTCGTAGTTTAACGTCTTTGTTCTTCATCTCACTGTCTTGGGTATAAAGGTTGTGCTCTCGTATGTAATCAATGACAGAGTCTGGTAAGAGATATTTAACACTGTGGCCCCTCCGTAGGGCTCGTCGGATCTCTGTAGCACTGATCTCATTGTGTACCCACTCCCGAACCAGGAAAATGCTCTGCCGGTGCCTGGACAACAAGTCGGACTCATGGATAGCCCGGTCTGGTTGCAGGCTACCACGGCTCACGCAGACCAGTCCAAAGCGGCCCGCCACCTCTTCCACATGATCTTCCCTCCACAATCCAGGCACCTTAAACGTGTCTAGGAAATCCGCTCCACAAAGCAGCTTCAACTGTGGCACATCTGTAGGGGGGGAAATCGATCACATTACTGATTGCATATTATTGTCATTTTCATCTTTTCAATGGTGATATAAGTACTATTTGCTGTTATCAAAGATGGAGCAGAAGGGCAGCAGCAGCTCTTCATCACAGTACTGTCAAGGTTGTCAAACGAAGCGGTAACAGACTGACAACTGCTTATGAATCTGAATATAGTGCTTAACTTGAATGATAGCAGTGTACAGAGCCTAGGGCATTCACAGAGACTGATACCATAATTCAGAAGACCTAAATCAGTGATATCTAAGTGCCAATTCATACAAAATCGCTTACAGCACCTTTTTTAATGAGTCTGTAATAAAAGGAACCAAGTGTTTCTGAACAATATAAATGTGATTGCTCATTCACAGCTTTCAAAATTCAATTTCAATGTCATCATTTATTTACCCTCATGTCTTACAAGACGTGTATTATTATCAGTGTTGGGGAAAGTTACTTTTAAAAGTAATGCATTACAATATTGAGTTACTCTCTAAAAAGTAACAAATTGCATTACTTAGTTACTTTTTATTGAAAGTAATGTGTTACATTACTTTTTCTCATCTGGGCTGGACTGCTATAACAACAAAAAAGTTCTATTTTTGGCAAATGTAAAGGCAATTTCACACCAAAAGTGAAATGAATAAGCCTCTGGGGCTGAAGGAAATACAAATTCACACCTGTACAGTAGAGGGCGCAGCTCAAACAAAGTCTTTCAGCTGTGCTGCCATTCTTTAATACAGAAGAATAGGATGCAGGAGAAGTAAATGTGTAAATGTATGCTCACATTTAGTCTAGAATAATGTTGTTATGTTAATAATAATGTTCACACAGCACACACAACGCCTCTGCACTTACTCCCAGGAGAGCTGTCAGTCAATAAATGGGAAAACAAAGTAACCTGTGTTACTTATTTGAAAAAGTAACTCAGATATTTAGTTGTAAATTTAAAAGTAATGCGTTACTTTACTAGTTACTTGGAAAAAGTAATCTGATTACTTGTAATGCGTTACCCCCAACACTATAATTTTGTTTTACATCCTGTGTTACAGACAGTGTTGTTAATGTTAACTAAAACTATTAAAACATTTTTTCGAATGAAAATAAGCAAAATAAAATATAAATATTAGCTGAAACTTAAAATTGTATTAAAATATACAGAAATATTATTAATATTAATTAAAAAAAGAAAAAAAAATGAAAATATACTAATAAAAGCTAGAAGTCAAAACAAGCCAAATTTATTTATACAGTGCTTTATACAATACAGATCATTTCATAGCAGCTTCACAGTAAAAAACAGGAAAATAAATGTTAATGTTGCAAAAATTCATCAACTTTGAAACAACTTCAATTTCAGCTGTAAAGCAGTTTTACAAAAGACAATAGTGTCAATATTAATATTAATGCGATGTCAATAGTGACTCAATTAGTAGTATTCAAGGATTAGTTCACTTTTAGTTTACTCACCCCCATGTCATGTTTATGTCTTTCTTTCTTCAGTCGAAAAGAAATTAAGGTTTTTGAAGAAAACATTCCAGGATTTTCACTGGGGTTCAACGGGTTGAAGGTCCAAATGTCAGATTCAGTGCAGCTTCAAAGAACTCTACACGATCCCAGACGAGGAATAAGGGTCTTACCTAGAGAAACGATTGGTAACGATTTTATAAAAAAAAAAAAAATTATATACTTTTTAACCACAAATGCTCATCTTGCATTGCTCTACGATGCGCCACGCATGACAATCACGTTATAAAGTTCATGCGTGACGTATTTTGTGGTTAAAAAGTATATACTTTTTTTTTTTTTTTTTTTTAAATGACAGATCATTTCGCTAGATAAGACCCTTATTCCTCGTCTGGGATCGTGTAGAGCCCTCTGAAGCTGCTCTGAAACTGACATTTAGACCTTCGAACCCGTTGAACCCCAGTGAAGTCCACTATATGGAGAAAAATCCTGGAATGTTTTCCTCAAAAACTACAAAATAGTATACCAACCAACAAAGTATGCAAATTTTCATAACCTTCTGCATCCTCCCTAACTCTGGAATACTGGAAAATGTACTGTGAAAAATTGCATTCAGCACTTATTTTGTGCCTGTTAACTGATTTGCATATTTCCTTTAATGTATCATAATACAATCAAAAAACAATGCTTAGTGAATTTCCCAGTCTTTCAAAACATCCCATACACAAAATGATATATTTGACACTTGCATGAAAACCTGCAAAATCTCTCTTGTTCTTTTCTCCACGCTTCATTAGAAATCATTTCATGGCCAGAAATGCTGGGGCTCGACCTCAGCAGTGATATTTACAGCATATGAAAGAATCAATAGTATGCTTTTAACTCTAATTCTCCCACTATAACATATGTCTGCGAGCTGGCTTTTGTTTAATCAGACATGAATTGCAGGGGGCAGGAAATGAACCTCGCAGGCCCACTAAAGCTCTTTATTTCTACTCCGTGTGACTAAACATAGACCTAAAGCGATGTATGTGCACACTGCATGGAGCTGGGAAACACCACCCTCTTCAGACTTACTCTAATAATGAATACACTCATGAAAACACAGTAATTAAAAGCATTGTGCACATTTCAATACAAACACTAATATTTCCAGACAATCATAAATAGCTTAATTCAGCAAGCGCCAAATTTCTCCGAATCGCCTAAATGGGTCTTGCACAAAGGCGATTTTAATAAAAAATAATCCCTGTGATAATTCAACATGAAATCTAAAATTAAACGGATCTCTTTCTGAAAAAGTCAATGATTTTCAACGTCTTTTAGGTTAATTCCAACGGATATGTTTATTTATCATTGTAATAGAAGGATGAGGAGGAGTTCCTTTATGTTATCTTCAGTCAAGCAAAAGAAAAGAGTATCAGAACAAGGGGTTTGCAAAGAATCAAGTGAAAGGTTTTAAGATAACAGGGTTTTCGTGTGCATGCGTTCTATCATTCTTGGCACTTGTCTTGTTTTAAAGTTGTCCTGGCTATTAATCTCAGCTTCATTAATAGTCCGAACACGCTTGTCTTAAGCCCAGTCACCCTGTGGAGGGTATTAGACTTCATTAGCATGCTCCTCTACAACACCCCCAAATAAAAGCACTGTTAAAAAAAGAGCGCTTGTGCTGGCCAGAGAGAAGACAACAGCCTGTTTTAAATGCACCGGACTTATCTAAAGCGATTAGCAAAGACAGAAAATGCTCTGTTGGGCCAGAGAGGAGGCTTAGAGGAAACCGAATTGTGTTGAGAGGTTTCTGTGGCAATTTGCAAAGACATACTGAGAGGTGGGCGGGGCTTACCAGAGGCTGGTCGCTCATTTGTGGGCGGGGCCTTGCTGTGGTGGTACTGAGCAGCTATGCGGCCATAGTGGTACCTGTGTTTAGTGAGATAAACAACAGTGAGCATGAATGGCTATACTGTTTAAGTAATCAGCTTATGAACATGGGAGAAGCTTTACATTCTCTCTGAATTACATGAACCTATAGATTTACATCTTAACTTCTCCAATCCCTCACAAGAGGCCGTAATCAGCTTTGGTGTTGCGTAGGAGTGTGAAACCATTACAAGGAGAAAATTATTGAGTTAACAACAGTTGTTAAAACTATATATCGCCCTCATGTATGTGAGTGTTTAATGTATCACGTGAACAGTGGACTTTAGGGTATAAGAGCAACTAATGGTGTTTGTCATTCAGAATTGATTTGCGAATGCCTTTTAAAGAATCTGAATTGAGGTAGCTGAAAAGATGAATTCTTCTTTTTTTTAAGAAATGGCTAGAAGACTTGAGTGTTTATAGGGGAGATGGATGGATGGATGGTCAGACGGATATTTTTCCTGTGTTGGCAAAGCTGAATTTTCAGCATCATTACTCCAGTCTTCAGTTTCACATGATCCTTCAGAAATCATTCTAATATGCTGATTTGCTGCTCAAGAAACATTTCTTATTATCAATGTTGAAAACTGTTGCTGCTTAATATTTTTTCAAGATTCTTTGATAAATAGAAAGTTCAAAAGAAAAGCATTTATTTAAATATAATTTTTTGTAACATTGTAAAAGTCTTTACTGTCACTTTCGACCAATTTATTGCATTCTTGCTGAATACATTTTTTTTTAAATAAATTAATAAATTTAAAGTCCCCCTGTAGTCAATAATTTTATCCATTAAAACTCATCTTTGACCACCAAAATGACATTTAAATGTTTTAAAATTCTTCACGCCTTAAATTAGCCTGAATATAACTCTACACCTTTCCCTCATTTATTATACATGGACTATGAATATGCAAATTAGCCCCGCCTCCACTCAATCACACAAGCTCAGATTACCTGATTCACTCGCTCAACTTTACTGTAGTAATGGCAAGTGGAAATATTGGTTTAACTCAAATATGTTTGAACCAGAAACTGATTCGGCAGAAGAAGAGGAAAAAGAGTGAATTATACAGAGTCCATGTATCAGAATGGTAATGTGTTTTATGTATTGCTCTCTACAGCGTCGGACACATAACGGTAATTGATATGATTAGTCTTTTGCTTGACTACGTTAAACAGCTAATAATGTGTTGCTAATGTTACACAAACCATGTTTCCGTTCACCATCTCAGCCTCCCTTCTAAAAATCAGTATCCTTAGAGACGCTTTGAACAACTCAGAACGTCAGTAGAGAAAGGCATACAGTTCATCATAATATACATCATATACATAATTCACCCGCTATATTGCTAAATGTACCTGATTTTTCATATCAACAGAAAAATATATAGGGAAAAACCGGCTTCTCTTGAGACTCCCTGCTTCAGAGCATAGTTAATGATATGCTAAAGCCCGCCCACACCTTGACGTGATTGGTTACAACATGTTTGTGATGTAGAAAACAGGGTCGATTTCAAACCGCGTTTTTGAGACTGTCTTTGGTTCACTGTAGTTTTAAGGAGAAAATACTCAGCAATGGTGTTGACTGATGCTTTAACAAACAAACCATGTGCAAAATCATATTAAAACACAATAAACAACATTAAAAACTTAATTTTCACCACAGGGGGTCTTTAAAAAAAATCTTTCTGACCCCAAACATTTGAATGGTAAATGGATTGATGAAGATATATAGATGGATTTTTCTCCTCCCCAAATATCATTGCTATGCATTTTCTATGTGAAGGATACAAACATTGCTGGGAGAACTTGGCCAAAAGAAGGTATCTACTTTTTGCAACCGCTTTTCATAAGGAGCGCACCTTAAAACGCTTCCTACATAGGCTGCAGAGCTCACTGAGGTTTAGAACAGAGCCTGTATGCAACTATGTCCTTTAAAATAGCAAAAACTCAACCTGGTAATTCAACACATAGGTCAACTGCAAGGGCACACAAGCAATTGTGAATTTCGTCCAGTTGTGCCAAGAAGTAAATTACGAACTTAGAAAGACAAAGCCCTGGCACAAACCCCTGGCGCAAAAGCAGCTATCCTCTTCCCTGGCATCTGAGTATTAATTAGCCACCTAAGGGCATAGCTAGCAGTTAAAAATATTTTAGAGCTCAGAGGGGTCTTAAACAGTCTCTTGTTATCACTTAAGGGATTCAAAAGGAGGAATGGCCCATCAAGGCAAAAAGAGGGGACAAGAATTTGGCATGGGTGCAAAATAAAAAAACCACTAGCAGCCAAATACTAAAGGATGACAGGGTGTTTCATATTTTCTGTTGCAGAATCCAAGGGGTATGGAAACCGTGGCTCTTATGATGGATAGAAGGACTGGAATGAGTCACGTCAGCGCCTGGCTATTTGATATCTCATACGCCGGGAATTTAAGGATTCAGCTCCTATAAAGTTTTGGCTTTAGCTCAGCTCTGAAATTTCTAAGATGACAGTGAGTTAGTCTTTCATAGAGGGTGATGCAAGGTGAATTCACAGATATAATGGCAACATGGAATATCTCTACAGTAAAGAGCGAATATCTGTATTCTATACCTGCTTTTCAGTCTGACAACGTGTTATTATTGTATATATTGCACTATATAAATGAGACTTCTGGGAATTCATATGTGAGATATAAGACTCTTTACATCAGTTCATTAAAGTGAAGGATAAGTCAACATCGGTCGTAACTATATGGCGTATCATATTGTTTCATATCAATATCACCAGTATGTTTAAAATTTGAACAGTGCTTTTGAAGTAAAAACAAAAGGCAACTTTTCTATCATCAAAGATGACTCTAGCTCTGAAGCTCAGAGCATTTTCTGCGATAATGGAGGTGCAATCAGGATTTAGCACCCTATCTGTCAAAACCGGTTAATGTTTCCTTTACAGTCAGTGTCCCAGTTGTGCTAAAAGACTCCAAAAAGTTTCTCGTCTTGTCAAACTTTTGATGGGATAAAGGATTCACATTAGTCATGGTAAGAAGCCAATGTAGATACTGCATATATTCACCTCATGGTCACCACAGTCTCTGTCCAATCCGCCTGCTGGCTCTCCCAGTCATCTACAGAAACCCAGTCAGAGCTCTGCAGGGCCAGTCTTGCCATAGCAAGTCTGTGTTTCGAAGCAACAAGACCCTGTTTACCATAACCATCACAGACAGGAGATACAATGCCACCCACCACATGATACAGACCTGCGAGATGGAAAAAGAAAAAATATCTGACCCAAATTGAGTCAAATACATCATTATCAGATGTCAAATATAAAGCATACCACTGTATAGCTAAATCAGTATAACAATGCCAACAACATGGGTTCGATTCCTAGGGAATGCATGAAATGTTAAAATGTATACAATGAATGCAATGCACCTCTTTTGGATTAAAGGTGCAGTAAGTGATTTCTGAGAAACACTGTTGAAAGTGGATCAGACTGAGCAGCACAACACACTGGTAGCCAATCAGCAGTAGGGGGCGTGTCCACTCGTGATGGGGAGGAGAGTGAGCCAATCAGCAGTAGGGGGCATGTCCACTCATGATGGGGAGGAGAGAGAGTGAGCCAATCGACAGTAGGGGCGTGTCCATTCATGGTGGGGAAAGAAAGAGAGTGAGCCAATCAGCAGTAGGGGGCGTGTCCACTCATGATGGGGGAAGAGAGAGAGTGAGCCAATCAGCAGTAGGGGGCGTGTCCATTCATGATGGGGGAAGAGAGTGAGCCAATCAGCAGTAGGGGGCGTGTCCACTCATGATGGGGGAAGAGAGTGAGCCAATCAGCAGTAGGGGGCGTGTCCATTCATGATGGGGGAAGAGAGAGAGTGAGCCAATCAGCAGTAGGGGGCGTGTCCACTCATGATAGGGGGGGAGAGAGAGTGAGCAAATTAGCAGTAGGGACGTGTCCATTCATGATGGGGGAAGAGACAGAGTGAGCCAATCAGCAGTAGGGGGCGTGTCCACTCATGATGGGGGAAGAGAGAGAGTGAGCCAATCAGCAGTAGGGGGCATGTCCACTCATGATGGGGGAAGAGAGAGAGTGAGCCAATCAGCAGTAGGGGGCGTGTCCACTCATGATGGGGGAAGAGAGAGAATGAGCCAATCAGCAGTAGGGGGCGTGTCCACTCATGATGGGGGAAGAGAGAGAGTGAGCCAATCAGCAGTAGGGGGCGTGTCCACTCATGATGGGGGAAGAGAGAGAGTAAGCCAATCAGCAGTAGGGTGCGTGTCCACTTATGATGGGGGAGGAAAGAGAGTGAGCAAGAGGGAGATTTAAAAAAAAAACACTGTAGAAAGAGAGATGGCTGAGAGACATTACAAAAGAGAAAAGCTCAGAGGAATATCACTGGAAAAGAAGGGTTATGATCAAGCAAGAGCTTTAGGACCCGCGTTAATATTAGAAAAGCTTTCCAGCGCTGGAGAGACCTGAGCGGGAAGGCCTGAAAGCGGACACTGAGGTTGTGTTGTTTCTGCTCCATATGTGAATAACACTGGTTTTGCTGTTTCACAGAACCAACATAAGCTGTTGTTGTAATGTTAGCTGTAGTAACAGGAGAGTTTTGAGTGTCATTGATTGTCTGGAGCTGCTGGCGACTAACAACCAATTCTTGCTTTTATTTACTCTGGTGTACTGTATGTTCATTTTTGTTCTTCCTTGTCGTTCGCTCATCATCGTTGCTTAATTTTGAATATTATTTTGATTCGCTTCAGCTATGATATAGAGACATCCATTCTAGATTTGCGCGTTTGTGTATTTTGGGGGTGGAGCAATGAAGGGAGGGGTGTGTTTGTTTGGGTTGATTTTAATATCAACAGTGTTTCTCAGAAATCGCTTACTGCACCTTTAAAAGAAAATTACCCCAAGCTTTACTCACCCTCAAGCCATCCTAGGTGTATATGACTTTCTTCTTTATTCTTATTAATAAATATCCTGACGCATCTGAGCTTTATAATGGCAGTGAATGGAAACCACCTGTTTGAAGCTCAAGAAAGTACATCCATTCATCCATCCATCATAAACGTACTCCGGCTCCTTTATTAAACGGCTCCGGGGGGTTTATAAAGGCCTTCTGAAGCGAAGAGATCCGATTGTGCAAGAAAAATATCCATATTTAACAAGTTATAAAGTAAAATATCTAGCTTCCGCCAGACTGCCTTCCGTATTCAACTTACGGAAAAAGCATAACTGACGCAACGTCAGTTACTCTTTTCGTAAGTGTTTTGAACTGCGAGAGGTGTTACACTTTCTTCGTAAGTTGAATGTGGAAGGCGGTTATTTATTAATATAACGCTGATCGTGTTCATCAGAAAGAAGAAAGTCATATACACCTAGGATGGCTTGAGGGTGAGTAAATCATTTTAAAGTGAACTAATCCTTTTAAAGCATTTGCTTTAAATGTAAATAAGTGGCTTATTAAATAGACATTGATTCCTTTTCTAAGTGCAACAGCCCTACAAAAGTTTCCAAGTCACTGCACACAAATTAACACAAGCTTTGCATACACAGGCAGACTCTAATGAGTTGCGGTATGCTTAATGTTTTTGCCAAATAATGCTCTAATTTTGCATAGTCAAGATGAATTCACATCACACTGCAATTGTTTTTGCATTTAGCTGCTCATGCAAAACATTTTAAAACAGAATTTATCAATAAAATTAATTTTCAAAAGTCAATTTTCAAAAAATGGCAACGAAACAAAAACAAGTCTCCAGACACTCTCGAGGTGATATAATATGCAAGCTATTTGGCAACTTGTCATGCTATTTCTGAAAGTATTGGAGTACACTTTGTACAGTAAATAAACAAGCAAAAACATCAGTGTGCCAGCACCATGTTGAGGCCGTTGAGAGGTGCAGTTACACCATGTCTGCACTGCAAGCCATCGGTGCAACACAACAAAATGTTCCAATTCTAATTACCCCACAACTTAAAATGCTTGCTTGCATTGTAGATTCTGTGTTTGAGCAACTACAAAGCCTTTTGCTTGTAAACGTTAGTTATGAGCTTATGCAAGTACATTTTCACAGGTCAGCTGATGTATCTAATGCAAAAGCACTGCTAAGAGCATTAAACATTTACATTTTGCATATGTTGCTCATTCCTTACAGCCTTATACAAAGAAAAGCCTCTGCATAAAAAAAAAAAAAAATTGTATTTAATAACAGGTTTAGACAAGGGTTATTATAGCAAAAATATATTTTTTTAATTGAAATAAAGCTGAAATAGAATAAAATAAAAAATATAAATATTAGTTGAAAAACTTAAACTAAACAAAAATAAAAAATGTGGCCTTAGCAATAAACTGGAATAAGTTTAAGTTAAAGCACTAAATTAACTGTAAATAAATAAAAACTAAAAATATCTAAAACTGAAATAAAAATAAATGAAACAAAAATTTAAATATTTAAAAAATAATAATAAAATGACAAAAGTGTGGAAGCTTGTTTCCGCCACCAAATAAAAAAATAGATATAGAAAAATAGATAATAAAAAATAGAACTGCTGTCATAATTCTGACATTTTCTCGAAATTTAAGTTTATATCTCGCAATTCTGACTTTATAAATCGCAATTGCAAGAAAATGTCAGAATTTCAGAACATTTGCGAGTTTATATCTCACTCGCAATTCAGAATTTCTTTTCTAAAAAGTCAGAATTGTAACTAAGTGACTAAAATGTAAACTAATATTAACATGAAAAATAGAAATATAAAAATAAAAGCTAATTTAAAACACCAATAAAACTATAATAAACTAAAATAAAAACTAAATTTAAAAACTAAAAGACATACTTCAGACTACAATTAAACAAAAATAAATCAAAATGCAGTTATATACCAACAGAAATCACTTCAATGCGACAGGACCAGAGGGACAGTGGAAAGGAGGCCAGTTTTGGCCTGATAACAGATGATGGCCAATTTCAAGTAAATGAACAGGTGGAACCAACCCGTCTGGTGCATGTGGTCTCTGGCCAGCTCAAATAGCCGCATGTGCTGGTGGGTAATGGGATTGAAAGAGCCACAGGCCAGCAAAACCAGAGGAATACGGCCAGCCATTTCAGTGTCTCACACCATGGTATACTGGATAACGCTACAATAAAGAAAAACCTTAATCACAAAGCAGCCAACATTTGCAATATGAGCACAGAACTAAATGGTTTGCGGTGAAATGGGAGTACTATTTAGGAACAAATTATGTGATCTATGCATATTCGAGACAATCTATAATGTTCAATCAAGCAGGATTAATGAGGAATAGTAATAAAGCACAACATTTAATACCAAATAAGCTACAGTAGCATGTCTGAACTGGACTTTGCTCTCTTTGCAGCCTGTGAATTATTGATTATTATGTACTAAGGTGACCAGATTTCTAAAATGTAAACTTTACCTAGTTCAGTGAACAAAACAGTGTTTTGGTTCCTATACTATTATTATAATTATTAATTATGATTATGTTTGAAGGTCAAACTGATTTTTAAAATTTCATTAAAAATATCACACTATGAAAAATAGAAACTACTGCAAATAGCAAAACAATATTATAACAACATCATTTGATTTTGATTTCATGTTTAAATGTGAAGTGTCTTAGGCTAATCATTGTGATATTTTATACATATGTGATGCATGTTGATGATGCTGTCAACCTTGTTGCAGGCTGAAAAGCTTTAGTTTCTTAAATAGTGTGATAAATAGACTGTTTTGTAAGCATTGGACTCATTCAATTTGTTTGTCAAGTCAAGCCAAAGTATACAGAGCAACAAGTGCAAATTACACACTGGACAAGCCACACTCTGTTGACAAAATTACACTGTATAAACCACACTCCGTAAACATACAACTATTATTTATTAAAATAGGCAAATAGATGGACGGATGGATGCAGAATACATATTGTGTAAATTCCTGACAACAAAAATGTGTGTTTAACGATGTAGGGGTTACAAAATAGGGAAAAAAATAGCACATAACACAATGTGAACAGATCAGAATGACCAAACAAGAACACCTAAAGTGACTTAAAAACACATGAATAAAACAAATATATGACTGAAAAGATACAGTGGAAAACTATAGCAGTTATGGCATCCATGGTACAATTATAGGGCATTGATGATATCAGATGCTATATTAATATATACATACTGAATGACTGCTATATTCATGTGCCATGGAATTTACATAACCCTCCAATAGCACTACCATATCAAAAACATAAGGAAAAATTAGGTCAGTACAGTTTGGAGAGCAGCAAGTAGTTACACATTTAGTGCATTTTAAAACGGATTTAAGACCTATTTATTTAATTTATGACTTAGACAGCTGCCGTTATCCGACAAATATGCAATTAAACAAAATATTTAAGATAAATGTGTACCTTATCCAAAGATCTCCTCCAAGTTTATGCAAATGCTACATGCTATATCGTTAGCCGTACGTTACACTATTAACGTCCCCCAGAACATTGACATATAAAAGCACAGTTCCTATCTATAGGGCGTCAGCGGCCACTAGTGGCGATAACAGAAGAGGTCAGTACATTCAATAAGAAGAGAGAGACTATTGATTTCACACTGTATTTAATCATAATGACCGACCTCCTTCGCTCCAGCTGTACCTTTAATGACAAGGACTCGTTCAAAGTCAAATGATATGAACAGTCGGTTCTTTATCTGATGGAGCGTCTTGAGGATGATTAAACTTCTCAATGGGCACAATTCACAAAGCAAGGCTCCATTATCCGTTTAAAGACCTAATATGAAGTGAATTATATTCATTCTGTACATCACAGACTCTAATGGGCCGCAAAACGACATTGATAACGACTCTATTGGAACGGTTACTTCATACATAGTCTAAGGATATGGATATACATCGTCATCCACCTTCTCTTTTTCCATTCTTAGCCCTTCATGCATTATGCATTACCTTTTTTAACATAAATATCTAACCTGCGGGAGAGAGAAAAAGCCTTTTCTAATCACCCTTTCAAGGGGACTTTCTGTTGCCCTTCAAAAAGGCACTTTGCTCAAAACTACCCTAATTATAGCTACTAAAGAGGAAATGGGCTGTAAAGATCCATACTTTGAGCTGCTCTAGCTAATGTGACTAATGTTGTGCCACACTAATGGAGTCATATTCTTTGTATTACATCATGCAGAGGTGATTAGCTTATAAACCGACTATGTTTGGCCTTGTCGATATCATCTATTCTCTTTGAGTCTGCATTTTTGCATCATGTGTAGCTACAGATGGAGATACAGACCAGTCTACCTTAGAATATAATATTAAACAAGAACATTTCAGAGCACAAATCACTGCCGTTTAAATGAGAACGACTCTCTTTTTATTTCTATTACTGACTCGCTCTCTTGCAAGGCGATCTCAAGTAGGCAGTAATTAAACGCATATGACTCTAGGGTGACCCCTCTTGGGAGGTAGGTAGTACTGCCACAAATACCAAGAACTCTCCAAGGTGCTGAAAAGATTGACTTCATGAGCAAATGATGGATTCAGAGTCTAACCGAGGCAGTGAAAAACACATAAAGCAAATAAAAAATGTAATATCTGTGGATGATGCATCACCTCCACTGTGGATCCTAAATAAGTGATTCCTGCAAGAGAGGAGTTCAGACTTCATTTGAACAGATTGCTCTCATAAGATTTTAAATAGAATTGGAATTAATTATTTAGAGAGCTCCATAATAGCAAAAGACACAGCTAAGACATATTACAGCTATGTCTGTAGAATATTATGGGACTGGAGAGAGATGTGGGTAATAAGACACAAAGATTGAATATCAATTATAAAAACAGGTATTAACCGTTGTGTCAAGTGACTTGGAATGTTGATATAAATGTATGTACATATAAATATAAATCATAGCATTCGAAAAACAGTAGGCGAAAAGTACCTGGATGACTTCTACTACTTCTGGCAAGATTCTGAAGTGCGCATATGATTGACACTTACTATCCCATGAGGCCACGGGAGAGGATTTGTGAATGGAGTTGAAGGGACGTAACTGACACTGGCATGGCAGATGTAGTACGGCCGGATTTAATTCATACTACACGCATTCGTACTATATACTTTTTCAACGGTCGTGAAGTAAATGTACCTGCTCAGACAGTACGTGATTTCGGATGCAGCTATTGTGTTCTAGAAATTTTTAGTGACTCTGCAGGTTACAGTTACGCCAGAAGGTGGCAGCAAGCGATTGTCTTTATGAGTGAATCATTGACTCATTCAGTCAACCGATTCATTCAAAACCCCAATTCGCCTACTTATACTACGCCCTGAAAGTATATACTCTTTTTGTGAAGAAAAAGTACATACTTTTGAGTGTGTAGCAGAAGAGTAGGCAAGCTTTGGGACATACTACATACTTCGTCATAATTGCATCTTAACTAACAACTCTGTCGCTTAGTTATGTGCAACCCGTCACTGTTTAAACTGCCCTGTCAATCATCTTTTTACAGTTAAAATCCTCCACATTCAGTTCAATTTAATTTCCTACCGTATCGGAAAGAAATGTGGTCGCACGTTGATCTGCCAGTCGTGGATCTTTAATGTGGAGAACATAATGATGCATTTAAAAAGTTTACTATGAAATATAATGTGGATAACATTGAATAAATATAATTTCGTCAGGTTAGATACTGATAATTAATCACTCAAACCCCTTAATCTAAACATCTCTTCTTAACCGATGGACAAACATATCCGCCATGTTTGTAGTTTTTCTAACACTTTTTAATTTGTGTTTGTAGTTCTAATCAAATCCTCATCCAACGCGCAATGGGTTGTGGGCAATATTAGCTGTTAGAGTGTGCATGGATCGGCACTTCGGATTCTAACCGTAAAAAATATACCATTTGGATATCTTTAGAATACTTATTTCAACATACTACGAATTGTGACGCACAAATTCTAATTTCAAATACTATTTAGGACTGATAGCAAAGTCCCTTTAAGACAAGTCATTTCACTATGCGGCCATCTTTGAAAGTATAGCTTCTCTCTCTTTGAATGGGGAAACATCAAATTCTCTAAAGCTGTTTGTCAAGCTTTCAATTAAATTTAATATTTGAAATCACCAATGAAATCTGACTTATAACAACTGTCTCATAAATTTTGTTTCTGAACGCTTGAATCATTCAACCAACCAGGCTAGATCAAGCTAATGCGCATGCGCAGTCCTAAATGCGCGTCTCTTGGGTCTCATTTAGGAGGTGCGTGTCTGACTGTTTCTATAGGAACCGGAGCTTCTAAGGGCCGCTGCAGTGATGATTGGCTCTTATTTAGAAGGCGGGACTTTTTCCGCCATATTGCGCGTTGCACATTCTCCCATTCAAAACAATAAGAGTGACACGTCTTGTGTTATTCTATAGTCTTTGTTGATAGTATGCGAATTGGGACGCAGCAAGTGACTGATTCAGGAACGAAGCGCAGTAGTGAGTCATTGAATCATTGTTTAAAAGATTCGTTCGCACATTCAGGAAAGAAACATCACTACTGGGTGTTGCTTAGAAAAGATCGCGTTCGTTTTGCTGTGGTTTTGTTTGGAACTATTTACGTTGACGTCGCAAAAAGAGACAAAGAAACTGGCAATACTGTGTGTCTTCTGTAAGTTACTCAATATTAACTTCTTGTATATTGAACTGCTTTGTGTATCAACATTATATATTTGAAAAGAGTGAGTTGGGATTCTTGGCCGTCAACATATAGGCGAATACTAAGAGTGATTAAGTATTTAGAAAGCATATATTTGCAGTGAAGTCGAGTACTTTCAAAGTCCTTTTCAAGGAAAGTATGTTCACTCGGCGGCCATATTTGCAACGCCTCCGAGCAGCTATTTCGGGCATCCAAGACCCAAGTCCTATTTGTTTGAATGTGGGAATCGTGAAATTTCAAAAACTGCTTGGCGAGCTCACAATTAAATAACATATTTCAAATCAGCAACCAAACGTGACATGAACTGTCCCATAAATGTTGTTTCTTATGCTCAAATAGCGTTAAAAAAGCTTATTTTTCAGGCTAGACGAGCCAATGCGCATGTGCAGTCCCAGCGCGAGTCTTAGGTTTCTATGGGAACCGGAGTTTCTAACGGCAGCTGCAGTGACGCAATGACTTTATCAATCAGCGATTGGCTCTTTTACTCAGAAGGCGGGAAGTATTCCGCCATATTGCGCGTTGCAGTTTCTCCCATTCATAACTAATAGTAGTGAACTGTCTTTAGTCTTTGCTGTATATTATCTTGCTTATTATATGCCTGCTTGCCAAATTAACATGGATATGGATTTATTACAGTTTTTATGCCAGATTCACAACAACAGTAGTATTTGCTCTTACCTTCATTCTAATTTATTCAGTTGATGAATCAGGATTATTTGAGAGCACATAGTATTTTGCTTACAATGTATATACGTATAAGGGCTTTCCTAAAAGTTATTCCTTGGTACATTCCACATTTAGCCCACTGTAAAAGTTCAGTTTTTTTCCTTTTATCATGGCTGCCTCCAATTTTGTAAGGTCATCATATATCATTAATGGCATAATCGCCATGGCTCCTCATTGGTGCAGAACTTATCACCCTAAAACATAGCTTTGGAACAGCGAACTACGTAGTGACTATACATTGTTGTTGCTTCTGTTGATGTATCCTGCTGGTGCAGTAATTAAAGATCGCAATCCGAAACCGAGGATATGGCTGCAAAACTTCAGCGAAACTGTGTACATCATCCATAATACACTGGCAGCTTAACCTGCTTCAGGCATGAGCGTGAGCAGCTTCCTCTCATATAACTTAGAGAACTCGGCTCCTTCCTCTCATGTCTGCTCAGTACTGCATGTTTAGACTTGCAGATGCGTTGATAAAAGAGTGAAGAAGCTTTCACCTAGAGCAAATTTACTCAACAGAATGCATCCCCTGAAATGCAACAAGCCAAACGATTGGAATGAATGAGCGCAAATGGTTTTTCCAATCTATCAGCTGTGCAGGTAAATTAGGTTTCAGGAAGACTGGGGAAATAATATGGCATTTTAAACCAGCTCATTTTTTTTCAAGCAACTAAAACGATTATCAGAAATTCCCGCAGGCTTCGGCGAAATTGACATTTAACTAAGAAAAAATAGGGAATAAAATGAGTTGTGGGTTAGAATTTTAAATGGATTCGTGAAAGTTTTCTTTCTCAATTGTGATGAAACTGCATCTTAAAGACTGACTTTTACAATTATTTATAGAACCTCCCACTAAATGATTTCGTTGTCTTGACTTGTCATATTTACATAATGCAGATCTTAATCTATTCCTAATTAAGTGTTCTGCATTCCTAGAGTCACATTATCTTTTTTTATCACGATTTGTGTGCATTTGAACTGGTTTAATACTTTACCTACAGAAATGTTTTATTTACAGTGTTTTGATATCTTTCATTTGAACCTAGGTAGTGCTCTCAAGAGAGTGGGTGGAAATGAGAAGACCTTCAGTTCATGGCTGAATGCTCATTAAAAGCTTTTCCAGTCAACCTGGGCACATGGGAAGTCCACAGTACACGCGCTCTTCTTCACCACAGCCGACAAATCTCACATCACCTGAAGGGAAAACTTAGGTAGGGCATGAGTCGCCATTAGAAATGAAAATGTTTTATGTCGACAATACACTCTGCATGTGAAGTGGCTGTTTTTTACAGGAAAGAGGTTGTGATTTAGTACACATATGGTTAATACATGGGAGGATACGGCCGACAGGTAATTTTCAAGGACAACCATGAAAAAAAGGAAATTAATATGGATTGAAAATGGTCCTAGAAAAAAAATTGATTACTGCAGCTCAAAAGACTGCGTTTCAAATCAGTGTGACATTTCAAAATGTAACATAATCAGAAGAAATTCTGTTAAATTCCGAGTGTGAGAATTTTACAACTTTGGTTTCCAGCATTTGATGCTTTTGTACCTAAATATATTGGGGTCAATGATGTGACGGATCATTTTTTTGTCCAAAGGCATTATTAATAATAATAAAAAACAAAGATATGACATCCAAAGTATGTAAGGTAGTACAACTATATCTCTTTTATTGAATCCAAAAGGTTTTAATTATATTTTGCTACATATAAAGGTATTTTAAAGATTTTGAAGGTCATTCAGTTTAACCGTCCAAAGGCCAATACAGTCATTTAATTTGTGATTAAAATATCTTAAAGTGTAATAAATTATTCTGGCATGATTTTATAACATCATATATCAACATAGTGCAAAATGATATTAAAATTATGTGTAGAAGTCATTGCTTTGTTATGAGAAAGAATATACGGAAAAATGAATTTCATTGATGTCATTTGGAGTAACCAATATTAAGGAACCATTTTGGATCAAGACATGCGGTCAATATCATGTGACAGGATGTGAAATCATTCAGAAGCCTACAAAGGACCACATGGTCGTGAAGCAAAGTAACTAACTAACTATTTGAAAAATTCATGTTTCACTTGCTCACACGCATGTCCCGAAACATCAGGTCATTTGGTGCAACCGCTATAAAACATGGAAAATGTTGTAATATTTTAAAAACTTGTACTAAATATAAAATGTTTGATTGTCCTTTTGCCAGCTAGCTAGCTAGATATCAGTATGTGAAAATATCGTCATTTGGTATAACCAAAAGTGTCATTCGGTAAAACCAAAATTTTGGTTAAACTGAATGACTTTTTTGGTGACAAATTTTGTCCATCTTGTAAAAAATGAAAAAAAAAAAAAGCTGTGTTAATTGATTATAAAAAACACATAATCTCATCATTAACACTTAACATATATTTAATTTTGAACTTTTATTATGTTTTTTTACACTTTTAAAAAACTTATTCATCAATGACCCATTGATAAACACCAAATACAGGTGATAAAATGGAAGCCTACATGACAAATCAATGTCTATAAAAAACTTAAGTATGGCTAATAAACATACAGTGTATAGACACTAAAATAATGCAATAAATACTAATTAAACATAAAAATAACATAAAACACATGACTAATAAAAAAGTGAAGGAACACACACACACACACACACACACACACACACAGATATATACGCACACACACGCGCACACACACACACACACACACATCTCTATCTATCTATCTATCTATCTATCTATCAAATGTATATATATATGTGTGTGTGTGTGTTTGTTGTATTTTTTACTGTATATGAAAGTGTTTCATATTGTACAATGATTTAGAACAACAATTTGTTTTTAAATCATAGCCAATGAAATGCAAACATGATTATAAACCATAAAGAAAAAATCCCAGCACTGTTGTTTGTGTTATTGTTAGTAATTTTTAATGTGCCTGGAAGGCACAGGACAACAGCTGCCCACCTTGGGAGAAGCCCTGTCATTAGATTAAGATAATGATAATATCAATAATAAATGAGAAGGATGTTTGGACAAAATAATGCCGTGTTTACACTGTGCTGCCTCAGTCTGATACAATAAAAAATATTAAAAAAACTCATTTCAAAACGATCAATAAGCACACATGTAAATTAGTTTCCAATATCACATCAAAATATAAAATATAAAATTCGCCAGCGTAGTATTTATACAGGGCGTGAATAAATGCCTTATCATAGGTCAAGATTAATTGCTCGGGGAGTGACGTAGCAGCCTGATCCTGGGGGTTTAACTCGCGCAACGCGCAGACACACAGACCGCGTTACCTCGTGCGCTCGGACCGCGTCTCGCGCTGCTGGGAGTTCACTAGCGAGACTTCAGTTCCCCGTCGCTCAAGGACAGATAAAGCGAGAGAGTGGTGTCTTTTCTTTTTTAGATTAACAGAGGAAGAATTAGGTCATCGCATTCTGTTCGAAGTGTTGGGCTCATCATGAAGATGTGCGTGATAACAGCGATGCTTTTCCTGGTGCTCTCCGGGCAGTGCGGCATCCTGGCTGGGAAAGGTAAGGCAGATCGGACAACTTGGAATGTCACCGCGTGAAAAGAAACACCTGGATCAGTGTCTTAGATCAGATGCGATCAATTACTATCAGTAAGGAGAATTCACAGCGTCAGTGAATGTCTTATATTAGGTTGGCAACGCATATGTCCTTAGGTAGTACAAGTTTGTCTTTCTTCTCCCCGTTTTCTTAATGATGAACCGCTTCAACGAGATTGTCAAAAAATCTAGATGTTTTAATTACTATTTTTTACCACAATACAGACTGAATCATATATTTACGCTTTCTCAGCATGATCCATATTACAGCTGTTTTCCATCATCAATATTTCATTGACCTTTAAGGCACATTTCTACTGATCTTATCTGTTCTGTTTGGTGCTTAAGACTTAAAGAGCAAAAAGCAGTAGCTTTTCCATTGCTCCCATGAAAAAACTGTGTTTTGGGAGCGCAAACATTGAGATAAGAGATCTAATTGTGTCTCTGGGGCAGTGATGAATATGGAGCAGCTCAGTTATTTGTTAGTGCACAAGTGCAATGCTTTAGATGATGTGTGATAAATTACAGTCAGATTGGATCATGTGGACTGGCAGTGAAAGGCTGAGAGTGTCGTTTCTGGTTGGCAATGAATCTTCCCTAATTGAGTGCATGTTTATCCATTTCTTTTTCTATCAGTATGAGTTTAACATGCATGATGACCCTTCTTTTAGGACACCTAAATGAAATCAAGCGTCTGTTGGGACTAGATTTTCTTAATGTGCCTCTGTAAGGTGACATGAATCAAAAGACCTTGTCTCCTCATGTTTTTATTTTGGTGTTGCGATATGGCAGGTGCCCCAAGAAGAGATTTTGTTAGGGAATGTTGCTATTTTTGTCTGGTTGGTAGGGGCATTTCTACACTCAAAAAAATGCTGGGTTAAAATCAACCCAAGTTGGGTTGAAAATGGATAAACCCAGTGGTTGGGTTAAATGTTGGACCAACTTGCTGGGCAGTTTTATTTAACTCAACTATTGTTTAAAAATGACTATATGACTGGTTTAAAATAAACCCAAAATAGGTTGAAAATTAAAAATCAGTCACATAATTACTAGAGGCAACAACAATAATCAAAAAGTTAACATTTATTAATAAGCAGTTTAATAAATGTTTAATAATTATTTAATACACTTAATAATAAATGTTCATTTATTGAACATATTAATACATTTCCAGCATACTTTGGGTTCATTTTAAGCAAACAATACAGTAATTTTTAAACAATAGTTGAGTTAAATAAAACTACCCAGCATGTTGGGCAAATATTTAACCCAACTTTGTCCATTTTTAACCCAGCATTTTTTAGTGTATGAAGTTGCTAAGGTGTTTATAAATGTTGTCCTGCTGGTCTGAGTCCCCCTAAGTTTCTATGACATTTTGATATGGACATATGAACCCTCTGAACGCTATTTCAATTTAAGTCTAAGGGAATTTTTCCCACCGTTTTGTCACCAGCCAGGCATACATCGTAAATCCAATCCTTAATAAAAGTCATAGATCACCTTTCCTCAATAAGCCATCATTCATGTTTGTAGCACAAACAGTAGCACAATGGGTTATGTGCTTAGGTTTTGGGTGAAAGAATAATACATTTGACAAATAATAATAATAAAAGTGATGCTCTGCTAAATCACTCGCCAATAATACAGCCTGTGATTTTTTTTTTTTTTTTTTTTTTTTTTTTTTTTTTTTTTTTTTTCCAGCATGGGCCTTAATATAGATATTTCCCCTCATCAATAATTCATTGATATTTATGGCGCATTTCTAGTGATCTCTCTGCTTGATCAGTTTAATTTATGACACTTGTAGTAGCTGCATTTCTTCTTAATCTTCTCCATAAGGTTCAATGAGGCGTTCAATGGCTGCATAGTCCTTAAGACTTCAAGAGTGTAAAGCAGTGGATTTTTTTCATCACGCCCATGGAAAAAGCTGCTAATGTGTTTGTAGGAACACAAACATTGAGATAAGAGATCTAATTGTGTCTCTGGGGCAGAGATGAATATGGAGCAGTTCAATTATTCGTCAGCGCACAAGTGAAATGTCTGTCAATAGGCCTACCTGCATGCCCTGATTTACTTTCCTTAGAAGTAACTTCTTGCTTGAGATTGGGCTCTTTCAGTGTAACAGATTGGCGAATCGGGGAATCGGAACCTTGAATATTTGCATATCAATTTTCTGGATTCTAGCACTCCATAAAATTTTGAACGCAATGAATACGAGTTGGAAATTAAACTCCTTTATGCATGAAGAACTGCACAAGGTGAGCATGCCATTAGAAGAGAAGCAATAGAATAGAAATATGAGGCAGAATCGCAAAATATAAACCAGTCATTAAGCCTTTCACATTATGACTCAACAGTTTCATAGGTATGATATGACAGTTGAAAACCTTCCAAACCTTGTGATATGTCTGGCAGATTGCCTTCAAAACTCAGCCTCTCCAAAAAAAGAGAAGGATTTCATCAAAATTACATCAGAATGCTATTGTAATACTGAATTCACTAGCAGCCTGGCTTATCTCTGAGTGCAAAACAGTTTATTTTATTTTAGACGCATTCACATCAGTGTATTATAATGTCAGTGTCAGTACATCATACAGTTGAATTACTTGTTCCTAGAATTTCTTGAATGTCTTCTGAAGCTTATTCTGCACACAAGCTAGTTTGTGTTGTCTTTACTTGTATGATTGTGCATTCAGAGTATACATTTTGTCAGTAAGTGTGTATAAGAACCTAAGCAACGACCTTGGCGTAGTTAGCGCCATGTGCTACCAGATGGATTTCGCAACATGCAGAGCTTGACCGCTTTAATTAACAGTCGGCTTGTTTTGATGTTGGCAAGGCCGTGTGTTATTGTGTCTGAGAATTGGAGAGTATTTCTAAAACTCAGAGGCTTAGAGAAAAAGAGAGATTCTGAGTTTGGCTTCAGCACACTGGAGTACACAAGAAAGGGATAAAACGGAAAGACAGCAGTGACAAATAAGGGTAGGTCTGTAAAAGCAGGCTGAGATTTATGCTGGCCTTTTCAGAGAAAGCACAGTGTTATCCTAGAGCTAAATAAATTGGGTTGCTGATCTGGAATAGATGCATAACTTACCTAAGTACATCAAGCTTGTGGGAAAGCAAAGGCATTCTCTTTTTTTTTTTTTTTTTTTTGCATCGCTGCCGTTGTTCAGGAAGCAAAGCAGAGTATTGAAAACACTCTGCTAAGTGGACCACAGCTGTTAGATCTGTCTTAGTCTCTTGTTTCGAGAGATCTAGCTTTCTTTTTGTCTTTTTTTTTTTGTCACGATGTGGTTTCTCAAGGAGCATGCCAATCTTCAAGCCAGAATGCCATGCAAATGCTCAACTTAATTTAAACTTTAATTACCCAGCATGCATCATTAGCGTCGGCGTGATGAGCGGCAGGGAGGGATGAGGGGAAAAAGAAAGGGAGGGAACGACAGGAAAGAGCTGCATTTGGAGGTAAGATGGGCCCTGTCAGTGGCGCTCTCTCGCCAGCTGGTCAGATGGCAGCAGTCTCTCCCAGGGGTCAGCTCTGGCCAATCTGCACAGGAATAACACTGGATGCTCCTCCACACACTCACTCGCACAACTGTAGTTCCGCTCGGATGCATTTCCCAATCATGAAGATCAAAGCAAGTGTGCGCACTATAAAGCAGGGGTTCTCAACTCAATTCCTGCAGAGTTTAGCTCAAACCTTGATCAAACTCACCTGCGTGTAGCTGTCTAGGAATCCTGAAGACCTTGATTAGTTTGTTTGATTAGAGTTGCATTACACTGTTTTCAACTAAAAATGAAAAACTTTTCATGCGTTTTGGCCGTTCATTTACACGACAACAGCTTTTTGGGGGCCTGAAAACTCAAGCTTTTGAAAACATATTTCAAAGTGCACGTTTTTGAAAACGATACTGTTTTCGTCCACATTTAAACAACACAACATGAATTTGTAAAAACGGTGACGTCATACGCATGCATATTACGTGTTCAGTCCATAGACTGTAAAAAAAGATGGATGACGCACCTTCACTCTCTTCCATTGTAGTAAGTGAAGAAGAATCGGTTTCTAACTTTTCTCCGTTTGAAAACATTAGACATTGTACATTTATTTTGCTTATTGTTAACATTAGTGTTGCTGCTGATGCTTTTTATGAATAAAATTATTTTTGTAATATGAAGATTAAAATGAACAACTAATTTTCAACAAAAACAGTTTAGTAACAGTGCACTTTTTTATTTTTTGCAGTTTCAGATCCCTCTATTTATTGGTGTATAAATAAGATTTGTTTTTTCTATGCAAGGAGGGAGTGATTGTAATAAATAAAATGGTTTATTCAGTTCAGTGGTGTTGTAATCGTGTCAAAAACAGAAGTATAACAGTAAATAAATATCGGTTCTGCACGTCGGTTATTGGGCACATAAACACACAAATTATCGGTATCAGTTCTAAAAAATCAATATCAGTCAATCACTAGTTTGGACACCCCTGTGGCCTGTTGCACAAAGCCGGTTTCAGTTGCTACTCAGGTAAGTTCAAGATTAGTTTGAGTAAACTCTGTTTTTTCGGGTTTATGAAGGTGGATTGTTTTTTAGCGGGGTTCATTGCTATGGTAACTTACGCTACATGGCTAGCCTGCTCTGGAGCAGGTTTTATTCTGAGTTAGAGATCACAAACCAAAACTGGACCAATCAGCTGTGAGTAAAGTGACATGTATCTGATGCAATAAAGCCACTCCCCCTGTATCTCTCGCTCCAAATTAAATCAGTTTATAGTGAAAACATTTTAGAGACAAAATTTCTCAACATTTGCTGTTAATTATTCATTATATTTATATTAAGTAAATTAAAATGATGAATAATTCATGACATTCATATAATTAGGCCTATTATATTAATTGACAATATTAAACTTTGCTTTTAAATTAAAATAAATATAATACATGCATAATATATAAAGCTTTTAAACAGATTAAGCTTAGATGTATTCTTTTGAGCTCTTTGTGAAACTATATTAATTATTTGGTCTATTTGTTTGATTCACATGCATTGATATAGTCAGATATTTTCCTTCAGCTGCATTCTCAAACGTTCACTGCATCATGTTTATTCCTGCTTTGTAAATGCGTTTAATTTCATATTTTTCATAAACATCTCTTAATCTTCGGAAGAGAGATGAATTGCGCGGCTCTCTCGCGAGAAGTGAATCAAACTGACATTCTCCTTGTTCCGTGTGATTGGCTGTTTGCCGCACATGTCACACTTTCAGATGCACACGCTTTGCAAACTCTGGATTGAACCTGAGTTGACAGAGAAAGTTTATACTGAGCGTTGTGCAACAGTTGATCCTAGTCTAAACCAGGTTGGATTTATCTGAATTTGTCAACTCCAAACCTACTCTGAAACTCAGAGTTTGTTCAACTAGCTTCATGCAACAGGCCACTGGTGTAAGGTAAACAGCTCTGGAAATGTATAAATTAAAGTTAAAGCTCCAGTCTCCTCCTGAAGATCGAGGAAAAAGTCTGTTGGTGCTTCAGTGACTACTTCGCTCAGAGAAGCTGTAATCTGAGCTGTCAATCATGATGTCAAAACCCGTGTTTTTATATCATCAAGTAACTAACTAAAAACAAACTTTTTAAAGAACAAACACTTTAACTAACATCAGCGTGATAAAAACTGCTTAAAATGACAGAAACCATCTTTGGAAAACATTACATCATTACATTACATGGAGAGGGCGGGGTTTATGACCTGTACTGCATCCAGCCGCCTGGGGGCGATCAAGACGCTTTGGCTTCACTTTTCAGGACTTGTGTGGCATGCTTGGTTCAGTCTGTAGACGTATAGTGTTTCTTTACAAAGTGACAACGCCAGCTACTGGTCTGGCAGCAGAACACAGTGTTTTTAGTCGTTTTCGTGGATCTGTGTGAACGGGGATTGTTTTGACAATGCAGTCACCTGTACACAAACAACGCAAAGGAAAAACTTTTCAATTTTTAGTACATCATTGTTGTGTAAACATTTCCAAACTCTGCAGGAAAGTGGACTTCAAGGGCCAGAGTTGAGAACCCCTGCTAAAAAGTGATAGTTCACCCAAAATTTTAAGGTTTTGTCATTTACTCACCCTCATGTCATGTACAACTGTTTTTCTTCTGTAGAGCACAGAAGATTTATTGAAAAATGTCCATATTTAGGATAAAAATGGACTTAAATCTTTTGTGTTTAACAGAAGACAGAAATTCAAACAGGTTTGGAACAGCAGAGTAAATGATGATAGTATTGTGAACTATCCCTTTAACTTACATGCAAAGTCATAGTTACACATGGACACTCCCACCCACAAATAGAGTATTTTTCTCTCCTCTCTGCGGCTGATTGCCTGGTGCTGTTGGTGGAGCACTGGGACTCTGCTCGTATTTGCTGACCGTCTCTGAGAAGTGGGCTAGTCCCTGAGATTCAGTCTCAATTAAATTGCTCTAGTTCCAGAGAGAGGGATTCTGGGACGTTGTCCTCCAGCTTTCCTTCTAATTGCCTGCGCTGGGTGCTGGTGAGCTGACAACTTGCTATTGGGTGATCAGGGAGCCCATGGTGATTGGGTACAAGTGTGTGTGTGTAGGCGTTTACATGGCCGTATGTTACAGAGCGACGGATCATGACTGTTTCCCAGTATGATGCATGTCTTTCTTTAGAAGTGAATGTGAGTGAATGGATGTAATCACAGTGTTTACAATGGCGCGCTTTAAGATGGATTACTTCCAGTAGACCGCGAGACAGAACCCGCCTCTCTGTGTGAGAGATTGAATGTAGCGTAGTCAGTGTTCGGATCCTGTCTTCCATTTCTCCGAACATTCTCAGCCAGAGTTTTGAAAACCCGGAGAAGTCTCTAAAACATCTATGCCATGTTGTTATTATTAAACAAGACTTATTGTCAAGGCCTTGCAGTGCTGTCACTCACTGACCCCTAGGTTTTGTGCTGCACTGAACGCGCTGTGCTGAAACCAAGCTAACCGCATGAAGCAGCAAACATAACTCATTCCTGTCCTCCTTTAGTTACACCTTACCATAGCACCTTTTTAAGGGCAACATCTTCCCAGTATATGCTGCTCTGACCTTTTTGCCGTTGTAGGGCAGCGCTATGCTCCATGTTTCATTGAAGTTGAACCTTTTCTCAGTCTGCTTGCCATTTGTACAACTTGGAGTAAAAGCATTGTCTGATGACCTGCGATGATTGGATCATGCCGAAAAGCTGCTGGCAGCTTCCCTCTGCATCTTGGAAAGAAGCAGCATACATCTCATCTTTCCGGATTGAACTGTGGAAATACTCTCTCTGACCTTCCATGGTGACAGGGCAGCCGAACGAGAGAGCAAATCAGTGGCTTTAATAGATCTCTGAGCTGGGTACCGAGCACTGCCAAGACTCCACTTCGAAGGTCTAGATCACCAAGGCCATGCTTAGATTAGTCTTGGAGAATCTGGCCTGGAGGACTGGAGTTGAAGAGCCCTGATCTGTTAGTTTTCTTATTTTTCTAGGTGGTAGTCTATGGCAGGCCTATTACCCATACATAGAAAAATGATAATTGGGTTGGACCTGAAAAGACCCTTAACAACTTTGGGGTCTTCAGAACAACCCCCATAGCACCACCACCAATTTAACAGTTTAATAGGCTAGTTTTATTCCTTTTTTTTCTTCTTCTGTTTATAATTTTTAAACCTTTTTGTTTAGAAACAAAGTTCTTTTTATTATTGGCTGCCATTTTGGAATATGCTGTAATTGTTTTCTTTCCAACTGCTACTCCTACTTTTGTCCAATTCTCACTGAAATTGGCACAGATGATTGTTGGACTAGTCTGCACAAAAATGACTGAACAGAGTTTTGATTTTTGCTACTATTACAGAGAAACACCCTTCCAAATTGAATGTGACTTTTAGCATCTTTGACATTCTCAGTTCTATGTCAGTGGCATAGCGTTAAGATTAGGTCTTCCATAGGTATGGGCAAACCCCAACTTCTAAACCATTTTCTTTTAATTTTGAAGTACATGTATGCAACGTGTTCCTTCTGTAATTCCTTGTCTAAACCATTACACGGTGCCTATGAACGTGTGCCCTCATATGCATGATGTATTATTTAGTTGCTATGGCTAAACATGTGACAATTTTGAGGGGTTTCCATGAAATTGCAGTGCTCAGCTTTCCCCCAAAGCATTTCCTCAGAAGTTATGTCACTGTTTGCGTGGTTAGGCTGCATTGGAGGATATGGCTAAATTTGATGCTTTTACAAATAGTGCCTTTTCTATTTTTTTTTTCCAGCTGAAAGAAAAACAGCCATTTCTACGCTGCAAACTAATGGCCATTTGATCTCCTTCATTCAACTGGCTAGGATCGAACGCTGTGCCGATCTGATACCAACAGAGCCTATTTTAATTGAGTTGTTGGTGGATATTCTTGTAACACGCTGGGGAAATGCAAGACGCAGGTGCTGCCCTTTGTGCTGTTTGGATGCTCCGAGAAGGCTTGGAGTTTTATCTTCAGCTCATAAATGAGTTAGGAGGATGTTATTGTTCTACGGGTGCAGGAGACACCCGGGCTGTCAAACTGCAGGTGTTTGTTTTAGATAGGAGCAGCTGCGGTACCGCCTCCTCCTTCCTCCCAGGTGGAAAAGCGCAGCGTCGGGGCGCGTGGCTCCTGATCTTTTCTCTCGCTTACGCAAACACGCACGCGGTGACTGTTGGGACTCAAACGGAGATAATGTGAATTCACTTTGCTGGGTAGTTTTAATTACACCCAGGATCTGCACACATCAGCGTAAAATATTAATGCAGGTGCGACATCTCTCTGTGTTTCAATGGATCAGCGTGAGTGAGTTGTTAGGGGCGAGAGAGAGAGAGAGAGAGTGCACACTGGCACAAAGAGAGATGAAAAAGAGACAGCCACTATCCGTCTGAGTGTTTTCATACGTGTGGCGCCTGTCATATGACTGTGCTGACTGAAGCTGAAATCAATAGTGCATGCCACGGTCCTCTCGCCACCGCTGCAGGAATGAAAATGCTATGTCGTGCAACAAAGGCACAAGCAGAGAGCAAATGGGTGTTTTTGGGGTGTATTTGTAGGTTTGTATATGATATGTCTCTCTCCTCAGTGCTTGATTTCCCGTAGAGTCGGAGGCTGTCTGCGAGCAGTCCCACTTCAGTGGCAAGCGGTGCCGCCCTGCGAGAACGGAGGAAGTGGAAGCTTGTCCACATGAAAGCAGTTATTAATTTTCATGGTGCGTCCTGCAGTCAAAGGCATTATCTTTCCTTCTCGCCTGCAGTGATACACTTGATTTGCTTTAAGTATGTCCGTTAAAATATGTTCTCCTCTGTTAGAGGAAGAGGAAGATTGGGATAGAGAAGATAAAAGGAAAAAATAGGGAAGATTTCTAGCATCTGAGCTGAAAATGGTGCTTTCAGTCACCTGGCCTCAGAACTTCCACTAACAACCGCAACCTTGTTCCCTCTCGCCATCATGCTCTTTGTTCTTTTTTTGTTTTTGTGGGTGTTTTCATCTCATGTATTTACTGTGTTGCAGTTTTTGTAGGAGTAATAAGAGGGTTTTTAGAAAGATCTCAGCCAGGGTTCAAAATTAACAGGCATCAAGTAAAATTGACTCTTATTTGAGAAGTAAATTATGGTTGAATTGTTTTTAGTAATTGGATATTTTTTCATTTAAATTGCAGTGTGAGAATGTTTTGCGCAATGTGAGCCAATCAAAGACTGTCGCTACAGTCGGCTAAAAATTGGTTGGCTATTTTGTGCGTCTTCTAATCAGTTTTACTGGTTGGAACTCCAGAAATCCATTACATTATGAGGATTAAAATTAAAGTGGTTGTTTTTGTGAGATGTGGCATTTCACCAATGACAAGACACGGAGAGACTGGCTATATGATGCTGTGAGTGATAAATGGTTTGTGCTGTTTGATGCACATAGGCAAGGGAGAAATGGCTACTATGAACGATTCCTTTGTCATATTGACAAAAATATATACACAGTCTTTCCTGCACTGCTTTTTATATGCTGCTGAATCACCAGTGCCATGGCAGAGAAAAATAAAGTTTTGAATGGGATGACAGCGTAAATGCAGTGCTGCTGCAAAATAATCAGGAAAGCACGTCTTTGTATTGGGTTGCATGCTAAAAGAATCATCACCTGGCCAGCATAGCCCTATTTACGAACTAATAACTCTTATGAACTGATTCTTTTAATGAATCATTCCAAAAGATACTCAAGCTCAAGTGTTACCATTTGAATCAGTCTGACGAATCCTGTTAAATTTGCAGCACCCACCTTTTATGATATTTTATATATAAGTGTTGATGCTGCAAAAACAGTTGTGTAGGAAATGCTCTATACATGTTTAATGAAAAGTTGTGCAAAATGCAACATTTTGGACCTGATCTCAGAGTAGCATCTCTTTTCTGACCACTCCAACAAATTCTCCTTGTCTTTATGGAACACAGAAAGAAAAAAAACAAGATCTAAAGCATTCGAGTGAAGCCCAGGGCTTGGCTGAAGGGTTGTAAGTCACTCAGGATGACATCCCAACTGAAGCCAATGATCTGTTAGTGAAATATGGAGAGGAGCTATATGAATCCTCTGGACCCCTCACAGATGTCAGGCTTGAGTTATTGCTGACCTTACAGGGGTTTTTCACACCGTGTCGGAGCCATACGCTGACCATTTATTTGGACTTGTTACCAAAGTGCACAAAAGGGACAGATAGACATTAATATTAATGTTGGGACATTAAAAGATTTAATGAGCAACACTATTCTATTTGTGACTTAACAACCCATGATGGGTGAATAACTCTTGAGTGTGAGATGCTCATGTAAACAAATATGATCAAATAAATAATACAGTTTTATTTAACAATACAGTGAAGAGAAAATAGTGGGGAGAAGATGAGATCAGAAATCCCCAATTCCTGATTGGCCATTGTGTTCATGTGCTCAACAGATATGTCTTTGATTGACTACAATGATAAACGCTTCAAAAACATGTTTTTCACCGAGTGCTTACACAGATACACACGGGAGCGTTTGAAAGCAGGCATCTATCAGGGGATCCGCTGCTTTCAAATGCTCCCGTGTGTATCTGTGTGTATCTGTTGAGCGTGTGAACACAATGGCCAATCAGAGGTCTGATCAGAAGAATCCGCTCAATAGCTTTTAATATGCTGTTTAATAAGCTTTTATATTTTAAAAAAATTTCAGGACCGACTTGGTACCGAAGTCAGTACTTTTGACAATCCTAATATCGGCCAATATTTGACATTTTTAATTATTGGCATTGGCCGATAAGTTTCAGAATCGGGACTTTTATTTTGACAGCACCTGAGCACAGACACTATTTGAGAAATTGTGATTCCCAGTGCACACAGACTGTGTTTACTTCCTTTTTTTTTTGGTGAGAAATACTATAATACATTAACAGAATAAAGAAGTTGATATTTAAAATAAGTGTTTATTTCACAGATTTGTTTTTTTAAGTTCAAATTGTTTTTCATATTGATTCATTTTTAAATTATTTATTTCCAGTTTTGTAAATATTATGTAAAATAAACATACATTTAACTGCAATGTTATTTACTATCCTTAAATAGTGTGATATCATATTGGCATTGCAGTTGACCATCAAAAAATCCATATCTGTTATCTAATTGAGAACCAAAGCTCAATGTGATGTATGTTTTCTGCAAAAAACAATCTACCTCTGGACCCTCTGAATCCAAACATGCACTACCGTAGCTACCGTAAAGGGCTTTGATAGGTGCCTGACTTGCTCTTTGCTCCTTCTCGCTCTCACTTTGTCTGTGTAAAAGCCAGAGTGATCCCAGCTTTTGTGCTGACCGAACTTGAAGCCAGCTGCTCCTCTTGCAGGCGTTGAAGAGGGTTTTCAGGGCTACTAGGCGTGAAGGTTTTCGGTGCTGACACAGAGCCTCTCTCTAACTCTCCTGTCTTTCTCCAGTCTGAGTCATTATCTCTCCAAAACCCCTCTTTCCTCCGCCTCCTCTCTACCCTCTCAGCGAGAGCGCGGCGCACTAGACTCACGGGGAAAAGGAGCACAGGCCTAATTGGATTTGGGAGCAATCTGTCGCCTCGCCTTTCTCTTTCGGATCACACATACAATCGCAGGTGCCCTTTATTTCCTCTCTGCTGTCCACAGGACCACAATGTTTTCATGTCGACCGGCTCGTCTTGTTCATTTTTTTTTTTTGCCATTTACACTAAAAAAGAACTGTGTAGGACAACCTTGCAAAAAGATGTGGTTACTAGCGTTTTCATGAAAGTTTTAGAAATGATTTTGGCTTTGTAATCTGACTGATTCCAGCTCAGTCTTGCTGTTTTGGTAAATATATACAGGCTGCTTTAGCTCAGGGTGAACCTGCAGGGATCTGCAGTGACTCTCGGCAGCACCGCACCGAAAGAACAGAAGTATGAAAACAACACGTGTGTTGCCGTCTCAGCGCGTGTGTGTGTGTGTTGTGTACCTGCACACACTCCCCCTGAGTGCTCATTACTCATGTTTGGAGCTGAATTGTCCCTGTCTGAACACCTGTGCCAGTATGCTCGAGGCTCCCAGATGAATGCAAGTGAGGCAGTCCATCCTCTCCTCTCCTCTCCTCTCCTCTCCTCTCCTAACAAAGGATGTAGTGTGCATGACATCACCTGTATGTTTCTGAAGAGCATTTTTGAAGCCCAAAGTGGGCGGAGCCGGCCGCCGCCATCTTGGCAGCATGTCACTGCGCGTCACTCCCAGATAACCGAAAATGGGCAAAGAGGCGGGACGTGGGTGGAGCTGAGGTGCCTGGTTGCTGAAACCACGCCCGCCTAGCTCGATGTGCGTTTAAGCTAACTTGATCACATCAAGCCATGTTATTGGATAATTGTATGAAATAATTCCGAAAAAAGCACAAACACGGCAGAGATGTCAAGTTCAGTGGCTGGGATTAGCTGAGGTGACTTGATGGCTAACAGACAGCAGACAAATGACCGCAGCGGCAATCCACCTGTCACTCAAGTGGCCACGCCCTTAATTATGGAGAACTTTAAGGCTTAATATAATTTAAATGAATGAGTTATAAAAAAATTCACCCCCTCACAGCTGTCATGAAGGGCAAAATTAGCTATATAGACAAAAAACACTTTTTATACCAGGCTGTAAACATTTTTTTTTCTGCTGTAAAGTTGGGCATTTTAACATGGGGGGTCTATGGGATTGATCCCTTTTGGAGCCTGTTTCTAGCGGCCAGTCGATGAATTGCAGTTTAAGTCACTTCCGTATTGGATTCAAGAGAGAGACCAGAATGTTGCCGTTTGACTCACTCACTTTCTTTCCTGTTCTGTCCGTCACTCACTCACTCACTCACTGACTTACTTTCTTCTCTGTTTGGTCACTCACTCACTCTCTTTTCTGTTTGGTCACTGACTGACACTCTCTCTCTCTCTCTCTCTCTCTCTCTCTCTCTCTCTCTCTCTCTCTCTCTCTCCTTTGCTCTACCCACTCTCTTTCTCTCTCCAGCCATATCTCTCCCCCCTCCTTCCCTCCTTTTCCTAATGCAACCTGGTTCCGGAGAGCAGGAACTATCTGACCTATTTTCAGCACAGTTCTTCTCTGGTGTATTCGTTTAGGGCATAATTTGTTGCAGTTGTGTTACTCCTGTCTGTGAGTTTGTTTGAGAGTTACTGACCGAGAGGGTGGAAAATGGACAGTGTGATGATACGGTAGAATAGAGTTTCAATTAGAAAGAAACACTCTTTAATATCTCATTTTTGTTTCTGTTTGAAACCAGTGAGATTTACCAAAGAGAAACTGGTTTCTTTTACTCGAGTGTTTTGCTTTTTTAGTTCCCTCCCCTCCTGAGAACTAGACCACATGATCTCATATTTCTCCTGTAGAGTTTCAAAGCTGATCTAATGTCTCAAACTGTGCTCAAATTTATCAAGATGCCAGAATCCAATCATTCTTATCAAATTCACCCAAAACTAAATGATCCGACTCATGCTATATCCACATTATAGCTCCATACTCTTGCGTTATCAACAACTGACATGATTATGTATCATTTGTTTCTGTTTGTATTTCTCCTAAGGAATTTAATGAGAAACATAAGAAACAACTGAGTAAAAAAAAAAAAAAACTTTTCCTTTGGGATTATAAGTCGTGACTTGCAGTAGAAATCTCTCAGTATGTCTGAAGTGACTGATGTGTGTTTGTTTTGACTGAAAGAGAGCGACTCTGTTGGTGTGTATGCATATGTCCGTGTTATCTCTCTGCGGCAGTGGCAATGGACGTGCTCTCCAGCATATTTCAGTCTGTTTTGATGTCTTGCTGGGCTCTCCAGTGAGTGCTGCCTGCTGTGGGCCGCGCTCAAGCGTAACCACAATGCCACTGCAACCCAGCGTGTGGTTGAGGGGGCGTGGGGCTTCGAAGTCGACTTCCTCCTCCTCAGTCGTCCTGTTGCCATATCTCTCTGTCTTACCCCCTGCATTCCCACCGTATGCCTATCCCACCTCCCCACACACACACAATTTTAATAAATTGTGTTTGCGGTTGTTTTACATGCGAAGAGTAATTGATTGGATCAGATCTTTTGCATTCGGCTTCTTTTTTGCCAACCTCCCCTGCCAACTTACAAATAGATAAAACTGAGGCGGCAGGGAATCAGGGAAAGGAAATTCAGTGGTCTCATTGACATTTAGTTTGTTTCGTTTTTTGCTAGCATTATTTTTACCCCCTATCAGCGGAAAAGAGAATTCTGCTAGGTCAGCTCAATTTGTGTGTGTTTATTTTTGCTGTTTGTCTGGCTGACCTGCTCACATCACTTTAAAAACCACTACTCTGGATTTCAGAACGGTGGATAAACGGCAGTTTGAGACATGCTTCACTGACAGCTGCTCTGCTGAGGCCAGTTTTGTTTGAGAACTGTGTGCTTGCAAAGCATTACAGTGGTTTCTTCTAGACAGCAAGAGATAAAATGGAGACCAAACTGAGACTTTCGCTTAAGTCCCTAGCTTTGCCTGAGGGGGGGAAAAAAAAAACTTCAATAATCCCACCATTCCTCTTGAGTTTTTCCTCTAGATTTCAACATTTTAGGCCACGTTCACACATGTTTTTGTTGGAAAAGGCTCTGATTTTTTTTTTTTTGTTTACGCCTCAAGTTTTCCACCATGAAAAATCAAAACTGTCTTTAGTACTAATTTGATGTTAGCAATGTAATTGCTTCTTGCTGATCACATGATACTGATATATCACCATGGTAGCGACATCAGCACAGCAAACAAATGCAACAGATTGATCCTAAATGACAGACAAGTCCTATTTTGGATGTCTTACATATGACCAATGTAAATCAGTGATAATTTTCACAGGTTTTTGTTTGGACAAAGCTTTCTAAACTATATAAAGCCTAAAGCTGATACTTCAATAAAGAATAACTGCGAACTCCATGAAGTCTTAGTAAGAAAAAACACATTGTAGCTTCTTAATATGTGAAATTTAGATATTCATTGCAGGTAACAAATGATGTAAAAGTTTTTGGAGAGTTTTAGGTGTTTTGGCCAGCAAAACCGGCAGCAAAACATCCAGTCCAAACATTACAACAGTCAAAGAACACGAGGTTCCTGAGTTTTGTAGCAATTCACGAGGCATTTTCTCAGCCTGCTGTCAGGTAGCTATTCGTGCAGACTTTCAAAGCCGGCACTCAGTGCTTAAGGATTTTTTTTTTTTCAGGATAGAGGATGATAAGCACTTCCTTTGGCAGAAAAGGACCCAGTCAAATACAAATCTGAGCAAAACTCAAAACAAGTGCTGACAGCCAGACCACATCCTATACTCCAATCTTATTTTATTCTCTCTCCTCTTCTCTGTCTCTTCTGTTTGTCTTAAATTTTATTTCTACACAGACAAGTACTATAGTGCTACCAAGATACAGTTATGGCATTGGATGATAATAATACCATGGTACTTTGAGATATACCATGGTTTTTCATGATTATCATATTCATATACCATATTTTTGTTATATAGGACTGACGGTGATCATTTGAATTGATTTTTTTTATTTATTTGTATTTAGCATTAGATCATTGCACACCAGTGTTGCCAAGTCTGCGGTCTTCCCGTGGAATTGGGCTACTTTAACACTGTTGCCGCCAGTTGTTTTTCATGTCCATGGGTTGAAGCAACCCCCAAATAACATGATATTTAGCCCCTGGAATGCGAATTTTAACAAGGGAGCCCCTCCATAAATGCAGATTTTACCCCCCTGAAAAAAAACCTGGCAACCCTGTTGCACATCCAACTTATTACTATTCAACAAATGCTAATTCAGAATATGGGGTAAGAATGTTAATTTAATGAAAATGAATGAGAAATGATTTAAAGATAAGAATATTATCAAAGGTTTGAGTCAAAATGCCATTTACTATGTCCAAAAACAACCCATGGTAGTACCAAGGTACATTTTTTTTTTTTTTTTTTTTCCTAGCTTTTTCATTCTTCTCTCTCTCTTTCCCACTTTTCAGACACTGCAGTGATCTCTCCACTCTTAGTTCTGGCTCTTAGCACCCTGCGTCTTTTGTGCTGTGCCCTCACTGTTGTCAGAGATAACTCTTAATGCAAGGCCACTGACAACACGGAGGAGAATTTGAAATATCAATATCCATCCTCTTCAGGGGGAATCTCAAGACTGATAGCTCGCAGCAGTGGCCTCAGCTGAGCCCGTCTGCCGGTAAGCGAGATGCACGGCTCATGGCACATAGCTTTGAATCTCTAGTCATTTAGCATGCCAGCTTTAGCCCAAGCCGAGTCCTGTCTGCAGCCCAGTCTTTCAGATGCGCTCAATGACCTTGAGCTGATGCCAGTCGGAGCCAGCAGCACTCTGGTGGCATACAAGCAGAGAGTGGGCAGGATAGAGAGGGAGAGAGAATTTCCAGACAGGAAATGCAGAATTGCTCACATTCTTCTCCCCCTGTATTAAATGAAAAGACCACATGAGAAAAGTCATGGAAATGAATTCTATCCAAAAAGCTGTTCAACACTGCTTCATATACTTAAGTGTATGCTTATAATATATAATAATATATAATAATGTTGGTTTGTCTGTGTGTGTATGTATGTATGTATGTATGTATATTATATATATATATATATATATATATATATATATATATATATATATATATATATATATATATATATATATATATATATATATATATATTACACTACTTTTTTTTTTTTTTTTTAACAAATTAATATTTTTATTCAGCATGGACGCATTTAAGGATGCATTTAAGTGTATTGTGTGAATGCAGAAATTGGATATGGTTCACTTTTAAAAGATGTAAGCTGGCTGTCAAACAAATACTGGGCTTCAAGACTTGCAGTGTAAATGTGGCCAAATTGACCAGAAGTGACAGTAAAGACATTTATAATGTTATAAAGATTTCTATTTCAAATAAATGCTTGATGAGAGAGACAAATTAATTGGTGCTCAATGTTCTTGATGTTTCTTGAGCAAGAAATCAGCATATTATAATGAATTCTGAAGAATCATGTGACACTGAAGACTGGAGTAATGATGCTGAAAATTCAGCTTTGATCACAGGAATAAATTTACATTTTAAAATATATTAGAAGAGAAATCAGATATTTTGAATTGCAACATTATTTTTTTGTACTTTTTTTTTTTTTTTTTGGTCAAATAAATTTGGCTGGTGAGCATTAGACTTCAAAAGCATTAAATTACAGACCTTTTGAACTGTAATGTATATTATGAATATTCACTGTATTGCCAAAAGTTTTGGGATGCCTGCCTTTACGTGCACATGAACTTTAATGACATCCCATTCTTAATCCGTAGGGTTTAATATGGAGTTGGCCCACCCTTTGCAGCTATTACAGCTTCAACTCTTCTGGGAAGGCTTTCCACAAGGTTTAGGAGTGTGTTTATGGGAATTTTTGACCATTCTTCTTGAAGCGCATTTGTGAGGTCAGGCAGTGATGTTGGCGAGAAGGCCTGGCTCACAGTCTCTGCTCTAATTCATCCCAAAGGTGTTCTGTCGGGTTGAGGTCAGGACTCTGTGCAGGACAGTCAAGTTCCTCCACACCAAACTCACTCATCCATGTCTTTATGGACCTTGCTTTGTGCACTGGTGCGCAGTCATGTTGGAACAGGAAGGGGCCATCCCCAAACTCTTCCCACAAAGATGGGAGCATGAAATTGTCCAAAATGTCTTGGTATGCTGAAGCATTAAGAGTTCCTTTCACTGGAACTAAGGGGTCAAGCCCAACCCCTGAAAAACCCCCCACACCATAACCCCCCCTCCACCAAACTTTACACTTGGCACAATGCAGTCAGGCAAGTACAGTTCTCCTGACAACCGCCAAACCCAGACTCATCCATCAGATCGCCAGATAGAGAAGTGTGATTTGTCACTCCAGAGAACACGTCTCCACTGCTCTAGAGTCCAGAGCGGCGTGCTTTACACCACTGCATCCGACGCTTTGCATTGCACTTGGTGATGTAAGGCTTGGATGCAGCTGCTCGGCCATGGAAACCCAATTCATGAAGCTCTCTACGCACTGTTCTTGAGCTAATGTGAAGGCCATACGAAGTTTGGAGGTCTGTAGCTATTGACTCTGCAGAAAGTTGGTGACTTCTGTGCACTGTGCGCCTCAGCATGTGCTGACCCCGCTCTGTGATTTTACGTGGCCTACCACATCGTGGCTGAGTTGCTGTTGTTCCCAATTGCTTCCACTTTATGATACCACTAACAGTTGACCGTGGAATATTTAGTAGTGAGGAAATTTCACGAATGGACTTATTGCACAGGTGGCAACCTATCACGGTACCACGCTTGAATTCACTGAGCTCCTGAGAGTGACCCATTTTTTCATAAATGTTTGTAGAAGCAGTCTGCATGTCTAGGTACTTGATTTTATACACCTGTGGCCATTGAAGTGATTGGAACACCTGAATTCAATGATTTGGAGGGGTGTCCCAATACTTTTGGCAATATAGAGTATAAAAATACATTAAATATATAAAAATATGAATATCAAATTATACAATAATTTATTTTAAAAAGCCACCACTGGATTTTTAAATCATTTTATAATTACATCATATTTTTAATATATTTATGGATTGCAGTTTCAAACATGAATGACTGTAAAGGTCATGGAAATTAATCAAAAGGTGTGGGAATCACAGGTTTCTGTCACTTGTGTGCACCTGACTTTGCAATTACTTTGCTGCTTTTGTGGCAAGAGTTACAATAAACTATAAACAAGCCCTCATTCCATGAAAAAAATACCAGCAAAATTGGATTCAATAAAAGCTTCAGATCTAGGAGTCAATAAACAACAGTACAGGCTTTAATAATGGAGTGAGTCAGAAACTCAGGCGGAGTAACCCAATGCAATGTTCCTGTTCAACCAACGCTCAGACGTCTTTCAGAAGCGCGTTCATTTTTTGTTATCACCCAGCCTGAGGAGGATGATTCATATTCTTTGAAATGCCACCGCTGCCAATTCTTCCACAACCTCAGGCGTTCACTGGCCTGCTTCATTGTTTGTTTCTCAATATTACACGCTCATGTTGTCAATAATAAACGCTGACAATTACTCTCTTCTAGCAAATTTCTTGCATGTCTTCAAGTCTTCAAACATCTCAGATTTATTCATGTCACTGCCCGTTAGCAGGTCACGTGTGTTGAATACAGACAGAACAGGTCTAATATTCAAAATCTGACCTGGTAACTTGTAGAGCTGTATGATTGATTATTAAAAGATTGTGATTTCAATTCAAACATGCTAAATGACAATGATTCGGCTATGTCTATTAAACCTTTGACAAGTACAATCACAGTGAACATTCAATTCTGTGTTGGCGATGCCTCTGAGCCAGAAAGAACAGTTGTCATGTATAGGTATGAAACGGCTTCACAAACAGTCTTTTCAACCATAAACACTCAGAGGCGGCCTTTGCAATTCGGAGGCCCGTTTCAAAGAATAAGTCGGAGGCCCCCCAATGAGAAAAAAAGACAGACAAAACATTGTTAAATAAAACAGAGATAAAGTAATTGCAGTCGCATTGCATACAGTGTTATCTCATATTTCACTCCTAATAGTCTATAAATGCGATCTATCTCTTTTAACTAGAGCAATTTTTACAATCACTAACGAAAACAAACAGCATTTAATCTTCGTCGCTCTCTCAGCCTCTCAGCTAAACTGAAATGATACTAAAACCATCAGAAGGTGGCAGCAAATCGTTGCCTTAATGAGTGAGTCATTGAATCATTCAGTCAAACAACTCGTTCAAAAGGCCTGATTCATTCAGGGACAAAGCAAGTGAGAGTGAGTCGTCGAGTCATTCTAGACCGATTTGTTCAAAAACGTGGATTCATTCAGTACGAAACTGAAACTGTATTGCCTGGAGACACACATTGGCTCTACTGTTTGGAACTATTTTCTTTGGCAAAATAGAGGAAAATTTGATAATATTGTCTACAATGTAGTTCACCTAATATTAACTAGACGTGCCGATATTTGATATATACGATATTTGATATATACGATATATCACGATAATGAATATGCACGACATTGTCATCGTGGGAACTTCAAAATACCGTGAATAATTATGACGAGTTATTAACATTTTTATAATACATTAAGAATATTTTCCCCATTAACCATATAAAATGCACAACACCGCTGTATTCTGCGTCAAAGGAAAATGCGCACTCACATGTAAACAAGCCCAACGTGCACGAGAAGCACGTGGTGAAACGAGTGAAGGGCTCTGATGGAGCAGAAGAAGTGCAGCGGTTACCCCGGAAACCCCAAACAAAGCAGCTGTGCTACTGAACAGTAATTACAATGCTTCAAACAGCCATTCAGTTTTTTGCATTCGCAATGTTGTTCATCACGGCACCAAATACTTAATACTTAAAGACTTAATGGGCTATTTATTTTCAAACTTAAACATTTTTATATTTTAGTCTGGACTACAACATGTCCTATAATGATTAAAAATGTTCTGATTGTTTGTTATTGTTCAGTAACACTTAGTGACATAAGGCTTCATTAGTTAATTCATTATTACCAAACTGACAATGAAAAATACTTATAAAGCATTTATTAATCTTAGTTAATGTTAATTTCTTAGTTAAAGTTTAATAACATTACTATAGTAAAAAGTTGTTACTATTTAATGGACCTGAGCTAAAACGAACAATGATTACTTGTATTTTTTTTTAACTAACATTAACAAAAAATACCTTCTGTAACAAATGTAGCTATTGCTCATTCTTAATCTTAGTTAATGCATTAACTAATGTTAAATAATGAGACCTTTGTAAAGTGTTACCTGTTGATCTTTATAATTCTTTTGCACTTTGATCTGTTTGAACCATTTTACGCTAGATTTTTTTTGTGTTATTGTATTTAAACGTTCAGAGTTCTTTTTGTTAAAAGAAAAAGTTCTGAAACCTGTTATACTATGACAACACTTTTTTGCAACTTATTTCAGTATCGTGATAATACCGTATACCGTGGTAAAAGCTTCAGCAATTATCGCAACATGAAAATTGGATACCGTCACATGCCTAATATTAACTTATTGTTTATTGAACTGTTGTAGAAGATCAATATCACATTTGCAGACATGCTCATATTTGGGAAAACAGCACACTTGCTTGTGTGGTATTGCTTATAAATATTTAAAACAGTAACATATACAGAGACATTTTTGCACCATATCTTGGATTTTGGGGGCATTTTTATTAATTTTAGTGAAATATTTGCTTCAAGCCCCATGTAATCCCTGACCCTGGTGTGTGAGCGGCATGTTGGCGGGGGGCACATTGTGTACAAGTGTCTGTAGTGTGTCCTATTTATCATTTTAGGTTTCAGAAGGGTGCTTGCGAGCGCCCTCTTTGTGGCTAACATGCGCCCTCAATGCACACTTTTGCTGACCTTGCGCTCAGTGTAGCCAATTAGGCTATTTTTAACACTGTTGCAGGGGGTTGTTTTTCACGTCCACGGCTTGAAGCGAATGCAGATTTTACCAACGGAACCCCACCAAAAACATCAATTTAACCCCCCAGAACGCGATGTTTACCAGGGGACCCCCCCTGAAATGCAATTGGGCTAGTTTTGAGTAGCAATTGAGGGCTGGTTTTGTTGTGAAAACCTGGCTACCCTGCTCGAGTTGAAGCAAGCTCTGCAGCAGACTTTTAGAGTCAAAGTGCCATTACGTCACCAAAGTATGGACTCGGAGGTAGGCCGCAAGAGCTTAGGGCTCCATTTGGGACAGGGTCCAGAGTGAGTCATTGAATCATCCATTCATTCATCAAAAGATTAAAAAAAAAAAAAAAAAAACTAATTTATTAGATATTTTTTAAATAGACTGCAGCAATTGTGTCAGATTCCTAGCAAATTACTTGTTATTTTGTTTGGTTGTCTATTCAAAATTGTGATCTCTAGACTAAAAAATTATGATTCTCAATTTCTCCAGAATTGTGTAGCTCTAATGACTTGTATTGCAACCAACCAAATCAAGAATGAATGATGTATGATATGTACCGGCTTGGTGTAAAATTAGCAGGTTAAACTGTTCTACAACTGTGTTTACCAGACACTAAGTTATGAAATATTTTCATTCCACAGTGTAACATGGCATAATGCAATAGAAATGTTTTGCACATTGTTGTTTACGAGCTTAGCGGCCGCAGTATGTTTGTAAAGATCTGTACGAATTTGTCCCTGCATTCCTCACTTAAGCATAGAAAGAAGTGCGTGTATGAAAACAGCCTCCTTATTCTTTAATGCTTACACTTATTAAGTTATAAATTTTCATATGCTGCATTGATAGGATGGGGTCTGATGATGTGTCGGCGGAGCTCATCACTCACAGGTAGTGCATAAAACGGTGAGCGATGTACCTCGCCGAGCCTTCGCGGACACAATTATGTCGTGCACTAGAATATACTGCTTTGATTTGGAGTGTAATGTTTGAATAATAGTCACTGGATATTTCATAACTTCATTCAAGGCCTTATTCCTAGTGCTTTTATGTGTCCCACTGCTTTTTCTCATAAGATTGTAGATCTTCAGGTTCCTCTCTCTCTTATGCAGTGGTGAAGAGAGTTGCCTTACAATTCACAGACATCCCAGGTGCTTTTAAACTGTTAGCCACTGTCACTTATTACTCCAATTATCTGTCCACAAAGGAAACGCATGCATCATAATGGGCGTGTGGCGCTCTGCGGTGGGCTTCAGTTGTGGTCCGCCGTTTAGGCGTAATTGGACACGAGCTGGTCTCTGTCTTATGCTGTAATGTACCGCGGCCCCACTGCCCTTGTTAGTGCACCATGGCTTTTTTCTTAAACAGATATGCTTTCTAAAATGTCATTACCCTTGTGCGTGTGTGTGTGGTTTTGTGTGTATTTATTTAATAACTGTTTTGAAGAATTGCCAAAAGGGCTTCCTAGAAAATGAGACCTGATGGTTCCTAAATCTCCATCTGTTTATATTGCGCTCTCCCTCTGGGCATCTAGAGGCTGATGGACCCGGAGCGCGGCAAGCGGTAATGGCCCACGGCTGCAGCCCAGCAGCTGACCCCGACACTATAAGAAAAGATGGTCCTAACAGACGGACCAATATAAGCAACACGTATTGATTTGTAAGTCTCTCTCTGCACTGATCCAAGAGCTCAGCGTTTCGTTGGGAAGCCCACTGCTTCTTTTAATGAACTTTTAAGTGGTAGTTCATCCAAACATTCATGTTGCCCCAAACCTGTTTATTATTCTTTCTTTATGTAATGCAAATGAGATATTTTGGAGATTCTCCAAGTGGATCTTTTCCATACAATGCAAATGGATGCGATTGAGACTTCAAAAAGGACCTAAAAAGTAAAAGTCTGTTTGACTCATGCTGTATTTAAAGTATTCTGAAGCCATAAAATATTGTTGTGTGAGGAACTGAATGTAATTTGGATCATTACCCTAGAAAAAAGTAATATATTTAAAATACATTTATTTTGACTAAGTATAGTTTAAATCTATTAACATATTTACTGACATATCACTTGAGACTTACTGATATAAAAATTAGAATTGAACTTTATTTTGAGTACAACTTGTGCACAATGCACACTTCTTAATATTAAGCCTAAATGTCACTATTGATAAGGATTTCATGATCTTTGAATAAAAATCTGTCTTTAAATGCAAGATATTTAAAGTGTACCTAAAGTATACTTGCAATAGTTCCATTTTAGCACAATCAAATATACTTAAGTATATCTTTAGTTGGACCTCAACATTATTTCCACACAATTAAAGTTCATTAAAGGATTAGTTCACTTCTGAATTAAAATTTCCTGATAATTTACTCACCCCCATGTCATCCAAGATGTTTATGTCTTTCTTTCTTCAGTGGAAAAGAAATTAAGGTTTTTGAGGAAAACATTCCAGGATTTTTCTCCATATAGTGGACTTCACTGGGGTTCAGCGGGTTGAAGGTCCAAATGTCAGTTTCAGTGCAGCTTCAAAGAGCTCTACACGATCCCAGACGAGGAATAAGGGTCTTATCTAGAGAAACCATCGGTCATTTTCTAAAAACAAGACATATACTTTTTAACTATAAATGCTCGTCTTGCACTGCTCTATGATCCACACGCATGACGTAATCACATCAGAAAGGTCATGCGTGACGTAGGTGAAAGTACAGATCCAGTGTTGACTAAGCCAAACGCCGTTACAAAAAAAAGGTAAAACTGATGCCGGATGATTTTGTAGTTTGAGGAGAAATGAGATGAAATTTTTAGCCCTACCGCGGTACTTCCGCCTACATCACGTGTGACCTTTCTAACGTGATTATGTAAAATGTGGCGCATCCAGAGCTAGTGCAAGATGACCATTTGTGGTTAAAAAGTATACATTTCTTTTTTTTTTGTTGTTGTTGTTAAATGACCGATCGTTTCTTTAGATAAGACCCTTGTTCCTCGTCTGGGATCATGTAGAGCTCTTTGAAGCTGCACTGAAACTGACATTTGGACCTTCAAACCTTTGGTAACTGTTGAAGTCCACTATATGGATAAAAAAAAACCTGGAGTGTTTTCCTCAAAAACCTTAATTTCTTTTCAACTGAAGAAAGAAAGACATGAACATCTTGGATGACATGGGGGTTAGTGAATTATCAGGATATTTAATTCTGAAGTGAACAACAAAATTAGTTGTTACAATTTAGCAGACTTTAAGTATACAAGTTTAGTATACCGAAAGTACAATTGCAAGATATTTTTTGAGTACATAATATGTAAATGTATTTGTAGCATACGACTAAAAAAAGTCTTTCAAATACATTGTAGTATATAGGGTATTCACTGAAAATGAAATATAGTTCTCAAAAACATGCTTTTGTACCATTCCTGAATTACTCATAAGATACTCTGGCAAGAGATTGCATTTCGATTAGGATTTTCAGCTAATAACAATTTTGATCTGTTCCTCACACAGCACCATTGTATGACTTCAGAAGAAATATTTTGCTTTTATTTGTCATTTTTGAGTCTGTCACTATTCACTTTCATTGTTTGACAAAGAACAGCTCTGCTGACTATCTCTGTAGGTATGTAGGAAGAATGAAAGTTTTGAATGACTTGGATTGACTAAGTGATGGCAGAACTATTATTTTTTTGGGTGAACTATCCCTTTAAACGTTAAACCATTGCGGCTGGTCTCAGATCAGTGAAACTAGAACATTACTCTTGTCGGAGTCTCTTATCAGTCATTCAGAAATGCTTTTGAGAACTTCATGCAAAATAGTAATCAAGATTTTAACCTTTCTGAATAAGCTGGCCTTTTAGACAAACACAAATCACAACCAGTATTCCTCCTATCCAGTGTATTGTTCTTTCCCCATAAGGTGTCAACATTAAGTGTACTTGTGTCAGATTTTAGGTTAAGTACTTGTCCATGAGAGACACAACTGCACTTATGCCGCACCGCATCAGGATTTATACCTTCCACTGCCTCTTGATAAAAGGGGGTCATCCACTTCATAAAATACGACCAAATCCCTCAGTAAAACGGCATTCTGTAGTCAGGCAGTCTGCTGCAATACTAGTGAGATTGGTTAATTGAGTCTGTGACTGTCCTGTCATGCTTCAGGATAAACACAATGTCATAATCACAAAATGACAAGGTAGTTATATAAAACACTGTGGTTTTGATTTGGTTGTTACAGGGTTGCACAATTACGATAAGAATCATAACTCGCACAATTTTAGCTTTTGGTTCTTTTTGAGTTTCAGATGAATTTTCAGCACTCATTTTTGTGTTGTATCTAAAAGTAAGTGAAACATAAAACACATTTGTGGATCAGACCATTTAAAACACATGTTGTTACTGGTGTGTGTGTGTGTGTGTGTATATGTATATATAGCAGACCTAAATTAAATGATGTAGTCAACATTTTCATTATTAGATACTTGGAGCAGCTGTAATCATCTCAGTTTTTTTTTTTTTTTTGGATTAATTGTGCAGCCCTATTGTGTCATTGTCTCTGTCCTCCGGTTTGATGGGAGTTTAAAGCTCTTCGCTCTTCTTACCTGATTATCCTTTTGGTTCTTTTTCTACAGTAGATTTTAATTCTACTGTATTGATTGTCCGTTTAATTGGAGGCTGTGGCCACTTCATTGGTAATGAGTCAGAAACTGTTTATTGATGGAAGCGTTTATTGATCAGAAACATCCATTGATGTAAATTATGCCCACAAGCGACGCTTTAAATGGCCCGTTTAAATAGAGCGCTGGTGAATTCTCCGAGGCAGGCCGCGAGCTGTGGATGTGATTGTGTTTTTGCCTGTTTGGCCAGGGATGCAGGCAGAAATGAGTTTACCGCAGTGTTATCAGTCAGAGCCCACATCCGTCAGCGCCTGCCAACATCCTGCCAACTCCTCTGAGTCTAGACCGACCCGATCCCCTCCAAGACCCCAGAATATCACATCCATGACCCTTTCACTTTGTACATTTCTCTCCTGCAGCTCACAATGCCTTCCTTTTTTAAGCTCTGTTCCAAAAGCTAGTGAGCTGTCTTGCTGTCTCTCTCCTACTGTCTATGTAGGCAGCAGTGTTATTTTAGTATTATTTACATACTATTATAGTATTTAATACTTTTTTTTGAATAGGTTTTTTATATTTTCAGTTTAAGTCTTAGTTATTCTATTATTTGTATGTCAGCTTTAGTTTAGTACTTTAACTTCAGCTTGTTTTTCATTTAGTTATATACACTACTGTTCGATGACAAAGCATTACTCCAGACTTCAGTGCCACATGATCCTTCAGAAATCATTCTAAAGGCCCGTTCACACCAAGGACAATAAAATAAAGATGTATTTCTGAAAGTGAAACAATAACAACAATAATTGGGGTCAATTTCAGAACATTTTTTTTTTCCCCAGCTGATGAATGATAAAAACATTAGCCGGGTTTCCATTACAGATTGCGCAAAACTTTTGTCATTATTTTCTGAATGTTGATTTTAAAAAAAACCCTTGCGAAATGACGGCATTTCCGTAAAGCCCCTTATACTTAGGAGTGGCCACGTATGAGGTGTTTCTGGGTGTTTCTTCCTCATATCTGCTTCAAGGTCTTAATAAATTGTGGCATTTCTTCGTTGCTTAGAATCCAGTATTCCCATAATTCTGTTGTCTTTTAGAAGTTTAATAAAGAACTCTGTCCAAACATACCGCGTCATCTTTAAAGAATGATCATGTGACCTGTAAATGTGAAAAAAAAAAAAAAAACTGTTTCCGTTCCATTTTTGCTAAATATTCCTTTTTCGAATTGCCTGAAAAACCACCTAATGCGAGCGTAAAAACTTTTTTGCAACATATGGGATTTTTTGTGTGAAATTGATGCGTTTCCATTGGGCTTATTTTCAATTCGCAATTACAGTTTGCGCGATTTAAAGAGTGATGTAAACACTGCTACAGACAGCCAATCAGAATCCATTCTGCTTTAAGAGCTTGAGCATTTAAAGCGGCAGACGACAAAGCAGCGGTGCACACTTATAATAAGCAGAAAAATATCGTCCCCTGGTGTGGATGCTAATATAGTTATCGTTGTAGTTATCTTTATAGTTCTTGGTGTGAATGGGCCTTAATATGCTGATTCGGTGCACAAGAATTTTTCACAACTGAAAAAGCTGTATTGCTTATTATTTTTGTGGAAATCGTGGTGCTTTTTTTTTTTTTTTCTCAGAATTCCTTGATAAATAGAAGTTCATGAGAACAGCATTTATTTGATACAGAAATCTTTGTAAAAGTCTTTACTGTCACTTTTTATCATTTTAATGCATCCTTGCTGAATAAAAGTATTAATTTCTTAAAATTTAACTTAAGTGCGTGTCATTTTCTTGTCCAAAGACCTTAATAATAATAAAAAACAATAACATGACATCCAAAGTATGTAAGGTAGTACAACTAGATCTCTTTTATTGAATCCAAAAGGTTTTAATTATATTTTGCTACATATAAAGGTATTTTAAAGATTTTGAAGTGTCAAAAGGTAATTCGGTTTAACTGTCCAAAGGCCAATACAGCCACTTCATTTGTGATTAAAATATCTTAAAATGTAATAAATGTATATATTTTTATAATATCAACACAGTGCAAAATTGTATTAAAATTATGTGTAGAAGTCGTTGCTTTGTTATGAGAAAGAATGTCTGGAAAAATGAATTTTATTGATGTCATTCGGAGTAACCAATATAAAGGGACCATTTTGGATCAAGTCATGCGGTCAATATCATGTGACAGGATGTGACATCATTCAGACACCTGCAAAGGATCACATGGTCGTGAAGCAAAGTAACTAACTCTCTTTTAACTATTTGAAAAATTTTCACTTGCTCATACGCATGTCCCGAAACATCAGGTCATTCGGTGCAACCGCTATAAAACATGGAAAATGTTGTGATATTTTAAAAACTTGTACTAAATATAAAATGCAAGCTAGCTAGCTAGATATCAGCCTGTTAGCATTGTTTGAAAATATTGTCATTCAGTAAAACCAAAATTTTGGTTAAACCGAATGACTTTTTTGGTGACAAATTTTGTCCATTTTGTAAAAAATGATAAAAGAAGTGTTAATTGATTATAAAAACCACATAATCTCATTATTAACACTTAATAAAACCTCAAAATTAATTATATCTCCATTGTTTTTTTACACTTTTAAAAACCTTTAGTCAATGACCCATATATATGGGTCATTAGTGTGTGTATATATATATTAGTTAGTCTTTGTTCTATATAGTTAGTATATTTATCCACCATCTTGGATTTATGTTTCACATAACTCTTCACTGGGATTGCCGTCTCTGTGAAATGTGATGCCTTAGGTTATAACGAAGCAGCATAATTAAGTATCCACCTTTTGAAACAGCCTTTGCGTCAAAGCCTGCCTACGATGGCTTAAAAATCCGCCTCCTTAGGCATCTTGGTAGGTTTTGGAACAGAGCATTTGTCTCTCTCTCTCTTAGTCACTGTTTTACGTCTTTTCTCTTGATGTAAAGACAGAAGAAGAAAATGGGGGGAAAAAGCTAAGGATAAAAGAGAAGCACAATTGGGTTGTGTTGATGCTGCTCTTTGTTCCTTGGTGTGCAGTTTGCTCTGGAGCGATTCATCATGATTATCTTGTCGTAGGCAGGTAATGTCACAGGCTGGACCGGGGCTATTTATGGAGCCGCTGCTGCAGCCGGTGCCCTGTGCTTGGCAGCAGCCATCCCTCTCCAGGCCAGGCACACATTCTGCATGGTGACAGCTTCAGGACAGAGGGATCGAGGGATGGATCAAAGAGAGGGAGAGACACATAGATAGATGGAGAGAGATGGATGCAGAACGAGATGGTTCTACCTGCAGGTGACGGTTACAGTTAAATGACCACATGATGCAAACAATGTCCCTGAAAATGAGTCCTGCCAGTGGAACAAGCAGCCCAGCGGAAACATCAGCCCGCTGGGGACAAACTGAACTGGAGGAAGACAACTCATTCAATCACTGCTATCAGAAAGCTCTTGGGTTTGGCTATACACAGGGCTTTGTTTGTAAATGAATTATGGATGTACTATATGTTATACATGGGGTGGTTGTAGTTTTGAAAATTCACTTATTTTTTTAGTTCTAGTTATTCAGAACTGAACACTGATAGACAGATTTATTTATTTATTGTTTCAGTATTTTATCTTCAAAGTTCAAGCTCAAGTTTCATTCATCAGCTTCAAACAATACTGCAAGTCTTGCTGACAGTAATGAGCTTTGAAGCACAATATCAGTTATCATAATTAAATTCATTGGTTGTCATAATGTATTTTTTAATTTGGATAATTAATTGTTCATACTCAATACCCCTATTTTTTACATTTAAATTACATTAGATGTCATTTAACGCTCAATTAAAGTTTAATTTTCAAAAACATTTAACATTTTACATCACTATTAAAAAATATCAAATCTCATTATATAGTCTCAAAATGAAAATCTAGTTTTTATACTGTTCAGTTAGATAAATGCACTTGTAGCATTTAAATGTATTTCTTTTTCTTTTGACTTTTAATTTTAGACAATATACTGTATAGTGACAATCTATCGTTATTAGCCATAATATGAAAATTGTTTTTGTAAATATTAATATTAATTAATTTCTCATTCCTGTCAGGGCCAGAGGCCACAATAGGTTTTTACGATAGATAACTTTGATACGATACCATACTGATATTTTTAATTATGATCTCATAATTTTTTTGATAATTTGGGTCATATTGGTGCAGTAGCACAGGGAGGCTTTATTTGAAAATGAACTAAATTTGCAAAAAAAAAAAAAAAAAGAGTAAACATTCAGTAATAAAATGAGAACAAATAAACAATTTGAAATAAATAGATTTGAATAAAGAGACTGAATAAAGATTTGAATATTTTTTTTTTTTTTAGGTGGGTCTAACAGTTGGCTAGTATTTAGATAAGAAACACAAGAAAATAAAGTAATAATGTAAAAATAACACTGGATAATTAAATTAATTAATTGAAAATTAAATACAAATTAATGCTTACAATTAAATTTACAAGAGCAGGGAGTGATTCTTTTTGTCGTTTATTTCGCAGCATGTTTATTAGGCTGCTGTCACTTTAAGAGCATATGTGCGGATCCAATGTACGGTTACACAACATGCACTGTTTTTCTCAACTATTTATGTTTCCAAACTGACTGTGTTTACCTGAATACTCAGCAAGATGGGCATTTAGACAATGTTGTGTGTATTTGACTGTTTAAAATCGGCATGAAACGAAAGTTGCGATTGAGTGAAACAGCATTTGAAATGAGAGGGCGGGACATGATTTCGTCCTTCTGGAATTTATTGGATCGTTGGAAGTTGGGCATTGCTAACAAAATGGAGGCAGATCTGAATGCCAGTTTGCAGTCAGTTGTGGGGGATTTCTCTCCACCAGACTCACCGTCAGCACCCTCACATTAAGACCTTTTATTTATTGAGGATGACGACGACGAGGACGATTAACGGAACTAAATAGCGAAAGCATGTGAGAGAGAGAGAGAGAGAGAGAGACTGACTGACTGACTGAGTGCATCCTCCATCAAGGTTAAGTCATTCATTTAAAAAATTAGTTTGCAATGTCCAAAGAGTATGACCAAAGATCAACACGCACATTCGCAAATTTCTATATATCCTAATTATTGTTAATATGTAATTCATTTTTCCAGGAGCTCTTTGCTTCTACCTTCAATTAAATTGCTAACAGTGATTGTATATTAATCGCCTAAATTATTACATTATTAGCTAACTGCATTCTCCAAATTGTAATGTTGACATGCATTCTCTGTAAAGCTGCTTTGAAACGATATGTATTGTGAAAAGCGCTATACAAATAAATGTGAATTGAATTGAGTAATATTGTCGTAATATCCTAATATCCTTTCAATGTTTAAGGGTACTGTACTCCCCAATGACTGGCATCAGCACTGATTAATGCATTGATCTCTATAAAGTGAAGCATCAGCTTCAGTGTTCCCCCACTTACCCAGCGACAGCGTTTATCCCTGCGTTTAAACACACAACATTGTCTAAATGTCCTTTTTAGGGAGTATTTGAGGTAAATGCAGTCAGTTTGGGAACATAAATAGTTGAGAAAGACAGAAACATGTTGTGTAACCGTACATTGGATCCGTGCTTATGCTCTTAAAGTGACAGCAGCCTAATAAACCTGCTGCCGTCGTGTTAATCATCACTTGATCTGCTGGCAGTTCCAGATAGCTCCGCCCTCGAGTCATTGCATGTGACAGGAAGAGACAATGAGTCGTTTTGTGGGGGAGGGGAGGTGGACGTTTTTGATTAAAGATTATGAGAGCACATTAATTTGAACAAAATAATGAAGTGCACAGATAAATTATCTATAATAAATACTATAATATTCCATACAAAAATAAGAATTATCCATTTTGATTTCATTGCGACTTTAAGCACAATGCGCCATGAAAAACAACTCAATTTTGTACTCGCGAGCTGTTTGAGAGGCGGCTTTATGTGCATGACACTTATATAGATCAGTGGTACACTCGCTTTTGGTGTGAGCTTGAAACCTGCGGAAATGACAAATTATGCGCTATTCAACCGGAGCGAATGAGACAAGTTGATAGATTGATAGATGGATAGATGCACTTGTAGCATTTATATTATTTATCTTTGTTTTATTATTTTCAATTTTAGACAATATATAGTGATGAGTACTCTTAATATCGACCATTTATCATTATTATTACCATAATATGAAAATCTTTTTGGCTTATCAAAATTTTAACATTGCCGCATCCCTGCATTAAATGTATCTTTGCTGCTGTGTTTAACAAAACTAGCACTTATGTGGATTTTATTGTTGATGTACATTTGTTGATGATTGCTTAAATTGAAGCAGGTTTGTGGAGTGTTTTCTTGGAATGTGTATGTCGTGATTTGGACTTTTTTGTGTGCGTTTTCCATTTCTTTATGTAAGGTGTGCAGAAGAATGTGGAATGCCTTTGAAAGTTTGATGAAGGTCTGGGTGCCCAAGTGTGCCCTGGATAAAACCTGCCCAGAATGCTGAATATTGCATACAAGATCCTTTTAAAAGCACAAATCCAGCTAGTCATTAACCAGAGAGGCAAAACAGGGCAGAGCCGGGCCAAGGATGATGCTTCGGGCCTTTAGTGCGCATATACGTGTGCGTCTGCACATAAAAGAAAGAGACTGCGAGACAGAGATTGTTTCCACATGAATTTGTGAGAGTGTGGTGTGAGTATGCATTAATATACTTTATTTGTCTCTCCATATTTTCCATGTTTGTGCTGCATGGTCCATCATTCTCTGTGATTTTCGTGCCTTTTTGATGATGTGCTTTTAAAGTTGCAGACTGTCTCTACACGTCTGGCCCTCCAAGGGAAGGAACGTTGTCTTATAAATATGGATTGTGTTTTCCCCACCTCAGATTCCTGCTCTGATAGTGTAACATATGACCACTTGAAAACCCTACGCCTGCTATAAATCTATCCTAGCCTTTGGCCCTGACAGGAACGGGAAATTAATTAATATTAATATTTATGGCAGAGTGACAGTTACTTCCTCCCGGCGAGAATTCAGATCCGCTCCTCGGTGGCTCGTGAACGAAGCCCAAGCGATATAGACCGCTGTTCATTTGTCTCTGCCCGGGATTCTTTGCTCCGTCAGGGAAAGTCTTTAGCAAACAGAGCAGGACATCATTATGGTGTGGTCCGTGTTTCAACCCCCCTCCTCCTCCCAATCTGTTTTGGCAGCTCCCTGCAACTAGACTGGAGCTGATCTGTGAATGTGTTTATCTCCGCTTGACCCTGCCTCTCCAGAAGATATTTGTCCTACGCTGCTCACACCTTCCCTTGACCTTGGCTGCCGCGACCATTAATTACGTGGCCCGTGCCGCAATCAACTTTCGCATCAGCACTTAGACAAAGGACACACGCATGCCGAGATAAACAGAGCCGTTCGCTTCGCTCTCCTCGCTGGGTCAAATGCCCATTTAAAACATCTGAAGCAGCTCATTACCTACAAAGTGCTGTGTTTTGGGTGGGCATAGATACTCGCCACTTAACCCATTATGAATTGTTTTCAAATTATCCAACCATTTATTATGCTGCCAAGCAGCCTGTGAAGACAACTGCATCATATTAAACCGTTTCTGGTGTTGTTCTGGCAATAATTTGCTTTGATTATATGCAATTAGCAGATGTTTTGTATCCAAAATTGCTTGTACTACTGTATGATTGTAGCATGTGATGGTATACCATTTTGCAGTGTCATTTAGAGATATATTTGTGCAGCTAATATTGTGCTTATATCTGTTATTTTCGGTTTCAAGGGTTGTGAATGTGGCTTATCCAATCAGATTTAAGAATTAGAACTGTCTTTTTTTTTAATCATGTTAATGTAACTCTTTTTTTTTTTTTTCTTTAACCCGAGCGTTTCATAATATTTTAAGCAGTAATATCAGGCTTGTCCTGTTGTTATGAATAGTTTAATGATCTTACTAAGATTATTTTGATTTTTTTTTTTTTTTGATAAATAAAAATGATTTTTTAAAAATGAGTTGTAAATATTACAGATTGTTGGAGTAAATTTGACAAAAATACTATTTCAGGCTTTCTGCCTCAATTTTACATTTAATTCAATGTGTTACTTACCGTTTCTTAGAAATTGTTTGTAAATTTTATAAATAATTAGTTAAAATTTTCAAAATATATAATATATTTATATTTATACAGTGCTGTTTGAAAGTTTGTGAACCCCTTGCAGAATCTGCAAAAAGGTAATAATTTTAACAAAATAAGAGGGATCATACAAAATGCATGTTATTTTTTTGTTTAGTACTGTCTTGAATTAGATATTTTACATAAAAGATGTCTACATATAGTCCACAAGACAAAAAAAAAATAGTCCCTCAGTTGTCCTCAGTGTGAAAAGATGGACCTCAAAATCATACAGTCACTGCTGGAAAGGGTTCAATTATGCAAAAGGTGTTGGAAAATTAAAGAATTTGTGAGACCTGGAGGATTTTTCTGAAGAACGTTGGACAGTTTAACTGTTCAGGACAAACAAGGGACTCATGAACAACCATCACAAAACAAAAAAACAGTCGTGGATCATCCAGGTAACCACACACAGTATAAGAATCAAGGGTATGTAAACTTTTGAACAGGGTAGTTTTTATAAATGCAGCTTTTATTTTGTCTTGTGGACCAAATGTAAACATCTGTTATGTGAAATATCTTATTCAGGACAGTACAAAATAAAAAATAACATGCATTTTGTATGATCCCTCTTATTTTGTTAAAAATAATTAACATTTTGCAGATTCTGCAAGGGGTTCACAAACTTTCAAGCAGCACTGTACATTTATATACCATTACTCATACCATATATAAGATTTGTCATTCTGCCAGCATTATAATACCCTTATGACAGACAATCCCTGTGGAACGAACTAGGTTAAGCGCCTTGCTCAAGGGCACCATGGTGGTAGATTCATGGATCAGCATGTCTGGCCTTTGAACCAACAACCTTTAGATTACCACAGTGCAGATGTTTTACATCACTCCTATTAGTATCATAACCTTTAGCTTTTAGGCAAGGGTTAAATTGAATTGTGTTCCATAATGGCATTGTGACATGTTTAATTCAAAATTGGCTGTTTGTTTTGGTGCAGTCGACACATTCAGTGTCCATTTAGTGGGTTTCTCAATCAAATAACTCTTTAAATTACATGCATACATAAGCATTATGCTTCCCACTAGTGCGGACTATGGTAGAAGCATCATACATTTTTTTTTTTTTTTTTTTTTTCTCCACGGTTCTCTGTTCCCCCACACACAGCAGATGTGCGCTTCACCTCTCTCTGGCCTATCCTCCGTTCCAGGTAAATTGCTAAATAAAATGCAAAATGTCTGATATCCTGATAAGCAGTAAAAAATGTGATAACACTTCAGTATGGGAAACAATTACCACTTTTAACTAGTTGCTTATTAGCCTGAATATTGACTGTTTATTAGTACTTATTAATGCCTTATTCTTCATGACCATATTCTACATCCCTTAATCCTACCCAATACCTAAACTTAACAACTACCTAACTATTAACAAGAAGTAATTTGGAGTTTATTATGGGAAAAGTCATAGTTAAAGGATTAGTTCACTTCAGAATTAAAATTTTCTGCTAATTTACTCACCTTCATGTCATCCAGGATGTTTATGTCTTTCTTTCTTCAGTCGTAAAGAAATGAAGGTTTTTGAGGAAAACATTCCAGGATTTTTCTCCATATAGTGGACTTCACTGGGGTTCAACGTGTTGAAGGCCCAAATATCAGTTTCAGTGCAGCTTCTGTCAGTGAGTTTCATATTTATAAAATATAAGCCCACAGCACACCAAACAACATATATTATGCCTGCATAGAGCATTTGTAAGGAAAATAGGCCTACTGGCGGGCGAGAACGCACGTTGCAAGCACGTTTCTCTTACAGCGCATCCTGTGCAATGATGAATCACGCGAATGTCCGTGCAATGGGCGCGCATAATTAGCTTTAGCGCTTCCGAATTGTATGGAGGATTATTTTATAGAAGTTTTGAGTGGTGTGTGTATGAGAGAAAATGGAAACAAGCAGAATATGGTTGTTTCTGACGGTGCGTGTCCACTGGTGTGGAGCGAGCGTATTCAGTTCATTCCTATGGAAGTTGAGCATCTTCAGGCAAGCGAGAGTGAAGCTCAACTTCCATATGAATGAATTGAAAACGCTCGCTCTGCTCCGCGCCGGTGGACACAAACCGTAAGCACAAGCAGCGTTATCTCGCAACTGCGGTTAAAAATAAGCTCAGAATTGATTCTGAAATTCTCAGAATCGTTGAAGAGAGAATCGCGATTCTCCCACCCCTAGTGAATATGTGTTCCCCATACTAAAGTATTACCAAAAATTGTATCACTAAAAATGATTTGGACCCACTTCTATCAAAGCAAAGAGAGTGACAAACGTGTGTGCTACATGTATCTGTTAATTTTTATACTTATTTTATTTCAATTTTTTGTTCTTTAGCGTATATGTTTGTATACTACTTAATATTTATCCACATTTTAGGTTTTTTTCTCTTCAGAATCTCAGTTTAATCACTGCTTTTGGACACACCAGTTTAGCATTAACATAAAATGCTTATCTGGTGCAATGCAAAAGGAGTTAACAAGTGTTATGTTCATTCATGACTTCGTTACTTTGTTATTCATGACACTTTGAGTGAGTGAAAGAGTCTGCGGCGACGAGTGGCAGTCTAACATTGTTTGATCGGCACGATGGGGAAAAGAAACACGGCAAATGAATAGTTTGTCCCTTTGAAGCATCATGGAACTCGCAATGTCAGAATGTCATTCTTATTCCTTATTTCTTTCGTATAATTGCGAATGCATTGATGCACACGTTAAATGGTATTTTTATGTGACACTGGGACAGTTGCTTTATCGTAATGCACAATTCCTCAAACGCTCACCTTTTTATCCTTCAAGCTTCAAAAGTGCGCTTGATCAAAATCTGCAGTTAACTGAAGCATCAAATAGAAATATAAACAGTGGCCTGTCATTCAATTTCCATTGGAAATGCAGCGTGAGGGGGGGAAAAAATACTCAGGCGGGTGCTTAATGTTCTGGTGATGGAAAGCAAAGTAAATAGCTAGAATGGTTTTTCATCACGGTTTTATCTCTTTTCTCTTCGTACTTACCTCCAGGCTTCAAATCGGATGTACAAACTACATACTAACATCAGAACTCTTAAAACAAGTCATAAAGTATAAATGAAGCATATAGTGCACTTTGCGAGCTTGCGTTTCCTTCCATTTTTGTTTTTTGTTTTTTTTTGCAATAATGTGAGATAGCATAACCGTAGATATAATAACCGTTATGGAGACCATCATTTCTCTCACATCATGTACCTCATCATGCATTTTCTCCATGCATCCAACCAGAAATTTAGTAATAGTCAATTTGCTGTGTGAGTTTTTGAACGTTAAAAGCCTGTGTGGATTGGATGGTGATTATTGTGATAGCCATCATTTTCCCAACAATGTTCTCTCAGTGCATTTGTGTGACAGAGCCATTAATGGAAACCTGTTTACTTTAAACTGAGGTGAAGGCAGGAGACAGCTTTCAGATAAATAGCTTGTTATCGCTCTCTCACTCACTCCTTCACCCTCACTCTATCGTTTCCTCTCTCTCCCTTCATTTTCCTCCCGTTCTACCTGCATCTGTATGGACACAAAGCCTTGAAGAAAGATTGGTGATACTATAGGCAGGCACTTAGCAGGAGGTTGGTGGCTGTTAATTTAAGAATGAGGGCCATTTGCTAATGTTGAGCGCTTATAGTCGCATCACAGGGTTCAAGCTCTTAGACGAATGGATGCTGAGAGCAATCTAGAGATGAGAAATTGTACAATCAGTACATCAATATAACCGCATCCTCCCCTTCTCAGCGACTGTGACAGATGGGACTAGAAAGAGTCTTAAAGTGAAAAGGTGAAGGATTGACTATCAAAAAGGCAACACGCTATATATTGACTAAGGCCACGTTCACACAGCAGCAGAATACGGTTGTCAGTCCTGTATTTGAGTCCTTAATACGGTTACGTTCACACACAGTACGGTTATTTATGGGTGTGACAACCGCATTCTATAACCGAACTCACACCCGTAAATTTTCAGGACTCACAACCGCATTCTCAGAATTTTTTCGCTGTGTGAATGGAACCGCACTGGACAACTAGTTGTCGGTCGTGTCACACAGTGCGAGAGAGCCGGTGTTTTGTGTGTGGTTTCACTTTCGGTAACTTACAGCGACAGAGATGTGAGCTGTGCATCATCGTAAGGTGTTAGATCCAATCACTGTTTTCCACCGGAGCAGCCCCCGTAAGTTTTGTGTTTCTTTTCCAAATTCAAATACCGTGTCATGCGCGAGACGTTGCAAAGGACACGACACGCGAGTGCAACGGTTAAACACTCCGGCTATCGCGTGTTTACATGCTGCTGTTGGTTGTCTCTCTTGTCATGTCAAAAGTGATGAGACTTTTCAGTTTAATGGACGTCGTCATCTTTAATATTACGTTGGTCACTGTCGTTATGGTTACTAGTAAGAGAATACGGGCTTGACTCTCGTTGCACGTTCATACAGACAGTGTTCCAGACGCTGCTGTAAGTCTCTGTGTGAACGGGACATTTCGAGACTCACGCCTGTAAGTAAATACGGTTGTCAATCCCAAAAACTGACAGTGTGAACGTGGCCTAAGTGTTGCAATCAATAGTTCTGCCACTAGTTGACTATCAATATCTGAGAGCTGCACATGGGAAAGTTTAAAAAAAAAAAAAAAAAAATTGTTTTTATGTAAAAATATATGATACTTTTTTTTTTTTTGTCAAAGCAAATTTATTAAATTGTTTAATATATCTAATTTTAAAAACTTATTTGTTTTTATAATATATACACTACCATTTAAAAGTTTGGAGAACAGTTATTTGAAACTGTCATATTTCACAATATTTTTGTTTTCATGTTTTTAATCAAATAAATTCCACCTTACTGAACAAAAGAAACTTCTTTCAAAAACCATTTTTAAAGAACTTACCAACCCCAAACTTTTGAACGGTAGTGTATTCATTGTTCATTGTTAGTTAATTTTTACTGTTTTACTGTAAAAAAAAAAAAAAAAAATATTTGTTTATATATTTTTTTACCCTGGACCACAAAACCATAAATCAAACAGGTATATTTGTAGCAATTGTATGGGTCAAAATTATTATTTTTCTTTCTGTTCCATGAATATATTTTGTAAATTTCCTTCTATAAATATATAAAAAATGTATTTTTGTGAGTGGATATGCATTGCTAAGGACTTCATTTGGACAACTTTAAAGGCAACGTTCTTAATATTTTGATTTTTTTTTTTTGCACCTTCAAATTCCAGATTTTGTATCTCGGACAAATATTGTCCTATCCTAACAAACCATACATCAATGGATAGCTTATTTATTAAGCTTTCAGATGATGTATAAATCTCAGTTTCAAAAAATTGACCCTCATGACTGGTTTTGTGGTCCAGGGTCACATTTAGTATTGTTAAATACTTTTATTAGTGGTAAGAAAAAAATAAAAGGGTTTCTAAAAAATTATTTTGTTACATTAAAACATCATTTAACACACTAAAAAATAAGTGTTGACTCAGAAAGCAACAGTATGTATCTTTTTTGATAACTTCTAATGAAATTACGTTCCACCAAAAAACTTCATTTAAGATAAAGAAACTGAATAATTTGTAGCATGAACACAATTTAAGTTTTTTTTAAGTTTAAGTACACAGCTATCTTAGCACATGCTAAATGTTCATTAAATTAACATGTTAAATAAGTAACACATGCTAAATAAGATATTACTTGTCACTGGCATTAGCGCAGTCATTGCTTGTAGAGTTAATGTATTGTTTACCTTCATGTATCAACTCTTCAGCACAGTGGTAACCACAAAAACTTCAACGTTCTGGAAACATTTAAATGTCAAACATAAAATTAAACACTAACAGGTCTTTCCCTTCACAAAAAAAAATAAATAAATAAAATAACACTTAGTTTCATTTATCCAGCCCAATGCAAAGCATGCTGGTCACTAGAAATCTACTGCCCCAATTTTCAAAGTTATCAAGACAGTTTCATTAAGTTACTACAACTTAATTTTTAATAAAAATCAATTAACGCAGAAATTTGAGTTTAAATGACACACTATATTAAGTTAATGTAATTATAAACATTATTACCTCAACAGAACTCAACAAAATAATGTTTGCAACTTAAAAGGTTTAATTAAATCAATAAATTTTGAATTTTTAACTAAATTGTGGTAACAGGTCCCCTGAATGACTTCTTAGAGTGATTTCAACCATCAAGTTTGCAGTGAAATGTTGCTCCTTTCTAGATGTTTCTCAAACCTTATGTGGCTGAAGTAGCTTCAGTAGATTTACTTTCTTGGAGTGTTGGGTTTCTTTTCGCAATGATTCTTCAGGTTCTTTGAAAAAGTTTGGGTTTTTAACACAAAAATGCTTTACATTTTCCCTTATGCAGCTGTATATGGTTACATTGCAGCTTTTGCACAGTTTTGTAGATAAAGGATGTAACACAGCTTCTGACTGACAAATCTCTCCCTGTATTTATTCATTTATGGACCTGCAATGTTTCTTGAGGAAAGATTGTTGGCAGGCTTCTTGAGGGGGAAAAAAAGAGACGACAGAGACTGGGGCTGCTGGACGCAGAGAATGGAAGAAAGGACGTTATAGTTTAATTTTATTTTTCCATTTGCTTTAGTCCCCAGAGCTCTGTGGCCATCTTCAAAGCCATTGTTCCCCCTCTGTTTTTCCAGCGAGTGCCATATTCCTCTCGCTGACCCCGGGGAGAGCGCTTCCTGCATTAACTTTGCAAACACAGTCGGGGATAGCCGCCAGGGCCAAGCGCAAATTGAATTCTTTTTTATCTCTTTAAAGGCGGGACGGGAGGGAAATAACTAAATAGCCCTGTGTTACGAGCCAGTGTCTGTGGCAGCATTAGTCCTTATAGCTGGAGCAAATTGACTTAAATTAGATCATGGCCAATTTGGTGAAGGTCACACAGTGGGTCAGGAGCTATACCTGAAGGCATGGATCCACCTGGAATCATCTCTGCCAGTTTTATTATGTTTTTTCGGTGGCCTCTCTTAAAGGGTTAGTTCACCCAAAAGTGAAAATACTGTCATCATTTACTCACCCTCATGTTGTTCCACACCCATAAGACTTTCGATCATCTTCAGAACACAAATGAAGATCTTTTTGATGAAATCTGTGAGCTTTCTGATCCTATATTGACCCTAGAGCTACACAACTGACACTTGACGCTTCAAAAAGTTCACAAAGAGATGGTGAAACTCTTCCATATGAATTGAGCCATTTAGTCCAAATTTTCTAAAGAGACTCAATCTTTATATGATGAACAGATTTAATTTAGGCTTTTATTCACATAAAAACATTCATCAACTCACAAATAAGTTGTGGTAAACAGACGCTCAAGTGAGAACCAGTGAGGTTCATTCTTGTTACGCAGCACATTTGAGCTTCCCCAAGAACCAATGAGGTTCATTCTCGTGTTACACAACACATTTGAGCTTCCCCAAGAACCAATGAGGTTCATTCTCGTGTTACACAACACATTTGAGCTTCTGCAAGAACCAATGAGGTTCATTCTTGTGTTACGCAGCACGTTTGAGCTTCTGCAAGAGGTTTGTTCTCGCGTGTCAATCAGGTTTGGTTGAGCTTCTGTTTGTTCACTGATCAATGTTTATATGTGAATAAAAGCCTAAATTCAATATGTTCATCATATAAAATGATTGTGTCTTTTCAGATAAATTCATATTGATTAGTTTCACGATCTTTTTATGAACTTTTTGAAGTGTCAAAGTTGTTAGTTTCGTAGACTGTCTATGGAGGGACAGAAATCGCTCAGATTTCATTAAAAATATCTTCATTTTTGTTCTGAAGATGAATGAAACTCTTACGGGTTTGGAACAACATGAGGGTAAGTAAATTATGACAGATGTCATTTTTGGGTGAACTAACTCTTTAATGCTCGCACAGAAAACTACTGAAAGTGTCGCTGAAGGCAAGTTTTAGATGTAGTGCTCATAACTGGAATGAGCGCACTTTAAACTTGAAGTGTGATTTTTGTCATATTTCATTGCCTCCAAAAGCTTGAGGGTTCATCTCAGAGCAGAGGGGTACTGGTGAGGTTGATTTGAGCATTGTAGCCTGAAGGCAGCGGTGTCAGAATCCATCTCTCCCATCATTTCAGTTCCATGCAGGACTATAAAATGCACCTGGGTCGGAATACAAGTGCGGAAATGGTTGTCATCTTTCTGAAATGACGCCACTCAAGCGTGAATCAATGATTATAGCGTATTGCCATGTGTTGCATCTTCACAAGAAATGCTTTTATTTGTGCTTTGATGTTTGTGGGAGCTTTTAGGAGACGCTGAATGTATCAAGGTCATGTGCAAGACCAAAGGAAGGTGAGATGAGAGTGGCTTGACAAGTGACATGAAGGCCCTGTCCTGGATGTCAACGTGCGTTCCGTCATTTTGTCACAGACGCAGAGAAGCTTCCCAAAACCCTGCTCTCGGCGTCCACCACGGTCTTGTCAGCCTGTCTTTCTCCTTGACGTGGGCCAAACCAGCTGCATGGACGACAGGTGATTAAAGTGTCAACATTCCTGACAGGCAGACAGTACAGAGACGGGGGCCAGCTTGCATTTGAGTTCCCTCAACCCCTAACCGCATTAGCAGCTGTGGACACACACACACATGCGTGCATACCTGTTGCATGTCATTCTACCTTTCTAGTGCCTAATGTACACAGCAAGGGTGGCACGGGAGCTCTTCTGAAATGATATTTAGGTGTCTTTACACTCTGTTCGGTGCTGCTCAGAGGTGGCAGAAATGCATTTACACAGCAATTGTAACTATATACTTCAATATAGGTGCTGCAGTGGTTCAGAGCAGACATAATTTAGTCAGGTTTTTATGTGGCATTACTTCATCACAGAATTTTGAGCAGGCACAGAGCAGCCGTAACTCCGCAGTGTAAAGATGCCTTGCGACCATAGGCTGTTGTCTAAAGAAACATGTTCTATTAGTGTGCTACTACTAGGGTTTATAACAGTCCTATTGTTTTGGTCCATTAGAAACATACAGTGTGACCAGTGAAGTCAGATTCCAGAGTAAATTACTCTTATGAGCTGGTTCTTTTTAGTCAATCAGTTTTTAATCATTTAAAGTAGAAAAACAAGTCATTCATTTAATTATGCCTGAGGCTCGTGTAGTTACTGATTATGATATTGTGTAATACACGTTGTGATGGTAGGCTATTTTGTAAAAACAAAAGAAATAAATGAATTGTTACCACCCTTTTCTTGTTTTACATTATTGAAATGTTCCTAGCATTTGGTAACCAAGATATTTTTTGTTTTCTAAATAAATCTTTTTAAATCCAATTTAAAATCTTTACACTTGTTAATTACATTAGTTAACATGAACTAACAATAAATCATACGATAAAGTTCAAAAGTTTGGTGTCAGTAAGGTTTTTAAAATGTTTTTGAGTCTCTCATGCTCAGTAAGGCTACATTAGATTAAATGATCAAAAACAGTACTTAAGATATAATATATATACATACACAATAACTTTTCTACTTTAATCATTCTAATATGCTGATTTGGTGCTTGAGTAACATTCTTTTTCTCTTCTCCTCCTCCTCCTTCTTCTTCTTCTTCTTCTTCTTCTTCTTCTTCTTCTTCTCATTCTTCTTTTTCTCCTCATTCTTCTTCTTCTTCTACTTTTCCTCCTCCTTATCCTTCTTCTTCTTCTCCTCCTTCTCCTTCTCCTCCTCCTTCTCCTCCACCTCCTCCTTCTTCTCCTCCATATACTTCTCCTTCTTCTTCTCCTCCTTCTCCTTCTCCTCCTCCTCCTTCCCCTCCTCCTCTTTAACCCCTTCTCCTCCACCTCCTCCTCCTTCTCCTCCATATACTTCTCCTTCTTCTTCTTCTTCTCCTCCTTCTCCTCCTCCTCCTCCTTCTCCTCCTCCTCCTTCCCCTCCTCCTCTTTAACCCCTTCTCCTCCACCTCCTCTTTCTTCTCCTCCTCCTCCTCCCCTCCTCCTTTTTTTTTTCTTCTTCTTCTTCTTCTTCTTCTACTTCTTCTTCTTTTCCTTCTCCTTCACCTCCTTCTCCTCCTTCTCTTTCTCCTCCTTCCCTTCATTCATCTTCTCCTTCTCCTCCTCCTTCTTCTCCTTCTCCTTCATCTCCTTCTCCTCCTTCTTCTTCTCCTCCTCCTTCCTCCTCCTTCTTCTCCTTCTCCTCCTCCTCCTTCTGCTTCTCCACCTTCTCCTTCTTCCCCTTCTTCTTCATGTTCTCCTCCTCCTCCTAGTACTACTACTTCTTCTCCTCCTCCTTCTCCTCCTCCTTATTATCCTACTTCTCCTTCTCCTCCTCCTCCTCTTTAACCCCTTCTCCTCCACCTCCTCCTCCTTCTCCTCCATATACTTCTCCTCCTCCTCCTCCTCCTCCTTCCCCTCCTCCTCTTTAACCCCTTCTCCTCCACCTCCTCCTTCTTCTCCTCCTCCTCCCCTCCTCCTTCTTTTTCTCCTCCTTCCCTTCATTCATCTTCTCCTTCTCCTCCTCCTTCTCCACCTTCTCCTTCTTCCCCTTCTTCTCCGTGTTCTCCTCCTCCTCCTCCTCCTCCTCCTCCTAGTACTACTACTACGTCTTCTCCTCCTCCTTCTCCTCGTCCTTATTATCCTACTTCTCCTTCTTCCCCTTCTTCTTACGCTCCTTCTCCTCCTCCTTCTCCCTCTCCTCATTCTCCTCCTCCTCTTTCATCTCTTCCTACTTCAAATAAAAAAACAATATTTATGTGAAATTGAAATCTTTTGTAATCTTGTAAATGTCTTCACTGTCACTTTTGATCAATTGAATGCATCCTTGCTGAATAAAAGTATTAATCGCTTTTAAAAAAATCTCACTTCACAACTTTAGAACAGTAGTGTATTAATGAACATTAACAAGCAATAATATATGCTGCAAAAATGCTCATTGTTAGTTCATGATAGCTAATGTATTGAGAAATGACAACAAATGGAACCAGAATTGTCAAGAGGATTCTGAACCGGGTTCATTAAATTCCATTACGATTCCCTCCCCATGCGTTAAGATGGGTGGCAAGGCCGGTCACTGGCAAATTGAGAAAGCTGCCAAACAGCTCCGCACCTTTGGGAACTCGACTGCACCCACTAGCCTTATTAAAGAGTCCATATAGCCGCAGGGCCGCATCTCTATATGTTACTGCGAGATATTTGGGTTGTGCGCTGTAGATTCAACTCGTCGATTTTCAGCAATATATTACATGAAGTTGCCTTTGGAAATTGCAAAGGTGGCTAAGTGGCTAGGGGAGTATGTGAGGCTATCACAGGCACAATGTCCTGTGCTTTGAGACATCTTTTCACCAAAGTCATTACAAGCCTATGCTTGTTCTCAGAACCCAAAACACATTTTTATTGGAATTGTATTTCTGTATTATTTTGATGCTGATTACCCCACACAAGTGTTTGTTCTCGTTCTTTTCTTCTTTTCAGACTCATCACGTAACAACCATATTGCAATGAGACAAAATAATAATGTTATGAGCAAAGCCGAATAATTTATATTCGTCCTATTACGTGCTGCTTGAGTGCCCATCGGCGCTCATCCATTCAGATGTTGACTGGCTTTGTTTTCAGACGAGAGGCGGCACAACCTTCTTATCAGACCTCCATCTAAAAATCATCTCGCACAATAAAGGAAATGGAACAACACAATATCTTTCACTTTCTTTTGTTTACCATTGGTATGCATAAGAACGGAGGATGGATGCAAACGCATCTTTGTTTCTTAATGCACTTTGTACATTTTCCCTCTGTTTCACACTTGTTTTTCATATAAATCAAATATGAGAATTTGATTTTGAGCCACCTTTTTTAAGGTGATTCATTTCTTTTGGAGGGCAAGAGTGAGGACAAAAATACATTCATCATAGTTTCTTCATATATCAAGCAGCATGACTGTTTTCAACATTGATAATAGTAAGAAATGTTTCTTAAGCCGCAAATCAGCAGTTGTGTGTACGTAGGTGTGCGTACATTTATATATAGATGTTTGTGCTTATGATAAGCTTGACAAGTTCAAAAGGTGATCTATTATATATACATACATACATACACACACACACACACACATACACATATATAATATATATATATATATATATATAATTATATATTTTCACTAACAGTGGTTGCGCGCTCTCTACATAACTTGCTGATCGTGCAGGTGAGACCCAAATTGGCTCCAGATTTGCCCTCTGGCCGTATCTGCCACGGTTCTCGAGGAATGAGAAGTGAATTGATGAGCTGTTTTAATCCCATGCTGCATTAAAATCGGATTTTATGATGTGAGTGAAATTAAGTCCCACAGATGTCTTGTAGTCTGCATCTGCAACGCAGCAGGAAAATAAGGTAATAATCCCCGAACGGTGTGCATGTATAATGCTACCCACAATTCCCTGCCCTCCAAATCACCGGCATGTCTGAATCATCCATCAAAACATTTGTTTTATTTTGTTATTTTGCACTCCGAGAGAAACCGAGAGCCAAAATCCATCTTTTGACGGGCTGAATGGCTTTTAATTCGATTTCCTCATTGCGAATTGAGTTAGAGAAATAAGAACAGCGCAGGAGGGAAAGAAACATGGTGGGCGAGGCTTGTAAAAAGAAAGACATCAGATTAACATGTCATTTTCCGGTTTGACTATAAGTATCTGTTTTTTAATACTCAAACATGTTCTCTATTACATTTTCCATCACTTTGGAAATTGTTTTGGCATTATGCTGTCGGGGGAAAATGATCATTGATGAAATCCCATTAAAGAGCAGTCATTTGCCGGTCTGTTCGCTGTTTGTTTTCTTTTGCTTTGCTGTCAGTTTACAGGAACTATAAACCTCTTCACAATCCATAAGAGAATTCTTTCATCAGGTTTGTATGGACATTCAGTATTTAATGATGTTTGATGAAAAATCTGCCATCAATGGCTTGGTAAACTGATAGTCATTTTCACAGCTGGTTTTATAATTGATTACATTGAGTTTAGACAGGTGAGCCAGTAGATTGATTCTTCTTGTGCTGAACCACACATGGATTTTGTTTTGACAATGCTGTAACATTATGAAACAACAAACTCCTAATTAATCCTCCCTAGGCAGAGGATTTGGGAGGAAGGAAGAAAGCAAATAATAATTAATCTAAAAAAAGGCAAAAAGAGCAAAATGTATGGAAGAAAGATTTGGTTCTTTTTTGCCCATATTTCTAAGGAACTGCAGCGGCTGAATAATTGGACACAATGAGCTCTGTATGAACAGATGTGTTCATTTGGCCTCCTTTTTTTCCCCTCAGTGCCCTGCTTTGGTCTAGACAATGTTCATCTCTCTGAAACCCGGCCATTCATTCACACTGATGGTAAACAAGTCTCTGCTGCAGATGATTGATGTCCGAAATGTCAGTGGAATTTAATGGAGATGGTTTCTCGAACTTGAAAAAAGGCAGAGAAAAGGAAACATTAAGAAGATTACTCTGAAGAAAGACCATGTATCATTTTAGCAAATTTTTCTAGAAGAAGCAGAGGGAAAAAATCAGCATGAATAAATTATTTTTGGTGCCAAATAAAAAAAAAAAAATGCAACATTTACAAAGATAATGTAATTACTTGTCTTGAGATATGGTTTTCGCCGCTCTGCGAACTTGAATCAAAGCCAAACGTTCTCTCTGCGTCTATCCTTCACTTTCTTTCTCCATCTGTTTTCTTTTAAACTAAAAAAATATCTTTACAAGTTTTGTATTCTGAAAGAATTTCATGGTTACCAGTCCTCTAATTACTGGCATTTAAAGACCCCATACAATCAGCATCTGAGATTTATGGATATTAGCCATTTGTTAGTTTTGAAGCCGTCTATGAGCTAGTCTTACGTAGTCAGATTTTTGTCTAATGACATAGTTGGCCAAGGACTGCCCACTTAGTCAGGAAGAGGCCATGTAACTCAAAGATATGAATACGTACAGTAGATATGCCTTATTCAACCACTCCAGACACGTCGTTGCGCCCGCCATCTTGGAACAGTCAATGTGTCGTCACTTACACTAAGAGTCAATGATGCCAACATTGCTCAGCTTCTGGTTGTGAAACCTCTGAGATTTAAATTCCCAAACAAATGGGATATCCTTTAACAGGTGAGAATGTGTTGGTTGGTTGGTGGCATGTATTAACTCAATATTATAGGTTTTTAAACTATGGTAATTTCTTTAATGTCATGTTATCTGACACCTTTGTCTTGTTGTATTGTATTAGTTTAGCAAAACCATTTGCTTAAGTATATTGCAGATATAGATAATCATACATGCATCTAACTATGGTTGCAGACAAACAGTCAATTTGCTCTTGAGTGTTCACGGACCGGCTTTGACTGTTCCAATAAGGCGGATAGCTTGCGAATTGCGACCCATAGAATATGCAGATCTAATATACTCATGCGATTTTTTTTAAATTTTTTTTATTTTTTTTTTATTATTATTATTATTTTTTATTTTTATATTTTATATATATATATATATATATATATATATATATATATATATATATATATATATATATATATATAATTGTGGGTCATTGACAAATTAGGCTTTTAAAAGTGTAAAAAAACCTAATGGAGATATAATTATATTTATCTATATTTAATATTAATAATATTTATAATATTTTTACGTTTTTATTAAGTGTTAACAATGAGATTATGTGGTTTTTATAATCATTTAACACTGCTTTTGTCATTTTTTTTTTTTTTTTTTTTTACAAGATGGACAAAATTTGTCACCAGAAAAGTCATTCGGTTTAACCAAAATTTCGGTTTTACCGAATGACACTTTTGGTTATACCGAATGACAATATTTTCAAACAATGCTAACAGGCTTATATCTAGCAAAAGGACAATCAAACATTTTATATTTAGTACAAGTGTTTAAAATATTACAACATTTTCCATGTTTTATAGCGGTTGTACCGAATGACCTGATGTTTCGGGACATGCGTATGAGCAAGTGAAAACATGAATTTTTCAAATAGTTAAAGATTTAGTTACTTTGCTTCACGACCATGTGGTCCTTTGCAGGTGTCTGAATGATGTCACATCCTGTCACATGATACTAACCGCATGACTTGATCCAAAATGGTCCCTTTATTTTGGTTACTCCGAATGACATCAATGAAATTAATTTTTCCAGACATTGTTTCTCATAACAAAGCAACGACTTCTACACATAATTTTAATACCATTTTGCAACCTTTTGTATTCAGTAAGAGATCTAGTTGTTCTACCTTACATACTTTGGATGTCGTATCTTTGTTTTTTTTATTATTATTATTAAGGCCTTTGGACAAAAAAATGACCCATCACATCATTGACCCATGTATACATACATACATATATCTCTATGGTCTGACTGACATGTAACGTGACTAATCACAGATTTTTGTTCAACATCACGTTTGGGGACTGGTACGTTACTACAATAATCAATGCTTTTATGTTTGCCTACATATGGCACGGATATTACCTTCTCAGTAAAAGTAAATATTTTCGAGAGAACGCAAAAGCATTGAAATACATTTGTCCCCCCCCCCCCCCCCCAGCACCATGTTCCTTTAGGGCTCTGTACAGCAGTAATTAATCTTTTTATGATTAGAGTTAAATATTTTATTCATAAGTGTTTCAGCTGACAAAAAAGTTTGGGAACCCATGTTTTAGTGGAAAAACTTGCAGTCTTTTGCTGGAAAACAGATGATTCTGCACTAAAAGGTGTGTCCAATGGAATGCTCCCTGTATGAGAGTTCCTCCCTTTGCCTCAGATTAAGTAGCAATTGATGGTTGATGGCTGTGATGGAACTGAAGTCTTTTGGCTATATATTTTTTAAAAAAAAGAACCTTTCTTCATATTGAAGAAACGAGCCCCTCAATATGAAATGTCAATGAACAACAGAAAACAGCTCTTGTCAAATGATTTCAAGGGGTTTTTAAAGATGCTCCATGTTCTGACCCCTAAATTTTAAGATTTGGCCTAAAATTACCAACTGTTTGACAAATACTGAGATAAACACTTGTCTGGAAAGCCTCTACTTCCACAATTATATGTCCCTGCCCAGCCTTTTAGCATGAGTGGAGGTATGTTTCTCTCAGTAATTTGAGGAAGCCAAATGGCATGTGAGGGGTATAATTTTCCCTCGTTGAGTGGATCATTTTGATTCCTGCACAGATGCATATCCTTCAAGAGGACTTGAATGTCCATGAATATCAAAAAGCTCTCTCTCTCCCCCTTCTCTCTCTCTCTTTCTCCAGCCTAAGGAAGTATTGCATATTTATAGCAGCAAGGCTTTCCGTCCGTCCTTGAGAAGAAACAATCAAACATGCACAGTCAACAGCAGCCGATGCCTGTGAGCTCTTGCTATTTTCCTCATTGTTTCCTATGAAGAGAAATGATAAAACATTTCATCATCTGAGTCTGATGAAAGAGCAATTGTGTGTGCTGCAGATGCTGTGATCTCGCATATGATTTACCACGTGCAACAATACAGCAATGAGGAGCATGTGATAAATTTTGTAGGGATGGTTTTGTTAAAGGGATATTCACCCAAAAATGAAAAGTTCTGTCATCATTAACTCACTCTCATGACATTCACAACCCCCTGTAGAACACAAAAGGAGAATTTAAGAATCTTCATGCACTGGTTTTCTGTACAACAATGGTTCATTGTCTGTCAAGGACAAAAAAAAAAAAAAACCCTTGAAAGCAACACAAAATTGGTACATACTGACTCATGCATGATATTCCAAGTCATACAGTAGCTTTGTACAATAGCATGAAGGGAAGATTTTCGATGAATTGAAATTTCATCTGTCACACAAAGCTATTGTATGACTTAATAAGACTACAGTGCTTAAAGGGGACCTATTATGCAAAATTCATTTTTCCAAGGTGTTTGAACATAAATGTGTGTCAGCAGTGAGTGTACACAACCACCCTATAATGGTAAAAATCCACCCACTCCTCTTTTTTTTTTTTAATCCTCATAAATCATAAGCAGTGTCTCAGAACACACCGTTTGCAGATTCTAGCAATGTGACATCACATTGCACAGGCCCCACCCACAACTACTGACGGATCTGCCCTATTAGCTTAGCTCCACCCCTTGAGTGAGCTGTACATATTCTGCCATGTTTATCTCCTCACCAGAGCGTTTAACAGCAGCATTCAAGTAAGAAATGTATTCTTGTTAAAGCTACTAAAGTTATTCAGTCAAGAGCAGTGAGTGATTTTCTGTTTTTCTTTTGTTGTTTGATTCATATTAACAGCATATGCAGCAGTAGGTACTGTATTTATTATGCTGCTGTCACTTTAATACACAGATCTAATATACACGTGATTTCTTTCCCTGCTGTTTACGTTCACAGACATAACTGACTGTGTTCATGTGAACTTTGTGCGTTTTTGACATAACCTTGTGTGTATTTGACAGTTTAAGAGCAATAAGACGTGAAAGAGAACTTAATTTAATACTCACAGGATGCATCGTCTGACAGACAGCTTTCTGTGCGCGTGTTTCAGATGTGTGCGCTCAGAAAACCATATATCAGAAGTTTAGAAATTGCTTTAAAATGCATGCAGATAGTATCTGAGGCACGAGTTGTAAAGGCTCCACCCTTTTCTGGAAAGCGGGGTGGGGAGCAGCAGCTCATTTGCATTTAAAGACACATGCACGAAAACCGCATGTTTTTCCTTCCACTCAAAAATGGGCATTTACAACATGGTATAATGAATGATCTGTGGGGTATTTTGAGCTGAAACTTCACAAACACATTCTGGGAAGACTTATATTACATCTTGTTAAAAGGGACATAATAGATCCCCTTTAAGTCGTACGTGCTATAAAAATGTATTTATGGCAGTTTCTGGAGCTTTACAGATGATTAGTGACTAATGATGTTGTATGAATAACAGCTTGTGAAGATTCTTCAAAACTGTTTCCACTGAACAAATAACAGCATATGACTTTAGAATGACATGAGGGTGAATAAATGACAGCACTTTTATTTTTTTTGCTAATTTTCTTTCCTTTTGTTGAACTATTGCTTTACTATATATAAAAAAGAAAAACAGTAAATGAGAAAATCTGGTTATCTGCTGTCTTGAGTATCCAGTTTGAAAAGCTAGCTTATGAGCCTGTGATGGTGTTCAAAAGTACCCTACAGCAAGCCATGCTTGAATATTAATATACATATTCAAAATGAAAAGACGTGGATATATTATCTTAGAGGGCTTTTATTTGGTTTTTTCTTCATATAATGGTGCTCAAACAAATGGAACGGTGAATAGGCGATGGGCCCAATCGAACATCACCGCTCACAAGCCATGAAGCTCCTTAGAGAAATTACTGGGAATCTGAGCATAGCCGAGAACAATGTGATTTCAGGAATACATTAACATACTGAATAAGAATAGTCTTTTTTTAGTTTTACAAGAATACATTTTACTTTTCCTTGCATGTTGTTTAGGCTGGTGAAAAGCTATATTAGGCGTTTGTTTGCCCTCCAATCTAGATTGTGGTTTTCCCTCTGCGTTTGTTTGTTTGTAGAGATTCTGGCGGGGGGCACAATATATGCATCTGCATAGAGCCGTTTTCAGATAAGATCACAACAGGAAGACGTGACCGAACACAGGGCAGAATAACTTGATGGGGTCGGCTCAACAGTGGACGGACTTAGCTTCACGATTAACCTTGGAAGGCAAGAGCATAGATGAAAATTATTTAACATCCGACGGGGCCTCGTCCTTTTCAGGGGAAAAAAATAAAACATCTGTGTCCTTGGTAAACACTTGGCTTTTCTTTGAGATGAATGGCTGCCCATTCAGTCATATAGAGCATTCATTTGTCTGGCAAAGAAGGTAGGCTTTGGCAGTTTCTCACAAGAGTGAGTGTTAAAATAGTCATAGTGTATAATTAATTCTGCTTTCAAAAATAATGTTTCAAAATAATGAATAGATGAAATTAAAAAACAAAACAAAAAAAAACTTAGTGCTGCATGGATGTCCTGTCATTCTATCAAAAACAGTGGACTAGAAAAAGAGCCTGCAGCTTCAGTTTTGTTGTGCAGCTATCAGTAGCAAATTGCTTCAAAAAAATGTAGAGCTAGCTTCGAAATAATGTCAGATATCAATCCAAATGTTGTCAGTACTTGTTGAGGAAAATTAAAACGAGCAAATGTGACATTGCAAATGGTGCTATCTGTGTTAGTATACATTGTTGTTTGGTAATTACATTAGATTTCTAATCTTGTGCACTATGTTCACTACACAGCAAAATATTACAGTAATGATGTATTATACAGCTGGAACTTCATTCACTTTAAAGCATTAGCAAGCCTCATCTACACTAATTTCCGGTTTGGTGCCTACTTGAACAGTCATCAGCTGTTTTTTAATGCACTTGAGCAAGAAAATGCTCAGATAACCATCTGCACTTAATGTGATTTAGATTTTATATTTACGCATTTGTCAGACACTTTTATCCAGAGCAATCCTGGGGCCGTATTCACAAAGAATTTTATCTTACTACTAGGAGTCCCCTTAGAGTTAGACAAGGGCCAAATTGTGATGGCTAGACGACTGGGTCAGAGCATCTCCAAAACTGCAGCTCTTGTGGGGTGTTCCCGGTCTGCAGTGGTCAGTATCTATCAAAAGTGCTCCAAGGAAGGAACAGTGGTGAACCGGAGACAGGGTCATGGGCGGACAAGGCTCATTGATGCACGTGGGGAGCGAAGGCTGGCCCGTGTGGTCCGATCTAACAGACGAGCTACTGTAGCTCAAATTGCTCAAGAAGTTAATGCTGGTTCTGATAGAAAGGTGTCAGAATACACAGTGCATCGCAGTTTGTTGTGTATGGGGCTGCAGAGCTGCAGACCAGTCAGGGTGCCCATGCTGACCCCTGTCCACCGCCGAAAGAGCCAACAGTGGGCACGTGAGCATCAGAACTGGACCACGGAGCAATGGAAGAAGGTGGCCTGGTCTGATGAATCACGTTTTCTTTTACGTCACATGGATGACCAGGTGCGTGTGCGTCACTTACCTGGGGAACACATGGCACCAGGATGCACTATGGGAAGAAGGCATGCCGGCGGAGGCAGCGTGATGCTTTGGGCAATGTTCTGCTGGGAAACCTTCCTGCCATCCATGTGGATGTTACTTTGACACGTACCACCTACCTAAGCATTGTTGCAGGCCATGTACACCCTTTCATGGAAACGGTATTCCCTGTTGGCTCTGGGCTCTTTCAGCAGGATAATGCGTCCTGCCACAAAGACCATATGGTTCAGGAATGGTTTGAGGAGCACAACAACGAGTTTGAGGTGTTGACTTGGCCTCCAAATTCCCCAGATCTCAATCCAGTGGAGCATCTGTGGGATGTGCAGAACAAACAAGTCCGATCCATGGAGGCTCCACCTCTCAACTTACAGGACTTAAAGGATCTGCTGCTAACATCTTAGGTGCCAGATACCACAGCACACCTTCAGGGGTCTAGTGGAGTCCATGCCCTTGCTCATAAATTTCCGCATTTGGGCCAACTTTAATAGTCTTAAGACATTTTGTTGTTGTTGTTAATATGGCCCCTGGTTTGTTTTCAGGCCTTCTAAACTGGTTATGGTTGGTCTGGGTTTTGCTTCTCCACTGGTCATCTTAGGCTTTCTGAAGATGTCATCACAGGCAAATCACAAATCCTAGGTTTTGCGAAGACTGTACATGGTTATTCCAAGGTCATCTGGTGTTTTTAGCTCTGGTCGTTCGCGTGGGCAAAATGTTGATGAAATAGATTGTATCGCAAAAGGAAGCAATTAAATAGCTGCTTCGTGTAATTTGCTTTATTCTTAGTAACCGTCTCAGCTGTCTTTGCCTATTAAGGCTTTAATTCAATACAGTGAGCCAATTAGCCAGACCTTCAAAATTAATCCACAACATCTGATGTCTTGAAATGGGGTTATAATTATAAGCAAAACAAACAACATTTAGCAGCAGAAAATGTGCAAATCTTGTATTTTGTAAGCAAGGGTGAGCTTATGGCTGTAGTGCCTTGTGTAACGGTAACAAATTCCACTGAATAGTGAACCACAATGCTCGTTGTTCTCTGTTTGCTGTCTTAAATCTTGTGCTAATTCTCTGATTCAAAAAGATGACCCTCTTGTTATGACCTGGATCTTTAACCGCCCCAGTTTAGAAAAGCTCACCCTGTAAATACGACCCGGATATTACCATTGCAAAAATGTGTGCAAATACATAAAATCTGTGTGCCTTAAGGCTTTAGTTTACCTCTTCAAGAAATGTAGAATAATAATAAAAATTGTTATTATATGAAAATATATATCTCTTTTTATTACATGACATGTTTATTTATTTGTTTATAATGGCAAGACTTGCTTTTTTGGTAGTCTCACCAACTTTTTTTTTTGGGTAAAGCTTAGAAACACTAGGAAATTGATGCTGGTGTAAGCTGGTCTTTGCAGTAGGGCACCTAACTAGCAAACTGACCTGAAAAAGTCAGCAAGATAGAGGAAGTGCAATGCACATTAAGTGTTTGGAGCTCCCACTAATTCTATGAGAGAGTTTGTTGCAGTGTAGATCTCTTTTGGCTGCCTCTCAATAGAATTACAGCATGTTATCTTCACAGAGAGAGCTACTGGCAGGCTAGCATATGTTTAACGCAAGGCATATGTTTTTTTTTCTCTTCTTTTTGAAACTGAGTACTAGTTCGTTAGATGTCTACTTAGCATTACACCCCTTTTTAGCACATGCCTTTGGGCCACAGAAAAAAAATTAAACCAGAACTTATGAGTCAGACATAAGCAAGCAAGATTATTTTATGGAGATTTGGTCTCCATGGGGAACATACTGTGGTATGACTAATCAAATGTAGGAGATGAGAGAATTTATCGTGCTGATCGCTAATCAGAGCGATGAAACTATGGCAACTTGTGTGACGTTCTACATGCGCTAGGTTTTTGGATCTCATGTCCAATTATGTCCTGCCCTGAGTGTACACCACCTAGAAAGTGTGACCCATTCACTGACCAGACTGAAGCGGTACCAGATTAGATTGTGTTTCCTCCGTCTGTCTGGCTCCTCTTCCAGGAATAGCTCTGTTAGCATAAAGCACAGCAGGTTTGTACTTCTCCTCAGGTACGCTCCCAAAGGATGGCATTAACCTCCAGTTTCTCTTGTTCGTTAGCCTACAGCCGCAGTTTGGCTCGTGACAGAGTATTACTGGAGGTTAGCGATGTCTATGGCCATGCCATGGCCTAAGGAGGTTTGTAGCACCTGGAGAAGCCATCCATTAGCATTCCCATTCATCTCAGTGGCAGCTGCCCGGATGGCGCAAGATCCCCCGGAAGTATGCAATTTGATATCTGCCATGTTTGCTTCAGTCCTGAGAACAAGAGGCTGAATCCTGCTGTAATGAGTCCGGTGTTTGGGAAGTAGAAAGGTAAAAGCTTTTCTACAGTTATCAGTAATGCAGATGGTTCAAAATATTGTAGGTTTTCCAGTAACAAGCTACTGTTTCAGCAGTGTGACATGATAGAAAATCCTACATCACTGTTTTTATGTTGTATTTCGCACACAGCGGAGGAGTCAAATATGCTCTCCAACGCTACATTTCATTTTATGCATTTGGCAGACACTTTTATCCAAAATGACTTTGAATTCAAGGAATATTGATCAGTTCATCACAAATTAATTCAGCAATTTCCAGAATGGATGTTTGTTTTGTGTCAAAATATATTCTCTTCCTGTGCTCACTTATTTAATCCAATCAAAATTCCAGACTGAGACTTAAAATGCGGCTACTGGCCCATTAAATAAGGATGAGCCTTTGATATGTCCCGCCTTAATTCCTGGTTCAATAGAGTGGTGCAGGTACCTGGAAGTCTAATTCTCTGCTGATTTTCCTATGGGGTTTTATAATAAGATTTTCAATTTATGAGTAAAATAAAGCCTGTGGTAAACATAACTTGACGACGATACTTTGACATTTTGTTCTAAAATGTAAACTGCACACACTCACACACACAACCCAAACAAAAATGAACATAACTGCTTCAAAATTTGCGTTTTCACTATGGGTGTGTGTAATTTACGTTGGAGAACACAACGCCAAAGTATGTTTGCCATACTTGATTTATCCAGAACTGTGCAGGTCTATTCTGTTAGCAGCTTCATGGTTTTCTTCTTTTTGCTAAAAGCTTGTAGTCTAACTAACTACTTGATTCAAAAGGGTAGCTTGACCGTAGTTTAATCTTTAGCCTACATTGCAAAAAAAAAAAAAAAAAAAAAAAAAATAGCATCTTGTTTTCCAGTACAAATATCTAAACATTCTTAAAGGGTTAGTTCACCCAGAAATAAAATTTCTGTCATTAATTACTCACCCTCATGTTGTTCCACACCCCTAAGACCTTCGTTCATCTTCGGAACACAAATTAAGATATTTTTGATGAAATCTGAGAGGCCCAGAACAGTAGTAAAGACATCATTAAAATAGTCCAATCTTAAAGGCACAATATGTAAGTTTTAGCCACCAGAGGTCGCATTCTCAAAACAATAACAAAGGCGAAGCTTGATGACGCTATGAAGGAGAGTGGAACGATGGGAGATGTTGTTTTCACCATCCAGAGATACATGGAATTCACAAATCATCTTCACAGATGAGATAATAAATTAGTTTTTGTGTTACCTGTACGTTTGATCACACTAGAACTAAGGAACGTGAAATGTAATGCTATATTAGGCTGTTACTGATATGTGACTATTTGTCAAATGATTTGGCTGTGCAGTTTTACGTGGTTAAAACAATCGTACTAAAAGTACATTTGAACAAACCCACAGTATTTGCAACTAATGGCTAAATATTTTTGTGCAACACATACTGTATAAGTTGTTGCGAAGCTCTCTCCATCTCAAAAATGCTACGCTGATACTGATCCTTGTTTTATTTCTCCGTGCAACAGAAGGAGGAGGAGGCGGTACCCAGCGAACATTGCAAACACTTTAATAATAAAATAAACAGACTGAAAGTAAAAGCGCCAGCCCCTCATGGACGACTGCCGAACACACACATAAACAAAACATAATGTAAACAGTCCAGGCCTTGTCATCTCTCGTCCTTCACTGTCGTCGCTCCTTCTTTTATGCTTCCGTAACTCCTCCGTGAGATACTAGACCGGTGTGGCACGCAGATGACACTCATTATCAATCACGCCACCGTCCTCGCGCCGTTCTCTCACGACTCTCAGCCCGGTCCTGCTTGTGACACTCTGTTTGTCCCAAAGCCTGCTTGCCTTGCGTTTTTTGGGATTTTCTGTACTCACCAATGAATAGTCATGATCCATGATGACTGAAAATCACAACAGCAGCATGCTAGATGCTGTATAACCATGTCCGCATTTGTCTACGTATGTTGCCATGGTTTCTAGAAGCGGAAACTGGGGATAGCGCGGATATTACGTCATTGATAGGCGACATTGACAAGCGACGAGCCATTATTTAAAATGGGAATTTGAACAAAAATGAATTTATTCAACAATTTCTTCTCCCTTTGAATTAAGGTTGTTTTTCTGACCCTAGTGGGGGTGAGAATGAGTAACAATAACACAAAAATACTGAGTAAGAAAATCATTTTTGCAGTGTGAGTGAAACCGTAGCGAATCAGGCTACAATAGCTTCTCGAACAGTGTTATACACACACACAAAACCAAAGGAAATGAGCTTTAGAAGCTTTGTTTATGAAGAACGCAGCATTTAAAGGTGCTCTTGATCTCATTCAGTATTCTCCTTGAGATTCTTCGTGATTTCAGCTTATCTTCACCACAATCTCATTGCTCTCCGACTTGCCATTGCTATGCATGAGTCCCCTTTTCACTGGGGTCCTTCAGGCCACTTTACCAGCAGATAAATGCTGTCCCCATATCAGCAAAGGGCATTGTCAGGACCTCTACATACCGCAGCCGATGTTGTTAAAATAATGGAGAAGGGGGTGCTTCCTTCACACACGCCAGCGTACTGTATGTTAATTCTGTCATGTGTAGAAGCAAATATTTATCTGTGACCTCATCATTTGTTCAATATTGTCCTGACATTAGGCACGGAGTTGCTTGACAGCTCAGGATATGCTTTGGCCATAGTGTTGCGCTGATAAGGTAATGTTTAATGCAGAATAGAGAGCCTCAGAGAGATCAGACCTGTCAAGTGTCTTTATCTCTTTTTGTAAGCGTTTTTCGTGCCCACCGTGTATGGAATACCAAAGCAGGATATTAGAATAAACCACATGCAGGCTTAGTTGATAGTGTTCCATGACAACGAACACATACAGGGTGTTAAATAAATATGTCTGAGCTGTGGATCGAAAGGGGAATTATTCATTGGATGATGGTGTTTAGCTACAAGAAATAGCTGTTGGTGCGCTTTCTTCTATGGATGCTACTACGTGTGTTGTCCTGGCACGTTATGTATGCATACCAGGGTCGCCAGTTGATGTTTTGCAATTAATTTTATACTTTTTTTTTTTTTTTTTTTTTACGTTACCACATTTAGTTCCTTTTAAGGAAAGAAAACAAAATAGTGTGTATTTATTGGGTATTTATTAATCATTTATTTACCGGTGTTTCTTACCAGTCATTTCACTTATGGTAAGAAAGGGCCTTTACATTTGCCACAAATAGTTTTTTTGTTTGTTATTAAAAAACAAACACGCATGCCAGCCCAGGTGAGAAAAAGTAACCTAACTCATTACTTTACATAAAAAGTTACATAATCAGTTACTTTTTAAGGGTGTAACACAATGTTGTAACGCATTATTTTTAAAAGTAACTTTTCCCAACACTGGTTGTCAGAATGAGTGAGAAAGTTTTGCATGAAGAAACTAAATCTCCAACCTCAGTGAATCACCCGTTTTAAACAAACGCTAAACAGAGGAGAGTCTGCTGGCAAAAAGAGAACGAGACAGAGCTCGTAATAAAGAGAAAATGTTGTAAAAGTGACGTGGAGATGACGTTTTTATTACTCAACAGGTAAGGTATTTTATTGGACAGATAAATTGCCACATGTAGCTCTCTAACAGTGTTCATTGTAAAGCATTATCTATTGTGAAGGGTCATTTTATTATGGTAGTTGTTGCGCTGTGCTGGGATTTATTTTCAAGGGAGTGCTGTGTCTGTTAATGGGTATAGCTACGTCTTCAGCTAGTCAGCTTGAGATCCTTTCCATGGTTATATCTCTTAAAGGAGACCTAATATGCAAAATTCACTTTTTGAACACTGATGTTTATGTAAACAACCAGGCTATAATGTTAAAAATCCACCCACTCCTTTTTTATAATCCCCATAAATCATAAACAGTCTCTCCAAACGTACGGTTCCAGATTTCCCCCTGTTCTTACGTAAGACTGGGGGAAGCCCCGCCCATGACTGGTGAAGATCTTCCCGATTAGCATAGATCCCGCCCTGAGAGAGCCGCAGCAGTCGGCCATTTCTGTTTCCTCGCTGTAGCAACTGGAGATATACAACGACTGCGCCAAAAAACATTACAAATGTTCTGTTATTGAATGTAACCATAGATTCCCAGCATCTGAGACTGTTGTTGAATTTCATTTATGAAGGAAATGTACCGAGGAAAGTCAGTAAATCGTTATATTTTTGCGCACATCATTTTACGCCAGTGTGAACAGTAGGTAGCACAATGCAAATATAATGTTGGTTGCACAATCTAATAGGTAGCATTATTCGTCAGAACACAGGACTGCTTCACAAACGAGGAACATTTCAATACTGGATTCACACAAAAGATCAACATGACGGCACATGCTAGTCGATGAGTTGAATCAACTCCACAGCAACTACATAAATTTATCCACTAACCATTCAGAAACGTCCAGTTTCATTCTAAAAGTTGTAACTTCTTCCTGAGTCTCTCCATCAGTGTCGACTCCGGTTTGAACAATGTAAGGCTGAACACCGTTACTGACAATCCTCATTTTGGCTGCGTGAGATTCTCCAGCTTTGTTGTTGTTGAGCGACCGAAGCGCGAGCTGTTAAAGCTCCGCCCTCTTCTGGAAAGGGGTCCGGGAGCAGCAGCTCATTTGCATTTAAAGGGACACACACAAACTGTGTGTTTTTGCTAACACCCAAATAGGGGCAAATTTGACAAGCTATAATGAATGATCTGTGGGGAATTTTGAGCTGAAACTTCACAGACACATTCTGGGGACACCAGAGACTTATATTACATCTTGTGAGAAGGGGCATATTATGTCCCTTTTGAGCCTAGTAGTGAATGTTTTATGAGCAGTAGGAGAACTATATTCATCAGCACAGTCACGCAGAGTCGAAGCACAACCAAAACAATGTTGTTGTTGTTTTTTTTTTTTTTGCAAAATGCATGCAGTTTTGTTGTTATAGTACATAGTGTAGCTTTAAACACTTTTTATATATATATATTTTTTTTTTCATATAGTTTATTTTAAATAATTTCACTAAATCAATGCATTGCATTTTGGTGACCTTAATATTTAAGTGTATGATTGTGATATATTTGTGTCTGTTATTATATGGATGTTTACAGATGTGTAAGCTATTTTGCATGCACACATAGCAAGCCAGTGCAGGAGTACATGCATAGGGCACTAATAAGGTAAGGCATATATTCCTCTTTAAATCTTTATCTCTGCACATTTAGGAGAATATGTCCTACAGGACGCAACAAACATCAGCTGCTTCACTGAAATAATAAATGACCGAATGAGAGCAGATGCACAGGGGCTGAGATGCCCTGCAGGATCTGACACGCGTGAAAGAGAAATGGCTTTTTTAAAATGAGTCGCACAACATTTGCCTTTATTAGATATCATAGCCATCCATTCCCCTGGCACCAGACACACTCTGCACTCATTGAGACCACAGCCATGGCTATAGATGAAGCGGGGAGTGAGATTTAGTTATTCCATCAGCTCTGCAGGCCTGCCATGCCACATGTGGCTGGCACTTAGCGCCCATGCTGCAATCTCCCAGTGGTCTGCTTTGCTTTATTGAGGGGGGTGGCTGAGATCAGTGCAACCAGGCGCTTAGAGCTCGGGGCACAGCTTGGGGTAGGATGGCACCAACCTGGTTCTATTCATCAAGAGCTCCAATAATGGAGGCAGAATGGCACTGTGGTGAAATGGAGGCTCTAACCGACGCTAGTGCCAATGATAGAGCTAACTTAAGTGCCATTGATTGGATCTTGTTTAGGAGGAACTATACACTGCTGCCTGATGATGCTGTACTGTAAATCTCCCTGCTGCCTCACATGATAAAACAGCTACTGATAGCAGAAGAGGAGTTAGTGATGTATTGTGTAGATTTCTGTATCTATCAGATCTCACACTACACTATTTGTCTCTGTGTACTGTTGTACTCTTTAAAAGGGTTTTTCTGTGAAAGAAATTATTTTATTCAACAAGGACGCATTGACAAATGTGATAAAGACTTTTGATGATAGTAAAAAAGTGTCTATTCATTGAAGAATCCTGGAGAAAAGTTTCCCCAAAAATATTTTCAACATGAATGACAAGACATGTTTCTTGAGCACCAAATCAGCATATTAGAATGATTTCTGAAGGATCACGTGACACTATGTTTACATGCACAATTTTGCTATAATCTGAATGAATTATTTCCGATTGATGAATCCGAACATAGTGTTTACATGAACGCTAAATAAAGTGGTTGGGTTGATGTGTGCGTTTATGTCACAAGCTTCTAATCGGGATTTATTTTTTGACATGTCCACACTGCACGAATATACAGTTTTCAGCTGTTTGTGCATAATAACCATTCTCCTACGTTAGTTCTTTGTTTTAAACAGCAGACTTGATATTTATCCATTTCTGGTCATAATTTGGAGACAATGAGCATATGAACCGCAGTATCACGCAGTAAAATACCCCTCCCCTCAGCCAAAACCAGTCGTCTCTGGATGATAATGAAACAAGGACTGGTGGGACGTTATTCTGCTCCACTTCACAGACGATGAGTGAAAAGAGTATTTCAGGACACTCATTTATGACACTTTATTCAACAGGAAGAAGAGCTCGTTCCTTGTGTCATACGTCATTACGCTATTTCGACATCATTGCACATGCGCAGTACTCTCCAGTTTCAGTTTTCAATCCGATCATGCCTTCTTGATCGGATTAGAAAAAGAATAAACCACCCCTTCCAATTCGATCAACATTTCATTCGGATTGAGCTCAGTCGGATCGATTAAGGTGTTTACATGAAATCTTTTCGGTCCGATTGAGCCATCAATCCGATTACTAATGGATTATTTGGGTGCTTGTAAACGTAGCCAATGAAGACTGGAGTAATGGCTGCTGATATTAAAATAAAGTCATTTTACATTTTAAAAATATTTTTGATCAAATGAATACAGCCTTTGTGAGCAAAGGAGACTTTTTAAAAAGAAGAAGAAGAAAAAAAATCTTATTTCTCTTTTACTTTTTTTGTATAATCTCAGATGGATACTTGTTGATAGTAAAATCAGATTTCCGTGTAGTCCATACCTTATGTTGTAGGACTCCTTGTTCAAGTGTCACTGGATTATTACAATATTTACAAAATGAATGTTTGGAAATCTAAATTGATAGGTCTTCCTGGCACACTAAAGCAAAAGAATGAACAGACATTTTAAAATGTTTTTGTGAAGTGTTTTGTGAAAACTTTTGCGCAGTACTATCTGTGTACAGGATGTTAAGTCCAGTCTTTCAACTCTGTTTTTTGTGTTATGTGTAAAAGGATACTAGAAACTAAAAATAAGATTAAATCAGTTATGCATAACTAAAGTTCATCCGCCTAGTAGTCCCACAGGAACAATTTTTAGAGCTAAAATTATATATATAAATATATATATATATCTCTTGATCAGGCATAACATTGAGCACTGACAGGTGAAGTGAATAACACTGATCATCTCTTCATCACGGCTCCTGTTAGTGGGTGGGATATATTAGGCAACAAGTGAACATTTTGTCCTCAAAGCTGATGTGTTAGAAGCAGGAAAAATGGGCAAGCGTAAAGATTTGAACGAGTTTGACAAGGGCCAAATTGTGATGGCTAGACGACTGGGTCAGAGCATCTCCAAAACTGCAGCTCTTGCCCGGTCTGCAGTGGTCAGTATCTATCAAAAGTGCTCCAAGGAAGGAACAGTGGTGAACCGGTGACAGCGTCATGGGCGGCCAAGGCTCATTGATGCACGTAGGGAGCGAAGGCTGGTCCGTGTGATCCGATCCAACAGACGAGCTACTGTAGCTCAAATTGCTCAAGAAGTTAATGCTGGTTCTGATAGAAAGGTGTCAGAATACACAGTGCATCAGTTTGTTGTGTATGGAGCTGCATAGCTGCAGACCAATCATGGTGCCCAAGCTGACCCCTGTCCACTGCTGAAAGCGCCAGTGGACACGCACCATAAACGTGGCGTGCGTCTGGAGAAAAAGAGAAGGCGTATGGAGCTGGAACATTTGAATATCAGTGATTTAGTTTGAATCACGTGGAATCACGATGCCGGCTCAACATCTGTCAGCATCGGCTATTGTATATATGTGTGTGTGATTATATAATGTAATATAATATAATATTGTATGGATGAATTCATTTTAGCACTTTATCAAAAATACAAGCTGCATATTTTTGCTTTTTAAAGCCTCTGTAATGCTTTTCAGATTAGACTTCTATTGTAAGCGTTACTGAGGGAGGAGGTAAAATTGTCTGGCAATCGAACAGCATGACACAGATACTGTCAACAGAGCTTAACTTGTTTTGAACCCCGTACATGAAGGACATCAGTTGAAGGCTATGCTGTTTTTTTTATTTATTTTTTTTAAACACACATTCACTCCATTAGCATGGGAAACCCTAAAGCGATTCTAAGAAGGTTGCCCATGATTGCTTCACCCATCTCATTAGCAACCTAAATTATGTTTATGGAAATGCCGAAGTGCGTCTGTTATGATTTCAAAAGACTTAATGTATTAAACCACTGTATCTCCTTTTATATGGTAAGAACAGGCGTTTATAAATTGTCAAAATTAGAGTATCTCAAAGGGATTATTATCTTAAGTGTAGTTTGGAAATGTATGTTTTGAAATTGAGCTGACATTACTTTTCATGATTAAAAGTGGTGGGAACCATGGTGCTACGGTCAGTTATAATCAGTTCTTTTCACCCTGAAAGCGGGAAGTCTTGTTTTTTTGTAATACACAAAGGGTTGTGCAATTAACATGATTTAAGGGTGCTACCGTTTCCTTGCTAACAACTGAAGCTAGCTGCCAATGTGACCCGAGACTCTTAAAGCAGGGCCATTTATTTTCTCAAGCACTGTAAAACTGTACCAAGCACTTTGTCCAGCTGCTATTGTGAGCTATTCTTTTGTACGAAAGTATGCAAAGAAGTGAAGTGCATTGCTAACTGTTACCATGGCTTTAGCTATTTACCGAAGAGAATCGTGTCTCCAGTGCCATACACGAAGAGCGCTCAAGCAGTGTCTGTTTTAATGTAACACAATAGCAAATGGAGGCCAAACCAGAGGGGAGGTTGTTGATTTGTGTTGACAGCCAATAGCATGAACTGTCCAAGTCAAAAAAAATAAAATAAACCAATATAAAAATTTAGGAAGGTTTTTGGCCCAAAGCGTTGCCAGAGAACCTTGCAGGAGTATGGTAATGACCGTGTTCAAGCTGAATATGAAATTATGGAATGGTTTTGAATTTCTTAGCTCTTAGTTTAATGTGATATTTTCTTTTTTTTTTTTTTTCTGAAGAGACACATTCCTTCAGTATGCTGGGGAATAAATGAATTTGAAACAGGTTTTTTGTTATGTTGCAGGAGCGGTAGTCTCTCTGATTCACGCTCCTTCAACTTAACCTTTTATTTTAAACCTCTCTAATGGTAAAAATGTCAACATGTTAGCTATTTAAATGTTAATTCTCATAGTATGATGGAATTTTTAATTATAAATAGGCATGTTTTCTTTCTTGAAGAAAGATAGTGAGCTGTCAGTTCATATGGCAACTCTCTTTATGGTAAATTCATTTTATTTCCATGCATTTGTTTTCTAAGCCATAAATATCTTATTCTTCCCACTCACTAGATCTTATGTGGAATCAAAATTGAAGTTATGTGACTTTTAGTCACATTTTAATTTTTATACTAATGTACTCATTTACATTTACATTTATTCATTTTGCAGAAGTGAGGATAAAAAGTTTTATCCAAGTGAGGAATACAACAAGCAAATCATCGTGAAGAGGCAAATAGACAAAAGAAGTGCTCATAATACAAGTTTCAGACATTGCTTAGAGTAGCATAAGCTAGAATAGTGAGGGGTTAAAGGTTAATTTTTTTATGATGAGATTAAGTGCTCTCAAAAGAGATGAGTACTCCTGAACATTGACACAATTCGCTTTTAGTAGATATACATACAAAGTGTACAGCGTTGCTCCATGAAAAGGGAGCAAAAATAGTGATGACTTATCTTAAACTACACTGATTTTTGTCAATTCCACATGTAGCCAACTGGAAAGTAGCAAATTTAGAGTCTAACTAAAATTTGTTGTCACTTAATGAATGAATAGGATGTCAACATGAGAAAGGGAAATGCGCAGTGATTTCATAGGGTTTCAAAGCTCGTTCGCACTCTGAGATTTACAGCATCAACATTTTAATCTCAGTTAGTGCAAACACAATTTTGAGTTTTGTATTACCGATACCCTTTACTCTCACCTTTTACATCTTACGCGATCTTTTGATTAATGGTGTACTCACAAGGTTTTGCAAAAATCGCTTGCCCTCATTCATCACCCAAAAAAACTGCTCAGACTGCATTCTGAAGGCAAGGATCATAAGGCCATATTTGTAGAAGAACGACCTGTCCTCCGGCATTTGGGCCAGTCAGTCGTGACCATTATTGTTTTTAATGAAATCTTCCCTCCTCCAGTGCCTGACTTTTTATTGCATTATTGCCTCTCTCAATTCTTTTTCCTGCCTTCCCCAGGCTGAGCTGGCATTTTCCTCTCTCTTTAATATCCACAATTATTTCAACATTAGACGAGACGTTACTTTGTGCTGTCTCAACAGACCATCCATCTTCGCATCTGCTTCCTTTGTTCTTGGAAGCGCAACTGAACCTTCCAAAGAAATGAAGAGGAAATTATTTTTGCCTTCTCCAAGCTGAAGTGTAGAGACCATGACACCACAACACATCGAAGAGGCCGTTCGGTAACTTATCCTCCTCTAGGGGGTGCTCTGAATGATCTGACTCTTAGCAGTTCCATTCATCTCAATCGCCATCTTTACTCATGGATGCTTGTTGCTTTTCACTCTTTTAAGAGCAAGTTTGGGCAGAATTTAAGAATTGGATTCCTTTTGATTCACGAGCTGAGAGAAGTTCAACAGTATGCTGGGAGATTAAGTCTTCATCCACCCAGGTCCATAAATTCATTTAATATAAAGAATTAGTATTGCAAATGAGGAAAAAATCTGATTTGGGCCACTTTTGCCTACAGCCAGTGTCACTGGTAAATACAATATATAATATAATACAATGGTACTATAATATGATATAATGAAACACTTGTGATTTTATATATTGCTTACAAAAAAGATTCCTTCAGAAAACAACTACTTTTGAATAGCAGTCAATAGCTGGGTTTTCATCCAAACATGAAGCGAATCTTTTCAAAGTTCGCAAAAAAACCCAAAAAAAACCAAAACAAAACGAATGAGAATTAGGTGAGTTTCCATCAAGTTGTTTGTGCGGATGACGGTGGTATTGGTAACCTAGTAACCAACAGTAAATAAAACATCATCAGCGGAAACTGTGATTAGCCACGTGGGTTTAATGTTTGCTGCGTCAGAATTTATGCGGCAAATGCGTTTCGCAAACTCTTTTACGAACAAGTCAAAAACCACCTCGAGTGAGCTTTTTTTGTGAATTAAGGGATTCAATTAAGGGATTCAATTAAGGGACCCCCCCCCCCCCCCCCCCCCACAGTTTTTCTTGCAACTGTATATATATTATAGTGAAATAAAATTTCTCATATCATGGTCGTATTGCCCACCCCTTGCTCACCCGTCCTGTATTCCACCATGAGAAATCTGGCCACCCTAGTTATCTTGCTTTCGGAGGCGGATGCCTGCTGTTTGGGAACGCAGCCGTGTAAGACAGTTCTGGAAGCTAATTATACTGAACCAGTTTGACGACAGACTTTGCTCAGGCATTTCAGAACAACCAAAACAGCATTTCAGATGCTGTACGAAAAGATCGGTCCACTGGTTAGTCCAGTTATGCCGTCCCATCACACAAAGTCACATGATTTTTTTTGAGGCGCATCAAGGAATTTATTCAGTAAATGTGTTTCCATCATAGTTTATGCACGTTTTCTTATCAGATAAAAAATTTATCAGAGTCAATGGAGTGCATAAGGTTTTTATGTGCATTTTTAGAATTTATGCGCATCTTGGCCTTTCCATCCAGCAGTTTTTTTTTAATGCAATATCCCAAAATGCGCACTAAAATAGGTGGATGGAAAAATAGCTAGTGAAACCTTGACCCCTTGCCCTCTGATCTTTCGACAGCACCAGATGACAAAATCTGTTAAGAGGGATAGGTCACCAAAAAATGAAAATTCTGTCAGGTTTGGAACAACTTGAGGGTGATTAAATGATGAAAGAATTTTCTTTTTTAGATGAACTATCTCTTTAAGAGTAAATATTATCCCACACTGAAAATTTCATGTTTGTGTGAAGCCAAATCATCCTGCATATTCAGTGAAAGATTTGCCAGAATCACAAACGCCTGCTGCTTTTTCTTATGATCATATTTTGCTTTGTGTATGTCTATTCTCATAGTCCTCTCTCTCCCACACATCCCATTTACCACTAACAATAATACAAGTAAATGGAAACTCGTGGCTATGGAGATGGGCGAGCCTCAGCGCTGAAGGCTGGTGACGTCATCAGAGAGAGTAAGCACTCATTGGCTGTTGACAGTTGAGAGCCCCAGAGATTTTACTCTGCAATCTTCTTCAGAAGAGCATTCACACTCAGGCAGAACAACACCTGAGGCGATTTCCTCATTATTTGTCTGAAAAAAGCCCTCTTTGTAAAGTTCCTCCACCTATTAATCCCCGAACTGTGAACCAACTGCTGCCTTTCTTTCTCTTTCTGGGGTTTCCTTTATTAAACAAACACACATTCAATTTATTCTTGAATATTAACCTTCCTGCTTTTATTGCTGTTTTTCATGCTCTGAGCAAACTCAAAAACTCACTGCATGTGTTGCCAGTCCAGGAAGTGGCATAGATCTTGTTTCAACGTTTTCAAGCTCTGAGATATGTCAGTCCATGTCCACATGCCTTTCTATATCAGCCTCATTAACCACATTAGCATTCCTTCAGCTGCAAATGAGAGTGTGTTGTGAGGCAAACGTGTTTATAAAACACCAGCTCCGCTGTGAATGAACCTAATGACACGGTTTCTTCTAGAAGAAGTGTGGGTGCTTCCTTGATGCCCGCAGCCTTGTCATATCTCTCTCTCCACACATTGTTTTTGGCACCCATTTCTCCACTCAGTGCTCATCATCTGTTTGCCACTCAGATTGGCATTGGGGCTTTTAAAAAGGCAGCAGAAAGGAAGGGCTGCAGATGGCCGGGACACATGGTAAACGAGGCTACAGAGACACAGCGTTCACTGCAGTGAACGATTAATGAGAAAACATACCCATACTCTCTAGCCAGACTCTTTCATCTCTCTCTTTCTTTCTTTTTGTCTCTCTCACTTCTCTCCTTTTGGCTGTGCACTTTCAATGCAAAAAAAATTGGGTCTGCCGACAAGAGAAGGGCAGATTTCCTCTTGCGTTTGCAATCCTGGCCTGACTCTCAGTATTTCTCACCAACGTCTCCTTGATCAGCACTTCTCATCTTTATTCACTTCATTAGAGTCATCTTTTCCCCCAGGACACTTTCTCTCTCTTTTGGAGAAGCTTTTCCGATAGCTCTAAGTTCCTTAATTAACCAGGCAATTAATACAGAGGAGAGAGGCCTTGATGAGAGAAAAACAGTGACAGCGATCGGGAAACGGGCCAGGAAAACCGTTTGTTATTGCGGTCTGTGGAGGATGCACAATTCACATATACACACTGCACATTTTAATTTTGTTTTAATGTGAAGATAATTTTTTTGATTTATATACATTGAATCAGCGCACCTGACAATTAACTGGTTCAAAAAAGTATAAAGTTTGAGAAGGCCTGTCATATGTTTAATGCACTTCACTTGTTGATAACAAAGAGTGGAATACATTTATACCAATACTATACAAGATTATGCTGTTTAAATTAATGTGATAAATGAGTTAGGTCAAAAGCAATCAAAAAGTAATCTGATTGTATTACCTAAAATGTAGTAGATTACATTACCAACTACAATTTTCATCATGTATTCAGTTATGGATTACAGCAGTGTTGTCAAAAGTACCGACTTCCAAGTCGGTACTGAAATTTAAAAAATGTGACATTTATAGGGCTGGACGATTAATCAAAAAGTAATCGAAACCGAAATTCAGAACCTCTAACCGATGTAATTTTCCCATGTCGGTTATTTCGTTTTTTTAATCATGTTAATACTTCCTCCTTAAAAACATACTACTGCGTGTGTAGCTACGTGACTCCGCCCCGTCCAGTCAGTGGCATAAAAGCAACACGGAGGTGAACACGTAGTGAGCCTTGCGTCTTCACTAAACATTGTCAGTTGTATTTGTTTTAAGGTTTGCCAGTTTGGACATTCAAGCGATTTTAGACGATCAGATGTATATTATTCCGAGCTACCGTGCTCGCGCAGCTGCATTGTGGCACAAACACTCATACAAACAGTAGCTGCGCAAAACGTAAAGATCGCGCACACAGAGAGGAACGCAGAGCTGTCCTGTGATTTATCACTAAAGTAGCTTAGAAACTCAACTTATTATAGCACTTTTTTTTTTTTACTTTTGAAGGAACTATTTACAACCCACAGCTTCACAATTAATAGAGAGACGGTATGACTAATTCACACACGCAATCGCTGTCATTACTGGTACTGTGTTAATTTATCTTTATCTGATTTACAACGAGCAGAAATCTGTACGAAATGTTACAAACCATAGATAAAATAACTGCTGAAAGTGAGCTGTTATGTCAGATTACTCTTTCAAAAGAAAAAAATAACCCACCTTTAATAGTCAACCATATTTATAGTATAAACCTTGTCAGTGAACTATGAGGGCAAAAAAAAAAAAACAACATTAATTGTAATTGAGGTAAAATGTTCAATTAATCGAGGTTCTGATTTTAGGCCATAATCATCCAGCCCTATGACATTAGCATTTTGAGCGCTGTTGAGCGGATTCTTAAACACTTCTGATTGGCCATTGTGTTCACGCACTCAACAGATATGTCTGTGATTGGCTACAATGATCAATGCTTCAAAAACATGTTGTAAATAGCCAATCACAGACATATCTGTTGAGTGCGTGAACACAATGGCCAATCAGAGGTGTGTTAGAATGCGCTCAAAATGCTAGGGGGAAATGCTGGTATCGTCACATTTTTTAAATTTCAGTACCGACTTGGTACCGAAGTTGGTACTTTTGACAACCCTAGATTGCAGTTTATAGGTAATCTACCCAGCACTGATATTATCATATATATTTATTTATTTTTGTAACACATTGCTACCATAAATATTAGTAGCTTGTATAGCTAACTACTTTCTAAAAATGAGTTCCTTGACTGTATTTTAATTACTAGCAGCTTGACAGGCTACAGTTTGAAAGTGGCTTCCTCAGCACTGCCACACATACATTGTGTTGCATCGCTCCAGTAATTACAGAACGTGTCTATATATCACCTGAGGCAATATAGATGATCATGAGTATAAAATACATTTCATAAATAGATAAGTCATTAGATGAGTTGATCTGAATAATACGCCTATGGCAACAGAATTGCATCCCGTGCTCATTGGTTTTATTCATAATGGGAACATTAAGGCTCAAATGTCTTCTCTAGTGAAAAACTCGTTAACCCCCCGTCGATGTGAGCATCTTTCCGTGGCAAATACGAGTGTGGTGACGGCAAATGCTCTGAAGCTGGACTGGAAAAAAAGCTGTTATTAAAGCCTGTTGTTGTCAAAGCCGGTTGTGGTTAAAGATTTAAAAGGTCTTTGGAAGTGAAAATCTCTCCTCCTCCATCCCGTAAAATGGGTCATTGCAATGCAGCTCTCACTTGTCGCGTTGACGCATTCCTGCGTTCCGACAACAACCCGAGATTGATATCTCTCGACCTTGCCGTGTTAGCGCTGCGCCAGGAGCTGGTTGCTGTTTTTAGTGTTTTTTTTTTTGTTTGTTTTTTTTTGTTTTTTTTGTTAAATGAATGAGAGTGGGAGGGAGGGGTATAGCAATGCTTGCCGCCCAGTTCCCCGGCCTCCTAATTAGGGAGTAGAGTTCTGATAACCCTGATGGATTAGTGTGGATTGAGGGGAGAGAGAGAGCAGTTGGAAAGAGCCAGTCGCCCAGATTCACATTCAGCACAAGGTCACCTCATAACCCAGCACATGAATGGACAGAGCTGGAGTAAAGGAGACTGGCACAAAACATGGAAAAACGCAAAGCACATTGAACAGAAATGTGGGTTGCACTTGATTTTACAGTACGTGCATTATGTGTACTTACAGTGTAATTACCTAAGAACGCACTGGTTAAGTAAAGGTGACTACATGGGTTAAGGTTAGATTTAGGTGTGGGTTCAGGGTTAGTACCTAGTTATTACTGTTATTGTAGTATATATATAATAAGTATATAGTAGGGGAACAGGACTGTAAAATAAAGTGCTACCGAAATGTGTGTATGCATTTTGAAGGTCAAAAGTAAAATTGCACTTGTTTCAGTTTGTTTAATTTATTTATATAGCACATTAATATAGACAGGGTCGACCAAAGTGCTGCAGAGACACAACAGTAAATTCAGACAAAATAAAACCATATACAGCAGTTACTCCATCCCATAAGCCATTTTAAAAAGATAAGTCTTCAGTAAAGTTTTAAAAGCCTGTACAGAAGTGGCAGATCTTAAGTACAAAGGCAAGTTATTCCACAACCGGGGTGCTGTCACCGAAAATGCATGATCCCCCTTAAGGGTGCGTTCACGCTTGGCATGTTTGGTTCGATTAAACATGCGATTGGTTTGTTAGTTCAGTTCATTTGAATAAATGTGAATGCTGCCATCTGAACCCTGGTGCGCACCAAACAAGCAGCCTGAGGACACTAAAAAAAAATGGGTTCTCGGTCCACATCCAAACGAACTCTGGTGCGGTTCGTCTGAAATATGATCGCAACCTGGACCAAAGACATGTAAACAAACCAAAAACGGGACATAAAGTCACAAAATGAGACCATAAAAAGGACAGAATGCTCAAGTATACCTGTTTTTTCTCATCATAGTCGTGACGTTGTCCATCACAGTTTGGTTCAGGCATCAGAACAGTGTCTCCTCGCAGCAGATCTTCGTTTGTGTGTGTGACGAAGGGATTCCTGCTGGTGTTTTGACTCCTTTACATGTTTTGTAAGCTCTTCAGGAGTTCTCAGCTGATCATATGAAGGCTATGCGCATACAACAAGCGCATTTAGCCCAGCACACAGCATTGTTTTGGATGTTCGGTAAGTTCCGTCACAAAATATACGTCTTAAAAGCCTACCAATCAGGTTGTGAACCTGTCCCCATGCCTTTAGGTTTGGTATCTTTAGGTTCGGTGTTAAAAAATGCCAGTATGAACACTAAGTGGACTAAAGCTAAGTTATTCCACAACTGGGGTGCTGTCACCGAAAATGCACGATTAAAACGAACCCTGGTGCGATTGCTCTGTTAGTGCGGTTCATTTGAATAAGCGTGAACACTGCCATCTGAACCCTAGTGTGCACCAAACAAGCAGACCGAGACCGCTGAAAAGATGGGTCTCGGCCTGCTTCTAATGAAATATGAGTGCAAGACATGTAAACAAACCAACTATACATCATAAAGCCAACCAATCAGGTTGTGAACCTGTCCCTATGCCTTTAGGTTTGGTATCTTTAGGTTCAGTGTTAAAAATGCCAATGTGAACGGCAAGCGGACCAGGAATATATATATTTTTTTCCTTTTTTTTTTTTTTTGGTCCAAACCAAGCAAACTAAACTAGGTTTCAATAGCATCTTGGGTACCGACAGCAACAGAGTATTTGAAGACCTTAGAAGCCTGTTGGTCCGATGGTAAGAGAGAAGATCATATGAGTAGTTTGGTGCCGAACCTGTCAGGGACTTGTAAACAAACAATAATACCTTAAACTGGATTCTGTTCTCAATGGGAGTCCAGTGCAAACTAGCCAAAAAGGAGTAATGCTTTCCCTCTTTCTAGTCCCTGTTAAAAGTCTGGCATTTTGACCAACTGGAGGTGAGATAAAAAAATATTGACTGACCCCTAAATACAATGAGTTTCAGTAGTCTAGTCTTGATAAAAGAAATTAATGAATAACAATTTCCAATTCCCTGAATGAAAGAAAAGATTGGTAACACTTTACAATAAGGTTATTAACTAACATGAACTAACCATGAGCAATACATTTGTTACTGTATTTAATAATCTTCGTTAACGTTAGTTAATGAAAGTACAGTTGTTCATTGTTTGTTCATGTTAGTTCACAGTGCATTAGCTAAGGTTAAGATTTTAATAATATATTAGTAAATGTTGAAATTAACATTACCAAAGATTAATAAATGCTGTAAAAGTACAGTTCATTATTAGTTTATATTAACTAATGTAGTTAACTAATGTTAACTAATGAACCTTATTATAAAATGTTACCAAACAATTTGATTTTGGTTATCATCCTAAGCTGAAAAAATGCTGATTTAACAACTGAGTTAATTTGTGTATCAAAATTTAAGTGCTGGGTCAAAAATAGCTCTCAAATTTCTTGCCTACGGTGTTAGTTATACAACCCAGGGTTTTTAAGAGGATGTTGGCACAATCAGGACCAAAAACTAACACTTCAGTCTTGGAGTCATTTGACTGAATCAAATTGCACTTGTAAATGCAGCAGAATAGACCTGTCACTATCTTTTAAGTTGTTAATATTAATCAAACAGTGTTGAGAAGAAAACTACTCACTGCTAATAATGAAATGCATTTCTTTTGTTTGTTATCACTAAATGTTTATTTTGAATAATTACTTGGAGGGAAAGGGTAATTGAGGCGACGTCATTGTTTTAATTTAAGTTGTTAATATTTAATTTCAAACAGGATGTTCAGTGGCATAATAGTTTTTGCTAATATTCACATTAGTATAGAGCATCACAGTTTCACTAGTGTCAGCTACTCAAGAAGGATCTTTTGTTTTCTCTCTATATACTTTTTTCTTGATCTCTCCTTTCTCTTCTCTTGCTTTTTTCCTCGTGTTTGAGAATGACAGTCTTATCTATAAGGATCTGCAACTTAATGCAGCCGTGTGGTCCCTCTGGGCTGAGTGACTTTACTGTAAACCATTCTTGCTTGGGTCTAGGCAGGAATAGGCTCCATTATCACAATCTGTCCTGACTGAAATGCCCTGAGAGCAGAAAAGCTCAAGAATACAAGTGGTCAATCAGCATTTGATAAGGGAGAAGATATTCTGTCAGGCACTTATCAGAATTCCCACCTGATTCTGTTGAGCCAACTCACAGGAGAGTTACAGTATAAAAACTGTTGTTTATGTGCTTCATGGCAGGGTTAGTATAATTTTTTAACTTTTTAAGGTGTTTGTGCATTTGTTTCATTTCTATTTTACTTCTTTCTTTCTTTTTTTTTTTTCTTTGATTTATTTGTTTTTGGAGTCATGTAAAAATATTTTAAGCCCTGTTTAGACCTGGTATTAAGATGCGTTTTGGTCGATCAGATCGCAAGTGGACGACGCTAAATACAGGTGTAAACGGGGTCTAAAATATTTTGAGCTTGTCCACTTTCGACCACTTCCAGAGGTAGTCGAAAACGCATTCGACTGGATTGATTTCGTAGTGTAAAGATCATGTGGTCAAATGTGTTCGAACAGCCACTAAAGTCCATCTACTCTCCTCCTACCGACCTAATGCGTAAACATTATGGGAAGCGCTCTAGCCAGATGGGATTTAAACTTTGTCGGCTGAAGATCCAAGTTTGGTTTAAAGGCGAAAAATGTACCAAGCACAATGTTCTCTCACCATTCCTGATTTCTAACACACTCACAGCGTTCGGCCGGTCTCGCGGCTGTCAGAGCAGAAATGAAAGCTGATGCTCTCTGAATGTTTACCCATCATCTCCGGGTGTGTAAATTGCTTAAGCTTATTTCGTCCATTAGTTCAAAAGATCTGAAAAAGCCCATACATTTACCTGCCCATAGACCCTCCCCTTGAAGAAATCAGGACAGAAGTGGTTAAAAGTGGACAAAAGAGACGGATTAAAACACCAGGTGTAAACGGGAATGTATCTCCCTCGTCTACTTGTGATCCGATCGAACAAAACGCATCTTAATACCAGGTGTAAACAGGGCCTTAGTTTCAGTTGACTGGTAGAAACTGGACAAGAGCTGTTGCAAGCAGGTTATTAGGTGGTTGATTATCTTCCATGTTTCAAAAACCAGCTTGGGCCAGTTAATGACCAACTTGAATCCAGCTACCATGCCATTTTTGTGAGCACCTGCGTGCGTGGGTGGAGGAAACTCAGTACTGTGGGGTGAACAGGTAGGAGAGGATGTCATTATTCTGGGCAAATGCAGGGAAGAGGCGAGGAAGGTCATTACCATTCAGCTTATCGATCCACCAACTTGCTTGTGCTTCACAAACTGTAGGGCTGTTACTCGCACTCACATACATCAGTGCTTATGAAATAGCCTTGTCATAAAGACACGTTTGTTGGGGGAGTTCTCATTAATCAAAGGGAGAGTCCTCTGCAGAATCGGCATGGTGGATCAAAGGTAATTACCAGTTATGGCGGAATTTACGAGCAGAAGGTAGCAGACGAATGCTCATCTATATTGAAGAGAAATTTAATTGAAAAAACGAACTGAAGGACTGCAAACTGAGTTTTTAATTAAACAGTCATCCCTTCATGCCTCCATGCTGCGACATCACTTAAGTAAGCATTGCATCATGTAAAAGAAGAGAGCAAGAGTGATATAGGCCGCTTGCGATGAAGTGCCGTCACCACTGTCGCTCTCCCACAGAGGTGAATGACCCGTGCCTAATTACCACCACCACCGAGACTCTGCTGTAGCGCTCCAAGGGGAGGAGAAACTAGCAGTCAGAGGAGTGCAAGAACAATTAAACGTATGCCCTAGGGGTTGTTGCATTTCTCTTTTGAAGTAATTTCTCATTTTCCCTCCATTACAGGGCTTGAAATGGAGAATTTGAGCATGAACGTTTGCATGTTTACATGTGCTTCAGAAGCCCAAGTGATAGAGGCCAAATGGGACGAAAACTTGTTGGAGAAATCACTTCCAAAGAGGTCGCAACTTGATTAATACTTTATAATACTTTGTTTGTTCCTTTTTGTTTTGGGCAATACAAATGAAGCTGCATAACAAGATACCCACATGAATAACCATCACACAGTTGTGTCCTTTGCGCTAGAGTTTAATTGTCTTGCAGCAAAAGGAACAAAGCAATTCTTATAGCGGCTGTATCTAAACCTTGGGGTACGCAAATGTCGACCAGATGGAAGTGGTTGGATTTCTGGATAGAGCATGTGAGAAGAGTCATTTTCCTTGCCTGACTGAGAATAATTTTGTCAAATATAGATTGAAGATGGGGTAAACCCCCAGACCAACCACCTTCATTGCCATATGCACCAAACGGTTCAACTGAGATTTAAGGGTAACCGTCAGATTACCAAACCAGGCCGCTATACCATACAATGAAACAGACTCAATGCATGATAAAACATGAACATGACCCTCTGAGCAACTCCAAAAAGTTTGAGCCTCCATAGTAGTGATGTGTCGTCATATTAAAGATTAAACGAATCTTTAATATGACTCGGGAACATCGAGTTGTCTCATCGAGGGATCCGTTAATCTCGGGTTGACTGTGCATACGTAACATCCTGTACAGTAAACAGAATTGTTTAGTTCACCTCTCGAGTCTTCGGGTTCGGGTTCGAGTTGTTCGTTCAGGCTATAATGCAGTCTGTATCGGAAAGAGAAATGATTAGTTCACCTCCCGAGTCTTCGGGTCTGAGTCGTTCGTTCTTTTGTCATGTGATGTACAGCTGTATTGGATACAGAAATTAGTTAAGAATTCCCAAACTTCTTCACAAACATGGGTACTCAGTTTTTTTTTTTTTTTAAATTAACTCTTACAGTTTTGTGATGGGTTTCTGGTCTCAAATTGTGTAGCTTTTTATTTCTTACAATTTATACATTTGTGAATTTCTGTCATGATGGTTATTTTCCATAGCATTGAATGTGGTAATAAAGAGTTGGTTACTTTAAACTTTGTCTTTATTACGGGGAAAATCGCTTTGATAAAGCAAAGATAACTACATATAACAACAACATACTTTTGTAATACTAATATATAATAAATACTAATAAATACTAAGATACTGAGCCGGGAAGTGGTCATGTGACAAAAGAACGAACGACTCAAACCTGAAGACACAAGAGGTAAACTAATCAATTCTGTTTCCTGTACAGACTGCATAGCTTCAGCTTATGGAGATATGACATGACAACAGAATGAATGACAGATTGGGATGTGAGGTAATCTAATAGACTGCATAGCCTGGAGCAATGAATTAATCGTTTCTGTTTTCTAATTCAAAATATGATCAATGTCGCGTAAGTAGATGTGTTAGGGAATTTGGATGTTAACATGTAACATTTTAATTATATTATGCTGAAATGAACGAAATGATTTGAAAAAAGATTCGTTCGTTTTGATGAATGAGATTCAAAGATCCAAGTCAGTAAAATGATTCGAACTTCCCATTACTACTCCATAGTGCTTTTTTTTTTTTTTTTTTGTTGCAACTTTTGACACAGAATCTCCACATGCATTGATAAAGTTTATTATCAATAAGTAAACCTAAGTATTTGTATGCAATAACTTGACTAATGGGCTTATTGTTAATCATCATAGGTGAGTGGTTGCCTACTAACTTTGGATTAAAAATAATTTCCTCTGTTTTCCTAACGTTAATTACAAGACAGTGTTCTTTACTCCAGTTGGCAATCTCTGCACTATAATGTTGAATGTCCTTATCCTTATACAAAAGACCAAGAATGGCAGTATCATCTGAAAACTTTACAACAATATTCCCAGGATGGTGACTCCTATACATATATGTGTATGTTCAGTTTCACTGAGGGCTGAATATACAATATAAAAAGCAGAAATTAGCTGTAAAAGGGATTTGAGACTGAAAAGAGGCAAATTAAATTTGATGGCAATCAAAATACAGACTTTTTGCTAAATTAGATTGTGATTTATCTTTGAGGCGTCCGTGTGTACAGCAGATGACAAAAAGCATTTGTTTTTAATTAGCGAATCATTCGGGTGGGATTGTTTTTTGGCTTCTTACTAGCAATAGCTTAAAATATCAAATGAAAAGATGTGGCATTTTTGCTCCTTGCAATTCTTATCTTTGTGGTATGATTTTTTTTTTTTTTTGCACAGTATGGTGTTACGAATTTATTCTTGTAACCGCATCTTATAATTAATCCTTATGCAGACAGACCATATTCAGAGTAAACTGCTCATCTCATTAACTCGAAATCCCATCTGAAGGGAAATGAGTCTTGTTTACTAAACTGCAGCGCATCGCAGCTCAACGCGTGTTTACTGTTTAGCTGTCCGTCCCGTTCCAGTTAGACGTTTTATTATTTTTCTGAAGCAGCGTTTAGGCGGTGTGAGAGAAGGCTTTTTATTTGCTCTGATTCTGCCTGTAGTGCTGTCAGTAGCGAGCGGTACAGGGGCCCGTGAGCGAGCTGATACATTCAGCGAGAAGACAGACATGTCTGAACCTTTTCTACTTCGCCTGTCAATGCTGCAGCCTGAGCAGTTCATCCTCGAACACACAAACCGCTCCACGCTGGCTCCCTCCAGCTCGCTTCTCATTAACTGGGAATCATTTTTGGGACCCGAAGATGACTTCTTTTTTGCATGCTCCCAGTTTTCTCCATACGTGTCTCTGGGGCCGTATGAATGTGTGTGGAAATCTGGGTTCTGATATTTTATTATACATTGGAACTTTCTTTTAAATTATATCCCTTACCGAGCTCCTCTCACCTGGTTCAGGGGGTTACATATTCATCATTTCCAGTTCACTAGTCCACGTTTGCACCATTTTTTTTCATTGCAGTCTTGTAGCTGTGCATGGTTCATAACATTATGACTGCTAGGCATGGATTGGAGCGTGATTTCTCTCCCCCTTGGATCCAAAATAGTGGGACAAATCACCTGCTGAAAGTGCTTTTCCCTGAAAGGTCCAAATCTGTCCCTGCCTACGGCCTGAGATGCTGGGATAGGCTCCAGCATCCCCGCAGGACAAGCGGTTTGGAAAATGGATGGATGAACCAAATCTGTATTACCACAATACTCCTATCTACTGTGTTTTATACCTGCAAAACAAAAGACGGGAGGAGGAAACCATTACTACGGTTACAAATACTATTACAACTATTATGGTGTGTACACACCATAGACTGTGAAAAAAGATGGACGATACACCTTCAATCTCTTCCATTGTAGTAAGTGAAGCCGCCAGTGTGCCAGTATGGCTCTTACATCTTGAGTCTCGAGTCTGCGCATAGTTAACTTGGAGCCTGAGACTGCGTAGTAGTGAGTACGAAGTGGAGCTGCGATATCAAGGTCCCGCTCACAACTCGTTGTGTCGGTGTGAAATAAACCGTTATGGAAATCTAGAAATTAAAGTTAAAGCTCCAATCTCCTCGCGAAGATCCGGAAAAAAGTCCATTGGTGTCTCAGTGACTACTTCACTCAGAGAAGCTGTCAATCTCAGCTGTCAATCATGACGTCTCACACCCATTTTTATAGCATCAAATAACTAACTAAAACCAAAGTTATTTAAAGAACGAACACTTGAACTAACACCAGCGTGATAAAACTGCCTAAAATGACAGAAACCGGTCTTTGGAAAAAAAAAAAGTTTAAAGTGTAAATTGATTGTTTAGTTTGTCTCATGTTCTATTATATTACATGGAGAGGGCGGGGTTTATGACCTATACTGCATCCAGCCACCGGGGGGCGATCGAGACGCTTTGGCTTCACATTTCAGGACTCATGTGGCACGCTTGTTACACACCAAAAGTGAAGCGAATATTCCCATCGCGTTACTCGCTCTAAATTACTTGTGGGATCACTTGTTTTTTGTGTCACTCATAAAAACATTGTACGAAAACACCGGGAATGCCAGGTTGTGCTAACTTTGGCTAATGCCAGTGCTAACCAGTTAATTCTAATGCAAAACTCATAGCTAGAATCAAATAACAAATGCATATTTTAATCACTTACTGTACCAACTCCGGTCTTTGTATAACACTGTGTCTACACCATCGCGCCGCGCCATGCCGCAACAGCTAAAAGCTGTCTACACTGAATGCGACAAACCAACTGTTGCAAAGCAGTTGGACTACGTCAGAAATAGAACGGGGAATCCGTTTACTGTCGGGAAATTTGTTGTCACGTTGTGGCGTGTGCATCCAGTGTAGACAGTATCACTGATTATAATGGGTTCTATTGTCTTTTGACGCGTCACGTCATGCCGCTCGCGTCTGGTGTAGACACGGTGTAAGAAGTTGTGTCAGACGTGTCAAACCGGACATGTAAATAAGCTCTTTGCTGATTGGCTTGCGGCAATGCGGCATGCGAATTTTCTGCTCAAGTTGAAATGTTTCAACTTGTGCGGAAGACGTGATTGGGGCGAATATTGCGCGTTCATGGCAATCACGTCACCCAATTTGCATCATTTGCATCGCCTGGTGTGAATTAGCATCTATTGACTTTGTATGTAATCCACTCGTGCAAATAATTCAATTCACTTTTGATGTGCACACACACCATTAGGCTTTTCACTCTTTTTACCATAAGTGAACGTAATCCTGGACTATTTTGTTTGGTTTCACATGGTTAGTGATTAATCTTGGGTATTTAGTTTTCAAAATGCCACACTTATACATTTGTAAACCCTAAATTTATCTTCTTATCTTCTCATTTGCGTATTAATGAGGTCAGTGCATTGATTGGATGAATCAAATTTGCAACATGGCACTTGTTTGAATGAAACTGCAGTGGCAGTGAAATGTACATTAAGCAAAAATAATGATAATTGAGCATCTTAATTCTTTACTCGGACGCTGAAGCTAATGTGTGATTGTTTTAGTGGTTTTAGAAAGTTCATTGATATTTAATAGCAGTGAGGCAGTTCATGATAGTTGTCTGTTGCGAATCAACTAGCTTTATTGTTCTAAAGTAGTACTGTATGGTTTCACGCTGTAATTCGGTGTTAGCATGGCAAAAGATGAAGTAGGATTTTATAACCCAATGCTTAAAGTGATGCTAACCTTCTTTCACAATTGCAAATGTGTAAAGTTGCAGTATTTAAAAAGATGTTAAGCCTGTTTTGAGCTAAAGAAGCAACATTTATGGAACAATTTTTATCATTTTATTGTTGCTATGACCCAATGTATTATTAAAACATAAGCTTGGAAAACAGTTTTGGATATTTCTTTTCACATTTAATTAGTCATACGCTGTACTTGATGAGTGGAGCCACTGAATGGACTTACTAGCTTTAATCAGGAATTTGATAGTAGGTAGGATGACTAGAATTTGCTTGAATGCTATCCTGCAGTTATAATATACAGCAGTTGTTTTAATCACAGTTAAGTGGGTAGTTAAGTCTCAGCCACTCAATGGGTTGATCAATCGATGTAGGCATTGATCGTCATGCAGACTAATCGAAGCACAGTACACGTTTGCTTGCCAGCACTGCTCAGTGTCTGGTTCTCTGCAGTATGATTAGTATTCTTCAGTCCCGCTGTTATGAAACTGAAAATCCCATAAAGCTGGGCAGACTCATGCCTTGCAGGACCTCAGTTGTGACCCTATGAATGCTGAAAGTTTGTCCTGAAGCTTTGTCTGAGAGCAAGGCTGCAGAGCTCTGCGGGACTCCTGCTTCCCAATAACCCAATAACAGCCACTTCAACACAGGGAACACAAGTGATGATGGCAAGTACACACTGTGAGTTTAGTTTAAAAGGGTAAAGGCAGACTTAGATGGGATGCACATCAAACAAATTCATTTTGGCACATTTACAGGAATCAATTTTAAAAAAGAGAGAAAGACATAGGCGAAAACAATGGGATTTAAAAAAAAAAAAAAAAAAAAATCACCAAACAATTTTTAGGTTTCAGGATTTTTTCATACCAAACTTTCTATAAAGATGATTCTCATCTATGTTATGAAGGATATAACAGAATGATTTGATGTACCATTTTGCAATATGTGAAATGGCCATTAGCAGTTTTTCCCATTATATACAATGTATTAATGTACAATTAATGTGTTCTTGGGGCAACATGTAATGAAAAAAGAAGTTTAATAATGGGAGTAATAATTGGCAGGTTTTCATAATAATATCTAATATTTCATAGGAATATTGAAATGTAATTTCTTTCCCTATTCACTTGTTTTGTGTCCCAAAATGCCTAATAAACATGCTTTAAGTCCTGGTGTCCTCTACAGTGGAAACTGATGTCCTGTTTCGTAACAGAAAGTCATATTCTGATTTGAAACCCCCATAACATTTTCCTGAGATGTTGATTTATGACAAACAATTTGAAAAGCAGTCAGATTTAAATGATAATTACAAAATATTTCCATACGAGTGTAAAATTTGATCACTAAATTAATGTCAGTCATTTTGAAATGAAACTTGAAATGAAACTTGAAATAAACATGAAACTTCCAAACATTTGGTATCTCTGAAAAGCCCTGAATGTGACTTGTACCTTTTCAGAGCAATTTACTAAAATATTCCTAGTCTATTCCTGGGTTCCATGAGGATATGTATTCATTTCTTTTTTTTTCTCAAAATTAAATAGTTTTTTCTTCAGTCAGAAGAAGGGTCATTTTGACCCAGTAGCCACTATAGATGGTTTTCCACAAATAAAAGCAGCATTTTTATCTTTTATCTTTTTTTGGCACAATCTCATCCTCGTACTCTCATTTGCCAATTGCATTCAGTCGTCTTTTTCACAATTTTCATTCCAGTAATATTTCACAAATTCCATCTTTCTTTCATTCTAGTTGCAAAAGGTCTATTAACACTCTACCACATGATGAATTCTTGCTGACGTGCTATTTTATAATGAGCTTTTAACATTTGTTGTGCACAGAGTATCAGAATGAATGCTGATGGTCTGAATTGAAAAAAAAAAAAAAAAAAAAAAAATAGAGCCTTGCTCCAGGCAAAATCCTGTAACTCTGTTTCCACTCGCATACTCTGGTGTCACTGCATTATCTGACTCTGTGTCTTCAGGTGTCACAATGTGGAAGAAATAGTTGATGAACAATAGCCTCAGCTGTACCAATGTCACCTTTTCCCATCTATGATCTAAACATAGCACGCTGGAACAGACATTCTTATTTTGGCTCGTCTCTGTCTATCAGATGCTGCTTGATGCCTTCTAAACCTCTGGCAGCAAGTCTAAGTATGGTAGCATGATCTCTTCTGTTTTTCTCTCTCGCTTTCTCACTTTTTTTTCTGGCGGTGAGTACAGATTTATTGACCTCCAGGTCACTGGTGGCGAAGTGTATAATTGTGTTTGATCAGATGGATGGAGGACTGATGTTCTGTTGGGATTCAGGTAGTCTCTTTATCCCTCCAGACGCGTGCTTGAGATCATCATCATCATCATCATCATCACAATTCATGCCGTTTCTCTCTCCTTTACGCTGGACAGCCTGAGGCCACAGCTTTGGTCTAATAATCCTTGTACCATTCTTTCAGTTCTTGTTTTGGATATCTCCTCTGGATATCTCTTGTCCAGCACAATCTAAAACTACAGTTTGCCTTTTCATCACCCACTCCTCTCCATCACTTTGAAGAAATTTAGATTAAATTAATTTTAATTAGTATAAATGAAATAATTAATATATAAATTAATTAAATCATTTGTAAATTGAATTGAACACTTTTTGCCATTAAATTTGCCTATAAATATATAAAACCGATCAGGCATAACATTATGACCACTGACAGGTGAAGTGAATAACACTGATTATCTCTTCATCACGGCACGTGTTAGTGGGTGGATATATTAGACAGCAAGTGGACATTTTGTCCTCAAAGTTGATGTGTTAGAAACAGGAAAAAAGGGCAAGAGTAAGGATTTGAGCGAGTTTGACAAGGACCAAATTGTGATGGCTTGACGACTGGGTCAGAGCATCTCCAAAACTGCAGCTCTTGTGGGGTGTTCCCGGTCTGCAGTGGTAAGTATGTATCAAATGTGGTCCAAGGAAGGAACAGTGGTGAACCGGTGACAGGGCCATGGGCGGCCAAGACTCACTGATGCACATGGGGAGCGGAGGCTGGCCTGTGAAGTCCGATCCAACAGACGAGCTACTGTAGCTCAAATTGCTCAAGAAGTTAATGCTGGTTCTGATAGAAAGGTGTCAGAATACACAGTGCATCACAGTTTGTTGTGTATGAGGCTGCATAGCTGCAGACCAGTCAGGGTGTCCATGCTGACCCCTGTCCACCGCCGAAAGAGAAAACAGTGTACATCAGAACTGGACCACAGAGCAATGGAAGAAGGTGGCCTGGTCTGATGAATCACGTTTTCTTTTACATCACGTGGATGGCCGGGTGCGTGTGAGTCGCTTACCTTGGGAACATATGACACCAGGATGCACTATGGGAAGAAGGCAAGCCGGCGGAATTGGCGGATGTTCTGCTGGGAAACCTTGGATCCTGCCATCCATGTGGATGATACTTTGACACGTACCACCTACCTAAGAATTGTTGCAGACATGGAAACGGTATTCCCTGTTGGCTGTGGCCTCTTTCAGCAGGATAATGCGTCCTGTTACAAAGCAAAAATGGTTCAGGAATGGTTTGAGGAGCACAACAACGAGTTTGAGGTGTTGACTTGGCCTCCAAATTCCCCAGATCTCAATCCAATTGAGCATCTGTGGGATGTGCAGAACAAACAAGTCCGATCCATGGATCCACCTCACAACTTACAGGACTTAAAGGATCTGCTGCTAACATCTTGGTGCCAGATACCACAGCACACCTTCAGGGGTCTAGTGGAGTCCATGCCTCAATGGGACAGGGCTGTTTTGGTGATCCAACACAATATTAGGAAGGTGGTCATAATGTTATGCCTGATCTGTGTATTTTATCAATATATGTTCCATTTTCATGAAAGAGAAAGACTCGACAGGAGTCGTTGTAGTCAGGACTATGCTAGCATGTAGATTAGCCTCAAAGTTAATGTCATGTGTAAAGCAAGTAAATCAGAAGAAATAAAAATATGGGATGAACCCAAGAAGGGCCACATAATGGAGTATTTGTTCCTGTGACACACTCTGTGCCTGAACATGAACTACAGTCATTATTCAGGGTGCGTCAATAGTGTTTGATTTCTTTCATATTTAATAGGGAATCATAGAGAGTGACTTGAATGCGAGCATTAGCCTGGTTCAGGTTCTCTTGTTCTTATTTGCCCAAAGCACAGTCTATAGTTAGCGGGTCAATAGTTAGACAATACCTTTCTCTTTGATGTACCCTGCCAGTTTTGAAGCATGTAGATAGCTTGAGTGCCTGAATATAATGACTAGCATAATGTGCTCGCATAAAAGAACATTTCAGTATTTGTTCTCTCTTGCACTCGTTCTCTTTGTAGCCGCGCACATGCATACGGATATAAATGTGTGTTTTCAAATACTGTTTCATTATTGAAAGGCCTTTTATGTCTTTTTGATGCATGTTTCTTTCTCAGCGTAGAGGACAAGAGGAAAAGTATGAGTCATGTACGCCTCAGCACTCCTCCTGTGTCTCTGGATGGGTTGGTTTGGGATTTTGTGCATTTTATTGGACTGTTGTTTGTAGCAGCATCTATAATCAGTGCCGTCTTGTTGATAATGGAAAAATTGCCTCTGGCCTAAGGTAATATAATAATTATTTCAACTCAAATCAATATCTCACATCCATTTTATTTATTCAAGTATAGCTGTGTAATAAGCGGGGTAATGTACTGCCAAATGGTCATTATCACAGAATAACACACTTCAGGGTCACTTTGCGTCAGGGTCCTGATCATTCTCGGTTTATATTGTGATAATGACCGGCTGGCTGTACATTTTGCCCTACTTGTTTCCTACAGTAAGAGGAACAATATGAGGAGCTTAACAATAAGACAGCTTTCTACAGCTTAACAATAAGAACTGATTTGTGTGTTTTGAACGAGATGATGATGAAAAAATGAATAGGCACATTCGTGGTCAACGTATTAATTTATCCTGCAACCAGGGACACTTTTTCTTTCTTATCCTTTATCTTTTGCTCTGATTCTTGCTTGTTGTCTGTCTTCAGGCACAGGTCTGTAAAGAAAGTACCTTGAAATCTTTGACCCAGCCATGCCAAAGACACAGGGACAGAGACAGGGGCATCATGCACTGATCTTTTTGAGGGGGCACCAGTGGCAGTCCTGTCTCACTTGGTGCCCTAGGCCAGATAAGACATGACCAAAGGGGGGGGAATACTTTTTTATTTTTATTTTTGGTAGTTTTATTTTCTGCATGCAGTGGGAGCAGAGTTCAAATTTATATATAAATATAGAAACAGAGAAATGATATAATAATGATGATGATATTATTTATTATCACATTAATAAATAATGTATGAAATAATAATTATGACTATTTGTCTATATATTAGTTTATTAGTTTCTATGTAGAAGTAAATATAAATTATATTATAATTCTAAAAACAATATAAATAATGATAATGATTTTAATATTATTGTTTGTTTTTATCATCATCTATATTAGTGTATATAATAATTTTGTTGTTATTACTATTATCTATAAATTACTGTATATATTAATAATAATAATCTATAATACATTACTGTGTGTATGTGTATATATGTGTATATATATATATATAATATATATTAATTTTATAATCAGAGAAATAATAATAATAATAATAGTAATAACATTATTGCTGGTATTATCTATATAAGTGTATAAATGATGATGATAATAATAATAATAATAATAATAATCATATATTATTGTTATTATTATTATTATTATTATTAGACTACAGCAATTATCACATTAATAAAAAATATATGAAATAATAATTATGATTATTAATCTATATATTAGTTTATATATTAAATTATATTATGATTCTAAAAAACACAATAATAATGATAATTGTATTATTAGCATTTACTATTATTATCTATATATTACTGTATATACTTATTATTAATAATAATAATAATAATAATCTATATATATATATATATATATATGTCCCCACAAGGACAAGGATTTCGGATATTGCCATCTTTGTGGGGACATTTTGTCCCCATAACATATAGTATACCTGAACCCCACAGACACACAATATTCATGGAACTTAAAATGTGTGTATCTATGATAATTTTTGGATGTTGCACAAAAATATCCACTTGACCTAAAAATCTGAGGGGGCATGTGTGAGAGAAAAAAAGAGGATTACATGTCTGATAGATGGATAAGAACATACAGAGACAAAATGAAATAGAAGGGAAGAAGTCAAAAAAAAGAGAAGGAGAACGATAGCATGAAACACAAGGCGGACTGCTCATGGCCTGCGGCTACACTCCTCTGCCTCCTACTAACCACCCTTCATCCAGCTCAGGACTCCGGGGCAGTTACGATACGTGCCACATTCAAACACGCTCTGGCCCGGGTTGCAGCTTGCTGTTTTTCTCTGGGTGGATTAGCGTGGGAGACTAGTAACGTGTGTGTGTGTGTGTGTGTGTGTGTGTGTGTGTGTGTGTGTATGCTTGAGTGTGATATTGTGCAAGAAAGCAAGTCTGATTGATTCAAGCACAAAATAAGTTTCATATTGCCAAAACGCACACAAGGAGATTTCAAAGCTTTGTGAATGTAGTGCAGCTGAGGAGCGGAGAAAAGGAACATCTTATCTCAGCCTGATAATACTCACTTGAGCACAGAGGGAAGCTGGCAAAGAGGCAGTAACGAAGACCACACTGGTCCTGCTTGAGTCACAGATGCAGGAGAGATCAGGAGGACAGCTGACAGAGATTCTATATGAGGACTTTTAAACTGAGAAAATATATTTTATTTGGCCAATTATGAATGGAGTTGTGTGGAGATTTTTATATTTTAATGATTTTACTGTTGCAGAAGCAATATTCCAAGTTTTATTTTCTCATTTTATTTATGTTTGACACAATAACTAATAAACATAACGTGCATTGTGAAAAAAAAAAAAAAAAAAAAATATATATATATATATATATATATGTGTGTGTGTGTATATTCTCATGCATTCAGCATGAGACTCACACAATTGACACTATTCTCGCTCTTACGCCACACATCCATTTTCTCATGCAGTGTAAAATCGCAAAGCAAAGACTGGAGGACACTGACACTGACAGACAAGACAGAGCAGGTTATTTTGATATGAAACAAAGTCTCAGCTTTTCAATTTTATTACAAAGTTAAAACAGTAAATAGCATCAGTTCAAGTGGCCATGATCATCTCTTCCTCTTTACTACTAGTTAACAGTAAATAAACATGAATGAACATCAGAAGGTATGTTGAAAGATACAGTACAACGTACCGAAATGTATCATGTCTCATGTAATCGATCAATCAGTGTTTAAACCGTGGAAAGGTGTCAATAATACAGATTGTAAACAATGTCATGTAACGTTACATTTACCTCAGGAAAGCCATTTAATAACCATTGCATGTTAGTTAGTTAGAAAAAAACTAACTAGTGAGAAGTATTGTGATAAATATATGCACTATATTACATATTTATTATATTTTTACTCATAATTTAAAAAAATAATGTCATTACATTATATTTCAGTTGTTAATTTTAACCTTTAATAATAATAATAATAATAATAATGTCAGCTGACAGGGCTCCCTGTATGTTTAAAGCATTAGTTGAGACATTTTTTCCTTGCAAAAAATTAACATGTAGCTACTGTACCTGATACTTATCCAAATGAATCGATATTGAATCAAAATTGGAATCGCATGGCAAGGTTATGATATTTGTGTCAAGCACTAATAAAATCAGTAGCCTACATGCTGGGTTAAAAACAACCCAAGTTGGGTTGAAAATGGACAAACCCAGTGGTTGGGTTAAATGTTTGCCCAACCACTGGGTAGTTTTATTTAACTCAACTATTGTTTAAAAATGACTATATGGCTGGATTAAAATGAACCCAAAATAGGTTGGAAATGAAAAATCAGACACATAATTACTAGAGGCAACAATAATAATCAAAAGGTGAACATTTAATAATAAGTATATAATTTAATGTATGTTTATTGTTTAATTATTATACATTGAATTTATTAAACATATTAATAACTGTTAATTTCCAACATATTTTGGGTTCATTTTAAGCAAGCAATACAGTAATTTTTAAAGAATAGTTGAGTAAAATAAAACTTCCCCACAGGTTGGGCAAACATTTAACCCAACCGCTGGGTTAAAACAACCCAATTGCTGGGTTTGTCCTTTTTCAACCCAACTTGGGTTGTTTTTAACTCAGCATATTTTAGTGTACCAGTCACTGTACCATGTAAACACTGTAACATGTTGTCACTAAACTTAATGAAATTCTGTTTAGTTACCAAATGTTTTGACAGTCACAATACACTTATTGTGATTCAATGTTGTTTTTTACAACCCCCTCCCCCTTCCATAATTCTCACTTCAAGCTAAATGCAAAAGTTGGCAGCCCTGTACGTGTACAGTATGTATTTTTGTCCTGCTGACTTTTGCTTACATTACCAAGCTGTTTGATTTTGAAACTCCTCCCCTTAAGGTTCCAGTTAGTGAACTGCAAACAATTGCTTGTCTGAAGGCTGTAATTGTGTCGTCATGACTGGATTTAAAATAACCATATTCCCCAGACTGTTCCGTGTGTCTCTGTACCCACCTTCCTGTTTTTCGCACTAGTTCTGAGGTGTTTATTTCAGCACAGCTTGCAACCCTTACAAACACCTGGTCTCCACAGAATCTCCTGCCAGTGGGATGCGGTCACGACCTTTAAACCCAAAGAGACCTCACACTCAAGTTCTTCCTTTGAGCACCTGTATATGTGTGTGTGTGTGTGTGTGTGTGTGTGTGTGTCTGCATTTGCTCACTTGTGTTAACAAGCAGCTTGCCAGGTGTTAGGAAGCAGCGTGTGCTGTGATCCTGTGTGAATTTTGCCAGGTAATTAGGGAAAGATTTTTTAAAACCCCCTTTTTTTTTTCTGTTAAACAAGGATGTTTGTGCTGTTTATCTTTTGAGGTGGTTGCATGAGCAATCGTGTATGTGCCCAAATCATCTTTTAATTAAATCATTCCTCTGCTAAATCAAATCAACCCAGAGGTACAGAGAGACAGTGAATCCCTCCCATTTCCAGTTCATTTTGAGGTTGATGGCATAAAAATAAAGATCTTTTTTTTTAACTACAGCTCCTCTGAGGAAGAACATTTCTTCAGTTTTCACTATTTAGTTTGTTTGCATTATTTTTTTTTTCTTGCTAAGTTGTTTATTCACTGATTCCTGGAAACTGTATGTAAATACAGTAGTATAATATGAACTATTGATTTGTAGTTGTGTTATACACTAACAAGACTGACATTTGCTTGTTTTAGAGGTAAAGTTTATATTTTTCAAAATTAGATGGTTTATTCAGCAGGTTGTACGACCTTTGTCTCATGCAAACATTTTGTGCGTTTTTTTTTTTTTTTTTTTTTTTTTGGCTTATTATTGCTTCACTCTTGGCTCAGCCTCTTTGTTGACCTTCTCGTGGTTGTTAACTAAGAAGGTCTGTGGCTGTTACATCCTACATTCATCTACCGTCCACTGTCCTTGTCCTGAGACACAGAGCCGAGTAGTTTTCCAACTTTGTGTTGGTGAAAACGGCAAGGATGAATGAACAGAAATGCAAACAATGAGAGCTGCTGTCATTGCATTTACAGAAATATTGTTGTTGTGGCTTTTTAGAACTGTAAACTTAAAGTCTTTGTGTCCAATAGAATTTTCTACTCTAGAAACAAAATTTGGGGATATGGTAAAAGTTTGAGCTAGATTGGATCAGTGTAAATGCAATATGTGCTCAACAAATCAGCAGATATTAAATGCAAAATAATCCCATGCTCAGTCTCAATCTCTCATACTGAAGACCGTGGAAACAATATTTTAACTTGCTGTACAAATGTTACAGCAAGCAGGAGAATGTGTGCATGTTCTGATATTATGTGTACACAATTCTGCATGAAATAGTAAAATAAACAGATTTGTATGGAAAATACTCACATATTCTTGAGAAGCATATGGCTGTATGCATAAATGCATATGTTATTGGAGCACAGTCTTCACAACACCTATACAGGGCTTGACATTAACTTTTTTGCTCACCAGCCACTGTGGCTAGTGGTTTTCCAAAGTTACTAGCCACTCAGCATTTTCACTGGACACAATTTTGACATTGATATATGGGGGAAAACTACCATATAGATATTATTAATATTATCTCATAATTTGGCAGCAGGTTTATTAGGCTGCTGTCACTTTAAGACCTGATGCACAGATCCATTATACTGTTGCACATGCATTTTCTTTCTCAACTGTTTACGTTTACTTTAAACATAACTGACTGTGTTTACATGAATACTCTGCATTTTGAGTAAAATTATGTGCAATATGCACAATCCCATGCTGAAATTCAAGCCCTGTAACGCCAACAATATTCATCCGGAGCAAATGAAATAAGTGAGTGAGGGGAGACGGGTTTGTTTGTCAGAGAGATAAGAGAGAGAAAAAAGAGCATCTGGTGGATCGACGTGTATTGAAAAATCGATATTTTTGACAACACTGTATTGCACTTAGTTTATTATTTCAGATGCCTTTTTAAAAGACTACAATCCAACCTGCCAAAGTTGCTAGTAAGACTTACTGCATTACACACCACTGCTGAAATCCACCCGCATTTGGCAGGTTGGTGGGTGCTAATGTCAAGCCCTGTATATAACCATTATAGACACATCTGACTGTGTACTGTAGCTCACTGTAGAAGTTATCTATGAAATAGTATTGTAAGTGTACACAAGCTAAACAAATATCTGCTTGTTAAGTCGTGGCGTAAGGAACGCCGTTTCTGGGTCCAAGCCTCGACTCGTTTCACTTGAGAATGCCATCGCGACGGCCGTTTATGAGCGCTATTTATTCATATTAAACGTTTAACATTTAAAAAAGTTAAACATTTAAAATACTTAGTCTACACAACAGTCTCCATGCTCACAGCGTCACAGACATTAAAATTTTAACGATTTATAAAAGATGAATCATTGTCTGGCTATCTGGGATTTTGGTATGGATATAAAGGTTATGATTATTATTTTTTGATAGTATTACACCACATCGTGTGTGTATATTAGCACAATTTGTTGTTTTTTTGTGGTACAAGATAGAGTGTTTGGACCCGGAAGCACTGCTGCGTGACATCAGACTTAACAACCGAATAGTTTGGTTTGTGCACAAACAACACAGGGGTTTTCTTGGGGCACAGCTTTAAAGTCACCATGAAAATCAAAATTGACCATTTTTATTTGTTTATGGACTATTGCAATGTTTAATATAATGACTTATCAGTGCACATTATTATTTTTAATCATGTGCCCTTGTAATCTTTAATCAAATACATTCCACTCCACCTCACAACAATGTCTTTTTTTCTGACAATGTGTGCAGTGGCATGAGGGCGGGACAATGACCTGTCACTCACAATAGCTAACGACAACAATCCAATCAGTTCCTAATGGGGAAAATCAAGTCCCGCCCTACTCGCTTTTCATCTGAGAAGCCGTTTAATTAACGTCACATTACACTGTAAAACTCAATAAGTTCAGAATACTCAAAACATTTGAGGAAACTTATTAACTCAAAACATTTAAGTAAACTAACTCGTTTTTGTAAGTTAGTAGAACTTAACATTTTTGTGACAAAGGGGGCGGAGCCGAGAGCTGTGAAAGCGGAGCAAGGCCAGTGTGGTGCACAGGTGTCTCTCATTAATAATCACGTCATCCCTTCACTCCCACAGTTCTCAGCCTCGCCCCAACTCATCATAATGTTAATTACATGGTTAATTTACATAAACATCACATTCAGATCTTGGTTAAAAGTTCGATAGCAAATAACACATGCTATTATAACTATCAGAGAGACTGTCATTATATACTTGCATGTATATAATCAAACAACATACAGTATATGCTGTCTTAGAAGTTTCGCAGCCCATCCTCAACCTAACCAAAAGCTCTACTCTTCACCACAATGGTAAACCTACAAAACTAACAAAACAGAACCACTGTGAATCCCAACATAATACAACATTAAACACTAACTTGTGTCTCCCTACACTGTTTCTCTGTAATACTGCAGTAACTCAGACTGAAGACAGAAAAATAACAATAATAACACAAGATAACACTTAATTTCAACATTTATTTATACAGTCTGACGCAAAGCATTCTGGCAATTATGAATCTGCTGCAACTCAACTCAATCAGCTTACTACAATGAAATTTTGAGTTCACACAACTTTTTTTTTTTTTTTGAACAATGAACTTTCATTATTATTTGAGTGTAACAAACTCATTTAATTTAATTAATTGCACTGTTCGGTTTTAGGGAAGAAAAGACAATCACAACTTCTGTTTCACTCTGATTTTACAATTTCGGTAGTAGAAGAATTCAGATTTTTGTCCCTTTGGGTGTTCCAACACATTGTGACAGTTTTATTTGATGTGCTCATAGAGTGATTTAAAGTGTTATTTAGAAGTTAGCAGGATTTTGAGAAAAAAATGGTTGATGGATTTGATTCATGGCATCAAGCCTTAATAAAGGAGCAAAACATCTGCATAATGTTCAAGCAGAGCATATTCTGCTTTCTTTTGGTGCTTATTGCATCTGGATGGAGTCAACAGTCTCCTCTATCATCTTCTGTGTTATCTGCTGAACAGGATGCTGTGCAGCAATTTTAAATGCGCATTCATTTTGTGGCAGAAATACAACAATATGAACCAGATTTTATGCTAAATAGACCAAAATGTTCTTTCTGAGACTACATGTAATGTACATAGAGCGAACTGCTTTTTTTGTTGTTGACAAAAACAGCTAAGCCTGTGATGAAATACCAGTAAGAAGCCCATTCCTGTTGGTTTCACCATAACATGTTTAAAAATTAAATGCATGTTTGTGTGTGTGAAGAAATAAGTAATACATCTCTCGGAGACCCATGTTTGGCTGCTCCAACAACAAAACACAGCTCGTCCTTCTGTTTTTCTGTGCAGTGAAAGTTCTCAAAGGTTGTTGTGTGGTGGACTCTGGCCGTCAGGTGCTGATCTGGTGATTAATATGGCGCTGGTGGGCTATGATTAGTGACGCTGACAGTTCATGCATCTCGGCTGCGACCATCCCTCTCTCTTTCGTGTAACCTTTCTCTCTCTGCCACTCTTCCTCAGCAGGCAGCATTCCCTACAATTTATAGTCCATCAGGGCTGCTCTCTCTCCAGCTTGCTTCCATGAGAGAGCGAGAGCTGCTAATGGAGCCTCGCTCTTATCACAGCCTGGGAGAGGGATGATGTGGAGGGGTAGACGAAAGATGAGCACGAGAGAAAGGAGGATGGTGCCGTGGCTTGCTGCAACTTTGCCGATATGAGCATTTGAATGGAAAAATCCCTCCAGATGCTACGGGGGCGGCTCATCAAGTCTCATCTTGGCTCGTGCGCCGAACCGCACGCTTTCAGTCATTCATTCACGGGCTCGCACGGACCGGTGCGCTCGCGCTCGCTCTCGCTACCCCCCACCGGCAAAGTTTTGTCACCGCGCTTCCACGGTTATCAGCTTTGGACCTTGTAGCGGTGATATCAGTGTAATGCAGGAGTTTGGAGTTCACACCTGTAATCTGTTTCAAAGCTGATCTTTTAGACTGAGGGAATCCCTATGTAAATAGCACTCTGTTTACACGGTGTGTCCAAGCCTTTTCCTTTGAAATTACCTCTGTGAAGCGGCCAGGCTGTTTTGGCAATGCAGTCAAAACAGTGAGCGGCCCTTCGCAATTCTCCCTAACCCACTCCTCCTCCTCCTCCTCGTTTTTCGCCTTAATGCCTGTCTCCGCTCGGCCCCCGTGGCTGTGTGACTAACACAGACAGAGTCTTTTTAAATCAAAATCAAAATAAACTCTCCTCTGAGGAGGGCGAGTGGCCTTTGCCTGTCTGTTTTTATTAGTTAGGCGAAAAATGAAGGCGAGCTTGACTGTGCTTTCCTGTGTGCGGAGAGATTCTGCCGCTTTATTCACGCGCCATATCGAGGAAGATGTCATGAAGTGTGAGGTTATCTAATCCCCGCTGTGCGCGTGGACGCACGTCTCTGCATGTTAATGAACTCCACTATAAGAGCAATAAAAAAGATATTAAGCTGTATAAAAGAAACGCTCAAGGGGAGAAAAGAAGCCTGCGTGGCAGAGATCACATCCACCGACGGTTTTTCAGATTTGAGGATCTGCGTGTTCTGTGCTCTCTTTACTACGGCTGATTTGTCGGAACATTCTAATCATTTTAAATAATTTTGAATGTTTGCATTTGTTTAAATGTAATATTAAAGATTATTAATTAATTTATTTACATTTACAATCAATTATTTATAATTGTGTTTACTGAAAAAGCATATATTGGGTTGGAATCAAACTTTTTGGGAAGTAGGAAATCATTTCCACCTGGAGCTACATGCTAAGAAAAGTCCGTAAAAACATGGCTCAATGTACCATGATTATATGAAGAAATGTTCTCTCATGTTTTTTCACAAGTGTTTAAACCTGTATTTTGAATTGCACATTGCAGTGTGTTGTCCAAATATTTAACGCAAAAGGTACTGATCATTTTCTGCCAGGCTGTTATCCACATTTCTACAGTGAAGAGGCCTGTTCTTGTTGCTGTTAATATAGATAAATTCTGTGTGAGTATGAGTTCTGCCATATAATTCAATGTTTTATTTGAATGTAATTGCATGTGACTCTCAAAATCCATTTGAATGTGGTGTCTAAACGTTCCCACCAGAGTGGGATATGATCCGATTGGAAACGACATTAAATTCTCTTTCTCATCCAGCACTGCCCCCGTCCGGCGGTAGATTTTGGGTCATACAGCTGGGTGTAAAAGAGCAAGCTGTCAGACTCATGCTGGAAACATCCTCTCACAGGAAGGTCTTGTGATTTTGTGATGTTGCTGTGAGCGCAGGTGAGAAGACGGCCTTGAAAAAGAGGCCTGGGTGAATGTTACTGCTCTCCTGCATTCATGTGGTTCTCATCTGCCCAGGTGGAGGTCTCCTTCACCCCTGCCCGTCCTCTGTGCCCCTGCTGTCGGAGCTTCAGGGTACGGTTGTGCCCTGAGGCTGCTCTCCGTTGTCTTTCATTTAGAGTAATCTTCCTTTGTGTTAAGAAAAGAATGAGATATGGGAGAGTGGAATAAACCAACGGTCCGATAAATCCAAAATAAACCCTCAGCCTTGTAAATGGATATGTTTTCATTTATTTTCAGCTGATTTGTATGCTATAATACAATTGCACAATGGGGTCCAAATGTCTGAAAACCACAATTTTCTTTGCAAATTGCACCACAGTTCTAAAGTTTGGGGTGAGTAATTTTTTTTAGATGAATAATTTGATTCAGCAAGGATGCATTAAAGGATTAGTTCACTTCAGAATTAAAATTTTCTGATAATTTACTCACCCCCATGTCACCCCCAAGTTCATTTCTTTCTTCAGTCAAAAAGAAATGAAGGTTTTTGAGGAAAACATTCCAGGATTTTTCTCCATATAGTGGACTTCACTGGGGTTCAACGGGTTGAAGGTCCAAATATCAGTTTCAGTGCAGCTTCAAAGAGCTCTACATGATCCCAGACGAGGAATAAGGGTCTTATCTAGTGAAACCATTGGTCATTTTCTGGAAAAAAAAAAAAAGACTTTTTAACCACAAATACTCGTTTTGCACTAGCATGATGCGTCACGCATTACGTAATCATGTTGGAAAGATCATGTGTGACGTAGGCGGAAGTACCGTGGTAGGGCAAAAAACTCCATCTCATTTTCTCCTCAAACTTCAAAATCATCTGACATCATTGTTTTTTTGTAAAGGCCTTTTGACTTAATCTTTGCACATTTGCTTTGTAAACACTTGCTCGGTACTTCTGCTTACGTCACGCGTGACCTTTCCAACGAGATTACGTGATGTTTGGCGCATTGCAGAGCTAGTGCAAGACAAGTATTTGTTCTTAAAGTATATACATTTTTATTTTTTTAGAAAATTACTGATTGTTTGGCTAGATAAGACCCTTATTCCTCATCTGGGATCGTATAGAGCCCTTTGAAGCTGCAATTTGGACCTTTAACCTGTTGAACCCCACTGAAGTCCACTATATGGAGAAAAATCCTGGAATGTTTTCCTCAAAAACCTTTCAAATTTCTTTTCGACTGAAGAAAGAAAGACATGAACATCTTGGATGACATGGGGCTGAGTAAATTATCAGGAAATTTTAATATCTGAAAAAAGGGCAGCACAACTGTTTATATAATAATAAGAAATGTTTCTTGCAAATCTGCATATTAGAATGATTTCTGAAGGATCATGTGACACTGAAAATTGGAGTAATAAAATAAGTTTTTAAAATATATAATATAGAAAAGTTGTTACTTTACAAATCATAGGAGACATTTCCCTCAACTTCCCCCAGCTTTTGTATATTACCAGCAAAATTGTTTGAGTGAAGAATTTGATAATTAACCCTTTTTGTTGCTTTAAAGACATCAGCACTTGAACTCCATGAAATCCACAAGTTTGTGTAAAACCTGAAGATCGTGTTCTCCAGCATGATTTGAGAAAGATCTAAAAGAGAATCTCCTGCTGCAAAGTAAGCAAGAGTTTCTAGTTCACAGTCAAAAATGTATTTGATTAGTGACCGTAGTGAAGAATCTGAAATTTTTCTATTAATTTTACATCATAACATATATTCTTTGACATATGCTTTCTAGATACCAGCACGGGCCATTTAAAAACCCAAATTCAACACGGCCTTCCCGTGAGTCAACAGCTTTTGTGCATTATAAGCATGAATACTACCCACTGCGCCAAGAGAGAGTTCGTTTTTGAGGTCTTTTATGATATAGACCGACATTTAGAGAATGAGTTGCTTTAAAGTGCCCTTATAGTTCTCTCAGTGTTACGGTCTCAGTGAGGGGCTCTTTGCGAGTGATTTATTGGTCTAAAGTGCTCCTTCGTGATTCCATCCCCGTTCTTTTAACTCAACTCATCATCCTCTCGCTGCACTTTGGCTTTGTTGTTTTGCTCGGTTCCTTCCCTCTTTCTCCCTCATTTCTCCCCTTTACTGGCTTACTTCCATCCATACTCAATTTTTTTTTTTTTCAGAAATCCCTTTTTTTTCCCACCCTCTTCTTCTTCTCTGCCAGTCTCTGTCACTCTCTCTCTGTGAGTGTGTGTGTGTGTGTGTGTTTCTCTCTCACCACTGATTTGATTTGGTTGTGTGACGGTGTGTTTTGAAGCCCCTCGGGGCCAGCAGTTTTGGGTCTGCAGTCTGTGTGGGTTTGATTCCTCTCGCAATCGTGTCCAGAGTCACTCTCCCTTAAGCAGACAAACCAGATTAGAGTCGGCTTCCCTTTTCTGCCAACGCTGTAAACTGACAGTGAATTATCCTGGTTAGTTTACACGCAAAACAGTCTTACTGGATTCCAGGAGCCGGGGATGTATTTTGTTTAGACAAGTTCTCAGCGGCGTGCCATAATCCCATCTACAATGCAGATGAAGTGTGTGGAAAGAAGAGGAGTGTTAGAGGGAAAGCGGGCATGACTGGGCATGAGGCGAGAGGATAACTCCGGACAGCTGCTCTTAGGATTAACGGCACACTTTGAACTGACACTGGGATGAGATGCCACGTATCTGTGGGCTTCAGCTCATAGACCGCTCTTCTGAAAAGACCAGCTTAAATCAGCATGAGTCCAGGTCGGTTTGAGCTGGAAAAACTATTCATCATAAGAAGAGGGTTAATAAGGTTAATAAAAGCTTAAATGAGGCAAAGACAATGACATTCAGTGTTAGTGTGGTACTTTTGGCACATTGTTTAAATGCTATCACTTTAGGTAAAATATAAATAAAAAAATGTTTATTTTAAATCAAATCAAATTAACCCCATTAAAACTGTTTTATATAAATTAAATAAATTGAACCAACTGAACATTTAGTTTTGTTAAAGTAACCATGAAATTAAAGTGGACAATTTTTATAATTGACAATTAAATTTTTGTTCAAGAAGCCATTTCACTTGGATATACATCAACTTCCATTCAATGCTGACTTTAAAGGTGCAGTAAGTGATTTCTGAGAAATGCTCTTGAAAGGGGATCAGACCGAGCAGCACAACACACTTGTAGCCAGTCAGCAGTAGGGGGCGTGTCCACTCATGATTGGGTAGGAGAGAAAGTGAGCCAATCAGCAGTAGGGGGCGTGTCCACTCATGATTGGGTAGGAGAGAAAGTGAGCCAATCAGCAGTAGGGGGCGTGTCCACTCATGATTGGGGAAGAGAGAGAGTGAGCCAATCAGCAGTAGGGGCATGTCCACTCGTGATGGAGAAGGGAGAGAGCCAATCAGCAGTAGGTGCGTGTCCAGTCATGATGGGGAGGAGAGATAGTGAGCCAATCGGCAGTAGGGGCATGTCCGCTCATGATATGGGAGGAGAGACAGCCAATCAGCAGTAGGGGGTGGGTCCAATCATGATAGGGGAGGAGAGAGAGTCAATCAGCAGTAGGGGGCGTGTCCACTCATGATGGGGGAGGAGAGAGAGTGAGCCAATCAGCAGTAGGGGGCGTGTCAAATCATGATAGCGGAGGAGAGAGAGTCAATCAGCAGTAGGGGGCGTGTCCACTCATGATAGGGGAGGAGAGAGAGTGAGCCAATCAGCAGCAGGGGGCGTGTCCACTCATGATGGGGGAGGAGAGAGAGTGAGCCAATCAGCAGTAGGGGGCGTGGCCACTCATGATGGGGGAGGAAAGAGAGTGAGCCAATCAGCAGTAGGGGGCGTGTCCACTCATGATGGGGGAGGAAAGAGAGTGAGCAAAAGGGGGATTTAAAGAAACACTGTAGAAAGAGAGATGGCTGAGAGACATTACAAAAGAGAAAAGCTCAGAGGAATATCACTGGAAAAGAAGGGTTATGATCAGGCAAGAGCTTTAGGACCCACGTTACTATTAGAAAAGCTTTCCAGCGCTGGAGAGACCTGAGCGGGAAGGCCTGAAAGGTTGGCTCACTGAGGTTGTGTTGTTTCTGCTCCATATGTGAATAACACTGGTTTTGCTGTTTCACAGAACCAACATAAGCTGTTGTTGTAATGTTAGCTGTAGTAACAGGAGAGTTTTGAGTGTCATTGATTGTCTGGAGCTGCTGGCGACTAACAACCAACTCTTGCTTTTATTTACTCTGGTGTACTGTATGTTCATTTTTGTTCTTCCTTGTCATTCATTTGCCATCTTCACATTTTTCACAAAGCATTATTTTGCTCTGCTTCAGCTGTTATAAAGAGACCTCCACTCTTGCATTGCACGTTTGTGGCAGAGCAATGAAGGGAGGGGTGTGTTTGTTTAGGTTGAGTTCAAATATCTCAGAAAGTGTTTCTCGGAAATCATTTACTGCACCATTAACAGTTCATGTACTGAAATACTCTGACAAGTGACAAGATATCTATTGGTGTACATTTATTTTTGAAAAAATGTACTCAAAATGATCAAAAAACTGATAAAATTAACATTTGTTTCAATCAGTTCCCCTATTAATGTGCACGATATGTATGTATACATGCAGTTTCTCTCCTTCTGAATATCTAACCAATCCATAATCAGAGGTAACCATTCAAACCAATCAGCTTTCAGTCTCACATTAGTACATCATCATCCTTTTTTCAAAATAATTATTCCTCAAAAGTACAAAAAGAAATTGTTAAAGAAACCGTTAAGGAACCAGAATTGTTACATTCATGATGATTCTCATACCTAGATAATAAGTCTCATGGGTACACTAGCATTCGCTGCAGACAATCAGCACTCAAAACACAACATATGCTGGTCTTTTCAGCAGTATGCTACTAGCACACATGCTCGCATGAAAACACAGGCAGTGCGATTCAATAACACACGGCTACGGCTTTATTATCTTCCCTTCTGCCGCTAACAATGTGCTGTTAAGCAAACAAAAAGCCGCGCGTCGTGAAATGTGCGCCGTTTACATCTGCCCACGTGCGTGACTCAGTAACATAAAACAAAGGACTATTTTACAGCCTCTGTATTTGGCTGAGATGTAATTTGTGTAGTTTTTGTGTCAACAATGCCATGTTTATGTGTCTAGCATGCATCATTTGTCAAACATCATTTGTCAGGGATATGTCGGAGCTGAGAGGCAGTAAATCTGTCCTTGTGTGAAGGAATCATGGCTTCAGGACATGGGATAAACACCTGTCTAAAGGTTTCTCCTCCTGCTTTCTTTTTTCCCCCTCCTCTGGTGAGCTGTTACAAAGTTGTCAAGCGGTACTGCCACTGTCAGTGAGGACTGTAAAGAGGATTTTGAGTGGACCAGCGCCTCTGTCCTTCTCTTAGCTGAGAAAATCCCCTCTGTATTCCAGCCCCTCTTGGAGGATGCGGAAGGAAATCCCTGCCATTTTCCCCACATCAAAAACCTCTCTCTGTGGGAGCTTAGCTCCGTTCCAATCCCACCCAGCAACAGCATTTGTCTAACAGTGATGGCTTGGGCTTGAATTCAGATGGGATGTGTTGGAGAACTCAGTTCAATCAACATATATAGCAACTCAAGTAGTAGTTTGCTGGTGAAACATATAATCCGTTGTGTTTTAGGAGTCATAAGTATACATGTCACATCCGAATGTGTTGATTGTTGATTACAGGGCAGATATTCATTGTAAATTTGAATCAAAGGTTGTACCTTCACTGGCTGGTGGTGCAAATAGTGCCTGCAATAGATAATAATAGATTGTGAAGTCACTTGCGAGGTACTTTGGATAAAAATGTCACCTAAATGAATAGATATAATGCAAATGTAGATAACACTCCATTTCATTTCAGCCTATGCAAGGACGCGCACATACTAGCACTTCTCACATCGACATAGAAAGACTCAGGGCACATGCAATTTCACCATCAGAAACAATGATAAACAATTAAATCACTCTGAAACTTTACACTGATTTTATGTAGTATTAAAATTATACGATTTTACATATCACTGTAAAAAAATAAATCTGTGAAAATAACAGAAAGTACTGGCAGCTCATTACTCGGAAATTATCCAGTAATTTTATGGACATTTCTGTTAACCCTAAAACACAACGGAATGAAGTGCAAAATTCTAAATACAAGTAAAACGCCTGGAAAAAATAAATACAGAAAATTCAGTTAAACTAATACAGTAAATTCTGCCCTATTTTTATGGATTTTTTTTTAGAATGTATAACATAAATCAGTCCAGTTCAATAATAGCTGTGTAAATATATCTATTGCAGTATAAACAAGCATTTTTGCACTGTATTTACTGTACCATCATACCATACACCCAACCTTAAAGGATTAGTTCACTTCTGAATGAAAATTTCCTGATAATTTACTCACCCCCATGTCATCCAAGATGTTTAAGTCTTTCTTTCTTCAGTCGAAAAGAAATGTTTTTTGAGGAAATCATTCCAGGATTTTTCTCCATATAATGGACTTCAACAGGGACCAACAGTTTGAAGGTCCAAATGTCAGTTTCAGCGCAGCTTCAAAGGACTCCACACAATCCCAGATGAGGAATAAGGGTCTTATCTAGAGAAATGAATGGCAATATAAAAAAAATATATATATATATATATATATATATACTTTTTAACCACAAATGCTCGTCTTATACTGCTCTATGATCCGCACGCATGACGTAATCACGTTGTAAAGGCGTGACGTAGGCGGAAGTACCGCTCTAGTGTCTACAAGGCGAACATGCAGAGATTAGGCTAAACGCCCTTTATATAAAGAAAAAGGTAAAACAGCAATGTCAGACGATTTTGAAGGAGAACGTTTTTCGCCCTACCGCTGTACTTCCGCCTACGTCATGCGTGATCTTTCAATGTAATTTCTTTTCGACTGAAGAAAGAAAGACATGAACATCTTGGATGACATGGGGATGAGTAGATGATCAGGAAATTTGAATTCAGAAGTGAACTAATCCTTGAATGTGTATAAACACTACTGTTCAAAAGTTTTATTTATTTATTTAAAAGCAGTCTCTTATGATAAGACTGCATTAATATTGTGAAGTATATTTAAAATAACTAATTTCTATTTTAAAATGTAATTTATTCCTGTAAGGGCAAAGCTGAATTTTCAGCATCATTACTCCAGTCTTCAGTGTCACATGATCCTTCAGAAATCATTCTAATATGCAGATTTGCTGCTCAAGAACAGTTCTTATTACCATCATCAATGTAACATTATACATGTCTTTACTGACACTTTTGATTAATTTAACACATTCTTGCTGGATAAAAGTTTTTTTTATTATTTAAAACTAATCTTACTGACCCGAGTCTTTTAAACGGTAGTGCATGTCTTTCTTAACCTGTTCATAACACATATTTCACATGCAGAGAAGTGTAAGAAATCTTCCAGGCTAGAGAAACTTCAGATCTGTCTAAGCTTTACAGCCATTTTCCATCAGACCGCTAAATTAATGGAATACAACAGTGAGTACTTTTGTCTCAGAGATTCAGAAAGGATTTTTAGCTTTGCTCAGCCTCTTTTTCCCCCGGAGTGTTTCTTTCCAACCCTAATAGGAAGATTTTATGATAAAGTTTCTAGTCACTTGAAAGCTTTAGTTCCCATAGTGATTTCACAGATGCACGTTTAAGTCTGCTTTGTATTTCACAGCCTTGAAGGATGTTTTTCAGGAGGACTCCTGTTTGTCGCTCTGAGAGTTTCTTTTTGTCTCTGTCTTTTCTGCCTTCAGGTTAAAATGTTTTTTTTTTGTAGATGTAGCTCGCTGGTAATGGGGATGTTCGAGATGGTCAACAAGTCATCCGACTGTGAGAAGTGAGGTCAACTATGTATGCATTTTTTTTTTGCAACAGTACTTTAAAGGTGATTAATTTAGAATCTTTATAAATGCAACCTCTTATAGAGGGTTTTAGTGTGTTTTCAACACTTTATCTGAGGAGTTGCAATTCTTTTCCAGCCATCAAAACACCACTTGTGTAACAAATGCAACACCCTCAATTATAAATAAGACAATTACAGACTTCACATTGCCTGCTGTGAGCATTGTTTCCGTTATTATGCGTGATCCACAGGTCTCGCTTTTTTATGGGCTGTTATGGCAGTGTTTCCAAACCTGTTCCTGGAGGCACACCAACAGTACACTTTTTGGATGTCTTTCTTATCTGACTCATCTATTTCAGGTCTTGAGCTGCATTCAAAATCACATGCTGTTTATTAGGTTTTTCATTTGATTTGAAATGTACCTCACAAGCATTAAAGAAATATGTACAATTTAGTTTAAATATGGGTAGTATGAATGAAATTCATATTCAATTGTTTGATAAGGTGAACACTTGATTGTATTCATCGTTTGCTGATTGAATGGAGGCAGATCAGCTTGCCATCAATTGTAAGAAAGGGGTGAGATTTAAGTTGACTAAATGATTAAATTATTCTTCAATCATTTAGTCAACTTAAATCTGCAGCATCTTGTATTGTGTATTCTAATTATACAGTACTAAGTGTTCCTGAAGCTCACACAGTAACAGCATGGCGCTAGCAATGCCAAGGTCATGGATTGATTCTGAGAAAATGCATGAACTAATTAAAATGCAATGCAAGTAAGTCTAGTCAAGTCAAATTTGTTTGTATAGTACTTCTGACAATATACATAGTGTCAAAGCAGCTTTGCAGATAATCATGATGTTAATGTTTATAATACATTAATATGTAGAGCTGGGCGACAATATAGTTTACACTTTGTGACTACAAGCAATCAAGAGGTTGAGATATGCTATATAGTATGTATCGCGCATATTGTATTTATGTGAATATACTTATTTCTATCATGACAACTCTCTGAAGATTTTTGCATGGATATGATAATGTTAATGTATTTGGTCTTGGTGGAATAGATCTGCTACGCTGCTGCTGTAGATTATTGCTGTTGCTGCTGCAGAGCAAGTACAGGAACTTGCTACTGCGAATACATACACCGCTATGCTGCTGTGAGTATGTAAGACATCCTGCTGCTGCACAAATAGCATACATCAATTACACATAGCAGATCTATACAGGTGGAGCTGGGGAAGGTGGAGGGTTTTAGATGAACGTTGAAAGCGCGCTACAACTGCTATAGTGAATGATAACCAGCCATTTAAATGTTGAGCAGCAAGCTGATTGGCTGCATATGTGACATAAACCAATCAGCTTGTGCTAAGTAGCTAATGCTGTAAATATCATCCGCTTGCGTTAAAGACCCATCAGACTGCGCCATCTAGAGTTTCATGACAGAACTAGGCATATATCTAACTTTGTATAAAGGGCTGGATGATATATAGTATAGCTGCATAATCAAAATCAGCCATTTGAAATTAAGTATTTATCACTTTACGCACATGTATGAAGATAAAGTTGGATATAATATACTGTATATCAAACTTTATATATAAAGCAGTGAGATGATATAAACAATCCCACTGCCAAGATTTGCTGTATAGTGTTTTTTGTTTTAAGTGAGTATACTATATGTATGCAAGTAAAGTAGGATATACTATATATATATATATATACAGCTTTTAATATATCACTGGGCTAAAATATATTTTACATACATGTACTGTATGTATCTGGGTAAGGTTGGATATACTTATAGTAGTTAATTCGTTAATTTGGATAATGGTTAAATGTAATGTAATGTCAAAGACTTCTTTAAAGGGATAGTTCACCACTATCATCATTTACTTCCCCTCATGTCGTTTCAAACTGTATTCTTTATTCTGTGAAACACAAAAGATATTTTGAGGGGTTTTTTTTTTTTTTTTGGTCTATACTGTACAACATTTTGTATGGACAAAAACATTCTTTAATATATCATCTTTTGTGTTCAGCATAAGAAAGAAGGGGATGCAGGTGTGGAATTTTTGGCTGAAATATCCCTTTAAGACTAGTTGTTAAGACAACTCACTGACTAGCAGTGTTGGGGGTAACACATTACAAGTAACGCAAGTTACGTAATCAGATTACTTTTAAGTAACTAGTAAAGTCCCTCTACTGTACAGACATGAATTTGCATTTCCTTCAGCCTGAGGCTCGTTCATTTCACTTTTGGTGTGAAAGGACTTTTACATTTGCCAAAAATAGAACTTTTTTGTTGTTGTAGTAGTCCAGCCGAGATGAGAAAAAGTAACAAAAAGTAATGTAACACATTACTTTCCATAAAAAGTAACTAAGTAACACAATTAGTTACTTTTTTAGGGAGTAACGCAATATTGTAATGCATTACTTTTAAAAGTATTTTCCCCAACACTGCTGACTAGTCATTAAAAATATGTAGTTTTAGCACATCCCCAATTGCTCAAATAGATAAAAGGTGACCGGTATGTGGGCACAGCAGACATCCAGGGAGGGAGGCATGGAGCTGTAGCCCCAGTATCAATTTTCATTTTCGTCTCCTCAAAACGCCCAAAGGTGCTGAGAGCCACTCGAGCGTCCAGATCTCCCACAGACAGAAGATAAACTAGCAGACCCTTTTAATTTTAATCCGGAGTAGATGGAGAGTTGAGCCCTGCCCTCTCTCTTTCTCAGCCTCTGGCGCTCGTGTCAGTAAGGAGATCATTGTTCTCTTCGCTCCTTGCTTTCATTTGACTCGCTCTCAAGTCCCCCTAAAACCCTTCATCCCTCCACCTCAATCAGTTCTCTGTGTTTCTAACAATGACTCGTAATTTAAGCGACTTCACACAGTGTGTAATCAAACCGGCTCTTTTCGTAAGGGTTGACTGTGTCTCAGGCGGTATAGACACTCACGTAAGGCTGATAAACAATATGGCTAATGAAAAGACCATAAGGACCCGCATTCCGTGACAAGGAAACAAAGCCTCGTGAATGAATATGCCAGCTTTCTAATTACAGACAATTGACATTTCCGAGTCCTCTGAGGTATCGATGCCGGGCTGACAGTAGCAAATGCCAGCGCGGAGAACTTCTCCGTCACAAAAGATATTCGCTTCAATGTTTGTCGAGAGTCTAATCAAACAAATTTATATTCATGGCTGGTGACCTAAGTAAGTTGATTCGCAGAATTTATGTACACAAGGGAACGAGTCGTTTATATCAGCGCGCTTGTAGTACCAAGGACATTTATAAACCTCTGCCGTCTCTCAGCCATTTGTGTCAGGAATTATTAATGCTTATTATGGAGAAATTTAGCTGTAAATCAGCCCACAGCGATGGCAGATTCAAGACACGTCACCTGCGTCGATTGTCTTCATCATGAACGTTTGTTTTGTGCCAGATTGGGTTATGAAGATGTCCATGAATGCCTATGAGGATTTTCAAATATGCTAAGTGATATACTAGAGATGGAGGATTTGCTTTTAAAAATAGTGTGAAAAGTTGCTAAAGTTGTCATGTGTGAGAACCAGACCCAGACCCCTCAGTGCTTGATTGACAGATGAGTAGGTGGTTTGTTGTTTGAACATTTTGAACGCATTAACGTTTGCACTACAAACATAATGTGATCAAACGTGTGTGTGTTTATTTTCTTTAAACTACCTCCACTGTGGTTGAAGTGGTTGAATATCACGTTTTGGACCCATTTGCACCTGTATTTAGTGCCATCCTGTTACAAATAGATTGCTTGAAATGGAGGTCAATATCAGGGATAAATAGAACCTAAAACCACATTTACACCTTTCATATTATTCATGTTATGCACTGATTCTGTTTAAATAACATCTTTTTTCCTTCAGAATGTTTGTTTTTAGCTGCAATAAAAAGGATTTGATCTCAATAACACTGAATGACATCTGCTAATGTCATTCTTAAATGTTACTTGACAACCAACAGTGAGAACAGGCATCCCAACTGTCAGAGACTAATTACATGCAACTAGCGGTGTGAACAGTTTATATAATAGTAGTAGTTTATATCTATTTTTGGCCTTTTTCATCACTTGTATTGTGACAGTGATCATGTAGAGTTGACAGGGAACTTGGCGAATGACACAAGATGGTCTCAAACTCGAGCATCTTGGAGAATGTGATGCACATCACTAGGCAACAGATGACATTTTAACCACAGAAAATTGCAGGAGGAGTTGCTGCTACAGCCTACGATATATTGCCTTTAATGGAGACCATGCAGGTTATCCAAAGCTACCGAAACCACTGCTGAACCTTAAAAGGCCTTAAAACCCATTCAACTCTTTCACCCCCTTTATAGAGGTCACCGTAAAATCGACTCCCCATCCTACACCCTTTTACGATGCTTTCCAGGTGCCCAAGAATGACACCATACAATCTGTTCATTCATTAATTAACTCAAGCAGCCCTCAATATGCAAACATTTCTCTTTTTTTTTTTTTTTTTATGGCTGTGCTATAAAATAGGATGATAAAACGGTAATTTTGTCAACTGGGCCCCTTATATGAGAACTCTCTGAAGACCAACAAATCTTGAAAGCTCGCCATAGAAAAAGCAGAGATTATGACCTCATTAATAAGCATTAAAGACGAGCAATGCAAGCTTAAGAAGTATGTCTCTGTGGGAGTGTGGGATGCGGCTTCGTTGAGTTCAATGTATCTGAAAATTACCCTTCGGCCCCTACCAGCAAACTCCTTCCTGCTAGTATTGGATTAAGCTAAGTCACTGTGGCTAATTATTCTCTTCCTGATAGTCATTTCTGTATTTTTCCAATACAGAGAGCTATGTTCTGGTCATTTGCACAGTGCAAGGGACGTTAATTAACCATTTTCTACTAATACCCCCATTGACTATAGCAGATGATGCTAGCTGGACTGGGGTTGATCTTTGACTCTTGACTTTGAGTTGAAGTCTTTGGACTTTAGACAACACCCATCACAGAGCCATTTGGCTAATGGCTTCTTTATCCCTTAGCGTAGCAGAGGCTTGTTATGAACAGGATGCTCTTATTGAAGAGGGTGAATAAACCTAGAAGGCTTGTTTTTCTGCTAAGGTCCATTAGCTGGCCTTAACCACAATATTTGTTGTTTACACCATGCATACAAAAACACTACATGCAAAATAGTCACCGTAATGCAAGCTGCATTACATATTCCTGAATATTTTTGGTCTTCTCTCTCTCTTTTAGTCATTCTCTGTCAGCCTCTGACTCTAGCACTTTCTTTTTCTTCTGGGTCCCTCATGCATGTTTCAATCATTGTTTAATTCCAATGTTATGAGCCGCATGTAATGTTACGGTGTTGACCGGTCAGAAATTAATAGCTTGTTGCGTGACACTGGGAGAGCGGTAAAATTCACCATCAATTCCGCTGGCTGTCCCCAAGTTTAATTACCGTTGGAATGCTGACTGGGATTTTCATTATAGCAGGTTGAAGAAGGGTCAAAGTAGATTTGCAAACGTTCACTTTCTCCCCCGGCAACATTTTATCAGGTGCTTGAAATTCTGGAATAATTATACATCAAGCTGAATAAATAATTGATTCTGTAATAGTCCCTTTCTTGTCCTCTTGTGAGACCCGACCTGAATTTTCCACCTCCCTCACTCTGGGCTCACCTGCTTTATTTCAATACATTATTTGGATAGCGCTCACAGACAAATGGGAGAACTATCTGTCTGTCTGTCTATCCATCTGTCGTACCAAAAGCTGCATTAAAATTAAATATTATAACAGAATTTTCACTTATATTTATACAAAGTTGCAGTTGCAGAGTTGGAATCAGATAAGCTTAATGTTCCACCACTGTAAGATTATAGCTGACCTTTTTCATTGTTTAAGGTATGAGGGATTTGCGCCAAATGCGAGTTGGCGAGCATATGAAACGGTGTCAATCACCAGTTGGCCGGTAATATTTGTATGAAATCTAACAATGCAATGTTGTGAGAATATGATTGCGCTCAGGACAGTTGACAGACCAGCACTGCATTGTCATGAAAGTTTAAGCCTTGGCAATTTAAATATTCAAGCACAAGAAGATGCAAAAGGGAACTCAATTTGTTACTTGCACGCTGCGTTGACCATAGAGAAAGATGTGTACCAGTATCAGTGTATTGGATCTGTGCATTAGCTCTTAAAGTGACAGCAGCCTAATATTCCTGTTGCTGTCTGTGTTTTTAATGTTAATCAAACAACAAAGTGCAAAGAAAAAAATCATTCACTGCTCTTTACTTTTGTAACTTTAATAAGAATTAATCTATGTTTAATTTATACAGTGAAGACTATCCAGTGTTATTTTACATTTCATTACTTTATTCAATGTCTGAAAACTGCTGTCTTTAATAATGTTTTAAATGTATATTAGTTAGGCTAGTAGTTTTAGATGTGGTATAGAAATTGGGATAGAGAATTGTGGATTTTCACTGGTATCTAAAGTTTTGGTGTCATAACTGCCTGTTTTTGCAAAAACAGTTTCATTGCCAGTAAGAAATATTTAAAGCAGGTAAATCTTCTTAAAGGGGACCTATTATGCCCTTTTCACAAGATGTAATATAAGTCTCTGGTGTCCCCAGAATGTGTCTGTGAAGTTTCAGCTTAAAATACCCCACAGATCATTCATTATAGCTTGTCAAATTTGCCCCTATTTGGGTGTGAGCAAAAACACGCCGTTTTTGTGTGTGTCCCTTTAAATGCAAATGAGCTGCTGCTCCCGGCCCCCTTTCCAGAAGAGGGCGGAGCTTTAACAGCTCGCACTTTGGTCGCTCAACAACAACAAAGCTGGAGAATCTCACGCAGCCAAAATGAGGATTGTCAGTAACGGTGTTCAGCCTTACATTGTTCAAACCGGAGTCGACACTGATGGAGAGACTCAGGAAGAAGTTACAACTTTTAGAATGAAACTGGATGTTTCTGAATGGTTAGTGGATAAATTTATGTAGTTGCTGTGAAGTTGATTCAACTCATCAACTATCATGTGCCGTCATGTTAATCTTTTGTGCAAATCCAGCGTTGAATTGACCCTCGTTTGTAAAGCAGTCCGGCATAAAATGACGGCATGGCAACAACACTCTACTACAACAACTCTTCCTCTTCTCTAAAGCAGACCAAAATGGCCTCACCCACTTTGTTGTATGTTCTCGGGGGCGGGGTTTATGTAAATTTTAGGGTTTGTGATGTCACTAACCCGGGAAGAAGCTCGTTGTAGTCCTTAAAAAGCGATTTCTATAAAAGAAAATATCTCCCTTTGCATTTAACTTTGAGCGTTGTAACTGTGCAGATGTTGTTTATGCTCAAACAGCAATATTACACACTAACTAAAGTTAAAAAAGTGAAATCATAATCAAGGTCTATCATTAAGTCACCGGGCATTGGCAGGTGTGGCATAAACTTAGTTTTAGGCCCTGTTTCTTAATAAACTCTCTAAGTTCATCAAGGTTTAATGGCTGTTTAGATGTTCTGTTCTGTTCAAAAAGTTAACAAGTATCTTTGCTAACACTGTAACACTGTCTTGATGTTTTTAACACAATTTTCAGGGATTATGTTCCTTAATGGTGAATGTGAGGTAAATTTGTGTGTTCACACATTCATCTGCCATTATGTATTGTGTTTTTCTAGCTGTGTGTGCGGCAGAGCTTTCTAGTGCAGGGGAGCGGATGGAAGAGAAAAGTCCACATTGAATTAGCTTCCATCACTGCGCTCTAATGCTGTATAATGGCTGCAGACATCTCATGGGTAATAGCTCAGGGATTACAGAGAAGGCATATTGCTCTTAGTGACACCACTAACCTTATTAGAGAGAGAGAGAGAGTGAGAACGAGAGAGTTCAATGTGAATTTGCACTGACTGGAGCCTGAAGAGATGTATTATTATAATAGAAAGTACCTGATCCAAATTACAGTTATTTACTGTATCTTGTGTACATGATGACATGTTTTTTTTTTCCTAGTCTGTGACATTTCACACATGAAATGCTCAACTAAATATTTACCTAATGAATTGGACATTTAATAGTGTATCGTGGAGTTGCGTAACCTACATGAAAGCCTTATTGCACGCGTTGTTATTCCTACACAATGGGAAAAACGGACTGCAGTGTGTCTGACCTCTCAGTCTGTACATCTGCAACACACACATTGTTTGCCTCTCTAGAGCTTGTAGTACATGTCTTTGTATGTATAACACAGCTAGATAGATACAACCCGGCTATTCATCTGTGTCTGTTCAAATAGGCACTTTCAAATGAGGCAAAACACTCTGAGATGTTTGCAAGTGGTTGTGGTTTTTAAAAAGTGGGTTTTGCATTGGTGTACGTGTAAAAAAACAAACCAAAAAAAACAAAAACATGTTTTGTCCCTGTAAGTGTGTCTGAGTTTAATAGTGAGTGAGAGAAAGAGATATGAGATATAATGGCACAGACTTGTTGAAAGCAAGATTGTAGTCTTTGAAAACGACATTGCCAGCTGGTTTAATCGTCTGGTCATCTGAATCGGATGATTTGTTCCCTGCCTAAGATTGCTTATGGGTTATGGGGACACTCTTTCACCCTTTCTTTTCTCTGAGACTTGAGTAGACTGTCCTCCACAAGTGTGAAATGGTTTAATTTACTCTTTCATTAATTGCTTTGGTGGATCTCGAACTGAGCCACGCGAGGGGTTACTGAATAGCCAGTACTAATCTAAAACTCCATTAACTCATGCCGGGGGAGGATTTCTGAATACACGAGGGGGGAATCAAATAAAACTTTTTTTTTTTTTTTTGTCAGCGTATTGCTTGGGATTGACAATTGCATTTATGGTATAATCAAGTTTTTAACGTTGTTTATATGCATTTGTAGTGTTTTTAATATGCTTTAAGACAAACCATGTGCAAATTCATCAGTCAACACCATTGCTGAGTATTTTCTCCTTAAAGCTGCAGTGAACAAAAGACAGTCTCAAAAAACGCGGTTTGAAATCACCCCTGTTTTCTACGTCACAAACATGTTGTAACCAATCATGTCAACATGTGGGCGGGCTTTAGCATATCATTAACTGTGCTGTGAAGCAGGGAGTCTCAAGAGAAGCCAGTTTATCCTGGTATATTTTTCTGTTGATAAGAAAAATCGGGTACATTTAGCAATATAGCGGATGAATTATGTATATGATGTATATTGCTATGAACAGTATGACTTTCTCCACTGACGTTCTGAGTTGTTCAAAGGATACTGTTTTTTAGAACAGACTGAGATGGCGAATGGGAACATGGTTTGTGTAACATTAGCAATACATTATCAGCTGTTTAATAATGTAGTCAAGCAAAAGGCTGATCATATTAAATACCGTTATGTGTCCGACGCTGTAGGGAGCGATACATAGAAGTTGTAGACAAGTCTGTATAATTCACTCTTCCTCTTCCTCTTCTTCTTCTGAATCAGTTTCTGGTTCAAACATATATGGCTGAATTAAACCAGTATTTCCACTTGCCATCATGTAGCGTTTACTATAACAGTAAAGTTGAGCGAGTGGATCAGATATTCTGAGCTGGTGTGAGCGAGTGGAGGCGGAGCTAATTTGCATATTCATGGATCCGTGTATACTAAATGGATCAAGGGTGTAGTTACATTCAAGCTATTTTAAGGCATGAAGAATTTTTTTCACAGAAATATGTCATTTTGGTGATTAAAGATGAGTTTTAAGGGATAAAATTATTGACTACAGGGGGACTTTAAAACATTAACATTCTTGAAAATAACGAAACAAAGTTCTTACATCCTACCCAATACCTAAACTTAACAACTACCTTACTAACTATTAATAAGCAGTAAATTAGGAGTTTATTGAGGGAAAAGTCGTAGTTAATAGTTTATGTGTTCCCCATACTAAAGTGTTACAGAAGATTTAAAACTATATTACATTTAATGAACCTTATTTTTAATCTTCAGCTGCTTGTTAACAAAATACTCCTCTAAAGTGTTTTGGCAAAATCTTCTTTCTTTAGGTCCGTCTGTGCTACAGGGCACACTGGGCAGCAAGCATATGTTCATATGTTTGGCAAAATAAGCTCACTAAAAATCAGATTTTTAATTAACCTTAAAAATGTTACACTTACCAAACATGGCATTAGATGTGTACAGCGGGTTTGGTAAACACTGCTTCTGTACGAGCTGTTTAATGCACAATGACTCTTGCAGGGATGTTTTCCTTTCACTGGGTAGAAGATTGCGTTTGTGTCATCCATTGATTAGCATCTTGTTTTGGTATCTCTTGTTATACAGCAGCCACGAAAAAAGGAGGAACAACAGAGCACGCTAGGACAGATAAATGAGGGTGTTTCCCTGGATACGTGTTGTTGGAGACAGGGATGAGGCCATTTGGGGAATTGGACAAACAACCTGTGCTTATTGGACTTGTATCGATTGCCATTATTAGCCATTCTTTGCATGAACACACTGAATTTGTTGTGTTTTTTATTCTTATTTAGGAGATGATTTGAACAGTCTGAGCAGTTCAGAATTTTAATTCTCCTTCTTTTCTCTCTCCATTGCAGTGAATAAGCACAAACCATGGATCGAGACGTCTTATCATGGTGTCATCAGTGAGAATATGGACACTGTACTGCTAGACCCTCCCCTGGTCGCACTGGACAAAGACGCTCCTGTCCCTTATGCAGGTATACGACTTACCTAACTTATTACACAGCGCTCTGGAATACTCGATTCTGATTGGTCAATCGTGGCATTCGAGGCGTACAGGCATATGTGGCTGTTGTCCCTGACAACCAATGTCTTGCACTGTGCTTGTTTCACGTCTCGTTTCCTTTTTCTTCTCATGAACAAATCATTTTAACTGGTATCAATTTTGCATGTCCATTATTAAAGTAGCATTGTAATAAGTGAAATAATGTACAATCAGCAGGTCATTATATTAAAGAGGACCTATTATGCCCCTGTTCACAAGATGTAATATAAGTCTCTCTAATAACTCCAATTAGAGAGTTACCAATAACTCTGGTGTCCCCAGAATGTGTCTGTGAAGTTTCAGCTCAAAATACCCCACAGATCATTTATTATAGCTTGTCAAATTTGCCCCTATTTGGGTGTGAGCAAAAACACACAGTTTTTGTGTGTGTCCCTTTAAATGCAAATGAGCTGCTGCTCCCGGCCCCCTTTCCAGAAGAGGGCGGAGCTTTAACAGCTCGCGCTTCGGTTGCTCAACAACAACAAAGCTGGAGAATCTCACGCAGCCAAAATGAGGATTGTCAGTAACGGTGTTCAGCCTTACATTGTTCAAACCGGAGTCGACACTGATGGAGAGACTCAGGAAGAAGTTACAACTTTTAGAATGAAACTGGACGTTTCTGGATGGTTAGTGGATAAATTTATGTAGTTGCTGAGTTGATTCAACTCATCGACTAGCATGTGCCGTCATGTTAATCTTTTGTGCAAATCCAGCGTTAAATTGGCCCTCGTTTGTGAAGCAGTTCGACGTAAAATGATTTGCGCAAATATATTACACTTTACCGACTTTCTTTGCCACATTTCTTTAATAAATGAAATTCAACCACGCTCTCCTCAGTGGCTCAGATGCCGGGAATCTATCTATGTTCATTGGTACATCCAATAACAGAACTTTTGTAATGTTGGTGCAGACATTGTACATCTCCAGCTGCTACAGTGAGGAAACTGAAATGGCAGACTGCTACGGCTCACTCAGGGCGGGATCTATGCTAATAGAGCAGATCGTGAACAGTTGTGGGCGGGGCTTATCCCTAGTCTTATGTAAGAGTCACTGTTTATGATTTATGGGGATTATAAAAAAGGAGTGGGTGGATTTTTACCATTATAGGCTGGTTGTTTACACACACTGTGGACACACCAGTGTTTATAAAAGTGAATTTTGCATAATAGGTCTGCTTTAAAATAAACTCACCCCTCAACCTGACTTTACATTTTTCCCTTTCTAATTAAATAGTACTTTTTTTTCCTATCACTGCATGATTGTTTTATGATTTTAGACGAGAGCTTTGTCTAGTTTAGGCATGATTGGATCATAGAATTGTACTTTTATTTGTATACTATTGTAAGTATTTATATGTATGTTTTGGAACATTATAATTATTTTTATATAATACTGATTAATAATTATTAAATATTAAATATGAAAAAATATACTATAAAAAATGATTTATTAATAATTCTTTTTACTAGCCATTATTAAAGAAATCCTTTTTAAGACAAAGTCTTCAAATCTTCAGTATGCTTCATTTTGAAGTATGCAGCACATGCAGAATATATATCTTTTTAATTAAATCGCAGCCTTTTGCTGTTTAATCGCGATTGTGATCATTTTGATTAACGTTGCAGCCTGTTTTTCCCCATATCTAATCTATTCCAATGAGACATATAAGCTCACTCCAGAACATCCAGGATTATTCTGAAATTTATAGCATTGGATGGTAACAATAGCTTGGTTCTTCAGTGTAGTGTTCCTCTATTCCTTTGTGTGTAAGTGAGGGCGGTTAAGTGTGAGATTTTATGTGTATTGCAGCATAGTGCTCATATAAAAGAGATTTAGTCAACGCTTTCCTCACTGTTATGGAGACAGATCCGCCTGACCTTCCTGCTATTTCAGAGTGCATTTCTTGCCTCTATCTCCATTGTTGTGGTGACACACAGCCCTTGTATAAGTAGATCTTGTCGGCTTTTCCATGGCCGCGCGTTCAATAAACCAACCGGCCTTGAAAAACAACTCATACAACGTGCGTTTTGGCTTTCGAGGAGGAATAGCCAACACTTCGAGCGTCAATCAACTCTCACGGAGCAATGAATGGACAGCACAACTTTATGACTTGCGTGGTGTTTATGAAAGACAGATTCCGACTCGCTGGTTTTCAAGTGCAGGTTGTTCAGATGGGGTGGTGGCTGACTGATGCAAAGTAATTAAATAAAGTGATTTTTTTTACACAAAGAGGAATGTGTGGAAGCATTATGACAGGTAACTCTCTACAGCTCATTAAATGACAATGCCTAGAATTAATCTCTTCTCTGACAGCCTTGGCAAAAAGCACTTTTCAAGCTTTTATATATTTATTTTTGCAGCTTGTGCTTGAAAAGCATGCTGTGTGTGGTGCACTTGATAAAGATTTGTTGTTCATACCTTGGAGAATCTTTTAGCTGACAGCATGCCTCTTTCTTTACAGTACTACCATCAACCACTGGTGAGGACTGATTATCTTTGCAGTATGTTAATTCATACTGTAGTGTGTTTTTGTTCTTGTAACATCACACTTTTAAGTCAGTATGAAATTTCAGATTTTTTAAAGTCGACATTTACGTGATTAAAGTCGACGTCAATGTCGAGTAGTCGCTGATGACGTCATTAATGATAAGCCTGAACCTCGAGCTGAGACTGAATGCGGGTTGCCTTGTGCACAGCTAAGGCGTTTGACACAGTGCTGCCCACAAGGCTATTGTCCTACATAACAGCTTACTTTTATCAGTTCTTTTGTCTTTGGGTAATTATATTTCTCACAGATTTCTGCTCGTTCTAAATCAGATACAGATAAAGTAGCACAGTAAAGATTACATTTATATGAATGCATTAGTGAGAGAGTGATTGCGTGTGAATTAATTCCACCTGCCAGTGTCTCTCTACTAATAGTGAAGCTGATATAAAACTTAAAGGATTGGTTCACTTCAGAATTAAAATTTCCTGATAATTTACTCACCCCCATGTCATCCAAGATGTTCATGTCTTTCTTTCTTGTGTTGATAAGAAATTAAGGTTTTTGAGGAAAACATTACAGGATTATTCTCCATATAGTGGACTTCAATGGTTACCAATGGGTTGAAGGTCCAAATGTTTCAGTGCAGCTATATGATCCCAGATGAGGAATAAGGGTCTTATCTAGTGAAACGATTGGTCGTTTTCTAAAAAAAATAAAAATTTGTGTACTGTTTAACCACAAATGCACTCTGCGATGCACCACGCATTACGTAATCACGTTGAAAAGGTCACGCGTGACGTAGGCGGAAGTGCCGATCCAGTGTTTACAAAGCGAATGTACAAAGACTAAGTCAAATGACCTTTACAAAAAAAAAAAAAAAGAAAAAGAAAGGTAAAACAATGATGTCGGGTGATTTTGAATTTGGAGGAGAAAATGAGATGGAGTTTTTCACCCTACCACGATACTTCCGCCTACGTCACTCATGACCTTTCCAACATGAGTACGTAATGCGTGAAGTCATGGACGCTCATCACAGAGCAGTGCAAGACGAGCATTTGTGGTTAAAAAGTATAACATTTTTATTTTTTTTTTAGAAAATGAGCGATCGTTTCGCTAGATAAGACCCTTATTCCTCGTCTGGGATCGTGTAGAGCTCTTTGAAGCTGCACTGAAACTGACATTTGGACCTTCAACCCGTTGAACCCCAGTGAAGTCCACTATATGGAGAAAAATCCTGGAAAGTTTTCCTCAAAAACCTTAATTTTTTTTAGACTGAAGAAAGAAGAGCATGAACATCCTGGATGACATGGGGGTGAGTAAATTATCAGGAAATTTTAATTCTGAAGTGAACTAATCCTTTAAAGCCTCATGGCAGAGCATTAAATTCGACTAGTCTGTGCAACCCCTAGTATGAAATGAAAATCCATTCTACATGCATGTTATTGATCTTTTATTGTGAATCATTCATACATGCATACGCTTAATTTTGTTTACATTTATTGACCTTGGAATTTTTAATTAAAATATCATAACTCAATCTTCTGGTGAAAGTTTTATTTCTATTTCTTACCATTTTAATATGCTAATTTGGTGCTCAAGAATCATTTTTTATTATTATCAGTATTGTGCTGCTTAATATTTTTCCAGGATTCTTTGATGAATAGAACATTTAAAAGAACAGCTTTTACTTTAAATAGAAATCTTTTGTAACACTATAAATGTCTTTACTGTCCCTTTTGTTGAGTTGAATGTGTCCGCATTACATTTCCTTCTTACTGACCCCAAACTTGACCGCAAAGTAATGAGAATAACTTTGAAGCTCAGGATCTTTTTCCTGCATAATCCACATTTTTGGGAAACTTGTGCACAAGTCTTGTGCACTTATTACTTTGATTTATCAATGACAGATTAATGGTGGGCGGCTTCTGTTGTTAAAGCGTCACCGGGAAATGAGTGTTGCGCTCTAATTTAGTGACAGGTGATATTTCACTGCCTTTTCACGGGGAGCCAATGGATACACACGAAAGATTGCTGCCAGGGAGACTCAGAGAAAAACGGGCCCTCCATCTCAATCCGTCATTCTCCCTAATTCTCTTCGCTCCCATTCTCTCCGTCTTTCTTTCTCCGTCCCGTTCTCTTCTTCCACGTCAGACCGTGAGTTATGCGCGAGAGGCTTTGTCATCAATCCTGTTTTCGTCTGTTTAGAGAATGGAATGCGGGCGTCCTTCTGGCACCGCATTAATTGGGGTGTTGGAACACGACCCGGGATTGTTAAGTGCTTCGCCTCGCCCTCCTTCGTCTTTTTCTCCTGCCACGCTCACTGTCTCCCATGTATCAGCTTGCTTTGATGTAAAATAACGATGATGAGCCTCAAGTCGATGATATATGCTGAGGCAGGGATCCTGAAGATGAATTGTTATTTCTGGGAACAAGACTTTCCCCTGTAGAGCAGATAGCGTAGGTCTTGTAGTATGCACAGAGCATTCTCAATCAAATTACCGTGAAGGATGAGCCGGAGTCAGTAGAGGAAGGAAAAAAAAGAAAAACGGCAGCTTCATTTGCTAATTCTTTATCTCGGTTGTGGCTTCACCAGCCTCTTTCTCATTAATCTCTCCTCTCAGATGATGTACAATGCCGTATTGTTCCGCTAAACTTTGCCTTCCTCGCACCAGATTAGCTAACAAAACCCAAGCTAGGATGCGGTCCAGGGAAACTATGGATGGATTGCAAAAACCACACATGAGAGTGAAAATAGAAGGATGTAGTGAAAGAGAATCGCAGCGCCTGCAGTTCAGACACTTTGCAATTGTATTGTGTTCCTTTTATAGAAGCAGGACCTGAAATGAACGATGAAAATGTTTTTGATCGTGTTTGGACCGTTCTGTCTAAAATAACCAGTAGACTTTGCAGTTGGATACGCTAGTGGATCTTGCTGTTAAATTATTAAAAATAACGTGTTAAAAAAATTAATTTGGCAGTATTTTGATCTTGTTAGTGGATGAAGAGAGTGTTGATTATGTGCTGGTCACAATCCTCTCTAAGGTGTGACAGGCTGTCATTTAAAATTAAGGGTGTAGTACATGATGCAAAAAATCACACATGTATTATCAGCTCAGTCTATTTCCCACAAGGTCACTTGCTTGATGTGAATAAGAGCTGATTGGAGTGTCATTTATATCATATTTTGTGACAAACAATTTAAGAGGTGCATGGTAGGCTATTATAAACAATATAAAGTACATTGCCAAAAATGAATGTAAATTTACTTGCTTTGGACCTACAATTCTACACACATTCATCAGTAAATAAATAATGAAAGTTGATTCGTTTTTTTTTTTATGTGAGCTTTCTAAATGATAAATGCAATTAGTTTCTATGCTTTCGGTTAATTAATCTGAGATATAGATGCTTAGAGGATGCTTAATAAAGCAGATTAGGGGGCGGTTTAAACAGGCAGCATGAGGAAAAAAAGCCAGCAGTGGAACGTTTAATCAAATGCTTTTCATATAAACAACCTTGCCGGGTGATCCTCAGACTTGATGTTTTGTAGATTTTATTTGTTTTTAGTCCTATTTGACTGTATTTGGCGAACTTAAAAAAGAAAAAAAAGTCTGATTTGCCCTGAAAATTTAACCATGGTAACTCGACCACCTATATTTTGAACTGTGAAATTGTTCATTCCAGCTGTGGATGAAAGTCTAGGAATTACTCAGAAGTGTGTCTGACTGAGTGAGTTTTGTTATGATGTGTGCGAATGAGAGTGTGCCCTAGATTTCACCTACATGAAGTGAATGAACAATGTGCCCTATCTCTGTCCTCCTTTGGAATTACATTCAGTGATCCCTGAGGGTCGAGAACCATGCCTGAGGAACTCTTTTACTAACTTATGATTCTCTTACTCGTATAGTTTCATCATAGTTTATTTACTTGGGGAGACAATTCCCACTGGAAAAAAATCACATTCAGACTCCGCTAATCAGTTTAGGAAGTCTTGCGTTTTTGTGCGATGCTGTATATGCATTTTCATGTTTCTAATTTTTCCCTTTTGTTTTCTTATTTTTAGTATGGAACCAAACCGAATCGGCTGAGCCTAGCATTGTCATGATTTCCCATGATGCTTTGCGAGCGCTGAAAATGCAGTGCCTGTTATGAGTGTGAACTATTGTTCTGCACATACTCTGAGGCCCGCTGGGATGTATCCAAAAGATGTCCCCAGATGTTTTTCAAGAAATTCACAAGCAGCTTCCATTCTTCCCAGGTTGTCAGCGTTATATGTGGTGGAAAAGAAACCATGCGAATCATACGGTTGAGTGATAATTGAAAGAAAGAAAGCTGAGAGACTTCTTGTTTTGAATCCATCCATGCTGTCGGCGAGGTGACGTGTTCAATTTCGCTGCCAATACCTCTCGTTTTGTCTCGAATGTTTGTGTTTGAAAATTGAGAAGTGTTACCAGAGACTCGAGGTGAAAGTCAAATTAGAATTCTGAGAATGTGTTAGATCCGCAGGGATCCACGCTGCCGATTCTCTCATGCCTTCACTTTTTAAAGTGTAGTTTACTGCATATATCTCTTGCATGGTGTACCACCACTACCACTGAGATATATTTTGATATATAGATGTTGTTTCAGTCAGCCGTGGGTCTTTGTTTATGCTACCTTTGCGGAATTTAAAGGGGACCTATAATGCAAAATTTTTGAACACCGGTGTGTCCACAGTGTGTGAGAACAACCAACCTATAATGGTAAAAATCCACTCACTCATTCTTTTATAATTCCCATAAATCAAAAGCAGTTTCTTCAAACAAGCTGATTCAGATTCAGGAGAAGCCCCGCCCACAGCCGATGAAAATCTGCCCTATTAGCATAGACACAGCCCTGAGTGAGAAGCACAGAGTCTGCCATTTCTGTATCCTCACTGTAGCAGCTGGAGTTGTACAATATCTGCGCCAAAGAGGCTTTAGAAGTGTTGTTTTTTGGAATGTACCAATGAACATGAGTCTCCATAGACTCCCGCCATCTGAGCCACAGTTTCTGACATTTTCAGTGCGTGAGATTGTCCTGTTTTGTTGTTGCCTGTATGCTAGAGCATGAGCTCTTGAAGCTCCACCCTTTTCTGGAAAGGGGGCTGGAAGCAGCAGCTCATTTGAGATGTTTTGGGATGTACCAATGCACATAAGAGTCTCCATAGACTCCCGCCATCTGAGTCACTGAAGACATTGAGGTTAAATTTCATTTTTGAAGGAAATGTCCTGAAGAAATTAGGTAAAGTCTTGTACTTTTGTGCCAATCATTTTACACTGAACTGCTTCATAAATTTGGGTCTGTTCAATGCTGGTTTTTCACAAAGGTTGATTCTGAAAGATGAGTCAATACCAACGCTTCGTGCTCAAACTTCATATCCAGAACTGATGCTGCCCTCACAAGCTATCAGAATTCTCATAAACAAGAGTCTCCTAGTTATATATTGCACACAAACGCCCTTTCTGACATTTTTGGTGTGTGAGATTGTCCTGTTTTGTTGTTGCCATTATGCTGGAGCATGAATTCTTGAAACTCCGCCCTCTTCTGGAAAGGGGGCCGGGAGAAACAGCTCATTTGATTTAAAGGAAACCACACAAAAATGGCGTGGGTTTGCTCTCACACAAAAAGTGGCAACTTTAACATACTATAATAAATGATCTGTGGGGTATTTTGAGCTGAAACATACACAATCTGGGGACACCAGAGACTTACATTACACCTTGTAAAAAGGGGCATAATATTGTAAGTCCCCTTTAAGAAGCTGGCCTACCCTGCAGTAGCTAGTGTTCTTGAAGCTGATTATGATAGTATGCTATCAGTTCAGTTATTGAAATAATAATAATAATTAAAAAAAAAAAAACTATTTTACATGCTAATTAAATGGTTAAGTACGGAAATATTCCTGTGAGGTCTCTTTTAATAACTGAAGGATTTCATTACTAGGGTTCATATGCCACAATCTCAAAGTATTATCTTTGACTTACACCTGAGAGAATTGAAATGAGTGCTTCAAGAGGTAATTGGTAATTATAACGACGCATGCTTATAATACTGAATATTTAGACTAGCATTTGCAGCTGCGGTAGCCAAATGGAATAAGATCTGACAACATTTTCCGATTAGTGCCGATGGCACCTAAAAGCCCCTTCTAACTGGAAAATGTCCACCACTGTAGCCTTAGCGCTGATTAAAATGACACATCCACCTCCATGAGAGACTGGGAATTCAGCCAGACATCATTTGCGAGCATAATTTAATAACATCTTAAGGTGTGTGGATGAGAACGAGCTAAACATTGCTGGTTTGAGGATCTCTTTAGAGATCCCCCGGCTCTGTTTAATTAGCTCCTGACTGATGGCATGATTGTAAAGAGCCTGGCGTTACATTTCATTTAGCAATTTTTATGGTTTAGTATTGTGCGTTTTCAGTTTGGTCCCTGAATCCCCAAAGTTTCCACTGAAATGCATAACTTGTTATTTGGCTGACCTGGTACTTTCACAGAATTCATCTCGCAGGAGGGTTCCTTAAAAGAGCTCTTAGAAGTACATTAGCAGCAGACTTATTATGATGCCTGTTTCCTTTGAAATAACAAAGAAGGTTTATAATACCTGGAGAAAGCAATCTGTTAGCATTCCCTCTCATCACAATGGCAGTTGCTCAGCTGGTGCAGGACTTCCCGTAATTATGCGACCTGCTTGCAGCCATCTGTGCTTATGAGCACTCTATTTTTGGGCACAAGTGTTTTTGAGCCAATGTTGTTATCATGTTATTATACTTTTTAAATGTAGTCTTTGTGTTGGCTTGCTGTAATCGAAATAACAGATTGCATTTGTGTCCCTGCATAAGTTTTGGAGTAAAAACAAACTTTAGGTATGCTAGATAAATGTTCTACTGAGGTAAAAGTTGGCTAATATGATGCATCTATCACTAAACAGTCTCACTTTAGGGGCACAGAGAAGATCCATGCATGTATGCATATAAAAATATTTCTATCATTATTAGAAAGACACTTGAATATATCTTTGAATTAATTCATTTAGATCTCTTACCGAAGGCTCAGGGTATAGTTATTGCAGTTTAAAACATGCATTTTATAGCAGATACACTATTTTCCTCAGTTCTCTTAAAAAAATTATTATTACTGATTAACTTCGGATCTTGGCAAAACATCTTCTTTAATATAATGTTATATGAGTGATTAGGCATTTGTTTACATTCTTGAAGAGAAATGTCACAAGACCTGAGAAAGAAAATAATTTCTTTACACCAGAAAGGTGAAGGCTACAAGAAGCAAAAGCAAAGCTTTGCTGATCAGTCTGAATACTGTAGCAAAAGTGGTACAAAAATTTTAAAAAGATGGAACTGCAACCGTCCAGGTCGTCCACAGAAGTTAGCACCTCGACAGGAGCGTCTTCTGATGAGAAGGGTTGAAGAAAATCGGCATGCAAGTTCACTGCAGTTATCTAAAGAAGTAGAAAGCCAAACTGGGGTGACTATTTCCCGTGAAACAATACGGCGTACACTGCAGAGGAATGGCATGCATGGGTGCCGTCCACGAAAGAAGCCTCTCCTAAAGCCCAGGCACAAAAAAGCCCACCTAGAGTTTGCCAGGGCCCATGCTGACAAAGATGAAGACTACTGGGACTCTATACTCTGGAGTGATGAGACCAAGATAAATGTTTTTGGAACTGATGGCTTCAAAACTGTATGGCGTCGCAAAGGTGAGGAATACAAAGAAAAATGCATGGTGCCCACAGTGAAACATGGTGGTGTCAGTGTCCTCATGTGGGGCTGCATGAGTGCTGCTGGTGTCGGGGAGCTGCATTTCATTGATGGCATCATGAATTCACAGATGTACTGCTCTTTACTGCAAGAGAAGATGCTACCATCACTTCATACCCTTGGTCGTTGTGCAATTTTTCAACATGACAGTGATCCTAAACACACATCTAAGGCCACTGTTGGATTTCTGAAGAAGAACAGGGTGAAAGTGATTCAGTGGCTCCTGATCTGAACCCAATCGAACACCTATGGGGAATTCTGAAGAGACAAGTTGATCATCACTCTCCATCCAGCATCCAGTCTCTAAAAGAGGTCATTCTTGAAGAATGGAAAAAGATAGATGCAAAATTTCGCCAACTTGTTCATTCCATGCCTAGAAGACTCGGTGCTGTCATTAAAAATCATGGAGGCCATACAAAGTACTAGATGTAGTAGTTTTTGTTGTGGGGTGTACTCATTTGTGCATCACCCTAATTTGAGTAAGACTGAAACATGTGTATATTAAGTTATATTATTAACCTTACTTTCATGTTATAAGTTAAACAGATGTTATATTAAACTTATTCTTGTCAACATTTTGGAAATTGTTTTTGTGTTCATTGAGATATTGCTTAAAATGTTACTTTTCAAAGGGGGTGTACTCATATGAGCGCTGAGCACTGTATTTTATGGCTTCACAAGACTTGAAATATTGTGCACAAGTCATAAAGACAACTGTTTTGTCACTTTTATGGTGTGCCTTTTGGCTTTTTGGAGCTTGGCAGTAAAAATCAACGCAATTTTTTTATTTATTTTTTTTGCTTGGGAAAAAAGCAACTCCCCCTGACACCTCATTTTGTGTTTCACAGAAAAAGGAAAATAAAATGAGAGTAGGAATGACATGAGGATGTCCTTTAATTAAAATTTTTTACTTATACTTCCCTTGGACAAATTCAAACTGCAAGCGGGAATTTATATCACACAAGGAGCGATAACCTTCCAGCTAAATGACTAACATTGATTTACATTTTTAGCGCATCATACTGTCTATAACTTTGAATTACCAGTCCATATTCTGCAGACACTATGGAAATCCATATTGGCTCTTTACCCTCCTTCCTCCAAAATTACATTTGCTAAAAGTGCCTGGTGCCAAGTTCTGTGATGAGAAAACTAATTTTCCTCTAGTGAAAAATGATTTCCCAAGCACAGGAAAGGATCTGAATGGAGGGGGCTCTTGGAGAGCAAGTGTTAGGGCGTTGATCAAACCTCTCAGGTTCTGCTCGTGATGAAGGTACAGGAGAAAGGAGAAAAGCCTCCCTTTCCCCTCCCATCCTCCCTTTTCTTTTGCGCTTCATTTAATCTTTTTGCTGCTCTCTCTTTCTGTAAAGTTGAGATGGGTCTGGATATAAAGGAAGGTAGTGCACATCAAAGGATGTTGTCTTCAGGGGCCACTAAGATCCAGACACTGATCCATTCTCATGTGAGAGTGAGAGTCGATGAGTACAGCATCTTCCCACTTCCTTTCTTGTCTCTGGGTCTTTTGAGATGATTTGGCCTGAAAGCAGCTGAGATGAGGAAAGGAATGAGACAGCGGATTGGAGAGGGTCACTAGGGCCTTCTGATTGTTGGCAAAAATGAAGGAATGATTTGAGTTTGCTGTTCAGGCTGTGAGATTGCACAGAGCAGGAACCGAAAGTAAGATTGCGCATTCCCTTCAGTTCTCGGAGAGAGTGCCTTGTCAAACTTTCAAGTACTTATGGCAAACTCCTCTCTGAGGGGGGAATTCACTAAACAGCTGTACCAATTTTGCAGGCAGTGTTCAGCGCAAAACGTTATTCACTAACCACCCGCAATCCAATTTAACTAGACACTATCTGTAGTGTTGTAGTCATTCTTTTCAGCTGTTACTTCATAGGGAAACCAGGCACATCTTGATTTTTCGGAGTAAGGCATTCTTTGATCAAACATGTTTTGATGGTCCAGTAAAAGTTCTTACCCTAACCAAAACCTAACCTAACCTAACCCTTAATCTAGAGGGAAATGATAGGTTGATAAGAATGGTGTATAAGCCATTAAAGCCCTAAAATTAGCATTGAACCTAAGGGTGTTTTTACACTTCAGTCCTCTTTAAAAGAACCAAACTCAATCCCCTTTAAGTAGACCAAGAAGTGAACCAAGTGAAAAAGGACCCAGTTCTCTTTACGTTCACACTGTCCCTGATAGAGGACTCAGATCCTTTTTTGGTCCACTTAAGTAGGAATGTGGTCTCAGACCTCTTTGTGTTCATACTGGTGCTTTTTGGATCTAGTCCAGTTCAGTGTTTGATGGCTTGACCCTATGGCCTTCAAAATTTGATCCCATTCATTTACATTGTATGTGCCTCAGTAACCATGAAATTTGTTTGTAAAGATTATTATTTATTATTATTATTTTGTAAAATGACATTGATACAAATGCTCTTGAATGAGCTTAAGTTTATCTTTTGCACAAAAATATACATTTTGTTGCAATATTACATCTGTATTCTTGCACTATATCACACGTCCATCTTTGTAAATAACATTTATTTTGAATTGTTTTCCTTGAATCATGTTTTTTTTTCTATTACAGAAGGCAATGATAACATCAGCATAGAAACAAATAATAATAATACAATAAATGAAAGATGCAAATGAAATAAACTGCTTTAAATTTTCCATGTACAGTAGATGCACCTAAAAGCAGCAGTCAAGTAAAAAAAAAAAAAATAATCCAATAAAAAATAAAACTGCATATTCTTCACTATATGAATAAAATGCTACAGATAATTCAGGTTAGTGCACACACTGTGACAGCTGGTTTTTTTGTGCATGCGCTAGTTGTCTGCGCTCGTATATAAAAAATTAAACTGGCAAGGCATACAGACGTGTCTCTCTTACACAGTTTGGAAGCAGTTAAAATCACAGTAAACAAGTGAACTGTAATGATGGGTCGAATGCGTGAGGATCCATTTGCAGCTTTATTACGATAAACACCAAAGCAGACAGGGGCAAAGGCAGAGACACAAACAGGGACAGGCAATGGTCGAGGCAGGCGGCAGACAAGCAGAGTAAAGTCACAGGCAATGGTCAGGGCAGGCGGCAAACAAACACAGTCCAAATAACAGGCAAGGATCAGGGCAGGCGGCAAACAAACACAGTCCAATGGCAACAGAAATACAATCCACAAGAAAACGCTCAGAAGTGATCACCGGGGCAAATCAAGACTTCGCAAAGGGTGTGTGTGTGTGTGTGTGTCTTAAATAGTCCAGGTAATGATCTGCAGGTGTGTGTGGCAATTGGTGATTGGTGCATGTGATTGGAAGGGAGGATTATGGGAAGTGGAGTCCAGGAACTGACAGGAACAGACAGTGATCGTGACATGAACGAATAATTTGTAGAGATCTGAGAGAAGAGGCAGCCATGATGAACAGCTTATTTGTACGGAGGACAACAGAACAGAAAAATCAAATGAGCCCAGAGCAGTTTGTGTTCAGATTGCATGTTTTTAGCGAACCGTACCGTAAGATGATATCACACCATAAGAGTGTTTTCACACTTGGTCCTTTTCAGGGGTTTGAGGGGTTTTACGATCTCAGACCCCTTAAGGACGAAAAGGTGGTCTGAGTAGGGTTCACTTTCAGTTAAAGGTACGATTTGCTAAAAATGTCCATCGTGAACACACTTGATTTTTCCTTTCGCGAATTTCAATGTAGTTTGGTCATCAGATGCCTCCGTACAAATCAGCTGTTCGTCATGGCTGCTGCTTCTGGCAGATCTTTACAAATTATTTGTTCACTTGTTTATTGTAATTTCAACCGCTTCCAAACTATGTAAGAGAGATGCAACTGCGCACCTTGCCAGTTTAAAATTTTAGATATATGGTTTTGCGAGCGCATACCTAGCGCATGCTGAAAGGCAGCTGTCACAGCGCAGGTACTAAACTAAATTATCTTTAGCATCTTATTGTGTTTAAAGTGTCAAAAACACACAAGGTTCACATAAACAGATGGTTTTGTCTTAAGTGAATGTAAACATTTGAGAAAGAAATCATGTATGTGTATTAGTATATTGGATTCGTGCTTTACTGTAGTTATTAAAGTGACAGCAGCCTAATATCAAATCCTAATATCGAAACAGTTTGTTTTATTCATACAGTAAAGAATTTGCAGTTTTATTTTTTCATTTGATCATCCAATTTCTTACATGAATGCTGCTTTTAGGTATACCTACTGTACCTGGAAAGTTTAAAGCAGTTTATTTAATTTGCATATTTCTTTTATTATATTTGTCCATTTTTGTTTTTTTGTATGCTGATGTTATTATTGCCTTCTGCAATAAAAAAAAACAAAAAAAACATAACTGTACTTTGAAACCCGTTTTTCTTTTTCAGAAGTTTGCATTTTCAGACCACCAAAACGCCGTTGTGTTGTTTAAATGAATGGCCAAAACGCATAAAAATGTCCCCATTTTTAGTTGAAAACGGTGTTGTGTAAACTGCCCCTTACAGTTAAGCTCATTTAACAGCATTTAGCAATGTCGTTTTACAAAATAATAATTAATAATATTAATAATCTTTACAAACAAATATCCAGATATCCTGGTTAGTGAGGCACATAATGGGATCAAATAGGGTCCCCCATCAAAAACTGATCCAAAAAGAAAACAGTATGAACACAAAGAGGTCTGAGACCACATTCCTACTTAAGTGGGCCAAAAAAGGATCTGACTCCTCTTTCAGGGACAGTGTGAATGTAAAGAGAACTGGGTCCTTTTTCACTTAGTTCACCTCTTTAAGGAGTCTGATTTCGGTTCATTTACAGAGGACTCAAGTGTGAAAACACCCTAACTCTAAAGTCTGATTGGTTGTCAGAAATGCTGTTCTCAACTTATCTTTCATGCAAAGCTTTCCATGCTGGTTTATGGTTGCTAGCTAGTGTTTGGTGCTGGTTTAGTTGATGGAGCTGCATAACAATGCTGTTTTTTTTTTTTTAAACACAGTACTACATTGTCTGATGATAAGTAATTCATCAAATGATTAATGATTAAATGATGGGAAAGGGTATTATAACCAAGTACACACACACACACACACACACACACACACACACACACGCACACTTTCAGCTTTTTACTTTTTTTTTCACCAGCACTTTCAGCATCCTCCAAAACAAGCACTCAAAATCGGCTTGTAAAAAGGGAAAATTGCAGTTTGCAAACAGCATTCAGCACAGATTTTTTTTTTGGCAGTGTTTATACATTTAACCTGATTTGCATAATTCCTTTAGTGATTCAAGGCCTAAAACAGTGCATGTGCAAATGAACTGCAATATCTATGGGCACAATCCATTCTTAGTTAACTAGTCCGCACGTTTCCATAGATCTGTTTTATTCAATTCATATATACATATGCAATTGTATACAAATATTTTCTGTATATCACGCCCTGGATATAAAGCACTTATTATTCATAGGAATCCTCAGTTGGCCAGTTTTATCATTTAATCTTTGTCAACCTTTTACTTTCATTTTATATCCTCTACATATTTTTACAGTCAGATACATTCTAAAAAGACATATCAGCTATTAGCTTAAATCAGTCTACTAAATAATCATCATTTGGCTCCATTTGCATATATTATTAGTCATGAGCTATGAGTCATTATGAGCTAAAATTCAGCCATAAAAGCACTGCAGAAATAAAAGGTTATTTGTTGGAAATATGATCCAGATTACACTGTGATTTGTGTGTGAATCATAAAGTGTTTATGACTGTATATGACTGGCAGCATTCAAACTAAGCCGATTAGAAAGTCATAACCTCAAAACATCAGTAGTACTTGTTAATGGGAGCAAGCTGTGTAATGATGTAAACTATAAAGCAATTTTAACAGGATTTTATGCCTGGTATATAATTTTAGGGCTATATGATAAAGACCTGGGCCTTTGATAAAACAAAACCAAAAACAAGCGTATAATGTACAAGTAAAAAAAGGTTAATGTGGCAGATCTAATGAGATTGAAAGGCTCTGTAGTTCCTAGAAAGGTTCGGAGTTCAAAGCACTCATAATAAAAAGCGGAGCGTCGGCTGATGCAGGTAATCTGCTACCCGCCGAGCTGATGCCATTGTTACAAATCTTCAATCACAGTGCTCTGTGGCTGGATTCATACAGCAAGCTGCCTTTCATCTCCTGTGGATGGAGAATAAAGAGAAAAATTGTGTATATTTCCTCCTATATGCTTTTTTTACCTCTTGCCCATCATCTTTAGATTGGTGTTTGTAAAATTAGCGGGTTGCATTTGGGAGGGTTTATTTCGATGGCAACAGATTGACATGATCCCAGAAATGTTCTGATCAGATCACTGTTTTAGCTGATTTACTGGTTTTGGTTCCAGTCTAGTATTAGCATGATCAAGTAATTTGCATTTGTTATTGAGGTATAAGCTAGGCTTTGTCAGACTTGATTATTTATGTTTTTTTTCTTCTTCAGCAATTTATACACAATGAAGTTGGAAAATTATGGCAGAAAATGCAGACATAAATTAATAACACAATTTGGGCTACAGCGAAAGCAAACAATAAAAGTGATTTCTGCTGCTTGCTCAATTTGCTTAATTACAACAAGCTAATGCAAGATGATAATTTAACATTTTGTCGCAACTTCATTTATTAAACCTAAACAACTTAAATTAATTGATTGCAGTAGGGACAACATGAAGAAAAAAGTACATACTCTTTCATAGAGAGGACGTTTTTGCTTAACGATACATTTAAAGGGGTCATATGATACTTTTTAATGTTTTCTTTTTTCATTTAGTGTGTAATGTCTCTGTTTGTGCATGTATAAGATCTGCAGGTAACACTTTAGTTTAGGGACCAGTTCTCACTATTAAATAATTGTTTATTAGCATGCATATTACTACGATATTGGCTGTTTATTAGTACTTATAAAGCACATATTAATGCCTTATTCTACATGACCTTATTTTACATCCCTTAATCCTACCCAATACCTAAACTTAACAACTACCTTACTAACTATAAATAAGCAGTAATTAAGAGTTTATTGAGGCAAAAGTCATAGTTAATAGTTAGTTAATAGTGAGAATTGGACCCTAATCTAAAGTGAGACTGATCTGCATTAGAGATCAGTTAGTAAGATTTATTTATAACACTGTACACAAACTTCAACCCAAAAGTTAGCTTGTGTACAGTGCGTTTTACAGAGGACAGATTCCTGAACCTGGGAGAGTACAACTCCAGCTATATACATCTAAATATGCATCTATATTTAGATGTATATATCTATAAATATACATCTATATACACTTGAGTATGTTTTTTAAAATGCATTTCATGTTTTCACTTTGAGACATAAAGCTGTTACAGTGAAGAAGACAAATTAAGCCGTTATAACATCGTATCTGAAAGGTAGCAGAGTTACAAAATAAAAATGTACAACTGTAAAATGTTCTGCTCAAGTGGTGCTTGCTAAATTGGTTCCAGTTTATCTGCTTGATAATCTGCATTTTAAGAATCTGACTCGGGTTTTAACTGATGACGTTAATAACAGTGTGTTTACAATTGCTTTAAAAGCCTTGGAAGCTGAAGCTTGTGATTATGGTAAGGGGCGTTACATTTCTGACACATGCTTGAGGTGTTTGGCTAATCAAAATGCACAGGGTCCGCTGGCCAATCAGAGCACTTTGGTTAGTGGCTAGCTCCTAGAACTGAGTTCATAAAACTACGCGGTGCAAAAACCCCTACTGTGGTTAATAGTGGAGCTTGTGCTAAAGTTGAGGATGGCCTCAAGTTGTGCAACACACTGTCTTAAAAACCAATTACTGCATAAATGCCAGTGAGGGAATTCTGCATTTGCATGCCTTGCATTTTCTGCCAACATTATGCCTTACATGTGGTAAGAATCTATGGCTGTGTCCGAAAGCTTAAGCAGCTGACTTGTTGCCTCGCTGCCCTATCAGCCAATGACTTTGAAGGCAGAGTTTGTGCACAAAGGTACATCACAAAACTGATTTCAGTGTAACGGTGTAATGATCTACAGCAAAATAGAGAGCTTTGGTAAAAACTAAGTGAATATTTAATTACTATAATAGTAATTTCTCACTAGAAATGACATCAAAAGTGGAAAAAGTTGGTCAAAAACATACATTTACACACAAACTGACCATCAACAGCAACTTTCAGATGCCATCTTTCTTTTTCTAGCTCAACTGTCACAGAATGGAAAGCACAGGATTGTGGGATATCAAAGGCAGTGAAGGATACATCAATACTGCCTTCAAAAATCAATCAGATGAAGGAATCTCAGGAGACAAGAAGTGAAGCTAACTTTGGATTTGGACGTGCGCTGATGCCTTCGTACCTTGAAATGTGTCCTCCAAAGGCAGCATTTTCAGTTTTCGGACACAGCCTATGTTTTGCTTGCTAACATGTGCTATTGTGCTAATAGTTCGATATTTTATTGGGCAGGTGTTATTGTTGTATTCATATTTCATATTTCTGCTACAAAAGTTATTTGAGTAAAGTTTATGGCTTAATTTAATCATAACTTATTTCAAATGTGTTGAACCACTGCTCCCTGCTCAATCAAGTTCAGCCAAAGCATACGTTTTTTTTATTGTACATTATATTTGAGTATTGCTATATTTGCAAAGCTTTCAAAATTAATTTAGTTTAATTATTTAAAATAAATTAAAACAACCTTTTTAATAACAAACCAGTTGCTTAAATAAATAAGTTTAATGTTTATATAATTAAACCAATAAGTCAGTTTTTTAGTATTCAAAAATTCTGCCTTAATTCTACAACATCCTGTCAATCTTGTTCTCTTTGCTGTGTGTGATTATAGAGCTGGGAGCTGATCACAGCAGAGGCTAATCACACTGTAGCAGTCTGTCCGCCCGCGGCGGCATGACATGACATGCCGCAGTTTCTTGCCAATATCTCTGGGTGAAGTTTAGATGCATCGTTAAATTCAGCCCTGACTAGACGTTTGACTTCCAAGTTTGTAGACAAGGAACATATGACTGCAAAGCAAATAACTGCACAGGCATTCAGCCTTGAAATGGAATCCATGGTGCGTCCATGTGATACACAAACGGAGGGTTGGCACTGTGAGAAAAGTCGAAAGAAAATTAATATGTACATACAGAGCAATACCGCTTAACCTTTCAGTCAGTAAGAACCCTCAAAGCCTTAAGTGCCACAATTCAACCAGAACGTCTGGTGTGGGCTTATGTGGATATTTCTGCCGTTTTCACTGCCATTAACTGAATTCTGATGGAGCCACATTATAAATGCAGTATTGATTGTTGCATAACTTCTGCAGCTCTTTGTGAGCTGACTTTCTTCTGGATCAAAAGTGTCTCCTTACTCCAATAATGTTCATTATCATTCTCATCTTGGAAAGAACAGCCCATTTTTGGAAATGTATACGCATACAAGCAGTCCAGTTGATTTTGTTGTGTTTATTGTCAGTGTGGGCTGGAATAGGAACAAAAACTAGTGGCTCGAGGGTAGTTTGATATTGCGACAATGGGTTAAGAGGTTGATAATGTACCGCTTTCAAGTTAACAACAGTGCTGTTATTGGATTGAAGCCTCTCTCTTTGTTCGTGGCTGTGATTATTTTGATTGAGTTTTATTTTTAGATTAAATTAATGCTGCTATTCCCTGTAGGTATTCTCTTTGATGTGAGACCTGGAAGGTTATTTTGTTGTTCTGCAGCTATTTAGCAGGAAGAATGAGACAAATTATGTTAAAGATATGCCAGTAAAACACAGTTACTTATGTCAGTTTGCGATTCTGAAAAATGTATCATTAAGAGTTTAAAATTGGATTGTGCATAATTGGAACATGAGCTATTGTGCTTTGGCAGCTGTGTAAAGACTTGCAGATCATTATAGAAGCAGTTCTCAGTGTAAGACAAATAATTTACAGGTGAGCCATGAACTGGACACCATGACTTTGCCATGTTCCTGGATCAACATATTTTGTCGATCCTGGAACAACATTTCTGTTCAAAAATGCCTTATCCCTACCCCTAAATTCTAACCCTACCCATAAGTTATCTTTAAAATCAGAGGGAAATGATGGTGAATAACACTGATGTAGAACCCTGGTTGGAAGCCTAAAACTTGACTTAAACGGTAAACTTGCCCCTCAAATCTGATTGGTTGATTGGAATGTTGTTCCAGGATCAACAGAGATGTGATGAAATCACGTTCACCCCATGAACTATCCTTTTGTTCAATCGTTGGTTTGAAATAATAGGGTCACACTTTAGATTAGGGTCCAGTTCTTACTATTAACTAATTATTGTCGAATTTTGCCTCAATAAACTCCTACTGCTTATTAACAGTTAGTAAGGTAGTTAGGTTTAGGTATTAGGGATGATTAAGGGATGTAGAATATGGTCATGCAGAATAAGGCATTAATATGTGCTTTATAAGTACTAATAAACAGCCAATAATCTAGTAATATGCATGCTAATAAACAACTAGTTAATAGTGAGAATTGGACCCAAAACTAAAGTGTATGTGTAAGGCTAACAAAGATGAAATAAAGGAAAATTTTGCCTGGATATACAGGAGAATGGAACATAAGCCCTATTCGCACGGGATTAGTATTATTTGGAGACCTCTTGTGATTTAGAAATTACATAGGATAAGCGAAGCGTGCGATTTTACTCAAATTTACTGACTTATCTCCCGGATGTGCACTATTTTGGACAGGCTATTGCTTGGAAATATCTTGTCTTTATATGTCTAGCTGTATGATATATCATAAATAGAAGAATATTCCTTACCGCATGCTGCTATACACGTCATCAATCTTCATTTAATCATTCTTTTTGTTTTCACTCTTCTGATGGTTTTCAGCTTTCTCTTTCTGCAAATTGTATAGTTGTATGGTGTAGGGCTGCACGATTTATCCAGTCGCGATTTGACAAAGGCAGCGATTATTTAATGCGCGGCTTGTCAGAGCTGTACGGCTCTGTGATCAGTAGTAAATGCTTCTCCATCTGAAAGCCAGAGGGCGCTCTCGTTCAGAAGCTCAAAATATGCCCTGCCGCAGAAGAAGATAACATGCGTCATATCACTTTAGCTGAATAAACAGAAGAATGAAATGCTTTGATTGATTAAACATGACTAATAAACACATGACTGCCTTATTCTGTGTAAGAAGCCACATCATCTCACAGAAGGATGCTCAATTGTCGTTATGAAGTGAGTTTGAAGTAAAAACGTTATTAAATGCTGTCTTTTGTTGGGCAGGATGTTAATAAATGCTTCTCATGTTTGGAAAGATGTTTGATGTGTATTGCTTTTTCAAATGTAATATAAGCGACACAAAAACGCAGTGCTTTCAGATGGATTAGCATTTGGAGCCATACTTCATTGACAAGCTGCGCATAAAAAAATAATCGCAGCCTTTGTGATTTTATAATCGCACTAAGAATCATGTTTAAGCGATAATCGCGTTTAAATTCAGTGTTATTTTTTGTATCATGTGATAAATCGTGCAGCCCTAGTATGGTGTATAGCGATATGACAGAGCACCAATACTATCAAAACACTCCAACACAGCCTCCATTTTGATTGTTAGTCTTAGCTGATGCATATGTTCACTTTAAATGTAGCACATTTTAAAGGTGAAGCAACATTGGACTGTTCATGGAGAAGAGGGGGTTTACTTATTACGAACTTTACTCGTCTTGTACTTCACCGCTAAGCTACAGTGTTATCATGGCTCTGCAATGCTCTTAGGAGTTTGCCCTCTGATTTACCGTTCAATCTCTTTTGCTCTCTCTCTCTGCTCCTCAGATAGTCTCCTCGTCTGCTTGATTCTTATTCCTAGAGTGATTATCATTCTTTCTCTCTTTTGTTCTTTAGCTTGCTAAATCATCACCATCGATTTTCCTCCCTTCCATTGTTGCATGGCCCCTTTGTGCAGGGAGTGATAGTCCACTAATGAAGGTGTGTGTTTTTTCTAGATGCATCATTAAGTGTTATGGAACATCTATGTTCAGTGCCGCCCCCTCTTTTCTAGCACATTAACCAAACCCCATGTTACAGATTCTCCTTTAAAGACAATATTCTGACTCCATCTTTTGTGCCATCTTTGAAGCATCACACAACTAAATAAAAACTCCATAGAGTCTAAATATTTGTGCTGTCGCTATAATACACTGGTACACCACACATCTAGCCTATTTGTTGTTCAAAAGTGCCATTGATCACAATCAATAGGCACTGTGCCCAGTCACAATGGGTCAGTGAAGCTCTTTGGGGGATCTGGATTTGTGCATCTGTCCCAAAGAGATATAGAAACATAAAAAAATGGAGCATGTGGTGCTTTAAAAGTGGCAGAGAGAAAGTAATGAATGCTGAAAGACCTGTTCAAGGATAGTGCATTGACCCCAGGCATAATGCACACAGGATGACTTAATGAAATGTGTAAGGGTGGCAGCTGAATCCAATCTGCTTGTGCTCTCCCCTTCACTGTCACCAGTTTGACTGGGGGACCGTGGTCCTGACAGGCCAATTAGATTCATATTTGCATATCTCTTTCGCTCCGTTTGCCTTGTTCGCAGGAGCGTAAAATAGGCTAATAAGGCGGCAGAACCTGTGTTCAGCAAGATTCATTCAGAATGCTTTTAAAGTGTGACATTCATGTGCTTCCCCTCCACCTCTGACTGGGCCCGGGCACGGGTGGATTGCTGATGGAATCTGAATCCCACCAAAATAAATGGAAACGCATCCATTGTTTCTTCCCGAGTTTCTTTTTTTGTCCTTGGTAACATTTTGAGTTGCTTTTCCATTCAAAGTCTGGCTGACTCACTTTGACACACAATTTTTCTCTCAAAGGCAAATGAAATTAAAATGCCTGTTATGCTTTTTCCAAAATTAACCTTTCATGCAGTGTGTAATATAGCTGTTTGCAAAGTTTTAAAGATCAAAGTACATGACAAATAAATGTATTGTCTGCTAAAAGAAAGAATCTATTCTGAGCTGCTGAAACCAGTCGACAGCAATTCCAGTCTCACTTACTGTTACATATGTAACAATGTAACAAATTTTCATAATGCCAGCCTATGGTTTTCATTGGCTGACCGCGAACAATGTCTACTTTGACCCGCCCTCAAACGCTGCAGTTGTAGCTGAGGCCTGAAAGAGTTTGGTTTGTGTTGTCGACATGTCGAGAATACGCTCTTTTCTGTGCTGCAAATCTACTTTGCTGCATTTCAAAAGTGTGAGGACTCCAGCTGGAATTGATACGTTAAAACCGACACCATTGTTACTGTTCGTATCACTGTGTATCAAGTGCTGAGGAAACCTCCTGAGCTGAAATACAGATATGGTAATGGATATGGTAGACCAATCACAACAGACTTGGCCTTCTGACCAATCAGAGCAGAGTAAGCTTTTGGAAAGGAGGGGTTTACAGAGACTGAATCCTTTATCGAATCATTTCAGACACTGTGAAAAAAGAGGTGATGTATATTATGAGAACATTGAAGTGTTTTTTGATCTTGGATGTATGTAAACCTATTGTAGGAGACTCCAAAACAAAATTAGGGACCTTTAAAATAGAATAATAGGGGCACATTAATAATAAGTAATTTTGGATGAACAAATTTCGTATTTCTAAGCCCACTGGGAGCCTGCCATTTATTTTATTTTATTTTATTTTATTTTATTTTATTTTATTATTTTATTTTCCTTTCCTTTCCTTTCCTTTCCTTTCCTTTCCTTTCCTTTCCTTTCCTTTCCTTTCCTTTCCTTCCCTTCCTATGATATTACAGGGATGTTTCCCCCCGAAAATAACTGAACTGCGACAAACTGACCATTGCAAAGCACTTGGACTATGTCAGAAATAGAACGGGGAATCCGTTTACTGTCGGGAATTTGTTGTCGCGCTGCATCCAGTGTAGACAGTATCACTGATTATAATGGGTTTTATTATCTTCTGACACGTCGCATTGCACCACCCGTGTCCGGTGTAGACACAGTGTAAATTTTTTTAAGACACAGTAGACAGTAGACACAGTAATTTTTTTTAAGTAAGCATGATGTCAAAGACATTTTGTGTTCATTTTAAGAAAGGAAACACTTGTTTGCACCAATGAACAAATTTGATTAATTAATTCCATATGTATTTATGTGATACAAATTACAGATATGCTGTATGTGTATAGTGTGTCATATCATTGTTTAAATTACAGTAATTGGGAGCAGAGTTATTTAGTAGAATATCCAAGCTGCTTTTCCATAAGTATTGAAAAATGCTAAACCAGTTCAATTTGATTTGAATTTCTGGGATTGTCAAATGTACCACTGGATTTGTGCATCCGTCCCAAAGAGATATAGACACACAGAAAATGGATCGTATTGTGCTTTAAACCTGACAGAGATCATATCAGCAGTTGTGCACAATATTGTATGACTTTTAAATCCACACATTAGATTTGTGTAAGGAGAAGACTTTCAGGAAGCCAATTTTGAGTGAACTGGCCCTTTAATGTTAGACAATGGCTTAGTTAAGTTTGGTGGGAGGAAAGACCATGGGACAGAATTCAAGGTGAGCTCTCGGATTGCTTTCTCTGTAGCAGGAACCTCGTTTTCCCTCATCTCAGATGACAGTCAGGACAAATAATAATGGTAAATTGTCAAGGACTAGGTCAGAGAAACACTCTTCGCGACTGTGCCGTATGAGTTATGTTGGGGGGGAGATACCAGTATGCTCTTCCATTCCCCAGGCTTTTCAAATATTCATGACCTTTCTTGTAGCAGTACAGAGGGTGCAAAAGCAGTTCGTGGCCTCATACATAATGAAAGGGTAATGGACATTCATCATACCTTTTTTGAGACATAGTACTTTAACGGCTTTAAGTGAAATCGAATGCCTTGGGCACCAGGCACTGTGATTTCTTTCTTTTTTTTATGCTTTCTTTTTTCTTCCCGTCATTTGAGCGACATGACTTACTGATGAGCACTCAAGCCTGACATTTCTCAATAGCCGAGCTTAAAGAGTCTCGATGACTTATCAAACACTAGCAGCATGCTAAAGAGATTGGTGGTGGATGACACATTGACCAAGAACTATCATATTGAATGTCATGTTTTAGGTGCACTGTGTTTCCTGGTGACTAACTCTGAGAAATATCAAACGATGTATCTGTTTACATACACTGCGAGCTGGATTTTACCCACAGCCAATGTGGGTAATTTTTTCACAATAATATCACAATATTACTGTTTTTACTGTATTTTTGTTCCAATAAATGCAGCCATGGTGATCATAAGAGACTTCTTTCAAAGACGTAAATAAAATAAACAAAATAACGACTTTATTCAACAATATCTAGTGATGGGCGATTTCAAAACACTGCTTCATGAAGCTTAATCAATCTTTTGTTTCGAATCAGTGGTTCGGAGCGTGTGTCAAACTGCCAAAGTCACGCCCCCCAGTGGTGAACCATTGAAATTTGAAAAATGCTAAATGAATGAAAAACACTTATGATGTAATGAAGCCTCGTTTACTGAAATCACATGACTTTTAAAGCTTTGAAGCTTCATGAAGCAGTGTTTTGAAATCGCCCATCACTAGATATTGTTGAATAAAGTCATTATTTTTTTGCTGCATTTAATGTATTCTCGTCACTTCATAACATTAAGGTTGAGCCACTGTAGTCACGTGAACTGTTTTAAATACCTATAGGTCTTTAGTACCTTTCTGGGCATCTGAAAATGTTAATTATCTTGCTGTCAATGGAGGCCTCACTGAGCCATCGGATTTTATCAAAAATATCTTAATTTGTGTTCTGAAGATGAATGAAGGTCTTATGGGTGTGAAACGACATGAGGGTGAGTAATTAATGACATAATTTTCATTTTTGGGTGAACTAACCCTTTAATTCATTTGTTTTAAAATTAGAAAGGCCAATAAGTGTCCATTCAGCCGGGAGCATTTAGAAGAGGACAGGGAATCAGCAAGTCTTAAAACAAGATACGTCTACATGGTTTAATACAGGGACTAATTAATTCCTCTGTATCTTCTTCCTCCACCAATTTAACGTTTGCACATGTGGACAGACAAGGTTTGGGGTCAATTACAGTGGTGTAATTATTGTAATTGGCTTATTTCCAGCCCATTACCCTTCTTTATGTCGCCCTTAACATTTTGTAATTTGATGTGCAAATGATCATGGGATCACACTGATGAATGATGCAGCACGTCTGAGAGAGTTCACAGCCATTAATACTGCCGGATGACATGCTGTCTGAAGCAAGGTGAGAGGAAAAACTCACCTGCTCCAATTGGTGCAAGGCTTCAGGGCACTTGATATCATGTTGAGGTGCAAATTTAGTTTATCCAAAAATGAAAATTCTGTGATCATTTACTCACCGTCATGTCGTTCCAAACTTTTGAGACTTTCTTTCTCCTGTAGAACACAAACATTTTTGTCCATACAATGAAAGTTTTGTTTACTTCAAAATATCTATTGTGTTTTGCTGAAAAAGTGCCGATGGGAGTGGAAAGTTCTGCACGTAATCTACTGACAACGCACAAATTAATGAACACAGACGCAGCCGGATCATTTCCATAATGACCAACGCAATCTACCAAGAGCAGCGCAAATAAGCTTCTGGTTTAAGACATGCTTTTTTTGGGGCGGTAAATAATGGTGCAAATACCAGTAAATTGACTAGCGCAAACCTTAGTAAATCACCTTACATGGTTCATTTAAAAACTCTCCACCCATACATTTTGCATCTGAAAGGGAAATTCTTACAAATTCATATGCAATAAGGTCAGCCGCAAAAATAACCCTGTGAACCTTTTCAGCGCTCAGTTTTCACTGCGTGTCTTTAGTAAATTCTGACAGTAGTTTTTTAACACCAAAAGAGGGTTTGCGCTGGCGCAAGCTGTTCGTAAATCTGGCCCAAATAGTTTTATGTCATCGCCAAAGTGTTTAATGGAAGATTTACATGAACATAATACTACATTACCTAACCACAAGTTCATGTGCGAGACTGTATGCGAAATGCCCTATATAGTCAGAAATATACTAAGGAAATATTTCTTATACTGTGGATATTTCTATTCTTCAGGGTACTGTAGTTTAGTGACAGATCTAGTACAGCAAGATCAGAGTTTATTGGTAAACTTTCCTCCTGCCCTCAAGAGCACTGTGATTTATGAGGAAAGTTAGACCAGACTATGATCTTCTAGATGTACAAATAGCAAAAACTCTTCCATCACACCAGTATCTGCCTATTTAGAATCATGTGTTTATTTTCCTTATTTGTAGCTTTGATTGAAATGATTTAATCAAGGGATTTAATCAACTGTTTTTGTCAGCAAACTTAACTATCAAAAGCGGTCATCTCTGAAAAGCTCTTGTTTTTGTGTCACATGGCCTTGAATACTCTTTAGCTGTCTTCTTATTTTCGGAGGAATTGAAAGGCGAGGAGAGTGGATTTGGCAAAGTGGTGCTCTGGAAAGGCATTGTTAACGACTGACGGAGCAATGGATGAGGGTGTGGGGAGCCATCAATCAGAGCTCCAGAAAATGAAGTTGAAATCAAAGCAAACGTATACTTACGGACACTTTTTGCTTTTGAACCTCTCAATGGGTTGATTCCCTTCACAACAATACATTGTGACAAGAAAAGGCTCTTTCCCCCCCTCCTGCCGGGGGAACAGCTTGTCGGGGGAAAGACATTTAGTCTTTCCTCTGTGATGACGTTGACATTTTGGAAAGTGCTTTTGTCAACGGTGGTCCTTTGACTCTTATTGTTCACTTCCCCAGACGCTGGTAAATACAGAGCACCTTCCTTATGTCGCTCTGTGGGGTTGTGCAGGGTTTTTTTGGCCCGCCTCACCCCCTGCACTGACTGTTATGAGTCACATGACCTTTCACTCCCATCTTAGTAACGAGCTTCATGATTAAGAAAGGTCAGGCCATGCAGGGATCAGACAGTGTCCATCTCAGTTTTACTCAGTCCCTGTAATTTCATCACCTGCGGCTCTTGTGATGTCGCTGAAACATCTTTATCAGACCTTTGTAGAGTGCTGGACATCTCGCTTGTACCTCTAATGTCCTTCAGAACAGCAAATTGCTCTCCAAAATTGAAAAGGGCAAATGAAAGTAAACCACTATTACTTTACCGTGCTTGAGCCTTTATTAGGGCAAAAGACATTTCAGAGAATGTTTAGGATTCCTTCATTTGAAAGCATTGAAAGTGTCTGTCATAAAAGTAGAAGGACGATTCTAAAGGCCTTCTAGCCTCATTTAAGATGCTTTAAAACTTTTTTTCCCAGGTTTGAAGCCTGAGAAATGTCCTGGAACAGTCAGCTTGCCCCATTTATCTTTCCATGCTCTTAAGTGTCCGGGAAAGTAGACTTTGGCTGCGAGGAGGCTTGCAGAATTACTCTCCGAACTCTCATTGCTATGCAGAGAAATGAGGCAAAGCAAAGAGCGACAGAGTCATAACTCAGGACACTAGGTGTGATTATTCTCTTTGAGAATCGTAATTCAGACTAATTCTGCTGTTTTCGCCTGACGTACCGTTGCATTGAAACAACGGTTGCCCTGGAGACAAAGCAGTTGTCGTCAAAAGCCCCAGCCTCTGGACATCCAAGCTATACCTCTCAGAGTTTTTCCCCCTTCATGTTTTATCTTGTCTCGGAGCCAGTTCTTTCACATTTCAGCTGGCACATTCTTGGCTTTTGCAATTCATGGGCGAAGCACAAAGGTTTTTATTGGTAATCAAGACAGACAGTTGCTCATTAATAGTCATCTCACCTAAGGCTAGTGTGGGATTCATGTCTTTAGTCTAAAACATCACTATGCATCAATATAAAGACAACTAACCTTCTACTGTAGCTGTTTACAGAGACTTTCAAGGCCTTAATCATTGCTGGTGTGAAAGTCTTCTAATACTTGTTATTGGCGTAGATTTGAAAAAGCCCTGTGCAGCACTTCTCACTGAATTCTTTAGGTTCTGGTACAAAGATTAAAGTCTAACATAGATCATTGATTGTTTTCCTTTATTTAGAGGGTTAGTTCACCCAAAAATGAAAATTATCCCATGATTACTCACCCTCAAGCCATCCTAGGTGTATATGACTATCTTCTTTCAGACAAACACAATCGGAGATATATTTCAAAATATCCTGGCTCTCCAAAGATTTATAATGGGAGTGAATGGTGCTCCTGATTTTGAAGTCCAAAAAAGTGCATCCATCCATCATACAAAGTAATTCATACGACTCCGTGGGGTTAATAAAGGCCTTTTGAAGCGAAATGATGGGGTTTTTTTGTAAGAAAAATATCCATATTTAAACTTAAACTAAAATAATAGTTTCCGGCAGGTCTACGCAAATCAACTTGCTCCGCAAGAGTATCCCCTGAAGCGACGTATGACGTAAGATGTAGCTTAGACGCCTCTTGTGGTCCAAATAGGGCTGGACAACAAACTCAAGCTCCTCTTCTCTTATATCAAAATTATTTTTTTTTAAAAATTCTCATTTCAGACTTTTAATTTGTGACCGGTGTTTTGTTTTGCTCTATCCTCTGTGCTTCAGCGTTCGTCAATACGTCATGCTTCAGGTCAGGGGATACTCTTTTGGTGTAAGTCAGTTTAAGTAGGCTGCCTGCTGGAAGCTAGATATTTTAGTTTATAAAGATTTGAATATGGATATTTTTCTTAGAAAAACCCATTGCTTTGCTTCAGAAGGCCTTTATTAACCCCCTGGAATCATATGGATTACTTCTATGATGGATGGATGCACTTTTTTGGACTTCAAAATCTTGAGCTCCATTCACTACCATTATAAAGCTTGGAAGAGCCAGGATGTTTTATAATATAACTCTGATTGTATTCGTCTGAAAGCAGAAAGTCATATACACCTAGGATGGCTTAAAGGTGAGGAAATCATGGGATAATTTTCATTTTTGGGTGAGCTTACCCTTTAAGAGCAGAATTACAAATCTGTATGCAAGGCACTCAAAGGGTTTTAAAATGTGTTCTCTGCATGCTGCGTTTACTTTGTGCTTTGTGTAAAAATAAATGTGATTTGATTCATCTGTCATGCTGACAGTCTATCAGACCTTCCATGAAAGGCATAATACTGCATGTGGAAAAACCTTATTTGCTCTGAATAATTCAGTGTGTATATATTTATAATAATTGATAATTATTATATAATTCACATATATTTCCATAATATAAAAGCATTTATTATCATGTACATATTTAATAATATATATGATTATAAATTATTTTATATTATGTGTTTGTGTATAACTCTTTACCCAAGGTGTATATAATCTAACATATTTCCATTCCGTTGCGTGTTTTTGAAGTTTATCAGTGGAATGCCCAGGCAGTATGTAAAGACGATAACACTTGTGTATAGAACGCTGGATTTACCACAGCTGCACAAACAGAAGTGCATTTCTCGAGCTTAATCCAAGACTGCATCAACACTCTCACAGAAGCAGAGAAAATTGCTACCATGGTAAAGTTTCCACGCTCGGTGTCTGTGATATTGTAATGCCTCCAGATTCTGCACATTCTCAATAGTTGTGTCATATCCATGTACATTAGTCTATATTTTTCAAATATATTTGCCAATAAACAGCCGTGTATCCATTCAAAAACCTAGAATTTGAAATACCTGGAATTGTTTGGCTAGTGTTAAGTTCATTTGCATTGGGAATTCTCCTCACTTGTGGTAATTCAAGTTGTTGCTTACTGATAATCAACTGAACATCTATTTTTTTCTCAGTTACTATTTCTTTTCCCTTTTGTTCTCATAAGCTAATGATCAGATTTCTCTTTTTGTACATTAGCAGCTAACAAGCAAGAGCACAGCCATGCTTTCAGCATAACAATTTGGATGAAGATTTGAATCGATTAATTAGCATGTTTTTTTCAGTGCATGAACTCTGATGATCATATTATCCAGCATGATTTGAGAATGATTCCAAGGGTGTCTGTGCTACAGAGTTCACATGAGAAATCTTTCAAATTTGATTTCTTTAGTGATCTAGAAAGCGCAGAATCTGAAATATTTCCTCTTCATTACGTCGTTAATTTTTTTTTTTTTTCTCGAAAGCGCAAAACGTTATTTCCAGGTTTAAATGACATTATGTGGTCTTGGATTTGTGCAAGTATGACTGAGGATTCAAACAAGCTGCCAAAGTGCTACTGCAGAAGTAAACAGCATTGGCTTGGAAAAGCGTTTATGGGATTCCTCCCCAACCGTCTTTCTTCCTGACTCCTCCTCCTCCTTCCCTTGCGCTTCACTCAGTGCCGCATCCTCCTCAGGGGAGACAGGGAGTTCTATTTTAGGCCTTGATGTTTTGCTCTCTCATGTCCCCCCATGGCTCAATTTCCTTACTCTCTGCATTTTGAAAAGCACTAGTGCTCTGTGAGCCCCTCTGTATTATTGATACACAAGCAGAGGTTTGCTGTAAAAAGCCATCTTCACCAGCCCTGGCGCAGGGGTGTGTGTGTGTATGTGTGTGTGTGTGTGTGTGTGTTTATGAGTGTGAGAGAAGAAGAAAAACTGTGCAAACTATTTTCTGACTGACAAAATGTACCATTGGCGTCATAGCTGCAGAATAAACATAAGTTAAAGCAGAATACATAATCTCCTATTCTCATTCTGTCATCAGCTTTTGCTGCATACGGAGCAGGAAATGAGAAAGTGTTCTTTTTTATATAACAATATCATTATAATCCCACGCTTAATTAAAAAGTCTAACTGAAGACCACATTGATGCGTAGGAAATGTATGATGGTCTGCCATATAATTACTTTTTTTTCTAATTTGATTTTATGGACAGTGTATCTAGCAAAAGGTCTAGAAGGTGCAGATTTTTATTCAATTTTTTTTTTAAGCAGTGAGTAGAAGCTCATGGAATGAGAAGCAAAAAGTGGGACACAGGAAAAAACTACAGACTTCCAAACTTGGCTTGTTCAGAAAGAGCCAGAGGGCTGAGACACACTGCCTGGCTCCATGTTCGGTCAGGTTTAGTCTTTTAATCTTGTCATTGTAGGAAACCTCTGACTAGACTGTGTGTGTGTGTGCGTGTGTGTGTGTGTGTGTGTGTGTGTGTGTGTGTGTGTGTGTGCGCGTGTGTGTGTGTGAAAGACATCGTATGTCACCCAAAAATCATTGTAGCATTCAAAAGTTCTGGTTCTGCGGTCTGTAAGCCTTTTTTTATGTTTTTGAAACAATTCTTGTCTAATGAATTATATACACACACAACTCTTATTCTCACCATGGCTGCATTTATTTGATCATTTTTACAGCTGAAAACTGTTGTGTTTAATACTTTTGTGAAAACCGTGATACATTTTTTCTTTGTTGAATAGAAAGTTGTTTTTGTAATAATGTAAAGTCACTGTCTTTTACTGTCACATTTATAAAATAAAATTATATATATATATATATATATATATATATATATAAATAATATAAAAGGAGGCAGGGGAGGGAGGCAGTGCCTCCTAAAAAAAATTGAATAAGAAAATAATCCATATTACAAAAATAAAACAACGCAAATATTACAAAATGTGCCCATTGAGTTTTAACAGACCCCCAAAGCATGCGGTAATCATATCATATCATATCATATCATATCATATCATATCATATATCATATATCATATATCATATCATATCATATCATATATCTCATATATGATAGCTGAGATGATATGATATATAATATGATATAATATATGCTATGATATGAGATATGATATATAATATTTGATATTATCATATATATCATATCATACATCATATCTCGTATCTCATATATGATAGATGAGATGAGATATGATATATATGATATATGAATATATGAGATATATGATATGAGATACATGATATATAATATTTGATATATGATATCATATATGATATATATCATATACAATATCATATTTTAAATCATCATATATCAAATCATATAATTTCAATTATTTTATATTATATTATATTATTAGAAATAATTTTTCACAGCATTAAATTATATAATATTGGCCTATTTTATTATATTTTTATTTTATATTATATACTATTCCAAGAAAAAAACGGTAAGTGACATTTAAAAAAAAAAAAAAAGAATACAAAGAATTAAATTATTTGCAAGACAATTATTCGTCAGCACAAAATTCCTGATGTAAACTCCGGGTCTCAGCATGCCTCTCTCACAGGGAGTATTGGTTCATTCAGTGTCTTCCTCCCTCTAAAGAGCAGAGTGGAGAAGGTAGAGGAAAAAGGCAATATTCCTACGCAGCTCCCTCAGGACTTGACATTAAAAAGTATTTGCTGGAGAAAACTAGATAAGAGAGACAAAAGAAAATCACAGCACCAATACCAAGGCAGAGAAAGAACACAGACCTGCCTTCGTCTTTTCATTTATTATCGCCGTCATTAATATGCTGCCATTTGGACAGGTCCTGATAATCCCCCATGGTTGCTTGCTCAACACTGTGTGGGAAGGATGCTGTGTTCACAAGTCACCGGCCCAGGTGACCTTTAGGTGCCCTTTACCAGCCCCATGTGTGCAGTGATGAGAGGGCCGCACAATAAACCCGTTATCTGTAGTCAAACAGGAAGCGGGCAGTCGACATGCTGATACACTTTACTAACTTGTACCACCTGCCAGATTACACCAGAGGGATGGAGGGGGACTTGCAATCTCAATTTATACACACTGAGAACTTGTGTTACATTTTGTTGCATGTTTAATACAAGAACAAAAGCAGCGATTAATAAGCACCAGGAACATAATTATTCTCCTTTTGTGTTGCAATAAACAAAAAGTCCTCGTAATATAACAAATTAATTGTGCAATTAAACAAGGTGCAGATAAGGCCTTGACATTTTGGGTTTTGTTGAATAGCATTGGTGTGCACGTTATTAGTGGAGTGGTGTTGTTATTGGTCATTTAATAATTATGATGTCCATTAGTAGAGCCTGGATCAAAACTATTGTGTTCACAAATGAGTAATCATCTGTTTATTTAGATGGACTGTAGTTGTGCACCATTGCACTGAATAAGTAAATGTCATACCACTGCCAGGACTGGTTGATTATTGTGAGTCTTCATTGTCTTTAATTGTGTCAAAATTCTACCCATCGGTGGGGACTCTCACAGCGCTGTATATCAACCTGACTGGGAACGGAGAAGAAATTATGCCGTTAATGATTTTGTAACTGTCAGGTTTTTGTGGTGGGCAGATTTGCTAAGTGGAAAGGGAAACCGTGGTCACGCTGTTGCCAGTGTGTCTCTGAGGTGAGGCTCATCTCTTCCTGTGGGACACTGGGCTGCCATCTGCTTCCAGCCTGGAACTCCATCCTCTATTAAATTCTTATTAACAAGCCAATTTAAAATATACAGCCATTCAGCATGGGGTGTTTAATATGTAAACATCAAATTAACCACTTTTAATACACTTGTAATGGAGATTAATGGGTACTGTAACGGTATAAATCATAGTTATTTTCGCTAAAAAAATAAAATAAAAAAAATAATAATAATATTAGGCAGCAAGTGGACATTTTGTCCTCAAAGTTGATGTGTTAGAAGCAGGAAAAATGGGCAAGCATAAGGATTTGAGCGAGTTTGACAAGGGCCAAATTGTGATGGCTAAACGACTGGGTCAGAGTATCTCCAAAACTGCAGCTCTCGTGGGGTGTTCCCGGTCTGCAGTGGTCAGTATCTATCAAAAGTGCTCCAAGGCATCGGTGATCGGTGTGTATATATGAGGTGTAACTGTACACAAATATGGCGGTTCGGTACAAATAAAACTAAACATAAAATTGCTTATTTTTTCTTATTTTTTATTATACAGTGGTTTATTGAACAAATTGTATCTCTCTCTTTAAATAAATTCAATTATAATTAACAATTTCTTAAGGATAAAAATTGCACATTATTGCACATTAGTATAATATTAAAGGTTACTATTAACAACAGAGTCCAAACTATTAAATTCAGTTGCTATTTATTTTTAGATATAATGATCAAAAATAAATCATTTAAATTGCACATAAGGCGGGTTTTACAATTATACAATTATGTTTCAGTTATTTCCTACTCTAATTTTTGAAATATGATCATTTACACAGTTGCTGTCATAACTTGTTTTCATGACAAATTTATTTAAACATATTAAATAATTAAGACATTACTAACAGGTAAAGTAAATATAATGAATGTATAAGCTAATATAGTGCATATATTTAGTGAAATGCTTCATTTCTCTAGTGAACTAACATGCTGTGGACACTAAATGACTTGCCTGAGGTAAATGTAATGCTACGTGAGATATTATTCTCAAGCTGTTTTATTGATGTCTTTCCGCGGTTGAAACACTGTTTGAGAGATAACATGTAAACATATCTATGCGTAGATCGTCAGTTCTTCTTCTTCTGCGTTTTTTACCTGTTGTGGTGGTTAGCAAACAGCGTTGCATTACAGTGCACGCCCCCTTCTGGATTGGAGTGTGGATCGCCTGTGACTGACTGTATTCGTCGTCTGACTGTATGCACTGAACTGTGATGCCTGTAGCCTAGCGTGACGGTTCGGGACGAATGTACCGTTACACCCCTAATGTATACACACATTTATTTATTTGATTTTTTTGATTAACAATTTACCATCTACAGTAGTATTATCTTAAATTTGTATTCTGTGAATCATGTGTTGATGCTCAACCACCAAAATGAGATCTGTGACAGTTTGAATCCTTTTTCGGGCAAACGTCTTTTTGTGATTCAGTTTTACAGGTCGGTGTTTACCAAATGATGTTTTGTACGTACAGTAGCGGAAGATAAAGTCCAGTCTGACCACTACTAGAGGTCATAATTTTGTAATTAACTTTCAAACGAGTAAGTAGGCCCTCCCACTCTCTCATGAACAGTGATTTGTTTATGTTTTAATGTTCATAATACAACCTCATTCATTAAGGGACTCAGAGCTTTGTATCAGTTGACCTTGCATTTATGGTTGAAACAACGTTACTCTTCAAGACGCTGTAACATTGAGATAGCGATGTGTGTGTGTTGGGTGTTGTAGCAGACCAACAACCGTAGGCCATAATTACATAGTAAAATCCATCATGAAAAATGGCTCCATGGCTGTTGTTTCATTTTAATTGCTACAGTGCTTTGAATTGTTCTATTAAGTGCGGACCCTGGCACGGTGGAAATAACAGTTTAATCAGAGGCCATTTTCACCTCATCAGGAGAAATAAACTGTTGGCAGCAGTCCAGTGATGTAATCCCAGACTTGCATTGCTTAAGGCTTTTCTGAGTGTGATGTGAAAGTGAAGAGAGATGGATAGACAAAATCGGACCGATACGGAGAGGGAGGAGAAGCTGATCTCTGAGGTGGAATCTGTGTCTGTGATCTTGTCTGATTTGTGTGTTCTGTCTCTGACAGTATAGGGCAGCAAAACTTTCATGTCTCAGTTGACATTCAGAAGTTGACACTGTGTGGTTAGTCTGGCTTGATCAGGTTCCTTATGGCTAGTTTCTTGTCCTCCTCTCATCACTATGCTGTGGTCGCTTCTCTCACCATTTTGAAACTGGCAGAGGTCATGGCCTTACCGCACGTAGCATTCAGGCGTGAAGACTGTTGACATCACCCCTTATGTCCATGTTAGAATATGTTCCTGATTGAATATGAGCATGGAAAGACTCTGAAAAGGTGAGAAAGACTTAAATTAAAGGGCTAGATCACCCAAATATAAAAATGTCATCAAAACCTGTATAACTTTCTTTCGCCAGTGTAACACAAAAGAAGATATTTAAAAAAAAGGACTTTCAAAGCATGGAACAAAAACCAGACACACACACACACGATGTACACTACCATTAAAGTGCCCCTATTATGCTTTTTTGAATATTAACTTTCATGCAATGTGTAATGTACCTGTCTGTAGCCGAAAATGCATGGTAAATAAAGTTAATGTCTCTCAAAAGAAAATCGAAAAAATGTATATAGCTGTAGCTATTCCTGTTGTATACATGTGGATAAGATGATGTTTTCTGCTCAGCAAGAGCAAATTCTCTTTATAAACACTTTCAAAGGATGAGGGTGTGAAGAGTCAGTGGTTAAAATTAACACAGCGATACAACAGCAGAATAACGTTTTCACGATTGCTTCTCAAATCTTTGTGAGGTGAAGTGGGATTTACAAAACGCCAATAAAGATAGGACAATAGCCAATTTATTTGGTCCAACTTGCTCCTCAGAATTATGTAGAAGCAACTAATAAACTATAATTAATTATTGATGTATATACTTTCTACTGGGTTTTCAAAATATGCAACATTAGTTTTGTGTTTTATATTGTGCTAGGCTAACCAGCTAACTCACGTTATCACATTACTGAAATACTTCTACAAATCAGTGGCTCACTATTACCTAAAACTGTGTCCATTAATGCAGATTGTCTGTCGTTCTTACAACTCTGAGTAATGATAAAGGATGGAGCAAGATTTGTTATACAAACTTTAATGTTATGTTAGTCATTCACGTTAGTGCTTGGCTAACGTTAGCAGTATTATTGATACAGTTAAATGATACAGTTCCCACATGTGCACAGCAATAAATTAGAAATATACACATCGGTTTGTTGATGGACATACACTTGTTAATGCTGATGTAGAGGAATTACAGTTGCAACATCTCATAATATACGTCAAAAGGAGAAGTGTATCACTGAGAAACGTCCTGCTCAAGTCGTCCTTGCTATGGAGGTTTGGGTTGAATAACTAGTTCTTCCAATGTCGAATGTTCTTCAATCATCATCGGACTCGTGGTCGGATTGATATGGTAAAATCGACACCATCGTTACTGTCTGTACAGTTTGTACAATCGCTGATCTCTGGAAGCCTCCGGAGCTGAATCAGTTATGGTAATGGCGGTTTTGCTTCCGGCAGGCACTGTAAGCGGTAGACCAATCACAACAGACTGGGCCGTCTGGCCAATCAGAGCAGAGCAGGCTTGTGCAAAGGAGGGGTTTAGAGAGACTGAAGCATCGGACAAGTCATTTGAGAATCATTGAAAAATGTGGTGATGTGCAATGTATATTATTAGAAAATTAAAGCGTTTTTTGACCTTTGATGCATGTAAACCTGTTACAGGAGACCTCCTAAACAAAATTACGAACCTTTAAAATAGCATAATAAGGGCTTTTTAAATGTTTGGGGTCAGTAAGATAGCTTTGATAACAGGAATAAATTACATTTTAAATATATATTAAAATATAAATCTCTTATTTTAATTGTAGTAATATTGAACAGTATTACTGTTTTTACTGTATTTTTGATCTTGGTGAGCACAAGAGACTTACTGACTCAAAACTTTTGAGAGTTAGTGTATATATGGATGAATTGTCATTTTTGGGTGTACTAGCCCTTCAGTGTGAGCATTATTAGCTTTTACTTTGCTCTACGACTTTAGTTTTGTACTACACAAAAGTAGTGATTCATCTTCTTTGCAAACCAATAAGAATGTTGGCTTTTATGTTTATATTATACATGTTCTCTCTCTTTCTCTCTCTCTATGAGATGATTCACAAATGAAAGGCCTAGTTAGTGGTTTGAGAGGGTTTTAACTTAAAAGGCAAAACCAAATGCAAGGTCACCTTTTTGAATAGGTTAAGTGTTTGCTTTTTTAAAAGGTACACTCTCAGAAAAAAGGTACAAAAGCTGTCACCCTTTCAAAAGGTATACCTTTGCACCTAAAGAGTGCATATTAGTACCTCAAAGGTACATATTGGTACCAAAAGTGTACGTATTCGTACCTAAATGTTACATATTAGAACCTTTTTAAAGGGTACTGTCCCAGTGACAGCTTTTGTACCTTTTTTTCTGAGAGTATATATGATATGATAACAGTATTTAGCTGTTGTAAGCTTTATGGTCTATTAGCAAGATATTGAATTAATTTATGGTGTGTCTTTGAGCATATCTCAGAAACATGTTGCTGTGGTGACTGTGGCTTTGTCAGTTGTATAAGTGTTTGCATTGTGTTATATTGAAATATAGGCTGAAAATCATTTACAACCAGTACTTTGTGTGTGCGAATGCGTGGGAGAGTGAGAGCGCTTTTATGCATATATTATGAGAGATCAGAGGCTGGTGTTGGGTGGTCTTTAAACCACATTTTAGCAAGTTTACATCAATGATTTTGTGGCACACCACTGGAAGCCACATGCTAGATACGTTAATAATAAGTCTACATGATACAACAAGTGCAGACATAATGCTGATTCTGTCACGGTTCAAGATACAAAACAGCTGCTAGGACAAATCACGTCAGTGAGTGTAATATTAGTATTTTAGTACTGACAGCCAGCTTTGTGCAAATACAATTGTAATTCAGAGTGTGGAAGAAGAACATTATTAATTAAGTAACAAAGGTCAGGGATGATGATGGTGAGTCTGAACCCTGGAGGAGGTCAGCTTTGAAGCTGTGAATAGCAGTGAAGCAGTGACTCCATTTCAATGAAGTTCAGCTCAATGGAAAATCAGAGTTCGTTCCATTGCTGATGGGGGAAGGATGGTTCCTGCACAGATATGGGGAGCTATCAGAAGTTGCTAGTCGTGTGGTTTGAAAATGGGTTGACGACAGGGAGCTGGAAATAATTGGCAAACGTGTTGTGTGACCAAATCTGTGCTTCTCAACATGGATTTAACCTTCATAAAGTCTCTCATGATGCTCACTGGAAGGTAGACATCATTTCCTAACATGTTGAAGCTCCAGATTCCAATCTCGTCAAGGAATGAAAGGGGTAGTTGGCTCAAAAATGAATATGTTTGTTCATGTTGTTCCAAACCGGACTTTCTCTCTCTGCAGAACACAAAAGGAGACCAATGAAAGAATGTCCATTTGGATCAGTTCTGTACAATAGTAGTACATCATGACTAACTTTTTCAAGTGCACCCAAATATTTAATTAGGGATGCACAATATATTCATACCATATAATTTATTGGCTGATTTTTCTTTTTTAAATTTCTTTATTTTTATTCATATCGGTGGTCATTTACCCTATTTTTACATTTAGATTGCCTTTTCCGTCATCTAACGCTCACTTAAAGGTAACCTTTAAAAATGCTAATAATTTAATAACACTGTTAAATGTAATATTTTGCAAATCTCAAAATGAATGTGCATTTTCATACTGTACATTATAACGTTGTGATGCCTAAATTCGCTTTTATCATTTAAAATCAGGGCTTGACATTAACTTTTTTGCTCACCAGTCACTGTGGCTAGTGGTTTTCCAAAGTTAGTAGCCACTCGGTATTTTCACAGGCCACAATTTTGACATTGATACAATGGAAAAAAAAATTTCATATAGATATTTTTAATATTATCTCATAATTTGGCAGCAGGTTTATTAGGCTGCTGTCACTTTAAGACCTGAAGCACAGATCCATCATACTGTTACACATGCGTTTTCTTTCTCAACTGTTTACATTCACTTCAAACATAACTGACTGTGAATACTCGCCAAGACCGGCATTTTGACATTATTTTGTGTGTATTTGGCTGTTTAAGTGCAATAAAATGTGTGGGTTTGTGTGTCAACTCTCTGTTGGAGAGATGAGAGAGAGAGAGAAAGAGCAGCTGGTATCATTGATCTATTCTGCGGAAAATGAGTATTGGAAGCATTTCAGATACTTCAGTATCGATATGTATCGAAAAAAATATATTTTTAACAACACCGCATTGCAATTTTAACAGTAAAACTGTCACGGCCACCATGATTTTACTGCTGTAACGTTATATTTATGGTTGTTTTTTATCAAAACCAATCAAAGCACTTGAAAAACGATCAGCAAGCCGTATGTATGGTTTTATAAAAGTTGGGAACAACATGAAGATGTGTAAATTATAACAAAACTTTTCATTTTTGGGTGATCTGTGCATTCTCACATGGTGCTTGCTGGCAGCCAGTGACTTTGTTTCTGATTCTCAGTGTTTTCTAATTGTTTTTGGACTTTACTGGCCACAAGCAGCAGTTTCATGATCGATATCTGAAGGTTAAATGTCATGAAGCACAGTTCTGGATGCTTAAAATTGATCTCTTCTGCTCTGACTGTCTTTTAAGAGAGTAAAATATGGAATATGATGTCAATATTAGCATTTATCATCAGGATGAAAATCAGATGGAAACATAATAAACAAACTGAAGCATGTCCATTGTCAGCTGAGCTACATACTTGGATAAACTTGGTGGTCGTGCTTGAAGAGCATCTGCCTCCATGTTTTAGTAGCTGAATATAAAAAAGCACATACATAGAAACAGATTAAATCCCAAATGCTCTGCATGGGTTTTAGCAGAGTGCACAGGGCATGAAGAGAAAGTTGTGTTTTGGCTGAGATGAGGATGACTGGTTAAAATAGACTTGTTTCAGTGGCTGGCAGGGCTCTCTCAGTTCTTGGCACACACCGATGGCTGTTTGATCTTTCGAGTGGAACAGATTGTCAGTGTGTTGTCACTGGGAAAGATAATGTCTAGGGAAGCCAGAATGGACAATGTAACAGTGTTTTAAATAGACTCATCCACTCCAAAATAAAAACACAAAGGTAAACATGAGTCACCAAAGCAGAACATGTTTGTGATTATTGTGCAAATGTGCTTTTGTTGTTTGTACGCTCAGTGTTTGACATTCATTGCCCAGCTTAACTGTTTATGTGCATCTCTTAGCAGTTTTTTTAAGCTTAATCTTAACATTTTTACAGAGAGATTAATTGATACTGCAGAGAGACATTTATCATATGACTGTGTTAAGACAAGCATTTAGCATAGACATCTGGGATAGAAAGATATCGTAAACTCAGCATATTATGTGTGCGAGGTCTACGCTTGGCCTTAATGCACTTAATAGTGGGGCAAATCAGCTAGCATCCCATTTCCAATTACTTCAGAAAATAAGGAGTGGAATTTCCAACCAGTCATTACGTTTAAGTAAATGGTGTTTTACCCAACATGATTATTTCCCCTTAGGGGTCAATAAAGACCTATTTATCTGTCGTTCTCAAACCAGTTCAGCACAGAGTGGCGTAGGGATGAGCAAACAGCTAATTTTTATCATCTGTGGGAGTTCTGGTGTTGTTTCTGATAAGATATCCAAGAAACAGGCAAGAAAAGAGAAACAAAACAGAATCTTATAGCAACATCATGATCTCAGATGCATTTTATAGAGCGGCACACTACCATTCAGAAGTTTGGTGTCAGTAAGATATTTTTTTTTTTGGTTACTTTATTTCGATAATCAACTTTAGACATTCTATAATATAATATAATATCTATAAGTAACTTTGCAACTATATGTCAACTAACTATTAGTAGAGTATTCCAAATTACATGACAAAAATTGTAGTTAGTTATGTAATCTAGATTACTCATTTTAAGTAATGTATTCTGATTGCTTTTAACCTAAATTGTTTATCACATTGATTTGAATAGGATAATCTTGTACCATATTGATTAAAAAATACAAAGAGAAAGGAATTATATTTCTATTCTTTGTTATTAACAACATGAAGTGCATTAAGTATTACATTACATCAGGGGTTCCCCTAAAAACAAGGAAGTAGAATCAATGAATTATGAATAAAATGACTGCCATTGTCAGAATAACATGCAATGAAAAGTAACTGTAGTCTGATTACAAGTATTTTAAAATGTAATATAATGTAATTATAAGTACTTTGGAATCTGATTACGTAATCCAGATTACATGTAATCAGTTACTACCCAGCACTGCTTGCAAAGCTACTTATGGTCAGTAAAATGTCTTTTGGGGGACCATAAAAGTAAAGTGTTAGCAGATATTAAGCAGACAGTCTACTAATACTCTAATGACTGCTAGTTGACATGTAGTTGCAAAGTTACTTATAGTTAGTAGAATGTAGAAATCGAAATAAAGTGTTAGTTTGTTTTTGTTTTTTTAATAAATTACTACTTTTATTCAGAAAAGATGCATTTAACTGGTTTCTGAATGACTGGAGTAACGGCTACTGAAATATCAGCTTTGCCGTCACAGGAATAAATTAAAATATATAATTATTATAATATATTATTTTTTAAAATATTTTTAAAAAAAAATAAAAAACAGTTATTTTAAATTTTAACTGATTCATAATATTACTGTTTTTACTGTGCTTTTTGGCAAACAAATACAACCTTAGGCTACGTTCACACTGCAAGTCTTAATGCTCAGATCTGATTTTTTTGTATAGCTGTTCATATTGTTGTTTTATATATGTCCAATATCAGGTTTCCAGTGTGAACAGATCATGGTTCTGAACTGATCTTCATGCTCAAAAGAATGACACAAACAGGGTTGCCAGGTTTTTACCACAAAATCCACTCAATTGCTTCTCAAAACTAGTCCAAAACTAATCCAATCGCGTTCCGTGGGGCATCCCGGTAAAAATCACATTCTGGGGGTTAAATATCGTGTTAGCGCGGTCGCTTCGACCCACGGAGTTGCAAAACAACCAGCAGCAACAGTGATAAAAGTAACCCAATTCTGCGGGAAAATCGTGGACTTGGCAACACAAACAGCGCACTGTCTTATGGAAGTAAACACGGAGGGCATTACAGTAAGCAATTACGCATTTATTTATAGTGTGATCTGCCGCAGAAGCCAGCGAAATTATGCACAGGCAATATAAAAAAAGAGCAGAGTTTTAAAACTTTTATGATACGAGCCCTCATTTTTTGCTTGAAATTATAGAACTGTCTCTGTAATACTTCTGACTCTGTAATACTACTGACTACATTTCCCAACTGTCTTGAATTGTCTTTGAATAGACTCCCATGACCACAGAATCGTGAAGATTGTTGATCTCGAGTGACGTAAAAATCACATGAATCCTGATATGACTGTTCATACTGAGGTCGCATTACAAAACATCTGAACTGTACCGGATTTAGTACCACAAATGGAAGTGGCACAAATCGGAATTGAAAAGATCAGATTCCATGTGGTTTGTACTGTTCACACTGTCATAGGGAAAAAAAAAAAAAAATCAGATTTGGGCCACATTTACCTGCACATTTAGAATTTTATTATCTGCACATTTAGACTTTTATAAAACATAAAATCATACAGACTTTTACCAAACTTTTGAACGGCATGCAAATACATTTTAAGTGCTAACATGAATATGACATGCTAGCATGACAATTTTTTGTGGATGGTGATTGGCCACAATATTAGCGTTTGCTGATGTATATCAACAAATAGTACTTGAAGCGAGCAGTATAATAGTTTCTGCCCACACCAGCCTGTGTAGATTGAATGCTCAAACTGGCACACACTTAAACCATCACATTAAACACTTTTATTAGCCTTTACATCCAGTCTGTGTGGTGTACTGCATCCCAGTGTGAGTGTCAACTGCCGTTCCAGCAACCTCTGAGCGCTTTAACCTGTGACCGTGGTCTGCCAAGAGGAATGCCAGTGAACTGCATGCTGGGAGGCTCACATGTGGCCTTAAGACTGGTGAAGCAGAGAATGGGAGGTGGGGTTCAGTCCACCTGGACTACAGCTTTACTTATTGAATAATTAAATGGAGAGAACTGAGGTCATCTGGAATGGGAGGCAGAGAAGCAAACAGAACTGATGGCCCAAGGGAGGGCCTACAGCTCTATTTATAGTCTATGCTTTCCTGCCTCCATTCTGCTCTTCACACACTGTAAATCAATGAGATAAGCACTCTGGACTCGGGCTGTACAGTACTTTCTCTGCTGATACACTCGACTTCTTTCAAATTCACACACTCAACACCTTTCTCACTTTCTCTTGCTTTCTGAGGGACGGGAGATCAGTGCCACTGTTGGGTTTCTGCACACTACGCTTTATTGTTGACTCAAAAGCTGGGAACTGTACATTCACCCAAGAATGAAAGTTGTGTTGTTTTCGACACCAATGCTTTACAGAATATCTTTCATTGTGTTCTGCAGATGAAAGGAATGCATACAATGACATAAGGGTGGGCCAGATTTACTAAACAGGGCAAATTAGCGTGAGCGCGCAATTCTAAAAAAGCGCAGATTGGAGTGGAAAGTTCTGCGCGTGATCTACTGACAACATGAAAATTAAAGAACACAGACGCAGCCGGATCATTTCCTTAATGATCAACACAATCTACCAAGAGCAGCACAAATTAGCGCACAAAAAAGACTGGGCGATAAATAATGGCGCTAAATTTTGCGTCTGAAAGGGAAACTCCTACAAAGTCATATGCAAAAAGTTCAGCCACAAAAATAACTCTGTCCACACCTTTTCAGCACAATTTTTTCACTGTGTGTCTTTAGTAAATCCTGGCAGTAGTTTTTTTTAACGCCAAAAGAGGGTTTGCGCTGGCGCAAGCTGTTAGTAAATAAGTATTGAGTATAATACATACATTGTAAACCTGAATAAGTTGGGCTAACTCAAAAAATTTGAGGTAATCTGTTACATCAAATTTTTTGAGTTATGATGTTCTCAATTTTAAGTAATCAGAACTATCAAGTTTGGAGTTTGTAGTACTCATGCATGTTAATTGCTCCTAACTTGAAGTACTGAGTAAGCTAGCCTAACTCATACATTTTGATAGCAATTGACATAAAAGATTGTTAAATTAACTTTATTTTGAGTTCTTGCAAATCAAATGAGTTATTTACTTCACTGTGAACCCGAATAAGTTGTCAGAACTCAAAAAAGTTGAATGACAATTTTTTTTTTAAGTTAAGAAACTCAAAGTTTAATTAAGATTGTCATCTTGTACTCGTACATTTGTATTGTTCGTGACTTAAAATATTTGAATACACTAATTTATACATTTAACTTAAAATTATCAGGTTATATCAACGTAAATATTTTGCCCAGTTTCAGTTAAACTTAAGTTAGTCTAAATTAAAAGAAATAAGTTCATACAACTCAAAACAATGAAACAGTTCAGTTTACTTGAAATATGTCAGTGCTGTGAACTCAAAAGAAAAAGAAAGTTCTAAATACTCATAACAGTTCATTTAACTCAACTCAAACCAGTTAAGAATTTTGAGCGTTAGGGTTTATAATGACCGTCTTTAAATTAAGCATGGTCAAATAATTAATTAATTAATTAATTCTTTGACCATGCTTAATTTAAAGATGGGCATTATTCTTCTCTATATTATTATTATTATTATTATTATTATTATTATTAATTGTTATTATTATTTGGAACTTGTTATTGTTGTTGTTATTAGTATTATTGATTTAGCAAATTTTCCATCACATGATATGCAGATTTATTATGCAGTCTACATCTGTTTTTGTTAGTTTGCAGACATAATATCTTTATTTTTTTAACCATTTAGACTGTTAATGTAAAAATTTAGACTGCTAATGGAAAGATTGAGGTATTATTTTGTCAATATTTCTATAAGAAATTGCTGCAAACTGTTTATCCAGTTACATTTATGTGTGCATATTTTTGGAAATAATTATAAATCATTTTAAATTAATCAAATTGGATCATTGCATTAACATTACATTAATAAATTCCCACCAGGCTTTTTAAATGTCATAGTTTTAGCAGTATGAGTCGACCTGCCTCACCAGCGTAAGCCACCAGCTAGAAGAGCACTAAACTAGCACTAAGTAAAGATTCGATCCTTTATAACTTAAAAGGATCGTAATCAATGGGTCTAAAACTTGTCCTTGGTTGGGGAGCTGCAAGTCTGATTGATTCTGTGACCCCTTTTTAAGCTATAATGAAAGTAAGGACAACATTGGCAATTAGACATTGCATTTCCTAAGAGCCTTGCAAAAATCCCAAGGAATCTGGAATATCCATTTAGTGCCTCTCTGAGCTTTGGCGGTGATCTAGACGCTGAGCAAAGGTTGTTTTGCTTGTTTCTGAAAGCACAGTTTGCTATGTGAATTATAATGGTCGAACTTTGAGATCAATTAAGATAATTACATCCCTTCATTCCCTACAGCTTCAAGAAAATTATTATGAATTTTCTTCATATCACTCTGTGTTTTGTTCTCTTGATTGAGGCAGGAGAAAAAAAAATGACCATAGAAAGATGCTGAGGGTCAAAAGGGATGACTTTGCCATCTCCAAGAATGCATTGAGGTTTTCTACTACCGTAATGAAAAACCCCTTTAGAATACACTGAATCCTCCAGTGTTGCTTTATAAAACACACCTCTGGGATTCGTACCATGTCGTAAACATTAGGTTAATACTTTACACCAAGACATTTCTTGTCAAAGAAAGAAAGATTCATTTTGCCAGGCCATTTCATTGGCTACTCTTCTCCCTCTGAATGTCAAAAGCAAGCACTCCTCCCAAATGTTCAGCCATATGCACTCTATGACATGACATTCTCTGCTGAATGACCTTTGCTAGAGCTTACAGTTATACTGTATGAATTGGATTGAGCAGTTATTGCGACAAAGGCTTTTCTCTCAGTCCTTTTCTTTAGGACCAATGTTTGCAACCAGAGATACATGGACCTCTGAGGCTCCAAAATGTATTTGGACACTTAAGGCACAATTAAATTGAGATAAATGTCTTTGCATTATATAAAAAATATCAAAACAAGTTACGTTTATTAAAAAAAACAAAAAGCAAAATGGTAACACTTTAGTATGGGGAACACATATTCAGTATTAACTATGACTTTTCCCTCAATAAACTCCTAATGTATTGCTTATCAATAGTTAGTAAGGTAGTTGTTAAATTTAGGTATTGGGTAGGATTAAGAATGTAGAATAAGGTCATGCAGAATAAGGCATTAATATGTGCTTAATAAGTGCTAATAAACTCTATCAAAATATGGTACCAAATTAGAAAGGTAAACAAGTTACCAAGTACTTCCCCACTCTGTTATAATCATGCATTTAAACCATCTCTTACTGATAAAGTTTTTAAGTAATGGCAAGGCAAAAGAATTTTCAGTGTTAAAGATTTATACATTAATAAGGCTTTTGCTTTTTGCCTTATTTTTTTTCACAACTCAGTGAGAAATTCAGTCTCCCTTTTTTCTAATTTCTTCAGATATCTTCAGGTCAGGAGCTATGCTCGAATTAATATTTTAAATTTTGATGTTTTGTCTTCAGATTGTAAAATGTTTGATTTATTTTTAAATTCTCCCAATTCTAGGGGCCTAATATCTTTATTCGTTAATGCTCTTAAAGATGAAACAGACTTCATTTGAAAGCTGCTTGGGAAGATGACCTGGGGATTCAGATTTCCGAGACTGACTGGGATAAATTCCTTTTGTCTGTTTATTCATGTTCTATCAATTCGAGACATCAACTTATTCAATATAAGGTATTACACAGACTTCACTATTGTAAAACAAAGCTTAGCAAATTCTATCCTTCCGTCTCCCCCATATGTGATAAGTGTAAAGCTGCTGAGGGTACCCTGGCACATCTTGTCTGGTTATGTGTACAAATTCAGAGTTTTTGGCTAGAAATATTCCAGTTTTTTTCCCAAGGTTTATAATTGTTTTTTACTCTCCGATCCAATGGTAGCAGTTTTTGGTTGGTCAGATTTGCTGGAGTCTCTCAGTTTGAAGGTATGGTTACCTGTTCTATATGGTTTGATTGTAGCTAAGAAAGTTATTCTGTTGTTGTGGAAGAAAAATGTTAGGCCTCTCTTTTCTGACTGGCTTACTGCGCTCACTTCCACCTTACACCTGGAAAGAATGAGATATACCATCTCTGGGAGCTCTGCAAAATTTGACAAAATGTGGGAACCAGTTTTTTCTTTTCTGAAGAGCCACAAGGACTAAAAGACTTACTCAGTTATTTCAGATTTGTAACAGTATTTCTCTATAACTATTGCAGTTACACTCTGTAGGTTATGTTTGTTTTGTATATCGTCATTCTCTTTTTTTTTTTCTTTTTTTTTTGTGCTTTATTTTACACATTGCACAGATTATTATACGAAGGGTCTGTTTTTACGAAGGGTCTGTTGTTGTGTTTGTCTTTTTTTGTATGTTTGTAAAAAAACATAATAAAAATATATATAAAAAATAAGTGCTAATAAACAGCCAACATCCTAGTAATATGCAACCTAATAAGCAACCAGTTAAAAGTCCCTAAAATAAAGTGTTACCAAATATTTTAAAGCACACAGTTCAATCAAAAATTTCACAAAATGTAGCAATAAGTGTAGAATATATATTATTATTGTAATGAAGTACACTTTCTGCTAAGACACTAGTGTGAAATTGAGATGAACTAACTTTATATATCCATGAAAAATTCAGACATTTTAAGTGTGACTAACTGTCCAGAAGTGTCTTCTGAGGGTCACTAGATGAAGTATTTTGAACTAAGTCAAATTTGGAGTCTGTATAAGATATTTTTTAATATTTTGTTTTGATGTCAAAGCTGAATTTACTCCAGCATCATTACTCCAGTCTTCAGTGTTACATGATCCTTCAGAAATCATTCTAATATGATGAATTGAAGCTTAATAAATATTTATTATTTTTTATCAATGTTGAAACAGTTGTGCTGTTTTTGGGGAACAAACCATAGGTGTGTCTCAATCAGCTCCCAAGTTCACTAGTCAGAGCACTGATCAGGGGTCGGCCATTTTAAGGGCTGATTCAATCGCAAAACTCCTCCAGTGCTTTGAAACGTTCACTTCCTAAAAAGTCCCACAATGCACCGTGAAAACCAGGGAGCATCAGTGCTCATTACGTTCCCTTAACGGAAGTTCTGAAGCATGAAACATAAATCACGTGAGCCGAATCACTACACAACGCACAACAGATGTTTTATATTTCAGCATAAGCATACTAGACAGGTAATGAACCTAGCTAACATTTATCATTTATTTACAGCTGAAATGTTGCACACACATTTAACAAGCTAAGTATTTTTCATAATGTACTTTAAATAACATATTATATTATAAATAATATAATAGAGATATCAGTTCTGCTGTTGTTCATAGATACCAGTATGAAGATGTTGTCATGTCACCGGAAATAGAGTCATCGGTGTCCTATTGTGTAGTGAGCCAGCGTCCTTACCAGTGCCCGAATTTTGCAACCCTCAACCAAGCCTGTACTGTTGGTGATCTAGCTTTATTAAACCTAGCCAAAGAGCATGTGAGAATCTGTTTGTGGGTGTTTTTTTTTTTTTCTCTCACAGTTTTTAAGAAAACCTCAATCAATTATGTCAGGTCTGCCTAATGATACATATCTACTGTAGCACTTCAGACATTCATTGAATGCACTTTAGCCTTCATCTTTCTGTGTGTGCGTGTCAGTAGATTTCGATCAAAGCTCCACGTGTGCTGTAAATCAATGTTAAACTACATGGATATGCCAGAGCTAAAAATGACTAATGATTTGATGTGCACTGGTCCATCCTCAGGCTCTCTTCACACTCTTGATAGGACCATTACCCCATCCAGACACAGATATATGCACACTTAGGGCTTGGAGAGAGATGAAAGAGGCGGACGGCGCTGGAGAGGAGTGAAGGAGGGAAGAGTGGCTCTCAACAGCACCTCAACCTCCCACCGCATGGCGGGCATTATTGAGCCTGTGTGTGTGTTTAATAGAAAGAGAGGATAGAGAATGAATGGGGGTTGGGGGTGGGATAGAGAAAGTCATTAGCGAAGAATGTAATCCAGCGAGTAATTAAAGAAAGGGAACATGGGGCCAGCCAAGTGCATCTCCGAAGGGCCGGATGAATCGAGGCTTTGCCTGGTGATGGTTTGTGTGAACAGGGTTTTAATCAGCCCCGACCCACATCAGCTCAACCTACAACTAGATGAAAAAATATCAAAGACGATTGTGCAATATGTTGGGAAAGTACAAGTTCTCCTGGATGTTCCCTGTGGCTTGAACAAGGTTCTGGTTGTTCCTAAACTTAAGGTTTTTGTAAGAAAATGATTGTTTCTTCTTATAATTATAATTTTTACCAGCATTTAGCGGAGAAGGTGTATATATGGGGTAATATTGAGTCACTCGATCATTATAACAAAATAAACCCAGACGTGCGTGGTACACAAAGTACAGTACACACTATTGTATCATTCTGAAGGGCTTTATTTTGCAATCATTTCTTTCTCAAGCCAACATACTGTTTTACAGTTTAAACTTATTATTATTATTATTATTATTATTAGACTAAATTTGTTCAACTCAATTAAATTCAGCGCTCTCAAGCTGTTTTGTGTGACACCCAGAAGCCAGATCACTTTCACTTCTTCTTTGTGCTTGAACGGACAAATATGTACAACATGTCAAAATACACAATATCTTGGTGAGTATCATCAAACACATTCGTTTATGTCTCAAGTGAACATAAACAGTGGAGAAAACAAGCGGCTGTGTATCATTTGATTTGTGCATTTTAGGGGCTTTCACACCGGAGGAACCTTTTCATAGTTCCTAGAACTACTGGCTGAAGTACCCGGATTTTGCCGTGTTCGCACCGCAGGAACTAGGAATGATTTTAGTTCTAGGAACTCCTTTTGGGGGAACTAAATTAGCTCCTACTTCAGAGTAGGGTCTAAACCAGCACTATAGGAACTATCAGTGATGTAAATGTACGTTGATTGGTCAAACGAATGTCAAACACTGACACCTGAAATTTTTAAAAAGCCGTATAAACATATCTACTTCACGGACATGGAAAACAGTGATAACAGCATTTACCTGTTGTCTGCAGGGTTGTTCTTTTCTCCGCCTTGTTGATATGTAATACTAAAAAGTTGTCATAGGAGATTTCATCTTAGCCCCACTTTTTGCTCTTTCAGTAAATTATGCGTTTACATTCCATCTCCGTTATCACAAAACCCATGACACACAACAAACACAGCTCCGATCACAGCATCCTCCATCCACTGTTTTTTAGCGTTTGTAAATGCCGCGCTTAAAGACGCTGTTGTCGGACGCTTCCCTTTGGCTGGTGCGAATGTAACCAGGAACATGGCCTGGGGGAGAAATTAGATCCCGGGGAACTATCCTAGTGGCTAGTTCCTAAAACTGAGTTCCTAGAACTATTCAGTGTGAAAGCCCCTTATGTCTTAAAACAACTGCATTTACCAGCTGCTGTCTGTCTTTAATGTTAATCCAACAAAAACGGACAAAGACAAAATCACTGACTGCTCTTGACTGCATAGTCTTTATTAAATATAGATTGATCCTTGTCAAAGCTACAAAAGTTATTCAATGTTATTTGACATTTGATTCTTCCATTTCTGTACCTGAACTCCTACAAACCTGAAACCTGATTTATTTGTGCCATTGCTTGTACTTTGCTTATTGTGAACTTTAACTTGTATGCATAATTTTGCTGTAATAAGTTTGTTTATTTATTAAAATACAAAATAGCATGGGTCACAAAAAATACATGATAACTTATTTTAGCATATATTTATTTTTGCTTTTGAAGTAATTACAACCCACAGCTTCACTATTAATAGAGAGACACTACACAGACAGGTAGGACTAATTCACACATGCAATCACTATCTTAATGCATTCAAATAAAAGTACTCTTGCTGTGTTAAGTGATTTTAATTGTGATTAATCACGATGTAATCACAGAAAAATGTGTGATTAATCAAGTTAATTTTTTTAATCGATTGACAGCACTAATATATATATATATATATATATATATATATATATAAGAGATGCACAGAGATTTCCCAAAATAGTATGTGTATAAATGATAGTATATGTATAAATCAGCATATTACAATGATTTATGAAGAAACATGTGACACTGAACACTGGAGTAATGATGCTGAAAATGCCATCACAGGAATAAATTACATTTTTATATAATAATATATTACAAAATATATTATATATGTATATGCACAAGAGTGGAAGACATTTATTTTGAGAACTATGAGAATTGGCGTTTAAGGCAACATGAGTGATATTGTCCATTGGCCATGCGGACAAAGTTGAACAGTTTAATTTTAGGAAAATGTGAAGGGATGCCGTATAATGCAGGAACTAACAATGACAGTGCCAGCAATGGAGCTCCTGTGTTTACTTCCTGGATACTGCAGTCAAGTATGAACACCTGCTAGCTAGCATCCAGCAGTGTGGTAACTTGGCAACCTTCAGCGATTACATTCCTTTGTGCAAAATTGTCATATGCTTCTTCATGTGGAGCGACGTGTTAGTCTTGTTTGACCTTGAAGTTGAGAAAATGAGAAAAGTGTTGTGAGTAGACATTGTTTTAACAGATGCCTTTTTTCACACACGCTAACAAGGCTAACTTTCAAAATAAGACTCACACAGATCTTACTGAGAGCAGATTTACTGCGGATATTGATCTGAGCTTCTCAACGGTGAAGATTTATAAGTTGCCGGCAGTTCTGTCATGAAATGTTTAAAAGACAGTTTGAGCTCTTAATTAAGATTGTGATTAGGCCTGACAGCGTGTTTACACAATTAATAATAGAAGCGTAATCAATCTTGACCTGGTGACTTTTCTGTGCAACTGTACCATCTGAAAGTTTTGTTTTTGTTGCCTCAATATGCCCAAAACCATCTCCGACAACAACGAGGAACTGCCATCTGCTGTTGCATGACTCAACCATTATGATCTGTGATCTATCTCTGGCTGTGTCCCATACAACACATCTAATTTGCACTCTTTCCAAATACGAAACAGGAAAATGAATTGGTTTACGAGATGGAGGTCATCCAGGTCTCTGGAGTTTACCGCTCATGCTCCTTGTAAACCACCCTACTACAAATGAATTTCTGCAGTAAGCAGTACAAATATTACATGGATGATTTCATTCATTAGTCTCAAATTGGCTTACCCAGAACTCCCTTCTTTACACTCCCAGAGCTGATGTGAGGTGGTATTAAAAACATGGCACATCTGTCGGCCCGATTTAATACTTCCTTCAACACTTTCAAAGAGGAAGTCCAAAGAGTTTAGGCTCTGCGGAGCTCTGCACATGATTACAGACCTCTGCCGTTTTCATGCTGTCATATGGAGACATGATGGAAATTATCTCACGGTTTCCCTCCATCATTATGCTGTACATATACATCCGCATCGCCTGCACTTCCTGTGCTGTATGGTTTGACCCTTTTGCCCTTTCTTCAATTGAATCTGGAAAATGCATTTGCAACAGCAGACGGAGCGGAAAATGGGTTTACCCGTGACTCCCAAGTGCTAAGTGGAATTTTATATTTTTTTTCTCTAACCAGGGAATGTTTTTTATTTTTTTGTGTATATGCATTGTGATCATTGTCATTCTTATATAATGTTCTTTCCCATTCACGTTACAATTCTCATCAGAAATGAGCGCAGGATCGCAGAACTCCGGTGTGCGTATCTGTTTTATTTCGGCCGCCGTCCTGTTCCATTGTGCTACACGTTTAATTTGGATAAAGCATTGTGGGGCTAATAGAAAGGGTAGATTTAAACGGCAAGTCTCTGCAGGAAAAGGGACTGCGGAGGGTAAATTGTTATTTCAGCACAGAGGGAGGAGGGAGATTTCCGAGCGGAGAATCAGATCTGCTTAAAAAGAAGAAGAAAAAAGAAATTGAGAGAGAATGGAATGGAAAGAGAAAGTTAGGCTTATCTGTCCGCAGCAGCAGGCTTGAGCACACAGCGTAACGACACGTCCTTGTTTGCTCCAGAGACCTGCCGGGGTTTAAGTGATATCGGCTGTCTCAGGGTCAGAGTTCTGACGCTTTTTTTGTGGTCATTTTCCAAATCCCTAAGAGAGCCGGTATGGCCAGATAGAAGCGCTGCTGAGAAAGGACCCATGAACAGATACAGTGGCAAGACAATGTCCTTTCTTTGGGTGTCAGAGTTATTGTGGTGTCGCCAGATTGTGTGTCAACATTATCTGTGATTGTGTGAACAGAACTGCACTGTGGGTGACTACAATGCAGTCTCTAGAAGAAATTGTTTCCAAGGCTACAGCAAAACTTGAAGTGAAGTGAACGCTGTCACCTGGGAAATGAAAGACACAAGTTAACGTCAATATTCAGCCCTCGCATTAGTCATGACATAATCAGTTGCTACATAGACATCCTAAAACTTCAGCAAATGTTCCAATTGTAATGTAAACTAGGTTTAGCAAACCTTATGAAAAATACCATAGTATTACCGTAAAATAAACTATAGACAGCCACCATGGTACAGTGATGTTTTGTTTTATTTATTTATTTATTTATTTTTTTAATATAATACCATGGTTTCACCAGTTTAGTTGAAAAAATGAATTACAGTGTAAGTAAATATTATGAATAGCAAATTGGAAAGAAATTGTATGTTCCTAATTAGTATGACTACTATAGATAACCATCCCCTATAAATAGGTATTGTAATGGCACCATGGTACAGTGATGGTATCATACCATGGTCATAAGCTTCATGTACCATTTTATTTTATTTTTTTTATTTTATTTTATAAATTGAATACCATGTTATTCCAATACTTAGTTGAAAAATTAATTACAGTGTAAGTATATATTATTTATTTAATTTTATTTAATTTTTTAACTTTATTTTTATTTAATTTTATTTAATTTTTAATTTTGTTTTTAATTTTATTTATTTTTTATGAATTTAGTACCATAGTTTCAACCAGCTTAGTTGAAAAATTAATTACATTGTAAGTATATTTTATTTTTTTATTTTATTTTATTTTATTTTTTATGAATTTAATACCAGTTTCAACCAGCTTAGTTGAAAAAATTAATTACAGTGTAAGTTTATTTTATTTTATTTTATTTTATTTGTTTATTTTATTTATTTTCATATTATCTTAGTTGAAAACTAATAAAAAGTTATGTGTATATTACATCTAACTAATATGAAAAAAACTGATTGCTCGTATTTAGTACAGCTTGTTAAAAATACATTTTGTTGCAATAATACTCTGACTATAGTGAATACATATTTCATTGTAACAATATCATCTCCAATGGGACGGCCGCTTGAGAACGAGAAGGAGGTTGTCGGTACACACAGTCATTACCACATTCAAAACACTGTACTTGAGCACTGTGTTTTCTTGCACGATGTGATTCCAGCTCTGCAATGAGGCAATTACAAGAGCAGACAGTTATTCTTCCTCTCGCAGCACGAGTAGATTCAGTTTTAAAAGCACACCGTGTCCTTTATATTACTGCTGCGGGGTCGGGGGCTCGGCCTGCTGGGTGGAAGGTATAGCAATGATAGCTTGTTGAGATGCAGGTGGAAAAGGAAAGTCATTCACTTGTTCATTCTGCCTCCCGTGTCTTGTTGTTTCTTCCAGGAGAGATCTGTGCATTTAAGATTCATGGGCAGGAGGCCCCGTTTGAGGCCGAGGTGTTGAACAGGACATCGGGAGAAGGGGTGCTAAGGGCCCGGGGCCCCATAGACTGCGAGCAGCAGAAGGAGTACACCTTCATCATCCAGGCCTACGACTGTGGAGCCAGCCCGAGTGGAGCCAACTGGAAAAAGAGTCACAAGTGAGTAGAGACACTTTGGCTGATCCACTGTGGCATAGTCTAGTTCGACTGTCTCAAGCTTTAGTCCACTGGTAGACCAGTAAATGCTTAAGTTTACAAATTTTAAGAAAGTGTTTTCTCACTTAACTTTACTAACGTACCTCACAGTTGTGCATCTATGTGTAAATATTCTTAGCTAGATAATAGTCAGGTCATTCAAATTAATTATCTAAAAGTGGGAGTCTAATGAATTTCATTTAGCAAATCAGTGAGTCAAGACTGGTGAAAAAGATGTCAAATCAAAAAGACACTTGAGGCATTATGTAGTCCATAATTATTGTTTTACTCTTCATGTGGTATGTCACTTGGAAAAGTTTGGTTTAGTTTAAGTACTGTAAGTCATTTTAGATAAAAGCTACAAAATACTGGCTGTATAGCTGTAGTCTACAAGCGAGAGGAGCGATCGTCTCTGTGATATGGACTGTGTGAGTTAAGGGACTGGTGTCCTGCTGTGCAAATCGTGCATGTGTTTAATTCATCGTCTCGTTATCAAAGTTAAAAGCAGAATGAAGCTTTACCACATTTGTGGAAGCTTTTGAGGCAGAAGAGCCATAAGGAAACCAACTGCTGTGCTGACAGCCTAAACTATTATCTGTTTCCTTTGGAGTTGTTTTTAGTATTAACATGGTACTTCATAGAGCCCCACCACCATATTACCATTATGGTAGTGTTCAAAAACCATGTATTGCCATGGTACCATGTCAAAACAACAAAAAAACACTTGTTGTGAATATTTATGAACAGTCTGACATCGTGTCTACACCGGACGCGACTGTCTACGCTAGATCACATGACAAAGCAGCCATTGCAAATCCATTTGTTCTCAGTGTCAAAAGTAGCTTGAGCTCTTGAACTACATCAGAAATAGAACGCAGCATCAGTTTACTGTCGGGGATTTGCTGTCACGTTGCCTCGCACTGCACCACATCCAGTGTAGACAGCATCACTATTTATAATGGGCTTTATTTTTACATCTTTGACGCTCTTCACCGAGCACTTACACAGATACACACAGGAGCATTTGAAAGCAGGCGTCTATCAGCGGATCCCAGATCTGTGTAAGCGCTTGGTGAAAAGCACCACAGATGTCTATCTACAACATTTTTGAAGCATGGATCATTGTAGCCAATCACAGACATATCTGTTGAGTGCGTGAACACAATGACCAATCAGAGGTGTTTAAGAATCCGCTCAACAGCGCTTAAAATGCTAGAGGGAAATGATGGTATCATCACATTTTTAAAATTTTAGTACCGACTTGGTACCGAAGTCTGTACTTTTGACAACCCTAAACTAAATAAGTAAAATTACTCGTAAAGGCACAATATGTAAGATTTTTAGATTAAAATATCCAAAAACCACTAGAACAATGTTATGTATTTTGTTGACTTGTGTTCTTACATTATCCCAAATGTTTCCAAGAATGTTTAAATCTTGGAGAAATAAGCAATTTTAACCAGGACACGGACCTTGTCCGTACGTTGTCTATCAATGACATCATACCCGTGTTACCCTCGATTTCCGGTTTTATTTTGTAGAAACCATTGAAACACCAAAGACTTTGAGGCTGGAATAGAATCACACACTTTCCGACTTTGTAAATGGTTACTGAGGAAAAACTGTTTTCATTTGCCAGTCGTCTCTGTGCGAGTTTGTTGTATCCAGATGGTATCATCTACAGAATGCCTTTAGCTTGTAGTATGTTATGAAACAATCTTTATATAAAGTTTTATGTAAAACAATTGGTAGACTGCTGTTTTCTTCCCTATTTCATTAAAAGGAATTTAATTGCTGCTTTTTAAGCTGATGAACCCACTGTTTCTAGCTGAAGTGTTGGACTTATCGTCCTTGGTGTGAAAGAGCCTTTAAAGTTTGCACTCGTCACCTTAAATCTTAAATCAGAGTGAAGTTTAGTGTAGCCTTCTCTCGCTCTCTCCTTCCCTCATTCTTTTTTCTCTATCTGTCCCTGACGGCACTTCAGGAAATAAGTTGGCTACAGGCACACACACACACACCCAGCCCTGGCTGGCCCTGCATTGATGACCCATCAAGATGTTTACAAAGTTGCCGGAAGCTCCGTACGTGCACGACAATCTCTCTTACAATAGCAACTCACTGCAGCTGGAACACAGCTCTGATGAAGTGCAGGAGAGAGCCGTGCTTCAGGCACCTACTGCTGTGAGAGAGAGAGATGAAGAAGTGCTTTTGATTTCACAGTTTGGGCCGTTCTGATGAATGTCTCTTGACACCTCAGTATGGAGGGGTGTGCGGGAACGTGTGCTCGCAAGAGCGATCGCAGATTACAGGATCTCAGCGGGATAATCTAAATGCAGGTCCCATTAACTTAATGTCTCCATTTAGGAAGATGTACAACAACATGTGGATTTATGTTTCTGTCAAAGAAGGTCACAGCTGGTTTGACTGAACAGACACTGAGCTGGACTTCTTTAAGATTTTATGTGAGCTCTGTGTACTGCAATGCAACTTTCTCTCAGCCCTTTGTTTTTTTTCAGGCTGGTTATCATACAAATGATTTGGCTAGGGAAAGTAGGGTCATGTTCATTTTATATTAGTCTTTTTATTCGATTTGATGCGTATTAAATTTCACTTTTTTAACTTTAGTTAGTGTGTAATGTTGCTGTTTGATCATAAACAACATCTGCAAAGTTACGACGCTCAAAGTTCAATGCAAACGAAGATATTTTCTTTTAAAGAATTCTCTGTTTAAGGACTACAACAAACGGCTGGTAGGGACTACAACAAGCTTCTTCCTGGGTTAGTGACATCACTAACCCTAAAATTTACATAAACCCCGCCCCCGAGAACACACAACAAAGAAGACGAGGCCATGTTGGGCTGCTTGTTGAGTTGTTGTAGTAGAGTGTTGTTGACATGCCATCATTTTACGCCAGACTGCTTCACAAACGAGGGTCAATTCAACGCTGGATTTGCACAAAAGATTAACATGACGGCACATGCTAGTGGATGAGTTGAATCAACTCCACAGCAACTACATAAATTTATCCACTAACCATTCAGAAATGTCCAGTTTCATTCTAAAAGTTGTAACTTCTTCCTGAGTCTCTCCATCAGTGTCGACTCCGGTTTGAACAATGTAAGGCTGAACACCGTTACTGACAATCCTCATTTTGGCTGCGTGAGATTCTCCAGCTTTGTTGTTGTTGAGCAACCGAAGCGTGAGCTGTTAAAGCTCCGCCCTCTTCTGGAAAGCAGTAGCTCATTTGCATTTAAAGGGAAACAGTGTGTTTTTGCTCACACCCAAATAAGGGCAAATTTGACAAGCTATAATAAATGATCTGTGGGGTATTTTGAGCTGAAACTTCACAGACACATTCTGGAGACACCAGAGACTTATATTACATCTTGTGAAAGGGGCATTATAGGTCCCCTTTAAGGATGCTTACATTATTTTTTCCATTTTTTTTCCTTTGGTAATTTCCCCAAAGATGGTTCAGATTTTTTTTTTTTTTTTTTCATGTGAAGCACTAATATTTTTTCTTCAATGTAAATATTTACAATCCGTGTGGTCTCAGGACAGTGCTTAGATTAATTGCTCTCTGTCTTTATTCTTTTCTCTAACATGTAATGCTATTCACAATTCTCTTTCACAGTTCAGAGGTGTTATGTCGGTGTGTCTCAGGTCTATTAGCACCTTGCTCTATAAAATTAACATCTCTTCTGTTCCTGACCCTGACTGGTTGTTCTCTGTCCCTCCCTCTGGTTCTGTTGCAGGGCGGTGGTTCATATCCAGGTGGATGATGTAAATGAGTTTTCCCCAGTGTTCAGGGAGCCGTTGTATCGTGCCACTGTAACCGAGGGCAAGATCTATGACAGCATCCTACAGGTGGAGGCCTGGGATCAGGACTGCTCTCCACAGTACAGCCAAATCTGCAACTATGAGATTGTTACACAGGAGACACCTTTTGCTATTGATCGAAATGGTAAGTCTTGGATAAGGACGAGTGGTGTGAAAGGAGTGTAAATGGTACACAGAAATCATACTGTGTCAACTTTTAATTGCACTTAAAGGGATAGTTCACCCAAAAATGAAAAAAAAAAAAAAAAAATTGTCATCACTTACCTCACCCTCAAGTTGTTTCAAACCTACATGAGTTTCTTCTGTTGAACACAAAAGAAGATATTTTAAAGAATGTTGGTAACCAGACAGTTGACGGTAACCATTGACTTCCATAGTAGGAAAAAATACTTTGGAAGTCAATGGCTACCGTATATCTTCTTTTGTGTTTAACAGAAGAAAAGAAACTCATACTTGAAGGTGAGTAAATGATGACAGAATCTTCATTTTGGATGCACTATCCTTTTAAATAAACCTTTCAAAGATATTGAATATAACTCAAACCTCACTAAATGTTTTGGTAGAATTTAACTGATGCCAGTTATTTTTATTTTTTAAAGGACTTAATACTTCTTTTCACCAAGGATGAATTAAATTGATCAAAAGTGACAGTAAAAAAAAATCAAATAAAGACTGTTCTTTTGAACTTTCTATTTCAAAAGTACTAAGTAAGCAATACTTAAGAATGCTGAAAAAATGTATCAGTTTCCACAAAAATGTTAAGCACAAAAATAATTAAGTTTTCAATACTTAATAATAAGTTTAATATATAATATATATAAATTATTATAAATAAATTATTATAAACTATAATATATATATTTAATATATAATAATAAGTGTTTATTGAGCTCCAAATCCTCATATGATTTCTGAAGGATCATGTGACACTGAAGACTAGAGTAATGATGCTGAAATTTCAGCTTTGATCACAGAATAAATTACATTCTATTCAAATAGAAAACAATTATTTTAAATTTTAATAATATTTGACAATATGTACTGTATTTTCGATCAAACAAATGCAGCTTTGGTGAGCATAAGAAAAAATAATCATACTTTTGAATGGTAGTCTGTCCCAAAAATGTTAATTAATTTATATTTGACTACACTTAAAAAAATCCTCTTCTAAAGAATTATTGTCTACTTTTAATTCTAAGTTCACATATTAAAAAAACACTTTAAACAATATAAATTATTTGATAAGCAGCACTTCATAAGATATTTAGATTTGATTTCAGAGGCTGTATTTTCTTTATTTTTTGCTGGTTATACTGATCTGGCAGCTTTTTCACTGGTGTAGAAAAACATGTAAAAAAGACATTAAAAGCTCAGATTTTTGCATTCTTAATGTTGATCAAGTTTGCCCATCATCAACAGTGGCTATAACATTATTGTTTTATTTTAATAATTAAACCAAATTTTAGGTTTAAGAATATACAGTATATAATTTAACTTTTTTTTACCTTCAAAGTAAAGACTCAGAAGCAAAAAGTATGTTTGTTAATTTTTGTTTCTTTAGAATACTAATGAGGAAGAATACATGTTTTCACAAATTCCAAAAACATTTCTTGAGTGACTAAATACAATTCCGAAAGTAATTTGCACCCCAGTCCTGTTGTGGCCGGGCTGTCTTTTTTTCTACCTGTCTTTCTCACTGTTTTTTCCATTACATGTAGAGTATAAAAGTGATAAAGACATTCAAATCATTGTCTCACCTCCGTACTTCACCTGTGATTCCTCTCCTAGGTGAGGATGATTGAATTTGATTTGTTTTAGCTTTAATTTTCTGTATTTGTCTTTCACAAGTGCAGAATTGATGTCTTATTTGGTTATCGTTGAATGCATGAGTGAATTAAACAGCTCGTTGCCCAGCTGGACGGTCAGAGCTCCAATCTTTGACACTTCCGGGCACATCAGAAACGACTCTAAGGTGCAGGAGTGACATTAGCCCACGGATCACATAGCCACACCGCTGCAGATCAGACACCTGTCTCTCTGCTGTGGCTGTCTGCTTCCTTCTCATGTTCTCTGGTGGGGTGTCAGCTGTCTCAAAGTGCTGCACTCTCTTTCATGGGCTCAAGTCTGTCTCATTCACTTCCTCCTGCCGCCTTGGGCCCTGCCAGCGTCTGTAGTGCGACTGGCATTGACGGGGCTTGGTTAGTGCCAGGCGAGAGCTGAGTGATGCATGGGCCGCCCGAGTGGATTTTGTTCTGAGGGCTTTTGGCTCCATTATTTACTGTGGATCAGAGGGCAGAGAGAGTTATTAAATACAACAGGCCCACTGGCACTGTGTTCTCCGGTCCAGAGAGAGGAGGAGGAAGAGCAGGGAGAGAATGGAAGAAAATGAGATCAGGAGAAAGAAGGGAGATGTACAGAGAGAAAGATTAATAGTTTGAGTATACAAACGTGCACTAATGATGTTAGGTAGAAGGGACAGAGGTTGTTGGTGGTGATATGAAACATTATGAAACTTGAGGTAATTCACTAAAGATCTTTTGTGAGATTTCGAAACCCTCGATTGTTTTTGTGCACCCAAGAGCTATCAGCGGAAAATATTCCTAACATTGTTTCCAACATAGAGACGGTGTGAATGAAACATGACACAAAGAGGCACAGACATTTATTTGATACTCACTTTTGAATGGATATGAATATGAATAGCAAGAGAAAGAGAAAAAAACAGAACAAGAGAGAAATAGGTGTAAAAGAAAAGGGATATTGGGGGTTAGATTGAATTTATACCATCAGCAGCACTAAAATGCTGGAGGCCATTAAATGAGTCTTCTTTGTTCTTTATGCTTTTATTCTGTAAGAACAGAAATTGAAACACACGCTGAGGCACATGCTTAAAGTTTCAATCAGAAGTGTCATGCCTATTCAGACTGAGGCACGCGCCCCCTCAGATTTTGAATACAACTTTCATAAAAAAAAAAGTGTCTATGATAATTATGGTGTGAATAATTAAGTGTGAAACATTGTGGCAGAATTGACTTGTCTAAATCAGTCCAATTTAATTGTACATTCAGCATATTATTTGCTTTTAACTGAAAATTCTGTCATCTACCCACAGAACTTTTTTTGTTTTGTTTTGTTTTTGTTTTTACTGTGGAACACAAAAGAAGATATTTTAAAGAATCTTTCAACTGTTTTTGTTCATACATTGAAAGTCAGTGGGGTTTAAAACAACATTGACTTTCATTGTATGGACAAAAAGCACTGAGAAAATATTAATAGTAATCAAGGTCAGTATACTGACCATCCATTTATGCTGCTCTTTTTCATTCAACAAAATGTGTCCTGTGTATTAGGGATGCACTGATACCACTTTTTTGTGTCTGACACAATACTTTTATTTTTAGTACAGATACAGAGTACTGATACCTGTATTTTCATTGCATTTTTAGTTGATATTAATAAATATTGGGCAGAGAAACCAAAAGAATATGAATCAAATTAGTTGGCTTAGCAAATAGATATTTCCTGCAGTTATTTTCATGCCTAATTATGCTTGTTAAAATATATTGTAGGAGCTACTGTTCCTTTCAGTGTCATATTATTGCTTTATCATATTTTATCTTTAATTTAATAGCAGAGTGAATATTTAGAGCTGCGCCAGCAGGGCTCAACCAGTCAAGAGCAGTGAGTGATTTTCTCTTTGTCTTTTGTTGTGAGATTAACATTGAGTACAGAGACAGCAGCAGGTTTATTAGGCTACTGTCACTTTAAGAGCTGCATGTATCCAACATACTGTTACACACGCTTTTTCTTTCTCAACTGTTTACATTTACTTAAGACATAACCGACTATGTTTCACAAGGACACTTGCCTATACATTTTTACATCATTTTGACATACCATTTTAACATAATTTTGTGAGAATTTGTCCATTCAAGCACAAGAAGACATGCAAGAGAACTGTTTAATAGGCTATTCGCATGCTTTCTGGGCGCGCGCTTCGGATGTTTGCGCACAGAAAACTTCTTGAAAACGTCATGTGATTACTGTACAACTCGTTATATACATAAATCATGTAACAGTTCATGTTTTTACTTGCACATACGATTTCGTTTTAAATCAAATGACGCATATGTGCTGAGTGAACAATCAACAATCAAAAGCATGCAACAGAAGTGCGCTCTCTCTCTCTCTCTCTCTCTCTCTCTCTCTCTTTACCGTAAGTTAACGTTAGTAATATGCTCCTCATTTTACTGTCTTTGCTATTGCCATATCTGACCGAACTACAAACTTTCCAGCAATGTCTGTGAAAAAGTGATGTGCGCTCAACAAGCTCACCGCTGCGTGCTCAATCCACTCCACATTTTCTTATCAGTTTGTGCACAGCAGCTATATAGGTGTATATATTTAATCTGTTTAACATTGTATTAGTCGAAACATTTACTTCATAGACATCCTTCTCTGATATACCCATTCTGCTCTCTGTTTGCTCTGTTGTTGTTCTTTCATTGTCACAAGCACTGTTCTGTACACACATATCAGTTGTTGGTATCGGAGCATTTTAATGAGTATGAGTACAAGAGCGCAGTATATGCATCCCTGCTGTGTATGTGTATCCTACTTTGTTAATGTATCCTATGGTATCCATTTATTCTGATATTTTTTGTTCAACAAAATGTATAATTTGCGTTTTATGAAAATAAAAAAATATATGAATATATGTGACCTGTGCTGGCAAAATGAGTCAGAATGCACACGGGCTAATTATGAGCTACAGGCAAAACAAGTGAAAAATGTCAATTTTGGTAGAATTTGAGGTTTTCACAAAAATGAGTTCATTAAGCCCTCGTCTAGCGATCCCAATGCTCCAAATAGCAATTAAACATCTAAAAGTTTCTTTATTTGTATGTTTTCTGAGAGGAGTACCTTTCCCTTGACCATGAAAAATGGCGTTTTTCTCTGCCCGGTTCTGGACGACTGGCGCTTCCTCTCAGCACAAGTTTGGTATTGTTTTAAAGTGCAGCATTCCAACTTTGTGAATATTCATAGTGAATTCTCGATGGCATGAGTCTGAACCAATGAAATGTGATTTTCAAACTCATGCTGATGTAAACAAAACAATCTTACTCGTACTGACAAATCTGAAGCGCGCGCACAAAAACGCCTCAGAGAGCGCGCAATCCCGATATACACAGAATTATAGTATTTCAAAAAATCCGTCTTGGCGAGTGTTCATTTTGTGTAATGTCTTAAGTGAACGTTTGGTTAACTGTTGGGGAAAAACATCTGATGTGTAACATGTTAGATCTGTTTGATACAGAAGGTCTTAATATATAGACTGTCTATTTCATTAATGTTAATCAAACAATTGTAAAGTCATGGGGGAAAAAGTTGAATATATATATTTTTCCTATAGATATAGGCTTTGACTTGGTTTGTGCCAAATTTGGTGGTATTATCAGGGATTTTAAGGTATGATTGCTAGGTGATTTTGTTTTGAAACCTTCAAAAAACTTTAAATTGATTTTTTTTTCTCAAAATTGACTTTATCGACTTCAAACAGGTGTAGCTCAGTCATTTTTTTGTCAGATTCTAACAAATCATACATCATTTTGAAGGTTTTTTAATAGAGAATGTGAGAATAAATAATTGCGACTCTTTTAGCCAGCAAGGCTCACATATTAATTCAAAAACAATATCATTAATATATTAAAATATGGCACTTCACCTGGCAATCATTGAACGCCACTTTTCTGCCCGCTTTCTCCACCAAGTGAGTCAGGACAGCCAATGGTGCCTCCTCAAAAAAGATGCATGACGCCCCGGCTTGAACTGCACTTGCGGAAATGTAGACAAGTTGAGGATCTCACATGCTTGCTCGCCCGCTTTGTCTTGTTTTCTGTTGTCATACTCTTGGTTTTATCTGCGCAGCACAGACAGAGGCCAATTGATAACCCACTGGAGGAGAACTGTTCCTTTTAAAACTCCCCTGCTCTTAATCATGCCACCTGACATTAGCTGCTGTAATCAGCTCTATCAACTGAACTGGCTCTCTCTCTCACACACACACACACACACACACAAACACACACATACACACGCATACACACCCCTCCTGCTTCCTCCAACGTACCTGTGTTTGTTAAAGTAAAGCTTTGAGGGGTTTCAAGACACACTTTAGCTTTGTGGCTTTGAGGATTGGTGCAGACTTGGTCTGGGAGCCCAGAGCGACTGACCTCTATTCCTCATTGCTGTCTCCTTGACAGCACGGCTGGTCTCATTGAAATGCAGCCAGCAGGTAAAAATAACCACAGGCCCACGGACGTGTGAGAGCATCAAATCACTAGCTGCTAGTTCAGCTTCATCTGAACTCTGTCACCATGGAGTGCATTCGGACTCGTCGCCTTACACCAAATAGCAACCTCACAGCTTCATATAGCAACTGTGGGAGCTAAATGCTAAATTATACACATCAGTCCTGTGACAAAAAGCACTCATTACTCAAATGACAGGTAGAGGATCCATGTCATTACAGTTCTTTAACCTGGAGCTCTGCAAGTGTACAATCTGTGGTTTGCTGGCACATCTTGAGCTGTTAACCAGGAAGCATACTCATCACTAAAAAAAGCTTTTAGAGCATGGTCTGGCTTCCCTCCAGAGGCTGGAAAGTCAGAATGTACCTTTAGCTCTTAGCTGATAAAGAATGACTCATACAACAATGTCAGATCTGTACATTGATTCTGTACAGAGGTCCAGGTTAGTAATGATTGATTATATTTCATATGTCTTGATTGAATGAAAGTGCATCTCATTTAGTGGAAGCAGAACCAGTTTCCAGTATTTGTTGTTTACTGTACAGAAGCGCTATAGTTTGTGCGTGTCTGTCTTGCTCAATGCCTCATTTAAAATGAAATGTGTTAATTGAAAGATTTCCAGCTGATCAAGAGCTTTTCTTAACCAGTTAGCATTATTAGCTTGGTAATTGAAAACACAAAGAAAAGAAATGGTTAATTTGAACATATTTATCTTCAGTAAAATTATGTGATATTATACATTTTAAAAACATTAATATTTGATTTGATTAAGAATAAATACATTACTCTTCAAAAGTTTGAGGTCACTATGATTTTTTTTTTTTTTTTAAAGAAATTAATACACTGTAAAAAGTAATACGCTCTAGCTACTCAATACAATTGTGGCAACAGATTACAAGCAATATTATTAATTAAATTCAACATCTAAGAATTGAGTTAGAATTAATCAAATTAATTCCTTAAAAGTCAACCATTTAAAATGTGTAAAATTAGCAAATACCATTACAAAAACCACAAACTGACATAAAAAGCAAAGAGTCAAACTGCCAAACTAAATAAAACACTGATCACCATAATGGTGAACTGTTTCAATAAAATCAACATCTAAACCTCTGTTAATTCTTGTGTTTCTCTTTCCTTCAGTGATTCTGCTTGTTATCATCAGGTGTCTTTAATGTTGGCAATAAAAAATAAAGAGTTGACGTCCATCAATATTTTGTTTAAATTTTACTTAATTTTTACTTGTTTTAAATGGTTGACTTTTAAGGAATAAATTTGATTAATTCTAACTCAATTCTATTTGTTGAATTTAATTAATAAAATTGCTTGTAATCTGTTGCCAAAATTTTGTGGAGTAGATATAGCGTATTACATTTTACAGTGTACCTTTATTCTGCAGGAATGCATTGAACCGATAAAGTGACAGTGAAGACATTTATAATGTAACAAAATATTTATTTTTCAAAAAATGCTGTTCTTTTGAATTTTGTATTTATCAAAGAAACCTGAAAAAAGTAATACTACGGTGATATTGTATTATGTGTTTTTCCATAACGCCGATTTTCACCAAAATTGGCTCAGACCATGCTGGCAAAAAGTTATTAAAAGATTTTTGATAAACCAAACTATTCTCAAATAACAAGCGAACAAATTTGACAAAGCTTACATCAAAATGGGTGAAAAGCTGGTACATGTCATCACAAGCATGACCTGAGGCACAGTGCCACCTACTGGTCAGGAGTTATGAAAAATGGATATTTTTGCTTATAACTTCTGAATGGTTTGCCCAAAATTAATAAAACTGGTCTCTTTTGATTTAGTGCAGCATACCAAGTCGAATGATACCCAGTATCCCCATATCAGCCATTTTGGGTGTCAGCCAATTTTGAATTTTGTTGTAAAAAGCTGTATTTTACAAATGCATTAGCGTATTACTGTATATAGCGGGACCATGCCCTGAAGGACAAACATTATAATAAAATTTAAAAAAATGTTTATAGCTTTTTTGATTAGTTTTGCCTATTTTAATGAGATCGATAGATTGATAGATTCTTTGAGTCATACCGAGAACAACAATACCAACTATGCTATATGTGGTCGAAAATGTTGTCCGTCATTTGGAATTTTGTTGAAAATCGACTTTTTTCTTTTTCTACTTTTTCAAACTTGTTGGTCCGATTTTCACCAAAATCGGCATCTTCAGACCATGCCGACAAAAAGTTATTAGAAGATTTTTGATTGACCAAACCATTCTTTAACAGCGCCACCTAATGGTCAAAAGTGATAAGCAATTAAAACATGTTACTGGTGATTGTATTTATCATTTTTCAGCTGTTTTGCCTAAATTGATCTAAAATGACTTTTGTTACTCATTGTTGCAGTTGGTCTAATGTTCCCAGCCATGCTTGCATGACTTATCATGCCTTTTTTGTGCTTAGCCCCGTCAATTGTTTCTTGCAGCTATATTTTTAAATTGCAATAATATTTAATAACATTATTTTTTTACTGTATTTTTTTAAATCAAATAAATTCAGCTTTGGTGAGAATAAGAGACTTAAAACATTAAAACCAATCGTACTGAACCCAAACATTTGAATGGTAGTGTACATTGTAAATATATTTTTAGTTATTTCTAATCAGGCACTGAATATAGTACCCAAAAAAAGTTAGAAGGGCTTTGTTGAGAATGGGGATACAATTTTGAGTGACACCAGAAATGTAAATCCCATTTGTCTTCTCCATAGATGAATAGAAGCTCTTACTGTTGAGCTCTGTGTTCAGAGTAAATATATATTCAAAGTATGAAGTCAACATTTGTAATTTTATTAAACATAAGACCCACTTATGTTTTTTTTTTTATTTTTTTTTTATTTGCTATGAATGCAGATAATAAACCATTATAAAGCCTTGTGAAATGTAAAATATGGAGATTAGATGTAATTATCTTTATTGTAATTAGCAGTACTGGAAACAGTCTTGCAGATATAATCCATAATTGCTGAAACAGGGACACTTACTCTGTTGAAATTACTTTTGTGATTGAAAACATTTGGCCAGAGCCATTATATGGGAGCTTCATTATTGTTTAAAATGCATATGTTGTTGTAGTATCTCTGGCAGCTGCAACAATTACAGATAGCTCTTTTAAGTTTTACTTTCCATGTTCTGCTTAGTGTGTCCACTTTTATTTAGCAATTTCTCTCACATATCATGGGCTTGTTTTTCTCTCTTTTGTTTTATTGTTTATCTCCAGGCAACATCAGGAACACGGAGCGACTGAGCTATGACAAACAGCAGCACTACAAAATCATGGTGACTGCTTACGATTGTGGCCAGAAGAGGGCGATGGAGAGCGTTCCAGTTCACATTGATGTCAAACCAGTGTGCAAGCCTGGCTGGCAAGGTCAGTAGATTCTACTAACCAAACACTATGTTACCTTAACTTTCGCTGTTGCCCTATTCCTTACGCCGTTCAAATTATCTACGTATCATGATCAAATTTTTCACGAACAGCTAATATTTCGTTATTGTATTGTAGATGTAGACCCGACTGCTGACATCACTGCTTATGACCCAAAAAGCTCAATTGGCTTTTGAAAGAAAGAAATAAAGAAGGAAAGAAAGAAAGAAAGAAAGCTTTCAAATTGTCATGTGGCAGTTGATTAACTACCATCAAGATGAATGGGAATTCTAGCAAATAGCTTTCTCCAGGTATTATTGACTTTTTGTCTATCTTTCAAGGCAACATCTAAGTAAAGTTTTTGTCTGTTATTGCAAATATCTCAAATGCCCTTTAGTAATAGTTTTCAATATGCTGAAGGTCTTATGGAGGTCTTTTCATGCATCTATATGTTTAAATGTAAGAAAGAGGAAGAAAGAGTAACGGAGTCCCAGAGATAGTCATTTTAATTGAAATAGTGTCTTGATATTCAGATAAAAACTTGCTCTTATTTTGAATCTCTGTCAATTCTTGAGTCAGCTTTTTTGGATTCAGAGTGATTTTGACTTAAAGTTTTATGTGAACGCGCATTGGAGATTATAAAATTGTCTCATCGCTTCATAAAATTTAAGTTAAACCACTGAAGTCATGGATTACTTTAATGATGTCTTTACTATCTTTCTGGGGCTTGAAAGTGATAGTTGCGTAGACTGTCAATGGAGGGACAGAAAGCTCTCAGATTTAATCAAAAATATCTTCATTTGTATTCTGAAGATGAACAAAGGTCTTACAGGTTTGGAATGAGATGAAGGTGAGTAATTAATGACAGAATTTTCATTTTAAATTTCACACAAAAATGAAAATTCTGTCATCATTTATTCACCATCATGTCGTTCCGAATCTGTAAGATCTTCATGTACAGAACACAAAAGGAGTGTTAAAATGTCTTCTTGATGACAGTGATGACAAAAAATTAAATTGTTAGTGAACTATCCCTTTTAGGGGTGTGCCTGAATACTAAATCCGTATTTGGAAAGGCACAGGGGGGAAAAAAACGCAGTCTACAGAGCCCCGAAAAGGACATGGTTAGTCGTTTGCTAGCAGGTGTCACTTACCACATAAAGAGAGTAAGGAGAGATGGCTGATAGGACAATGGTGAATGGTGTGAAGTTCCTGAGCGTCACTGACAAATATCTAATCTTGTGAAATGTGTAATAAGTAATGACGCTCCATAGTATACACACAGCACATGTGATTGCGAATCTTAAAAGTGAAAGTGAAATGCGCGTATTTCAGTACTCCGCATATTAACAGCAGCTTCCTGATGCTGGCAAATTATTTACATTATAATTACCCAACTATATAATTGTGAGAGAAAGCATATATATAGAAAGAAATATATTTTTTCCTCCCATCTCATGTGCCATCTCCGTAGTACACGTCATTTCCTTTCCTATTATGTTATTTGGCTTTGGGCACATCCCTAATCCCTTTAAAGGATTAGTTCACTTTCAAATGACTTTCTTCTTTCTGATGAACACAATCAGAGATATTTTAATAAATATCCTGACACATCCGAGGCCTTCTGAAGCGAAGCGATGCGTTTGTGTAAAAAAGATATATCCATATTTAACAAGTTCTGAAGTAAAATATCCAGCTTCCGCCAGACCACCTTCCGTATTCAACTTACGAAGAAAGTGTAAACTGGCGTCGCGTCAGTTACACTTTTTCCATAAGTTGAATAGGGAAGGCGTAGGACGTAGTGCAAGATTTTTGAACTGCAAGAGTTTTACACTTTCTTCGTAAGTTGAATACGGAAGGCAGTCTGGCGGAAGCTAGATATTTAACTTCATAACTTGTTAAATATGGATATTTTTCTTACACAAACACACTTTATTAACATTATTAACATTAACATTTATTAACTTTATTAAGGCCTTTATTAACCCCCTGGAGCCGTGTGGAGTACGTTTATGATGGATGGATGTGGATAGAGGCACTTTCTTCAGCTCATACTCGTGACCCCTGTTCACTGCCATTATAAAACTCGGATGTGTCAGGATATTGATTAATATTTCTTCGTTTGTGTTCATCAAAAAGAAAAAAGTCATATACACCTAGGATGGCTTGAGGGTGAGTAAAGCTTGGGGTCATTTTCATTTGAAAGTGAACTAATCTTTTAACTCACAATAAAATTGACTTGAGAATTATCTGGAGAGTTGACCTGATTCATGTAAAAGATCTGACTTAAAAGAACGATTTGCTCACAAATAAGACACCACTACTTCTCTCGTGTACATCCACCAAAAAGAATTTAGGTGGATGTTAAGATTTTCTGTGAATAATGACTTAAATTGCAGAATTGAGTTTCTGTCTCTGCCTTAAATCCTCCCTTATTCTCCATCCACAAAATGGTCAGTATTGTGACTCCGCGGAGTAGTCTGTACTCTGCGACCTCTGTGATCCCGTGTTCTGTTCTGCTTTCATCTGTGGCATACACTGTTAGTGGTCTTAACTAGACAGATCGATATCTGTGGACTCCTTCTTCCCACAGGGACTGCACAGCCGCTTCAGCCTACAGTTTGTCCACACGCACTCACACTGACCTCTCGGAAACAACCCAGTATTGGTTTAATATCTCATGCCTACACGACAAAGAAGACAATACCTTTTACATATGCTGTGGTAATGGATTTGTTCTAAACAGTCAGTGGGCAGAGCTTTCGACATCATTAAATCGGAGAAAAGGACGAGGCAGCTTTTTTCACAGTTTACCTTCTTTCACACATCGATTGAGGCATGGAAAATATCTGCAGATGAATTCAATTCACAGGCTTCAGTTGAGCCATTAAGAAGCGGATGTCAGGGGCTGGAGAGACAGACGCCTAATCACTGTCATCTAAAATTGTGTTTAGAGCGTGAAAAGAGGGGAGAAAAAAAAGATTTCTTTCTCTTTTCTGCCAGGAGGAGTTAGTCAAACCCAAGTCCTTCTGATGAAGGGAACAATGTAACTAAATCAATCCAGACAAAAGTCAAACTTTGTAAAACATTCAGCTGCTACAGTCCACACTTTTGAAATAATTCAAGACTTTGCATTACAGGGATATTTCTGCAAAAACAAAAAGAAAGAAAAAAAATGTTGTCATTATTTACTCAACCTCATGTCATTACAAACCTGTATGACTATTTTTATTCTACGTAACACATTTAATTTTAAAGAATTTTAACTCTGTGTGTGTGTATGTGTTTATGTATATATGTAAATTTATTTAAATTTATTCATTATTTATAATTGTATGGAAACAGCAGCATGAACAATCTTATTTTCCGTTTTTTTGTTCCATCAAATGAAAATCAGGGTTTGAGGGTGAGTAAATGATCCTAGAATTGTAATTTTTTTCGGTGGACTGTCCCTTTAAGACACAGATCGTCTCTCTTACAAAATTCTTAAGTTTTTTAATTGGGGACAATTTTGCCATTCAAACTTTAATCCCAGGTGTTGTCACACATCTCGTCGCTTCTTCCTTTCCTCACACTTATCAAGGTGACAGCACAGAGAGTGGGAAACTGTTTGGAGAACAGCATCCTGATTGATCCAATTAGAGGGAGCATGTTTGTTACTAGTTTGTAAAGAGAATTTGGTGTGAGGTGACATGTATTTAGATGAGTTATTACCTGGAGAGAGGAATGCAGCTCCCTATGCCAAGAAGAGACTTATTCCATGAAAGGGCAGCTTCCAGTCTAAAGCAAGCCAAAATGTCAGAGTCAAGCGTATTAGCCACAAATCTTGTAAATCCTCAACCCTCTGCTATACAGTTTTCATGTTGGGATTTTGGCAGTGATACAGTTCACCAACCGTGTCTGTTTGACTCTGGGTAATTCGGTTTTCTCATGAACAAAGCCACAAAGTTTGTGTTCACGAGAACTTTTAAATCACTCCTGTCATACCTACTCAGTTTTCAGAGGCAGGAATGCTTTGTTAGCATGATTGTTCACATTTACAATGTTGACATTGATTTTTAAAGTAGTTGTAGTATGTATTTATATAATAAACAAAAAGATTTAATTGTACTTCATAAAATTAACATACTTAGTATTGTTATTTTAGGTAAGTACTGAAAATAGTAGTACTGAAATTAAATACTTGTTCTCAATTAATACTCAATTATACAGGGCTTGATATTAACTTTTTTGCTCATCAGCCACTGTGTCTAGTGGTTTTTCAAAGTTACCAGCCACTCAGCATTTTCACAGGCCACAATTTTGTCATCGATACCATGAGAAAAACTGCCATATAGATATTCTTAATATTATCTCATAATTTGGCAGCAGGGTTATTAGGCTGCTGTCACTTTAAGACCTGACGCACGGATCCATTATACTGTTACACATGCGTTTCTTTCTCAACTGTTTACGTTTACTTCAAACATAACTCACTGTGTTTACGTGAATACTCGACAAGACCGGCATTTTGACATTATTTCATGTGTATTTGACTGTTTAAGCGCAATAAGCAGTGAAATAGACCGCAATTTAGTACTGAGAGGCAGCTTTATGTGCGCACACTTTGGGTGTGAGAACAAAATCTGTGGGAATGAGAAAAATCCAATACGTGCAATCCCACGCTGAAATTCAAGCCCTGTAACACCAGCAATATTTATCCAGAGCAAATGAGTGAGTGAGGGGAGACGGTTTTGTGTGTCGACTCGCTGTCGGATATGAGAGAGAGAGAGAAAGCACAGCTGGTATTGTGTATTTATTTAGTGGAAAATGAGTATTGGAAGCGTTTCAGATATTTCAGTATCAATATGTATTGAAAAATCGATATTTATGACAACATTGCACTTAGTTTATTATTTCAGATGGCTTTTTAAAAGACTACAATTGACAAATGTATATATTATATATAAAATTCAACCTGACAAAGTGGCTAGTAGGAGTGACTGAAATGCACCCGCATTTGGTGGATTTGGCATATTTCATTTCTTAAACAGCCATGTATGAGGACGTACTGTATCATAGCCATATTCCAAGATGACAATGTCAAGATTCATCAGGCTCAAATTGTGAAATAATGGGTGGGACCTCTGAGTCCAGACCTTAAATTCATTGTAAGTCTTTGGGATGTTCTGGAGAAGACTTTACAAGACTTCACCTCTTGCATTGTCAATACAAGATCTTGACCAAAAATTGATGCACCTCTTGATGGAAATAACATCACAACTTTTATTTATTTTCATCAAGAGGTCACAATATTTCATCACAATATTACTGTTTTTACTGAATTTTGATCAAATAAATGCAGCCTTGGTGAACAGAAGAAATTTCTTTCAAAAACATTTTTAAAAAAATCTTAGAGTAGATCACTTCTTCTCAGATTACAGTAGTTTGACTGGCACAGTAAAAATCGTTGCCTCTTTTTCCCTCTCCTCAGGCACTGCTCGTTTGTCCCAGGGTCACTACTGTTTATCAGGTGCAGGTATCATCTAAAGCATGATAGGACCTTAAGATGTGTTGACAGTCGCTGGCAGGCTCCTACGCCCAGAGAATAAGCAGTCATTGGCTGAGAGATTGCATGGCTTGTGTTGTCAGTGTGATTCATAAGAAGTGAGGTGGAAGTGAGGACTGAGTGACGATCCTGACAGGCGCCACAGAGGTGAAGGGCGAGGATTTCTGGTTGTAACGCTTCCCGCTTGCATAAGCGTGTAATTGGGCAGCCTCTCTTTGTCTCTGGTCAAATCCCATCTGTCGACACTGATCTCTCCATCTCTCCGTCCAGTGGCCCGTCTTGCTGAGCCATCCACTGAGAGTGACAGATCTCTCATTGAGTGCAAAAGCCATAGAAAACTGGCACTGCCAATCAGAGCTACACTTGTACATGCATGCAGTGTACATGATGTTTACTGAGGGGGGAAATGTATGGCTGGACTTGAGTTTATCCATTAGGGATAAAGTGAATACAGACTAAATGTGAGTGAAATAATGCCTAATAAATTGGGTACCATTATCTAATAGGCTGTGCTGTTCAAGTGACAGGGGAAGTGCAAGTTGTTAAGATGAAAGATGATGTAGATTGTGATATGATTTTTTATGAATTTTTGTTTTGTTCTAATTTGTCCCGTAGTATTCATTGATTTAGTCCATTTAGACATGCAATTCGCTTTCAAAAGTTTGATTTTTTGCCATTATCAGCATAAATCCTTATGATTTCTTGGCATAAATGCATTAAATGAATTTGCATTAATCAGAAATAATTAATTTATTATTTATTTATTTATCTCTCTCCTTTCTCTATCTATCTATCTATCTATCTATCTATCTATCTATCTATCTATCTATCTATCGTGTGTGTGTGTGTGTGTATATTATATTGTATATTATGTACTATATTATTAGATATACATAATATACATATACACAGTACATGCACGTATATTATGTAAACAAACTTTTATTTTGGATGCGATTAATCGTTTGACAGCACTAATATATATATATATATATATATATATTTATATAGCTTGTTTTGTTATTTATCAGTACAAAGTCATCACAAAATGATGATGATTTATGCTGAAATTGTCCAAAGCCTCACTTTGCCTAGAGCGTTTCCAAACTTTTGAAGGGCATTGTAATTTACTGATGATAATGTGGAGAATATCAAAACAAAAGTCAACCTGTAACATATTTTCCTCAACAGTATGTTTTAATTAAAATTATTTAATTAATAATTTAACACACTCTGAAATATGTCAAAACAGAGCTTTGGTTTAAATGGAGACTTGCACTTTTCAAAATTAACAGATGTCACTGTTAGTCAGTGGAAATACAGGACTTTTTGATGCGTGGGCAGACAGGTTTAAATCTGACCGGCATCATATCCTGATCTATTTCCACTTTTCCGCTCTCTGATTGTTTCCTGTCACTCTCCACTACACTCTCTGATTAGATTTCAAAAAAGCACAAACATAAAATTAGAAGAACCCCATAAATTTACAAATGCGCCACTTCCAGTCACATAATCAGCATTACAATCATCCGTGAACATCTCAAGGCAGCCTCAGGCTGAAAACTCTGTGACAGAAATGAGGTCAGTTTCCTGGCCAACTCATTTCCTGTCCACCTGTCATGTAGCCTTTTTCTGCACCATGTCATCCCAATGCCCACCCTCACCCCCTATTATTTTTCCATGCGTCGCTGGGAATCCCAGTCTGTTCTTTATACTCCAGCAATTCCAGTAGTGATATTAGTCCCTGCGCTGCTCTGCCACGACTTTTTGGCATCGGTGGCATTTGTGAATAAGCAATGAATGTTTAATGCCGCAGTTAATGTTAATCGCCACCCTGAGGTCCTGAAATGGTCTTTCTATTGTACAGAATGATTCTGGCCTCTGGCTTTGGTGTGTTTGGATAATCGAGGGAATTATTCACTCTCCAGGGAGTAGATGAGTCATTACGCAGCGCACACACAAGGTTGTTTTGATCCCAAAGCGCTGTGTTCCTGTTGCACATGCTTACCTTGTGATGGTGGATTAAAAGCAGACCCAGTGTTTTAGATTCTCTTTAGGTGTTTTTCATAAAAGTTTGTTCGGTTGCATGTATTTTAAAGTGAGCTATAAAGCCTTTCTGCTCAGTTTATCTGGGACAGAACGGCTACCTCAGAAATTCATGAGGAACTTTTTTAAGACCTTTCCCTCAAAAGAGGTAGAGACGGAGGCCTGTGGTACTGTACTGTCTCCCCATTTTATCCACAGTAGTGCCAATGAATAATGTAATAAGATATTCAGTTAGGCAAACGGGCTGAGGGAATCTCTCTCAGCTCAGGTGAATATAAAGCACTCGTTTCTCTGAATTATACAGAGAGAGTCCATAAAGGCCAGCGAAGAAGAGTGAGATGTTTTATCTTTAGGGTTATTCTTACTCTACTTCATGTTTTATAAAGAGCACAAGACAGAGCAATGTAACATGTATGAGCACATACTAAAGCACATAGTGACGTGTCAGCCTTGACCAGGAGGAAAACACGTCAAAGTAAAAAAATAAATCATCATGGATTCCGTTTTTTCTTTTGACCTTGCAGTTTGCTTTTAACCATGGCTTTCATCACAATTGGTTTTACCTCTTCACGTTTGTACCGAGAGATAAAAAGGATTCAGCTCAGATGTACAAATCTGATACGTGACGACCACAGATGCTGTAGTGACAGTAGAACTGATATGAAAGCAAATAGCATGTGTGTCACAGAGATTTTAACTTGGTTAAAGGGCGCTGAAGCATGATGTGAAGAAGTTAATTAATTAAGAAGTGTAATTAATAATAAAGGTGGGAACAGAAGACACCACGTTCACTAAATACTGTGTATTTTAAAATATTGGTGTTGTTTTTTGTGATACTACTACTACTACTACTACTACTACTACTACTAATAATAAAATAATTATTATTACTAAGCAATAAACAATTAACCAAATAATGTAGCTTAAAAGTACATACATTAATGAACCAAATAATTAGGCTAATTGTGCAGTCTAAAAAATGCTTTTTTAAAACAAAAACAACCCAAGTTGGGTTGAAAATGGACAAACCCAGCGACTGGGTAGTTTTATTTCACTCAACTATTGTTTAAAAAAAATACTGTATTGCTTGCTTAAAATGAACCCAAAATATGTTGGAAATTAACATTTATTAATATGTTTAATAAATGAACATTTATTAATAAGTTTAATGAATAATAATTAAGCAATAAACATTGCTTATTAATAAATGTTCACCTTTATGTTCACCATTATTGTTGCCTCTAGTAATTATGTGTCTTTTAATTTCCAACCTATTTTGGGTTCATTTTAAGCCAGCTATATGGTAATTTTTAAGCAATAGTTGAGTTAAATAAAACTACCCAGCAGGTTGGGCAAACATTTAAAGGGTTAGTTCACCCAAAAATGAATACTTAATTACTCACCCTCATGTCGTTCCACACCTGTAAGTCCTTTGTTCATCTTCAGAACACAAATTAAGATATTTTTGATAAAATCCGATGGCTCAGTGAGTCCTCCATTGCCAGCAAGATAATTAACACTTTCAATGCCCAGAAAGCTGCTAAAGACATATTTAAAACAGTTCATGTGACTACAGTGGTTCAACCTTAATGTTATGAAGCGACGAGAATACGTTTTGGGTGCCAAAAAACAAAAAAACAAACAAAATAACGACTTTATTCAACAATATCTAGTGATGGGTGATTTCAAAACACTGCTTCATGAAGTTTCGAAGCTTTATGAATCTTTTGTTTTGAATCAGTGGTTCGGAGCGTGTATCAAACTGCCAGAGTCACGTGATTTCAGTAAACGAGGCTTCGTTATGTCATAAGTGTTTCGAAATTTTAATGGTTCACGTGAATTTAGCAGTTTGAAACATGCTCCAAACCACTGATTCGAAACAAAAGATCCATTTAACCCAACCACTGGGTTAAAACAACCCAATCACTGGGTTAAAACAACCCAGTCCATTTTCAACCCAGCTTGGGTTGTTTTTAACCCAGCATTTTTTAGAGTGTGGGCTGTTTGAATCAAGGAGGTTTATAGTACCTGGAGAAAGCTATCCATTAGCATTTGCATATATAATTTATATTTATATTTACATAGATTTTACATCTGTAACTCTTCAGTTCTCAAATTGCTAACATGTGTTTTCCTGGCAGGTTGGAACAAGCGTGTGGATTATGAACCTGGAACAGGCAGCAGACAGCTCTTTCCCAAGATGCACCTGGAGACCTGTGATGGCCCTTTATCTTCAGTGCGAGCCATGGTGGAGCTACAGACCAGCCATATTGGGAAGGGCTGTGACAGAGAGACCTATTCTGAGAAGTCTCTTCAGAAGCTCTGTGGTACGGTCAACTTCAGCACAAATCATTTATCAGTCAGTCCAGAACTGCCTCGACTTGGTTTGATGAGCTTAAAGGGTTAGTTCACCCAAAAATGAAAATTATGTCTTTAATTACTCACCCTCATGTTGTTCCAAACCTGTAAGACCTTCGTTCATCTTCAGAACACAAATTAAGATATTTTTGATAAAATCCGATGGTTCAGTGAGGTCTGCATTCACAGCAAAGAAAATTAACACTTTCAATGCCCAGAAAGCTACTAAAGACATATTTAAAACAGTTCACGTGACTACACTGGTTCAACCTTAATGTTATAAAGCACCGAGAATACTTTTTGTGCACCAAAAAAAATAAATAACTTTATTCAACAATATCTAGTGATGGGCGATTTCAAAACACTGCTTCATGAAGCTTTGAAGCTTTACGAATCTTTTGTTTCGAATCAGTGGTTCGGAGCGTGTATCAAACTGCCAAAGTCACATGATTTCAATAAATGAGGCTTTGTTACATAAGTATTTCGAAACCTTTCAAAATTTCAATGGTTCACCACTGGGGGGGCGATGATCTCTGTGAACTAGTGATGGGCAAAGTGAAACAGTTGAAGCAAATGAGCTGAATTGTTGAATAAAGTCTTTGTTTTGTTTTTTTGGTGGTATTCTTGTCACTTCATAACATCTGAAAGTGTTAATTATCTTGCAGTCAATGCAGGCCTCACTGAGCCATCGGATTTTATCAAAAATATCTTAATTTGTGTTCTGAAGATGAACGAAGGTCTTACGGTGTGGAACGACATGAAGGTAAGAAATAAATGACAGAATTTTCATTTTTGGGTGAACTAACCCTTTCAAGAGGTTAATACAATTCACAAACTTTAACATTTGCTTCAGGTACGCTCAAAACAATTCACAATGGAACAGGGACGCACAGTATTATAGATTGTATAATTTATTGTTCCATATGTAACAATGGATAATGGATATTTAATTGTGCATGCACATTTCCCCTATTTTTACATTTAGATTACCTTTGACCTCATCTAAATTTATCTTTAAAAGCATTAATTTAGAAAACAATGTTAAATGTTATTTTAGCAAATCATAGAATGAATATCCTTTGGTCATACTGTAGATTACAGTGTTTTGATGCCCAAATTCACTCGGCTTTCAAAACAATTGATTTTAGTTTCTAATATTTTATTGTTAATATATTTAGACAGAATTTTGATATTGACCATTTATCAGTTATGAGTCATAACATGAAGATAATTATCGTCTATTATTAGTGTGGAGAGATTTTTTTTTAAATATCAGTTCATCCCTACAATTCACCTGACCATATCTCAAGATTTTATTCCTCATATTGCATGTCCAACACCCTTGTAAATGGGTCATTAAACAATTTTCATGTACCTCAGTAAGTCAGTCATTTTAATCTAATGAAAGTCTCTCTGAGACGGATGCATTATGAAGTCAAAACCGTTCTGGCACATGATTTGTGAAGCATTAAGTGCGTTGATCTTTTTACCGTCTTGGCTCTCTCTCAGCAATAATCATCTCCCCTGTTGACGCCAGTCTCTTTTGCCCAAGAACTCTGTACAGTTAATGGAAATAAGTGTTTATTGTTCGAAAATGGAAGTGTTTCTGAAATAGACATCAAGGCTGCCAACCCAATGTGATATATTTTTTTTCAAAAGCATACCCAAATAATTTAGTTAAATATGCATTATGTAAATTACAAAATCCCAATGTGTAATCATTAGTGCAACCTTGAAACGCTGACATTTTCTGTTTATTCTTGACTGGACATCTGATAACATGGGCTGCCACTGAGACTCATGTAGCGCTAGAAATTGCTTTGCGTAATGCAATCTCATTGACCTGTACCTTTACGGTATTTCTGGAAATGGATTCTCTCAGAAGAGCTCAGACGCTCACTTGGAGACTGGCGGTGAATTTATCGTCCAATATCGATTGGCAGAAATAAATACTGCATAGCTTAAAAGCAGCGCCGCTGCCATATTCTCTCTGGTTTCTGTCTCTCTTTGGTCCTGTGGCGAAGTGAGTGATGTGGAGCTGTGGAATGAGAACACGCTGCTCTGACATCGGTGCGGCTCATCGCTCATTCTGTCCCTCTGTGCTGGCCATCCTGTCACCCCTGAGTGAGGGGAAAAAAGATTCAATATCCTCCTGTACTCCCAAATAAAACACGCAGAGAGAGGCATGAGTGAGCGCAGGAGGGAGGGAGGACGACAGGAGGCTAATCAAAGATTGATAGGTGGCGCTGCTCTTGCATATTTAGGGCATCTGTACCAGACTTGTCCTTAAAGTGAGTGTGCACACAATCAGTTATATCTCAGAAGTTTCTTATACTGCACTCTTTTAAATGGAGAGTTCACTGAAAAATGAAAATTCTCTCATTATTGGCACATATTTAACACATATGCTTCCAAAGAGATGAGGAAGCCAAACTCAAACTCTTTTAACCCGCATGAGCACCCTAGCTCAACGTGCCACGGCTCCGACGGCAATGAGTTTTATAATGAGACGATTGCTTTCAGAAATGACATTTCAGTCAGGGTTGAATGTGGGTCTCGGAACCAAATGTTATTTGCTTTTCATCTCTAATTTGATTTGAAGTGTGCTGTATGCACAGTATATTCGCATGCCAGGGCAACTAACATGATTTAAACTCTTTATGACAGACAGCTTGTAATTTTTCATCGCTGCCTCTCACAGTAACCTGAACTAACCTCAGTGCTTTTATCTCCGCAGGAGCAGCCTCGGGCAGCACAGACCTTCTCCCAGCCCCCAGCGTGTCCACCAATTGGACGGCTTCCTTGCTGACAGACAGCGGCCGAGACAGCGACCTCATCTTCAGATTTGATGGGCGACAGGCGGCCAATATCCCAGAGTGGGTTGTGCCACAGAACTTGACAGATCAGTTTACCATAGCAACATGGATGAAGCATGGGCCAAGTCCTGGACTGAGAGCCGAGAAGGAGACATTGCTCTGTAATTCAGATAAAACTGGTGAGCTGTCGACTCAATATGCATGTTTCAATATTAAAGGGGTAGTTGATTATGATTTCACTTTTTTTTTTACTTCAGTTAGTGTGTAGTGTTGCTGTTTGAGCATAAACAACATCTGCAATGTTACGACGCTCAAAGTTCAGTGCAAAGGGAGATATTTTCTTTTAAAGAAATCACTTTTTAAGGACTACAACAAGCTGCTTCCTGGGTTAGGGACATCACTAACCCTAACATTTACATAAACCCTGCCCCCGGGAACATGCAACAAAGGGGTGAGGCCATGTTATTGCAATACAGTACGTAACACAAATGCAATAGCATGTCATAAAAGCAAGATGACAACATAAGTTAACTGTAATTAAACTAAACTATATCTGTTCTGTCTTCATGCAGCATATATTCTCTGGCTCTGTAGGATCTTACAACAGTTCCCACACAGTTGTCACTTCTTCTTGAGTCTCTCCATCATTGTCCGACTTCAGTTTGAACATAAAAGGCTGAACAGTTTCTAACATTTTCAGTGAGTCTGCATAAGGCCCTCTTCTTGGGAGCAGCAGCTCATTTGCATTTAAAGGGACACACACAAAAATGGAGCGTGGACATCAGAGACTTATTTTACATTTGTAAAAGTGGCATTATATGACCCCTTTAAAAAAAAAAAAAAAAAGTGAGGTCAGGCAGTGATGTTGGCGAGAAGGCCTGGCTCGCAGTCTCCGCTCTAATTCATCCCAAAGGTGTTCTGTCGGGTTGAGGTCAGGAGGTGCAGGCCAGTCAAGTTCCTCCACACCAAACTCACTCTTCCATGTCTTTATGGACCTTGCTTTGTGCACTGGTGCGCAGTCATGTTGGAACAGGAAGGGGCCATCCCCAAACTCTTCCCACAAAGTTGGGAGCATGAAATTGTCCAAAATGTCTTGGTATGCTGAAGCATTAAGAGTTCCTTTCACTGGAACTAACGGGCCAAGCCCAACCCCTGAAAAACAACCCCACACCATAACCCCCCCTCCACCAAACTTTACACTTGGCACAATGCAGTCAGGCAAGTACAGTTCTCCTGACAACCGCCAAACCCAGACTCGTCCATCGGATTGCCAGACAGAGAAGCGTGATTTGTCACTCCAGAGAACACGTCTCCACTGCTCTAGAGTCCAGTGGCGGTGTGCTTTACACCACTGCATCCGATGCTTTGCATTGCACTTGGTGATGTAAGGCTTGGATGCAGCTGCTCGGCCATGGAAATCCATTCCATGAAGCTCTCTACGCACTGTTCTTCAGCTAATCTGAAGGCCACACAAAGTGTGGAGATCTGTAGCTATTGACTCTGCAGAAAGTTGGTGACTTCTGCGCACTGTGAGCCTCAGCATGCGCTGACCCCGCTCTGTGATTTTAAGTGGCCTACCACTTCGTGGCTGAGTTGCTGTTGTTCCCAATTACTTCCACTTTGTTATGATACCACTAACAGTTGACCGTGGAATATTTAGTAGTGAGGAAATTTCACGACTTATTGCACAGTTGACAACCTATCACGGTACCACGCTTGAATTCACTGAGCTCCTGAGAGCGACCCATTCTTTCACAAATGTTTGTAGAAGCAGCATGTCTAGGTGCTTGATTTTATACACCTGTTGCCATGGAATTGATTGGAACACCTGAATTCAATGATTTGGAGTGGTGTCCCAATACTTTTGGCAAAATGGTGTGTGTGTATATTATATATATATATATATATATATATATATATATATATATATATATATATATATATATATATATGTATATATATATGTATATATTTTTTAATGGTAATGTTTGTGTGTGTGTGTGTGTGTGTGTGTGTATAGAATGTTAAAAAAAAAAAAAAACAGCATTTATTTGAAAATGCCATCTTTGATCAATTTAATGCATCCTTGCTGAATAAAGGTATTAATTTCTTTAAAAAAAAAAAACTCCCCAAACTTATTAATGGTAGTAAAAATAGCATTTTTAAATATGTGTATATACTTCCCATCTCATGCTTTGACTCCAGAATTTCAGAATGACCAGAGCAGCCTTTGAGGTTATATGCGATGAAATTGGTCAATTATTCAGTCACATGACTTGACACAGTGTCATATTACTTTTTCATGTGCCTCTTGGCATTTATTTGGGAATTGTGTTTCAGTCACTTTCATTCATTCACTCCTCTGTTTTCATTCTGCTTTTTTATCCCACAATTCTGATAAAAATATGTGAATGGAAACCTGGGGTATGACCGTTTTAAAACAGTATAGACCAATCAGATGAGGCCTTCCACAAGTATATGGAATATACTGAGGTGTAAATTTTCACTTCAACAGATGCAAGATAAGTACAAAAATTTATAATTGCTTTAGTGAATCAGACGCTAAAATAAGCCTTTCCAATAAACGGTGATGTTAGCAAGCACAATTCATTGTTAGTGAATTCCCTTGTGAGTGTTTACAGTAGCAAATGATAGTTTAATTTGTTGATTTGTGAATATTAGTTTCGGTGTCAGACAAGAACCCTATTGTTTTCTTCTGTTGCATTCCATCTAGCTAATTATGAAAGCAAGAAAACTTCCTGAATAGCGCTCAAATATTTTAGATTACGTCTACAGTTTCCAGGTCTGGTGGTCAAGATGATCAGTTTGTTAAAATTGAAGAGATCAGTGCTGCAGATGTGTCAGACTAACCCGAGAAGAGTTTTATCAGTACCGTACGATGCCCAGCAGCATTAGGGAGAGCGATTAAGACTATGGATTAGATCTGGATTAAAGAGTGGTTCAGAACACAATTCTCCGGAGGTTAAAGGGAAACTCTAGCCAGGAAGAAATGCAGTGTGACTGTCAGCGGCCAGTTCTCCAAGACCGAGTGGCCCTGATCAGAGCCGACTGCTTGGCAGGACTCTTTCGAGTTCATTGATCCCAGGCGTCATGTTGAGTGGGTGTGAGACTTAATCAATTCAACACGCACTAAAAGCAGTCGCACGAGAGACACCGGGCAGCGGTGCAGAGGCAGTGTTGAGGTGAGCAGAGAAGGGCGCCGTGTGGACAAGACGTGGCAGCCACCTTGATCAATGAGAAGTTTCTGAGAAAGAGCATGAAAGCAGTCCAGACTTGCTTTGAGCGGAGACACGTGATGGACAGTGGAACATGTCGATATCAACGGGAAAAGAAAACGCTTTAACAAGTCTCAGATTGAATGGCAGCTCTTTTGTGATCATCTTGTTAGGATTTAGATTTACAACAGATTGACATTTGGTTTGGATCAAGCTGGAAAAAATAGGTAATACCCACTTAAGCTGGTCAAAACACGGTTTGTTGCACGTATGGACCGCATGTAGATCTATCCTATGATCCCCCAGTCTTTAATTTAAGTGCTTTTAAACCATTGAATCAAGATAAATGATGCAACAGAGAACTCAAATCTGTACTGGCACACTGTCTGTGAAGCAGCTCTCTGTGAGAACACACAAGAAACACACACACACAGAAAGCCACTTCTCAGACAGCGTGCCAGTACCAATTAGAGTTTTCTTTCGCATCTTATCACTTTTAAATGGGAAAAAAATGACCTACTCAGAAGTCAAAATGGCCTTTTTTGGTGAGTATCCTCATAAGCACAGTCTAAAATGAGTCATAAATGAACATAAACGGTTGGGAGAAGATCAGATATGTGTTGGATTGTGTGTATATAGCAATTGATACTATTAAATGTGTAAAAAGTGCACATTTTAAGCTGGCCATACCTGGATTTTTGAGCAGGATTCAGGGAATCCTTTCAGTCAGTCCATCATCCCTAGTCTATTCCCTTTACAGTTTCAGCAGAACTACAGTTTCTTTTCATTTCTCTCTATGTCCTCATCTGAAGTTTAATTTTTATGACCCTGACTTGTGTAACAGTCAGGAGTTTTTCTAACATGACTATGCAGTTTTAGACAAGCTCTCAGAGCTAGACATGGAAATCTATAAATGTAAATCTTTACTCAGCGTGAAGTTCTTACTTTGACAGCCAGTGTAAGTGATTTCTTGAGTGTCCTCATTTACATTACATATACAGTAAGCCTTCTCTGTGTTTTTCTTTTTGCAGAGATGAACAGGCATCATTACTCCCTGTACGTGCACAACTGCCGTCTGGTGTTTCTGCTGAGGCGAGACTTCATTCAGCTGGACTCCTTCAGGCCGGCAGAGTTCCACTGGAGACTGGAACAGGTGAGGGGCCCCCAGGAGCCTGTCACACACACACACACACACGTCAACATCACAACCAGCACTGTGATAAACAGGACGGGAAAAATGCCACACAGATCGGGCTCCATTTATAGTAATCACTTGTGAAGTGAAGTTCGCTCTGTATAATTTTCAATTACCTGTTTTTGAATTATTCATTATCTGTTTGACTGATCTTTCCATTGCAACGAGTGATCTGTCACCTGTAAAATGATTATTATCAGAAGGACAAATTGGAAAGCCGACGCAAAGACAGCACTCATATTTTCTCTCCCGGTGCTTATTTGGCTCATTTGTGGCTTGTTTGTGTTTGGAAACACCTTGATTTTCTCAAATTTCCAACATTTCCCTTGGCTAATGTTGAGTGCAGACTAATCTTTTGATTGAGAGCACCTAACGGACTGTGTGTATGTCACCGCGCCTCTCAACGCCTGCCAAGGGGAACAGAGAGCTGAGGTGAGACATGTGTAATCAGTATGAAAAGCTCTCCACAGCAATGACCTCTCGCAGTGAACATAATGATAGTCCTTCGCCCACACCAATCCTTAACCGCAAATTACACGCACATACACATTCTCACATCCAGACGTGCACTAGCACACACACACACACATCTTCTCAAACCTTTCTGAGCTGCTGTAAATGGATAAAAAGTTAGATGCATATCTATTCAGTAAACACCCTCATATGCTGCTGAAAGACTTTTTTGTCCTTTTCAAACACACAAAACAGGTCAATGTCTGAGAGGCCTTTGATCAATAGTCTCGATCAATTACTGTAAGTAGGACTCTGGAGTGCACCAGTAAAGAAGGTTTTGGTCATGGTCCAAATGCATGTGATCCCCACAATTTTTTCACAGATGTTTTGATTAGCCGAACTAAGATGCGAAGAATTTGGCTGCGTGAGTAGCATTTGTTTCCTCTCTGTGGCAGTTGTGGTTAAAGATCTGGGCTGGTAGCCGAAAGCTCATATATTTAAAACCCTCAGAGGACAAGACATGAGCTTTTGCTCTTGTGCCATTAAGCAATGCACTTAACCTCAGGTCGCTCTAGAAGAATTGACTCTGTAAGGGGGCGTTCACAAAGACAGCGATTTGCAGTGACAAAGCAATTATAATTCACACACTTTCAGCTGCTGATTGAAGGCTACATAAACAACAGAGGCTGTTACCGATAGGGGTGGGCAATATACCGGTAGACACGATTAACCGGTAAAAATGTTGGACTACTGTGGTTACGCGCTTACGTGACATTGTCGTGCTGCGCCGTCATCATTTGCATGCGTTTTTAAACCATTGAAGCGCAATAAGCAGTAAAAGAGAACTCATTTTAGTGTATGCACGCACTGTGAGATGGTTTATTAACTCTTTCTGAGAGACACACACATAAAGCTGCTGCTCATACAGCGTGTGAGTACTGAACTGAGTGCTTTTTGCCACCTTATTGGTATTGAACGGTCAAATACACACACTTATGTGTCAAAATGGCTGTCTTTGCAAGTATCCTTGTAAACACAGTTATTTATGTCTTAAAGGGGACCTATAATGCACCTTTTTAACAAAATGTAATATATCTGTGGTGTCCCCAGAATGTGTCTGTTAAGTTTCAGCTCAGATCATTTATTATGTTGTAAATGCCCATTTTTGAGTGGAAGGAAAAACATGCTATTTTCGTGCATGTGTCTTTAAATGCGAATGAGTTGCTGTTCCCCACCCTGCTTTCCAGAAGAGGGTGGAGCCTACAGCTTGTGCCTCTGCAAAAAACAAGCATCTGTTTGGTTTTGATTATCATCTCTATCCCGGCCATGCTCACATGAAATTGCAGTTCTTCGTCATCATGAAAGTTTGTAATCTGCATACATTTTATAGCCACAACAGTTTAAACTTCTGACATATGGTTTTCTGAGTGCACACATCTGAAGCACACACACAGAAAGCTGGCTGTCAGACAGCGCTTCCTGTGAGTTTTAAACTAAGTTTTCAACTAAGTTTTCTTTCACATCTTATTGCGCTTAGCTCGCTCAGGGGAGGAGCTAAGCTAATAGGGCAGATTCCATCAGCAGTTGTGGGAGAGGCTGTTCTGGAAAAGCTCATTTGGAGACACTTTTTTTTATGATTTATGGGGATTTTTACCATTATAGGCTGATTGTTTACACACACGTCTGTGTTCAAACACCTTATAAAAGTGAATTTTGCATATTAGGTCCACTTTAAGTGAATGTAAACAGTTGAGAAAGAAAGCGCATGTGTATCAGTATATTAGATCAGTGTATTTGGTCTTAAAGTGACAGCAGCCTAATATACCTACTTTTTGCTGTGTTATTAATCTTAATCAAACAACAAAAGGCAAAGAGAAAATCACTCACTGCTCTTGACTGAATCACTTTTGTACCTTTAATAAGAATACATTTGTATTTAATTTACACATCGAAGACTATGCAGTGTTTTTTTTTTTTTTTCCGCATTTAATTACTTATACAATTTATGTAGTATTTCTTAGTGCTTGAAGTTTTTCAGTTATTCTATTGTAGTTTTGTCCTATTGCTTGTAATTACTTTATTTGTTCTTATTTTATCACTGACTGTTTACTTGTTAAGAAATGCTTAATAAGTAAATTATAAGTCATTTTGGATAAAAGTGAGGTTGGTAGCATCAGAGATTTGTTTGAAACAATTATTAGCAGGTAAACTTTAATCTATGAGCAGAACTGGATATTGTGTCTGTGAAATTTTCAATACCTATTACAAAGTTTAACCAAAATTCTGAGGTCCTCACACATTTTCTGCTATTTTTACTGGTATTTATTGTAGGATAATTGGTCACACTTTAGATTAGGGTCAAATTCTCACTATTAACTATTAACTATGACTTTTGATTCAATAAACTCCCAATTACTGCTTATTATTAGTTAGTAGTAGTTGTTAAGTTTAGGTATTGGTAGGATTGAGGGATGTAGAATATGATCATGCAGAATAAGGCATTAATATGTGCTTTATAAGTGCTAATAAACAGCCAATACCCTAGTAATATGCTAATAAGCAACTAGTTAATAGTGAGAATTGGACCCTAAACTAAAGTGCAATATTGTTGCAAGTCAGGTTTGGCTACACAGAGCAAAATGTATATTAAAATAGATATTTTGTATCAAAATAGTTATTTTAATCTGTTACGATATTTCACAATATTACTGTTTTTACTGTATTTTTGATTCAACAAATACCTTGGTGACACTTCTCTCAAAAACATTTAAAAAAAAAAAATAGCATAATATAATACAACATGGCATGCATTTCCAGTTTTTATGTATTTTGAGCTATATAAATCATAATTAGTGTATGTGTTTATTTAACCAGCATATAATTATTCCAGGGAGGCGTATAGAGTAAGGGTGTAACGGTACATGTATTCGTCCCGAGTCACAGTACGGACGTCACGGTTCAGTTCATGCAGTATGACGACGGATACAGGCGATCCACACTCCAATCCAGAAGGGGGCGCGCACAGTAAGGCTTTTTAGCCTAACCTATTTTGTAACCAGCATTAACCACCAGTAATTGCAATAAGCTCTGTGTTTTGTTACTTTCGATAAGAAACAGTGCCATCTTTCAAATTCTGTCCATTTTATCACAAAATTCAAACAATAAATGCCGTTTTGACGCTTTTTGATGTGGCGTAACATATCGCTTCCTCTTCTATATTAGCCTATATATTAATTATATTTAACTTAACCTGTTAATGTAAAGCCTAAATAAATCCGTCATGAAAACAAGTTATGACAGCCACTGTGTAAATGATTATATTTCAACAACGAATTGGAGAAACAGAAGTTAATGCAAAAACTGCCTTATGTGTAATTTACATGCTTACAATACATCATTTTTTTTTATTATTATTTGAGTGTTGATGATTATGTCTAAAAATATATTGCAACTGAATTTAATAATTTGGGCTCTGTTGTTAATTGTAACCTTTATTATAGTAATGTGCAAGTAAGGGCTCCCTAATAGATTACAGCATTAGCAGAGATAGATTTTTTTCTCCTTAAGAAAATTGTAATTATAATTGAATACATTTAAAGACAGAGACACAGTTGGTTCAGTAAAAAAAAAAAAAAAAAACGAACTGTCATGTTTGTGTACCGTTACACCACTAGTATAGAGTCAATGTTCACTGCAATTATTATGACAATAAACAAGCTGCGCAGTCTGGTTCTGCCTCAGTGTTCTTGACAGCTGTACTTAGTTTGTTACAGGTCAGAAGGAAAATGAGCTCCTTTCAAAGCTCCGGCTTCTTTCCTGTGGCCAGTCAGAGCTCAGTCAGGTGATGAGGAACACAAGTAAACAATATGGGGTCAGTAGACAGGCTGCCATAAAACAACGTCAGGGCTATACCTACAGTCCTGTCAACATCCAGCGCATAAAACACTGCAACACTGTAGGCAAAAACCTCTGACTCCACACAGCTGTTGGTTTGTGCTTCACATATATGCTGTGATATTCTCTGTCTTTTTTGTACATTTATCTTTCATGTCCACTTTGTTTATTTTTGTAGGGAAAAGTATTTCTTCCCGCCTGATATATGCTTGTAAATGAAGAAGTGCGTGAAAAGGAGAGAGCGAGAGAAGGTGTGAAAGAGCTTGTTTACACTTCAGTGCATTTTCTCTCTTCCTGTTTTTCCTGCCATGTACCTCTTCCCCAGCACGGTTTGATAATGGTGTCTCTCCAGCTTGGAGACAGTAAACAGAATATGCTCGCCTTGATCTCGGAGCACAGCACAGCTCTGTTCCCAACATGAGACACATCTATTTTTCTTTCTTTTCTCTCCTGCCCTCCCTCTCACTGCTTGCCATTGATGCTTAAACAACAGATTATCCTTGTTGTAAATGTCATCGTAGTTAGTTTTGCTCTTTCTTTAATCCCAACAAACAAACTTTTGACTCTTGGCATGACGTTTGATCCACTTTGCAGCTTATTCTGGCCAAGAACAGCCCACTTACTGTAGAGGGAAATAAAAAGACATATATATATATATATACTGCATATATTTATACTGCAACATATTTATACTGTACTGATTTTTATGTCATCATAGACACAATTAAGGGACACAGTTCTCCTAAGGATGTTTAGTAAATGTAAACCGAAAAATGTATACAATTTTTATCTCAAGTGCACCTAAAATCTTATATAGATTTTGCTTTTCTGTATGTACACTAACATAAAAGTTTGGGTTCACTAAGATTTTAATTGCAAAACTTTTACTTAGCAAGGATGCATTAAATTGATCAGAAGTGACATTAAAGACATTTATAATGTCACAAAAGATTTCTATTTTAAGTAAGTGCTGTTCTTTTAACTTTCTATTCATCAAAGAATCCTGAAAACAAAACAAAATACTATGACAGTTTCCAATAAATAAATAAATAACAACTGTTTCCAATGTTGATAATAATAAATGTTTTTTGAGCACCAAATCATCATATTAGAATGATTTCTGAAGGATCTTGTGACACTGAAGACTGGAGTAATGATGCTGACAAATAAAGCATTACCATGACAAGAATAAATTACATTTAAAAAAAAAATCTTTTAAATATTTTATATATTATGTATTTTGTTGTGTGTGTGTGTGTATATATATATTATAAATATTTTATAATATATATATATATATATATATATATATATATATAATAAATATTTTATAATATATTTATATAAATATCATATACATTATAAATATTTTATAACATATTTATATAAATATCATATACATATTATATAATTCTTTTTTAAAATATTTTTATATTTTATATAATATATTATTATATTATATATTATATATATTATATTAGATATTCTAAACTTTTTTCTAAATTCTTTTACTTTTATCCTGTACATGAAAATGCTGACATGACATAGAACAACTACAACAACAGCAACAACAAAAAAAAAATTAGGATTTACATCTGTCCAAAAGTAATATGTACTAAATATTTCACTGAATTTTTCTCTTTGTTTTCTTAGTAATATTTTCACATGGATAACTAGTTTACTTGCTACCAAGTGCTTCTGATGCTACTAAACAAATTTTGGCAATTCCAGTGACCAGTTCTTCTGCTAAAGCACCACCCAACCCAGAACTTCATTGACACCATTTTTCTAGATTCAATGCCACAAACTTCACAAAATTTGTCAAATTCATTGATTAGCCCGTCCTCACCAGCTCTCATTAGAGACAAGAAAACAAAGTTGCTGTTTGTGATTTTGACTAGATGTTGCCATTATTATGTGTGATATACCTCAGAAGATCAGTGAATGGTCTACAAGAGTCTGTGTTGTAGGTCAAGATTATGTTAACAAGCAACTTTTTAATCTTGTGTCAGGTATTTTTGTGCAGTGTAAGACCCACAGGCGCACAGCTTGCTAATACCGTACTGTGAGAGAGTCACATTACACAAGGTTGTCTGCTTGTCAGCTGAGTAGAAGGACGTGAGTGTGTTTGTGTCAGTCAGTGAGGGAGGGAGGGGCCGCAGGTGCTGTGGTATTTCTGTCACTATGGCAGAGCGCTGATCTAAGGCACCTGTAGACGATTTGATTGACGCTGCAGTCTCCACCCTAGCCTAGCGGCCTGCGGCAGTGTGAGCGTCGTGTTCTATTAAGGACCCGACATTGATCTAGTAAAATAGCTTTGCGGTGATAGCACAGCAGACACACTTTAAGTTGGAGAGAGAGGAAGAGGGAAAAAGACGCAGGGTGTTGGCTGTTGGGCATCTCATCCAAATGCTGCTCTTTGCAGGCTCATCAGCACTCTGAGAGGACACTCAATGGCTTCCGCTGCAACTCCATTTAGCCCTATTGATTTTGCAATCTTCCTCACATCTGCCTCTTTAGCTTCCCCCCCCCCCTCTTTTCGTTGAGAGGGAAAGAATGATGGAGAGGGAGGGAGCGATGCCAAGTGAGAGGAAGGAAATACTTGATGGGGGTTATTCTGGACTATTTGTCTTTTTTATTGCTCACTTACTAACTTTGTTTCTATTTTCTCTCCTGCTATAATCGCATGGATTAGATGTTTTCAGAGTAATGGCTATTAGTTTGGTTTTGGGTTTTGGTTCATGTTTATGTTTTCATGTCTTTTATTTTGTAATTTCATAGTCATGGTTCCTGTTTGTCATGTGATTCCCTTATCCCATCATGTGATCCTGTCAGGTTCTGATTGGTTGTTCTGATTATGTTTCCTGAAAATGAAGCTTCGGACGTCACCGATCACGTGGTTATGGCAAAACGAATCAAGCTCCGATACAGTGCTTCACTGTGAGATGTTTAGTTTTTTTGATACAAGCTTTGAAGCCTCGGTGTCAAACGTCACATCACTATTGTTTTTAACCCAGCAAACAGAGGATTTTATTTAACATGTTAACCCGTACCCGTTATTTTTTTACTGGCACTTTTCAATTCATACTGTTTTAATCCCTCATTTCTTTGATCAGATCGGACCCTTCTTTGCTTTTGCCCTTCTTAAAAGACATTCAAATGATCTTGCGTGCACGTACTTTTCAAAATTAGTAATAAAACAATCACTCTTGGCAACAGGGACAGCTAGTACATTTGCTTAGCATAGTGTCAAACATTATAAGATCATCATGTTTTGCTCCAAAATCACTATATAGCATATATATCGTCAGTCTTTTTTGAAATAACTTCTGTTGTCCATGTTGCTTCTTAACACAGAGTGAGATGGAAAATATATTATATGATACAGGCTATGTCGATTAGCATTGCATTATAGATATACATTATTCTTATGAAAATATCCAAGATGGCTTGAAGAACACAGATAAACACAGATATATCTACACAATTGTGTTTGTCTAAATGTTTCATCAGTCAAAACATCTCTATCTGCATGTTATTCAGCTGTAGTGATATCTGATGTCCATATAAGGGATTTCCTGGAAGTTTAATACTTCTATGAATCGCACTTGTGGACTTTGTGCACAAGGGCGCCCTCTGGTTTCCAGTATGAATGAAAAATTACTTGAGTGTTTAGTGCTCCATATTGCTAACATCACCTCATTTTGTGTAAACATAGAAAAATAATACTAAAGTACTTTGTAACGTAGTAACTTGAGTAGTTTTTCAGCAAACTACTTATTTACTCTTACTTGAGTCACATTCTTTTTTTAGTACTTCTTCTTGTACTCGTATATTATTTAAGTAGCAATACTTTTACTTAAGTACAAATTTTCGCCAATTTGTGAATAATTGTTTAAATTTTAGTCTGTTTTTCATACCTCTTGTATGGTTTTTAAATGAATTTTGGAAGCTTTTAAATGCAGAGGATGTCATCTAGCAATAAGGGCTTTGATCTAATCCCCAACCTCCCCTCAGTGTCAGTGCACATAGTTCATCTGGTGTTTTCGGGCAGGCAAGGCTTTTTCTATTAAAATGAGCAATGCACCCTGAACGGTTGCATTGAATTAGAGCAATAAAAATGAGCCATAATTTTTTTTTCCCACAATGACCATTAAACTGAGACTTATGGAAGCCATCCATGAGCTCTCAGCAGATCTGTGAAAACATTGGTCAAGAAGCAAGGCAAATCATCCGTTAATGGCTCTTCAAACAGTGGCCTAAATCAATATTCAAAGATTTGTGTGCATCAACACTTCTGCTCATTGATCGGAGGTGTGTGTGCATGTACCGAGGGTCTGTGCGTGACCCAACTCGACCAATCGGTACGGGTGTGGAAAAGCCTGAGCAGTCATGTCATTTCTCTCTGTCTCGCTCAGATCATCGACCCGGCAGAAAATTACACTCCATCCTGTCAATATGACATTCATTGTACGCTTATCTACTCACAATTACACACACCACATCTGTGGCTTCCTCCGGCGATGCATTTAAGAACCTGTATTGTTTTGTGTTAGATGGATTGCGTTCCATGCATGACCGCTCACTTGCTTTAATGAATACATGAAGACTTATAATGAGATCTCACGGAGGAGAGCGTGCAGCTTATCAAATGCTGTAAAACTTAAACTATAGACAAACAGATGAGTCCCAATAGTGCCTAAAGCTAATATAGATCTTGAGAGGAACATGTGTCATTTGATTTTCCAGGTGCTTACACAGATTTACAGCAAATACACCAAACTCTTGTCAGCTGCTCGTCAAGAATGTGGAAAGTCAATGTCTGCATTATGATGTCTGCAGTGTTGCTTACAGACTGTAGGCAAAAGACAGGATTATAAAAGCTACAGTATGTTATGACAGATCACATGTAACTGTGTAATTCTGCTTTCGTTTTCAATTATTAGCCATTTTGTTTGCCAAGTCCCGCCTATTTGACAGTTCATCCAATCTGAAAAGAAGCAAGAACTCCAGCGATGTGTCCAAATTGAATACTTCCCTACTATATAGTATGCGAAAAACAGTACGCCAACAGAGTAGTATGTCTAAATACATAGTATTTGAAAAACAGTAGGTGAATGACCTACTACTTTTGAGGATTAAATGGATCATGAATTGAGAAATCAAATTTTCCTTGAGCTTTTGACACATAACAGGTCATCATACTATAAGAATATACTGTAAGTTTCAGAACTGAAAACTTCCTTGTTAGTCCAAAAAAAGCTTTTACTTAAACCAAGCCCAGATTACAACTCATTGTGGAATGTGCCTCTTTATCACGTCATAGAGAGGTGAATAACCATCTCTGCAGAAGATGATCAACGCCTACTTCTATATCATCACCACCGTAAGCCCCGCCCACTGATTCACGCATGACGAGTAGTAGGAAAACAACAGACGTGACGCTAACACTGGATCGAGCAACTATGCTGCAAACTTGCCTTTGAATAATGCAAATGTTGTGCAGTGTCAGGTTGTGGAAAAACACAGTATCTGCAGAGCCAGAAATAAAAAAATTATGCTGTGCCTCTATATTGGATCCAACAGGAACGGCACAACACACTTATCTGAGTAAAAAAGTTTTTACTGTGTCACTATTGCTTTGTTACAGATCGTTGCTGTCAATCAAACAGCGAAAGTTTATCAGTGACTGAGTTTTGGACTCGCGCCAAAACTCCCGTTAAAATCAACAAATCTCGTATTATGCATATAAAGATGTTATGTTCTTATTATGCATATAAAGAATAGGGCAAAGAACGTAGGAGTCAGAAAAGTTGCAAAACTATTGTGTTTTGTATTAGCTCTAAGCCTGAATTTGCATTTTTTTTTTTCATGCCTCATGTACTGATTATGTGTACATGACTAACCAAAATCACCAGTGATTTCTGATATGTAATGATTCATGTACAGTCAGATGTTCTTTATCTCAAAATCGTTTATTGTCAGTAAATCAAACCAGTGACTAAACTGTCAACTTCATGACGTTTCTCTTAGTAGGATGAAAATAATCTATTATTTTAAACGGTGATTAAATTATATATAGAAAGCGATCAAAGAACGCTCCCTTTACAGTCACTGGAGCTGTCAATCAAACAGCACAAGTTTATCAGTGACTGAGTTCTGGACTCGCACCAAAACTCCCGTTAAAATCAACAAATCTCGTATTTGCATTATTGTGTTTGTACTGTTAGTTATGATGAAAGCCTTCGTTAGTGTGCAGAAACTGAGTTAAAATGACGAGATCACTGCATTCATGCGCTCAACAACATGTCTGTGATCAGCTACATGCTCATCACTGCGACCTTTCATACCATTATCTAAATATAATGCTATAATCAACACTTTTCACGATTAGTAAACCTTGAGAACTGTAATAGTAAAAATATGCTAAAAGTTTTCTCGAGTTCCACATGTAATACTATTTTCATATGCAAAGATGTTAGCCAATCACAGCAGTGGGCGTTTACACTGAAGTCTCACTGCAGACACGCCCCTTAAATCAGAGTGTTCAAATCAGAGGGCTAAAATCAGGGTAGGAAAATAGCCTTTTATTTCTAAATTATGACAATTTTTTATGTAAAAAAATCATACTAACATTTTAAGTGCACCCCAGGAAATATTATAAAATGATAAAATAATGCAGTTCATGACCACTTTAAATAAACACTTTACTATCCATGAGGTCATGGGAAAGGATTTGTGAATGTAGGTGAAGCGCCGTAGGTCACATGAAAGACACACTTTATTTTACAGTGTCTTTATTACATGTCTTTACTGTAATTACTGTAGCCCTATAGTAAGTACACGTTGTTAATTATTATTACTCAGTATTTAAATGTATAATTACACTGTAACAATGACACCTTAAAAACCAAGATTTGTTTTTAGCTTTTTACTTATATGGCCACAAAAACACAATGGAGAGATAAATGAAACTCAACACAATGTGAAACACTTTCCATTCGAATTTAAATGGATTGAAATGTCATTCACTAGTTTGCATGTTCTTATTATGCATATAAAGAATAGGGCAAAGAACGTAGGAGTCAGAAAAGTTGCAAAACTATTGTGTTTTGTATTAGCTCTAAGCCTGAATTTGCATTCTTTTTCTTTTCATGCCTCATGTCTTGCCATAATCAAAGCCTGTTGTGATCTACCTGAAGGCTGCTTTGCACTGTGAAATAATCATGAGCTTCTGAATAATGCATCTCTACAGCTCTGTTTCCACATTAGCTGAACAAATTTTACTCGTCCATCAGCGCAAGGCACCACCGCCTCTTCTTACGACCATACACCCTTCCATAACTTTTCACCAAAAGCTGGTCATGAGAGAGATAGAGAGAGAGTGAGGGAGAGCTTAAAAATCACATCACCTGACTTTCATCTACACCATTCCTTCTTTTGCTCCTTTTTTATTTTTGACATTCCAAATATAGCAGCACCAAAATATTCACAGTCTGACATTCTTTTTTGGGGGGTTGGAGGGAGATGTTCTTTCCTTTCTCTCTCCCTCCTACCGTGTTTTGCTTCAAAGTAAATTTTGTACTCCACTCCACCAGGAATACTTCGCCTAGAGGTCTCGAGACACGAAAAGAATACCAATTCTCCTTTCGTAGCAACAATCTGATCGCAATTTCGGCAGCTTCTGATGCACATATGTTGAATCTTTGCACACGTATGTTGCTTTAACTTGAAAGAGAAGTGGTTGCTTTGGATGTCTTCATCCTGGCTGTTTCCCTGCATCCGAACCTCTTTTGGCCCACCTCGGTCCCAGTGCCATGCCAGTGTAATGGATTTGCATTAATAATGCAGGGGCGAGAGGAAAAAAGTCATGCTGAAAGAGAGCGTGTACATGTTTGAGAGAAGATAGGGAGTGATAGATGTAGTGTGCATAGATTTGCGTGTCGCTTTAGAGGGCACGACGGAGGGTTTGAATCGGCACACATGTGGATATGAAAGTGTGCACACTTTGATGAACTGAAGCTGAACTCCGTGGCCCCCATCAGTCCCGGACTGAGTGGCGGTAGAGATTCGCTGCTCTATTCCTCTGATGACTTCCAGTGAGTTATTTTCCCGCCTTCCGCCCCCACACTTTCGATTACCCCCATCCATTCCCAGCCTCCTTCTTGCTCTATTCTAGCCTTTCACACTCTCTCTCCTCGAAAGCATGTGGAGCACGTCAGATCTGGAGGTGTCAAACGAGCATCTTTGATAAAGCAGCCGGTGACTGAGGTCAACAGCAGCATTTCTGGTATGAGGAAACATCTCGGACTGAAACGCCACATCAGAAATAACAGCTAAAATGGCAGAGGGTTTTACTGAGAGATGTAGATGTTGCATAGACTTTGAAGTCCTTTAAAAGCATGTGTGATGGTATCAGCAACAGGCCTACACGTTTTATTTTACGCACACATGTCTCTTTTTGCTTTTGAGAAATTGCGCAGGAGAACAACAACAGCTCATCACGTTCTATAATTGAAAAGTGGAGTTTGAATTTGTGCTTTCACCAAAGAACGAGCTTGAATTTTCCTTCAGAGACCCTTGTGTTTGTGCATGTGTCCAACAGTGTTGCATTCTAAATAGGCATGTGCCTTTGAGACGGTCCCAGGCTCATTAGCTGAGTATTTTATTGTCTCATTACATTGTTTACGAGATGAAACAGAATGTGCGTACACAAACACACACACATATGCACGTATTGTCACAGTGATGCACCGTGAAATATCAACTCGCTCAAAGTTTCTCCCTCACTCACGCCCCCTGGGGAAACGGAGGAGACACACAGACCCGAGTGTGTCATTATTGACATACTAATGAGTTAGCAGGCGTGTGGCAAACTGCAGGGCTGCCTCTGCTCTCCAATGTGTTGGGAGAATATCTGCTTTTTTATTAAACAGCCCAGTGGGAGAGTCGCTACTTTCACACCCACAGCGAGCAACCTAACCTGAATGCCTTTGGATGTCAACATGTCGAAATGTGCGTGCAAGTGAGATGAAATTGTTTTTCTTTAATATCTCCCTGCATGTGTCAGTTACAAAAAGTACAATATTATTGTGCTTACACAGGATACAATGTTACTAGTGTATTTTTTACAGTAACACGTATTTGAATATGCAATTTTATGTGTGTGAATAATTTGCTTAAAGGGATAGTTCACTCAAAAATGAAAATTCTGTCATTAATTACTCACCCTCATGTCATTCCACACCCGTAAGACCTTCATTCATCTTCAGAACACAAATTAAGATATTTTTGATGAAATCCGATGGCTCAGTGAGGCCTGCATTGACAGCAAGACAATTAACACTTTCAAATGCCCAGAAAGCTACTAAAAATGTATTTAAAACAGTTTATGTGACTACAGTGGTTCAACCTTAATGAAGAGACGAGAATACTTTTTGTGCGCCAAAAAACCCCCCAAAATAACGACTTTATTCAACAATATGTAGTGATGGGCGATTTCAAAACACTGCTTCATGAAGCTTTGAAGTGTTAATTGTCTTGCTGTCTATGGAGGCCTCACTGAGCCATCGGATTTTATCAAAAATATCTTAATTTGTGTTCTGAAGATGAATGAAGGTCTTACGGGTGTGGAACGACATGAGGGGGAGTAATTAATGACAGAAATTTCATTTTTGGGTGAACTAACCCTTTAATAGTAATACCATGTGGTTTTTGTGTATATATCAAAATACCATGGTATAATGATTCGGTACCATCACTGTACCATGCTAACACCACATTACTCTCTTGTAAGGGGTATTTAGGGTTTTTTATCCTGCATGCTTATGTTTGTGTGTGCATGCTTGTACTTGTGTGTGAACCCTCATTACCACCGTCCAATTTCCACATATCTCTTACTGTAAAAACAATTTGCTCCTGCTCTGGGCTGTAGATAGATTAATTTTCACAGCGTAGGCTCCAAATTGGGAAGCTTGGGAGAGGTCACTCTTTAGTTGACTTTTGTCCCCGGAGGGCACGGTCTAATTCCTGCTCTAATTACTCACTCTGTCAGCCTGTAATTTATAGTCACCTTCCAGAGTACCGCAGGCCCATCGCCACCTCTGTTAGCACGCCTGCCTCTGAACAAACAACACCCGCAAAATACATTCACCGCTACACACAGCAAGACGTGTCAGATTTCAGTCACAACACTTTTGCGTCTTAATCGTAATCTAATGGCGCCACACTGGTCGGTATATTTTCCATGAGTGACGTGTTTTGTGTGATAATTTGCCTCATTAGGTCTGTGTTTGTGGTACTTGGCTGTTTTCATTGTTGAATTGTGACCCCTGCGTGAATTAAATTGACTTGATAAACAAGGTTTACGTGTACAATTTAAATCTTGCTTCAAATGACCTGATGAATACTGAGAAAGTCACAGAGTCTCAAAGAAGGACGTGCCTGCTGGGTGGAGAATCAGAAACTCTGAAATAGTAGAGTTAATGCCATTAATGAACATCCAAACTACTGCGGTGATGCCCTAGCACATTTTGAGTGAGTTATGGATTTTATTTTATTTTTTATTTTTTTGTAAAATAGTATATTGAGATTTTTTTCTGTAAGCACACAGTTGATAAAACAGCCAGTTTCAAGTGGAATATTTTATTTTTCAGTTTCAGCTCAGGGATGTGATATTTCCAACATTGCATACTTCACTATGAAAACTGAACACATTTTTGCATTTATGCACATCTTCCTTTCATACTTTTGATTGTCCTCACAGATATAACCAAGCTACTTGAGTTGTTCTGCATTTATATTAAATTTAACTGGCTTATGTTTACAGATAATTTATGGTTCAATTCTAAATCATTTAAATTAAACCTTTTTTAAATTAATCTTTTTACAGTTTAACAGTGTGTTATAAGTTATAGCTATAATATTAACCTAAGTAATTTAATTGATATATTTCTTTGCTTTATCCAAGGTAATTATTATTGTTATTATTATTATTATTATTAATGAATATTATATATTATATTGTCAATATAGACTAGTACATGTGAGAATTGAGGTAATTTGCTATTGTCCTCTTACTCTTTCTGTATCTATCTGCACATGTCTTTATTTCCTCTCACAAAAAAATAGTGTGTATTTTTAGTGGCACTGGAGAGGAAGGGAAATGGAGTTGTCACTCTTCATTGTGCCTTGGGTTTATATCTCATTTGTTTGGTTTGACTTGGGTTTATATCTCATTTGAGGTTTGATTCTGACAGGGGAAGATTTCTCTTGTTGTGGTTATGTGGCAAAAATTAAAATCTCATTAGGAGATTCTGCATGGGGAAATTTTTAGCACTCACGCCAAGTTCCTGTTCGCTTGGATTCCTATTGAAATGATTGGATTTTCCCCCCAAAAATTGACATTGGAACGGTAAATGTGATGCGCTATAACAGTAATCAGCTGTTTTGAAAACAGCAGCTTCTCCAGTAACAAACTAATAGTATGTATGTGTAGCGTGATATAGTGTTACAGTACACCCGTGTATTTACGTGTTTTCATTTCAATGAACTGGTTCAGAAAAAAAATATTCAAAAATTTATTTAATTTAGTAGCTTTCCCAGAAGCTTTCCCTGTTTTTTGTTGTAGTTAAAGGTGCAGTGTGTAAATTTTAGTGGAATCTAGCGGTGAGGTTGCGAATTGCAATATAGAGAAGCTACAGTGGCCAACACAGGACAAATATGTCGTTGTCAAGCAAAAACGCACTCTGTAGAGCAGTTTGTCCATTTAGGGCTACTGTAGAAACATGCCGGAGCAAAATGGCATCTTAACATGTAAGGGGAGCCGCGGTGTGAGATAGAAATGGCTCATTCTAAGGTAATAAAAACATAACGGTTCATTATGTAAGATCTTTATACACCACTGAACATAGTTATGTTTATTATATTGCATTTCTGTCAATAGATCCTCCTAAAATGTACACATTGCACCTTTAACTATTTAAGTTATACACTGTTGTGTGTTCAGTTTAGTTGCATAAATTGATTAGTTGGTTGTTTTTTAGTTTTATAAGTTATATATGTTCAGTTTGTCACCATAATTGAGATTCTTGTTTTTGTGCCAGTAGCTTTTAGACAAATTTTAGATGTTGCCCCTAAAATAGCACTAATTTTGTGTTTGGCTTTTAGTGTAGCAAACATCTGTAAAAGACTATTTTAACTATTTTAAATTATGAATACCTTTCAAAGTTTCCTCCTAACAACGATATAATGTTAAATGGGACCGATTATGCAAAATTCACTTTTATAAGGTGTTTGAACACCGATGTGTGTCCGCAACATGTCAGAACAACCAGCCTATAATGGTAAAAATCCACTCACGTTTTATAATTTAAATAATCAAAAGCAGTTTCTTCAAACAAGTTGATTCAGATTAAGGGGGGAAATCTGAATCAGCTCGTTTGAAGAAGCCCCGCCCACAGCCGGTGACTATCTGCCCTATTAGCATAGACACAGCCCTGAGTGAGAAGCACAGATTTCTGTATCCTCACTGTAGCAGCTGGAGTTGTACAATGTCTGCGACAAAGAGGCTTTAAAAGTGTGTTTTGGTCCATAGACTCCATAGACTCCCGCCATCTCAGTCACTGAGGACATCGTGTTTAAATTTCATTTTCGAAGGAAATGTCCCAAAGAAAATTGGTAAAGTCTTATACGTTTGTGCCAATCATTTTGCGCCGGACTGCTTCACAAACGAGGTTCTTCTCAACGACTCTGGTTCGAACATATAAGGCGCTGAACACCACTACTGACAGTTTCTGACATTTTCAGTGTGTGAGATTGACCTGTTTTCTTGTTGTCAGTGTTCTGGCAATCTGTCCTACGCCACACCAGTATGCCGGAGCATGAGCTCATGAAGCCCCGCCCTCTTCTGGAAAGGGGGCCGGGAGCAGCAGCTCATTTGCATTTAAAGGGACACATACAAAAACGGTGCATTTTTGCTCAACCCCAAAAAGTGGCAATTTTAACATGATATAAAAAATGATCTATGGGTATTTTGAGCTATAACTTCACACACAAATACAGGGACATAGGAGACTTATTTTACATCTTGTAAAAAGTGGCATAATAGGTCCCCTTTAAAAGAATAAAGTCAGTTAAAACAAATCCAACACAAAGCATTGTCCACTTTCTCTTACCCCTTACCAAACAGCTGCGACTGATCGTTTGTGTCTGCCCTGAGGAAAGCCACAGTCACACCCTCCGTCCACATACATCAGGAGCCACTTACACAGCACAGCCAATATCACGGCCCACTGCATATCTTAAACCTGCTCTGCTGGATCAGTCACCCATCTCGCCCGGATCATCTCGGCCAAAGAACTGTCATTTGTACGGTTGCAATCAGCAAATTGCAGTGTTTGTCTTCCACTTGTCACAGCGTATAGGCCACCGAGGCTAGACCTTCATTTGAAAGTGGGTGGTTAAAAGTGTCTCTTTCATTGACTTTCTCAGTTAGAGGTGCAGCGTCTAATTTAATTCTATAGGGATGTCCCAGTCAGGTATGGGCGTCTGGCTGAGCTCCATCTGTCGTGGTGAATAACGGCTGTGAGAGAGAGTGCACAGGTGTCTCGAAGATCTCCTTATGGTTCCAATAGTAGCGTTCCTGGTTCCTGGTGATGAGGAGACAGGTGTGTAGATAACAGAGCCAAGCATGTGCTAGTCAGCACAGCAACAAACTTCCCTAATCAATTACCCAGAATGCCCTTTGCTGACTTGCATGAGGGCGATGGGAACAGCAGTACTGCTATCTGAAGATCTTTCCCCACCCATCTCTGTCTACCGATTTGCAAACGTTTCTTACTAGTAATCGATTATGAGATACATATCTACACCTCCAAAAAAAGAGAGGAGAGAAAAAGCACTTCTTCACTTTTATTTCTGCCGTTCCGTATATAGAACAAATCATCCCTCCCACAAGGCCATTTGAGGGAGCAGATGATGGAACAGATAAAGCAGTACCTAAAATTAGCCTAATCTGCTGTTCAATCAAGGAAATAATGAAACCTTGAATTGCACCTCCCAAAGTCGGCTCGCAGTTAGAGTCCCTGGACTCCTTGATTAAATGCCACCTCTGAAAAGTTTTCTGCGGTAGCCATTTATTCTTTCCAAATTTCTCATCCGCCTCTCTCCCTGTGAAGAAAGTCATGGCGCCATTCCAGGAGCAGTGAGAGAGCGTATTATATGCTGTAAGACTGTTACTTAGAGGTAGACATGGGTGAAATAACAATGTGTAATATATTACATCCTTTTGACAACATACAAGATGTCTTGATATTTATTTTTTTCCTGAAATGAGTACAGTTTTCCAGTGTTGACGTGTTGACCTATAGAAACAAGAAATCAGGATGACATATCGAAGGGCCATAATTTGTTTTGCGGTTTGGTATCAGGGGACGGAAATTTCCCATTTAGAGCATTTTATTGAAAAAATATTGGGAAATACGTCCATATGTGCTGGGTGATTCATTAATATATATATATATATAATGAATATAATATATATTATATTATATATAATGGATGATAAAACTGCCTTTTGTCGACATTTAGGAATACATTAACATTATAGATTAGCCTCAAGACATGGAATAAAAGCCAAAAATCTTTTTTAATTTTGATTTTTGTAAGACTTAAAACAATGTAATTTTACTACATAATACATATTAATATATTAAAATTGCCACATGGAGACTTCCGTGATTTCTTTTTAATATATAACAAAAACAAGTCTTTAAATCAAAGTACTGATTCATGGAAATGAATTATACTTTTGCTATTGATGTTTAAATCAGAGATGATACTGCGTCTTTTTTTAATCTTTCATTCCATTATGACTAAATGAAAGGCATTAAAATTTTCACAATATTCATAGTGCTGTTGCTTTTTTGTCCTCATAAAAAATGTATTAGTAATTTTTAAAAATATGTTTAAAATGAGACAAAGACTCGACCAGCTCTATGTAAAATAATAAAATGCTTGCATACTAATTTATTATTTATTTTTATTTTTTTGCATGGAGCTGGTTGCCTCATTGGGGATGAAATGTTGAGATCACATGACCTGCTGAATATTTATCACTTTATCTTGGTAACCTTTGTTATTTTTACTTGTAAACTAAATCAGTCAATACAGCATTTTTAAAATGGTAGATATAACACGACAGCCCAGCACATGAACAAAACCCTAACGCAACTTTAATTTTATTTCTTGAATATCTGAGATTATTTATATTATGTTACAGTGTGTGTGTGTACTGTGTATATATATATATATATATATATATATATATATATTTATATATATATATTTCTCAGCCCAACTCAGTTAGAGACCAGCGTCTCAGTGTATTGCAAACCTTATCTGAGGCAACAGCACAAGCCTGTGAACACAATGCATTAATGTTGAATGAGGAACAGGCCGGTCCGCCGCAGCCTGCGAGGCATTTCTCTCCTGCAGCCAACATGACACAATGAAACCTGTGCATGTAGAAAGAGACGTATAGTTCTAGGTGTGATTTGTGTTCCAGCTCTCGCTTATTGTCACACTCTCATTTATTTGTTTGCTCTGAAGGTCGTGAATGCAGTTTGTTGACAGGGGAACAGATTAAAAATTTTTGTAGCAAAAAAAATAAATAAATAAAAAACGAGCAGAGCGAGCGAGGGATGGGGGCGGAGGAGGAGGCCAAATGTAAGCATGTTTTAATCCTTGGCGGCGTGTGCCTTTGTGTGCTGAAACAGCCAAAATCATCTCCTGTCAGGCCAAGATTAATGCTTCATGTGTGTTTCATTAGCAGCAAAGCATGCACACTCTCACTCACACAGCGCCTGTTCTGTTTGTTTCTCGACGGACATGTGATGAGGACGAGACTGAGGTTGACATGTCATCAACACTCTTGTGAATGGCAGTCAAAAGCATGTTCAGTAAAATAGAGATGGGTCAAGTGGTCGACGAGCTGGTCAACAACTGAAAAGTTAGTGATGTTAATTAGATTAACGATGCTTTAAAGGATTAATTCACTTCAGAATTAAAATTTCCTGATGATTTACTCACCCCCATGTCATCCAAGATGTTCATGTCTTTCTTTCTTCAGTCGAAAAGAAATGAAGGTTTTTGAGGAAAACATTCCAGGATTTTTCTCCATATAGTGGACTTCACTGGGGTTCAACGGGTTGAAGGTCCAAATGTCAGTTTCAGTGCAGCTTCAAAGAGCTCTACACGATCCCAGACGAGGAATAAGGGTCTTATCTAGAGAAACCATTGGTCATTTTCTAAAAAAAAATAAAATAAAATTATATAGTTTTTAACCACAAATGCCTGTCTTGTGATCTGCCACACAGGACGTAATCACGTTAGAAAGGTCACGCGTGATGTAGGCGGAATTACTGCGGTAGGGCGGAAGACTCCATCTCATTTTCTCCTCCAACTTCAAAATCGTCCGACATCTTTTACCTTTTTTTGTAAAGGGCGTTTGGCTTAATCTTTGCATGTTCGCTTTGTAAACACTGGATCTGTACTTCCGCCTACATCACGCGTCCTTTCCAACGTGATTACATAATGCGTGGCGCATCGCAGAGCAGTGCAAGATGAGCATTTGTGGTTAAAAAGTATATACAATTTTATTTTTTTGAACGATCGTTTTGCTAGATAAGACTCTTATTCCTCATCTGGGATCATGTAGAGCTCTTTGAAGCTGCACTGAAACTGACATTTGGACCTTCAACCCGCTGAACCCCAGTGAAGTCCACTATATGGAGAAAAATCCTGGAATGTTTTCCTCAAAAACCTTAATTTCTTTTCGACTGAATAAAGAAAGACATGAACATCTTGGATGACATGGGGGTGAGTAAATTATCAGAAAAATTTCATTCAGAAGTGAACTAATCCTTTAAAACTCATGTCAGAGACCCCTCATACAAAATATTGTATGAATGAATGCATTGACTTTTCACATGTGGAGACTGTAAAAAACACCGTTGCCATGTTTTTTTCTATTTATTTTGTTTTTCTACAGTTGACTCCAAACAAAAACAGTGTGACTGGAATGGGTTATTAATTGAATTTGAAGTTAAAGTGCCCCTATTATGCTTTTTTTAAAGGTTCCTAATTTTGTTTTGGAGGTCACTTACAATAGCTTTACATGCATTCAAGGTAAAAAAACACTTTAATTTTCTCGATAATGGCTCAATAAAGGATTTTCTAAACCCCTCCTTTCCTAGAGCTTCCTCTGCTCTGATTGGTCAGATGGCTCAGTTTATTGTGACTGGTCTAATGCTTACAGCGTGTATCGGAAACAAAACGACCATTACCAGATCTGTATTTCAGCTCCGGAGACTTCCTCAGCACTTATATAAACAGTATTTTTGTAAATGGCCCCTAAGGAACACACATCTGATATGACGTTTTGCACATCTTTAGTTTAGTTTAGACAGGTATATAAATACAGAAAGGAAATTCACTATTAACTGGTGAATAGATGTGGAAATGCCCATCTCCAGAATTTGACGAACAGTTTTGCATACAGTATCTGCAGTCTACATATTATGCTCATGGCTTTTTGCACAGAATTACATTGCAATTAACAAGCTTCAAGTGTTGTCCTCATGTTTACACACTGGAGGCTATCCTTTTTCATACTCTGAACTGAAGCCCGGTTTTTAGAGAGACGTTGCATGAGCTGTTTAATTAACCAGCGCTAATGCTGCTGTTTTCATGCCTCACTGACACTGGACATTGCTTTGGCTTTCTAAATTGCATAAGCTTATTTTTGCAAATTTATTTCCGGAGATTTTTTCTTTCTTTCTTTTTTCTTTAGTGGGTTTGCTGCACATAATTATAATTTCTGCTCTCTTCTTAGAATATAGCTATTCCATCCCAATTACAACCTAAATCTTTAGTTAAAACAGTCATTTGCAATGTAAAAATGAGTTTTAATACATAAAACAAGGGTTTGATATTATATTGTTTATATTATATATTATATTATATTAATTTTTACTTACATTTAAGTAATTTTAAGCTGTTTTTTTAAGCTAACTGACAATGACAGCCAGTGATCACCAGGAAATGTCATTTGATTGACAGTTTTAGTTTACAATACCCAAGAATGCCTCTTTTGGTCCAGGATTTCAACACAAGTGCCCAAACGAGAAAATATGGCACTGAATGGCACATTTTGTGTGTATGTGTGTGTATCAGTTGTGTTTGTGACATTGGAAAGGGCAGAAAAAAGGTTAGGCTGATTGCTGAAGAAAGAAGGAAGAAATAGAGAGCTTATTGAAGAGTCCAGTGAGATGGAGATAAAGAGAATATCTATTCTAGAAAAGGAGAGATAAGAGAGGGAGAGGAGTAGAGGTGTGGAGTGAGAGCCGTCCCCAGAGGCAGCGGTTAGACGGAGAGAGAAAGCTTCTCTCTGGAGACCTGGGCTCATCTCTCCATTAACTCCCACTGCAGTAGCTCAGCAACATCCACCCAGGCATCTTCAGATCCATATGGCGCTCTCCATGACAGCGTGTGGAGTTTGCATAAGCATGTTTACTGCACGATACTAGCAAATTATCATTATGACATTATGGGTGCTCTGATAATCACCATTCATTTGCCTGTAAACATGAACAGGTGGCAGAGTTAATCTTAATGAAATTAAGATTTCATTGATTTTTCAAAGTGTCATTCATTTTTATTTCTTAGGGGCTGCTCACATGTGCACAGGGTGTATTCTTGCACAACAAAATGGAATAAAATGTCTTAAGAAAGTTTATTAGTTTTTCGAATGTGGGGCTAATGCAAAAAAAGACATTGCAATAGTCCATGACTAAACATGTTAACTGTGTAAATGCTAGAAAAAATAAATAATGACTTGTAGAGGAACATTAAATGGCTCTGATTGGTTTGCATTGATATGTAAAGTGATTTGATGTTTCTCGTACTAAAACCTTTGCTCCTATAATTAGCGTCTGCTCATAATTATACCTAATTAATTTAATAGGACATATGACAAATGATGAATAGTATAGCTAATGAAGGCAAATTAAGTTAAATTTCTGATTCATTAAGACATGTAAACGTGAAATGAAAACCTCATGAGTCATGTTGATTATCTTAAGTCACTGTTTCCCAACCTGGGGGTCGTTGAAGATTTACCAGGGCTCACTCTAGTTTTAGGGTTAAACCATGATGCAATTTCTGACAGCCAATATTACAGTTTAATATTATAATCATCATTAAAACCGTATTTGATTGCTAGGATTTGAAAAACTCACTGTAAATACTGTCCAGTGTTAAAGTAAGCAACGGTCTCACGGCACGCAGACACAGCATGCAGCGTAGGTTTCGTTTTGTTTGAAAAAATGGCAGAATGAAAAAAGTGAGAGGTTTTACAACCGAGTGCTGAGGGAAATTATATGAATTAAAGTATGAATGAATTATATTAATGTATCTCTGAAGGGAACTGACTGCCTTGAGAAAAGTTTTGATGGCATTTTCTTTTCATCTTCCCTCCGTGAGCATAGTGTTTATAACCAGCACTGCTTTGTTTACAGAGGTTACCGGGGAAACCGCTCTATTTCTGCTGTTCCATAAGCGCCACCTACTGACTAGTGGTTGAACGACTTCAGATTTTTTAAAGTGGACATTTATGTAATTAAACTCGAGTCGACTTCGACTGGTTGATGATGACGTCATTAATGAACAAATAAGGGGCCGTTCACACAGAACACATATACGCTCCTTTTCCATTGTTTTTCTATGTAAATACGCCCTATACAGACATGTATATGACCTGTGCTACAAATAAAAATATGTGTTCAACAAGCTGAAAGAAGCCAATTTCTTTGATGGAAATGACTAAATGTAACTGCAGTTTGATTGTTGTCATTGTAAATACTCACTTTCTCATGGCCATGAATAGGAATAGGAGATTGAGGGACACATTCAGTGGACACACACCGATATGCTGTTTTTTATATATTTATTTCAACACACGACAATCAAAATCAAATCCCTAGAAGCTTGTTAACAGTTTTGCAGTGGCTGCGTGCAAGTTCTGCTAATTCACAAGCCCAAAACCTGCAACAGTCATTCTCGCAAAAGGTAACGTGTGATAGGCAGTGGGTTTAATCAGTGACATTTGCTGTTTTAATGTTTCTGTTTTAGTTTCATTTATTAAGAACTTAACTGATTTTGTAATCCCTGTCAGTAAATGAAATGTCTTAAAGGATTAGTTCACTTTCAAATGAAAATTAGCTCAAGCTTTACTCACCCTCAAGCCATCCTAAGTGTATATGACTTTCTTCTTTCTGATGAACATAATCGGAGATATATTAATAAATATCCTGACGCATCCGAGCTTTATAATGGCACTGAGTAGGATCAACGAGTACAAGCTGAAGAAAGTGCCTCCATCCACATCCATCCATCATAAACGTACTCCACACGGCTCCGGGGGGTTAATAAAGGCCTTCTGAAGCGAAGCGATGCGTTTGTGTAAAAAAATATCCATATTTAACAAGTTATGAAGTAAAATAACTAGCTTCCGCCAGACTGCCTTCTGTATTCAATGTACAAAGAAAGTGTAAACTGGCGTCGCGTCAGTTAAACTTTTTAAAGTTCAATAAAGCCGTAAGTTCAATTGGGAAGGCGTAGGATTTAGGGTAAGCTTTTTGAACTGGAAGAGTTTAAAAAGCTGAACAAACATACTAAACTTGTTCTATTTCTCGTCTCCAGATCTGTGACAAAGAGTGGCATTACTACGTCATCAATGTGGAGTTTCCTTCAGTGACGCTCTTCGTAGACGGAGTGACGTACGAACCCTACCTTGTGACAGATGACTGGCCCATCCACCCTTCTGAGATCGATGTACAGCTAACCGTAGGTGCCTGCTGGCAAGGTGAGACCCTGAAAGAGCTGTTGTTTTGATATTAGCCTTTGAAAAGGAGGATCGATAAAATGAAATGGTGGCATAATTGTGGCTTGGACAGCCCAGACGCAGGAGATGATGAATCAGCATCCACCAATTTTGAGATGTGATCAGATAGTCTCAGGCTTGAGAGTGAGAGGGCGTGACTAAGAGATATCTACATTATTGATATGACAGCGTGAGCACGGCAGTGGCGGTTCGAATACCAAGAGAGAGGCAATGTGTTTGGCCCCAGGCTATCCTGATTCTTCATTTAATCAAAGAGACTCAGGCATGAAAACATCAAAAAAGAAACACGGCCTGTCAATTTCAGCCTTTTCAAATGGAGCTAACGATCGCATTTGAATGGAGAGACTGTCCTTAACGTCGCTTTCATGAGCTAAATAATTAAACAAGGCTCTGAAAGAATGGAGTCACTGCTAAATCATTGTTTTAGGTGGCAAGGCCCTAAGTTCTGACTCTTCAGCACCATTTTACATTTCTTTTCATCCGTGCTGATTGCGGATTATTTTCTCTTCTTCTCTGGCTTTGAATTGTGATTCTTTTTATTTTTTTAGAAGAGACCCATAGTGAGGATTAAGAGACCCTGAATGGAGGACAAGTTCACTTGCTATTACATCCCAATGAAGCTGGTCTAAGCTCCACTAAACCGCAACTGATAACTTTTCAAGCTATTAGCGGTCGAGATTGCTTCTCGCACCCTGTCCATTTTCACTCGGCGCAATCAACAACATGACGACAAGCCACCTCATAATGGAAAGCGAGGATGGTATTTGTTCAGGCCAAATTGAGATCCTTGTCTTCTTCGAGGTAGAAATGGGGTTTGGTGGCCATTGTCTTCACAAGACATCAAATAGGATTATCTGCTTTTTTCTAGAGCTTTGTTAGGACGTTGACTGATGCATTGTGTCGTTTATGTGTTTAATATAAATGATGCTCTAAAGATATAATTTCTCTGCAATAGGAGTGAATTTATACACTACTGTTCAAAACTTTTTATTTTTAAATATTCATTTTTAGCAGCCATTATACTTCAGAAGTCACATGATCCTTAGGAAATAATTCTAAATGGCTGATTTGTAGCTCAAGAAACATTATTTCTTATTATTATCATTAATTGAAAATGGTTGTGCTGCTTAATGAAGTGTGGAAACTGTGATACAGTGTCTTTTTTAGGATTCTTTGATAGATGTAGATATAAACATATAAATATCTTATTGGTACAAACTGAATTGTGAGTTATAAAGTAAGAATTGTGAGTTATAAAGAATTGTGAGATATAAACTCAGAATTGCGAGTTATAAAGTCAGAATTGTTAGATATAAACTCAATTGTGAGTTGTAAAGTAAGAATTGTGAGATATAAACTCAATTGCGAGTTATAAAGTCAGAATTGTGAGATATAAACTCAGTTGCGAGTTATAAAGTCAGAATTGAGAGTTATAAAGTCAGAATTGTGTTATAAAATCAGAATTGTGAGATATAAAGTCAGAATTGCGAGTTATAAAGTCAGAATTGTGAGATATAAACTCAGTTGCGAGTTATAAAGTCAGAATTGTGAGTTATAAAGTCAGAATTGTGAGATATAAACTCAATTGTGTGTTATAAAGTCAGAATTGCGAGTTATAAAGTCAGAATTGTGAGATATAAACTCAGTTGCGAGTTATAAAGTCAGAATTGAGAGTTATAAAGTCAGAATTGTGTTATAAAATCAGAATTGTGAGATATAAAGTCAGAATTGCGAGTTATAAAGTCAGAATTGTGAGATATGAACTCAGAATTGCGAGTTATAAAGTCAAAATTGTGAGATATAAACTCAGTTGCGAGTTATAAAGTCAGAATTGTGAGTCATAAAGTCAGAATTGTGAGTTCTAAAGTCAGAATTGAGATATAAACTCGCAATGATGAGTTATAAAGTCCAATTCTGAGGAAAAAAAAAAATTGACTTTTTTCTCAGAATTGCGAGTTTATATCTCACAATTCACTTTATACCTCACAGTTCTGACTTTGTAACTTGCAATTGCAAGATAAAAAGTTGCATTTATACCTTTTTTTATTTTTTATTCCGTGGCAGAAACAAGCTTCCATAAAAAGCACCATAATAGTATGACTAAATATAAAAACAAATTCAGTAAATGGTTCATGATATTTTTTAGATGAACTATTCCTTGAAGAAAAAAATGCTGCCCTATAATAAGTGTGTATAAAGTATGATAAATAAGGTCATTACTGAGATCAGATGTGCTTATCTAAATGTAAGGTCATGACTGTGCCTTTCCACTGTGCTCAGGATGTGTTCTGCTTGTTATTGTCTGTTATGCCACTACTGATCGATACAGATGAGACGGTGACAGCTCTGATATGCCATGCGAGGACTGCAGTCTCATTAGTGCTTTTGTCCTTTAGGGGGAGCACGAACGAGAATGCAAATGTTCCTCTGCTGTTTCATCTGTGGAATAACATTTAATTGATAACATCTGTCAACTAAATAATTTAAAACAGAAGCAATTAAGCATTGGAAGCCCAGACCCTCATTGTGAGGCTTTAAGAGTGACAGAATTCACTGCATCTGGAGCTATTAGACCCTAAATCTGCCAGCTCATCAGTGAGGGATGTACGGGAGGGAAAACAGCATGTGTTAAACGCCCTCTCGTTTTTATCAAGGAACCTATTAAGTTGGTCAGGGTGACCAGTTATTTATTTTAAAAAATAAATAAATAAAATAAAAGATGTTGTCACTCAGGAAAGAAAGAAAAGAGAGATCGCCATTTGATATGCAAATTAATGCAAGACAAGTAGCAATTCACTATGCAAATATTACATGATGTGATCATTATCAGTTAGATTTTGAATGCAGAACATTCTAATATAAAGGTGTGATTTTCAAAAATTCTTTGATCGTAGGCCTCATTTATCTGAGCTTATGCACCTCAGTTTTTGAGTGAAAAAAAAGCATTATTTGTGGATAATTTGATCAATATTCAACAAAATATGGAATAAACACTAGTGTTCTTTAATGTTTAACCAGGAAGTTTGTTTTGAAATGCTTTTATTTTATACAAAATGGCACAAAGTCACACTTGTGGCATTCCCAGTCAAAAATGACCAGCCTACCAAAAAATAGTTTATAAATCTCTCGTTATGCTATATTATCACCATATATTGGATTCAATCTTTTTGTCAACTTCTTTTCTTTCAATTAGGACAGGTTTTGTATTTCTTTCTGGATCTGATTGATCGTAGACCTCATTTATCTGAGCTTCTGTACCTCAGTTTTTGAGTGAAAAAGAAAAAAAAATGTGGATAATTTTGTCAATATTCAACAAAATATGGAATAAACACTAGTGTGCTTTAATGTTTAACCAGGAAGTTTGTTTTGAAATGCTTTTATTTCATACAAAATGTGGTAACACTTTATTTTAGGGTATTTTAACTAGTTGCTTATTAGCATGCATATTAATAGAATATTGGCTGTTTATTAGTATTTATTAAGCACATATTAATGCCTTATTCTGCATGGCCTTATTCTGCATGGCCTTATTCTACATTCTTAATCCTACACAATACCTAAACTTAACAACTACCTTACTAACTATTAATAAGCAGTAAATTAGGAGTTTATTAAGGGCAAAGTTGTAGTTAATAGTTTATATTTGTTCCCTATACTAAAGTGTTACCCAAAATGTCACAGTCATACTTGTGTTCCCGGTCAAAAATGACCAGCCTACATTAAAAAAAAAAGCAAAAAAAAAAAAAAAAAAGCTTATAAATCTCTCGTTACGCTATATTATCACCAAATATTGTATTCAATCTTTTGTCAACTTGTTTTCTTTCAATCAGGACAAGTTTTGAATTTCTTTTTGGATCTGATTGATCATAGGCCTCATTGTTCTGAACTATATGCACCTCAGCTTTTGAGTGAAAAAGCATTATTTGTGGACAATTTTGTCAATATTCAACAAAATATGGAAAAAAAAATGCACTGTTTATTACACTAGTGTGTTTTAATGTTTAACTAGGAAGTTTGTTTTGAAATACTTTCATTTTGTACAAAATGGAACGAAGTCGTCACACTTGTCAAAAATAACTGGCCTACAAAAAATAGCATATAAATCTCTCGTTATGCTATATTATCACGAAATATTGGATTCAATCTTTTTGTCAACTTGTTTTCTTTCAATTAGGACAGGTTTTTTTTTTTTTTTTTTTTTTAAATATTATCCCAAAAATTGTGGGGGAAGTAGTTATATACCCTGTGTGAGAAAAAGACAGTAAGTTTTAGTCCAATGCAATAACATTAACTAACATTTTCAGGAAAAAGAACATCCTCTCCAGGTCAAATTGACCCAAACACAATATAAGGGTTAAAAAGATTTCTATAGAGAATTTTTAAATGAACTGACTTCATGCAACTGGTCCATCATAGCTTATTTTGTTCTTTTGAGAAACTGCTGAATCGCAAGCACAGGATTGTGGGTTACCATATACTACAGCAAAGAATACAAAAACACTTATTTTTAAAACTGAGCAGATGGAGGCATTTCAGTAGACAGGCTTGTTTTCCTACCTCTGGAGTCTGGATAGTGCCAGATAAAGTGTTTTTGACATTTTGACACACAGAGTGTCACTTAGCTTCCAGATATCTTTTGCTTTTTTTTACACTATATTTTGTTGCCAGTGACTGTGAGTATGTGTGTGTGTGTGCGCCTAATTGTTAGTCTGTTTGTCTACAGGAGGAGAGGTGACCACTCCACGGTTCACTCAGTATTTCCGGGGAAGCCTCTCAGGCTTGACTATCCGACCTGGAAAGATCGCAACTCAAAAGGTGATCTCCTGCCTACAGGCTTGCAAGGAGGGCCTGGACATCAGCTCACTTGAAAGTCTGGGCAAAGGCATAAAGGTACATACGCATACATATATGCAAAGCCTTTCAATGGAAAGATTATAGGCATTCCATTCTTTGTCCATCTCTATAATATTATCTGAATATATTTGAGAATCCTTTGACATCAGTCATACCCAGCCATCATTTATTCATCTATATGTAAATGTGTTGACTTGTTCTTTCGCTTCTTTGCTTTAAGGGTTATATTTCTCTCTCTTGATTATGAAAATTCTCACACTCTCTTGATCCCTCTCAGTTCCACTTCAACCCGGCTCAGTCAGTGCTGGTCATGGAGGCAGATGACTTGGAGAGCATCAACACAGCCATGACAAAAGTTTCCTACATCAACTCTCGGCAGTTTCCCACTCCCGGTCTGCGCAAACTCCACATAACCACCACGGTTCAGTGAGTACCGCTCTAAGCATCACAGTACCAGCTCATGAAGTGTTCATCAGCTCATAAAGGGGCAGTCGTGGCCTAATGGTTAGAGAGTCAGACTGGTAACCCAGAGGCTGCGGTTCGAGTCTCAAAACGTTTGAGCAAGACACCTAATCCCCAAGCGCCACAGCAAATGGCTGCTTACTGCTCTGGGTGTGTTTGGTCCACGTCCACAGTTTGCAGTGTGTGTGTGTTCACTACTCACTACTCCTAATGTGTGTGCACTAACTTGGATGGGTTACATGCAGAGAACAAATTTCAGAGTATGGGTTACCTTACTTGGCCTTCACATGTCAGTTTCACTTCACTTTAATAGATTGATTTTGCTGCAATGAAATTATAGGATGAATACTAAGTATGGGAGTAAATATTCGAGTAAATGAATACGTGCAAGTTCCTTGCATCCTAGGGGTTTTCTTTAACCTCAAAAGCAAGTGGTGTTAATAAAAGCAAGACTAGATGTGAGGATGAACAGTAGCAGAAGGTTATCTATTGAGCTAAGGGATGAGTCTGCAGGGTTCGGTTGGTTACTGATAGCATCTGTCTTGCACTGCATGAGTCTTGATTCCTGCATTCAATCTGGATCTACCCTTAACTCATTCCCACATATCCCACAGAAACTTACCCACAGAAAGTGTTGCCCTGCCTAAAAAAATAAAATACAGCTTAAAGGGATAGTTCACCCAAAAATGAAATTTCTGTCATTAATTACTCACCCTCATGACGTTCCACACCTGTAAGACCTTCGTTCATCTTCAGAACACAAATTAAGATATTTTTGATGAAATCCGATGGCTCAGTGAGGCCTCCATTGACAGCAAGATAATAAACACTTTCAGATGCCCAGAAAGCTGCTAAAGACATATTTAAAACAGTTCATGTGACTACAGTGGTTTAACCTTAATGTTATGAAGCGACGAGAATACTTTTTGTGCACCAAAAAAATAAGGACTTTATTCAACAATATCTAGTGATGGGCGATTTCAAAACACTACTTCATGAAGCTTCGAAGCTTTACGAATCTTTTGTTTCGAATCAGAGGTTCTGAGCGTGTATCAAACTGCCAAAGTCACATGATTTCAGTAAACGAGGTTTCGTTATGTCATAAGTGTTTTGAAACTTTCACAGTTTAATACACGCTCCGAACCAATGATTCGAGAAGAACTGTTGTTAATAATCATAATTATCAGTTTAACCATTATTGTATATGTTTTGCTGGTCTTTGCTGGTCTTCCAGCCTAATCAGATTGGTCTGGTTTGCAAATTTCAGTTTCAGAGAGGTTTTGGGAACTTGAAACGGCCTAAACCAGCTGAACATCATCAGCTAGACCATCTTAAACCAGCTCATTTACATTTATGCATTTGGCAGAAGATTTTATCCAAAGCAGCTTACATTACATTTAAGGCAGACATTTTATCAGTTCATGCATTACATAAGAATTGAACCCATGACCTTGGTGTTGCAAGTGCCATGTACTGTTTGAGCTACAGAGATGATGGCAAAGCAACTTGTGCTGAAGCTGTTATTTTCAGCAGGGAGTGTTCATGTAGTGTTGTGGCAGTGGTCACGTGTCTGTGGATAATAGACAGGCTTGCTGGTGGCGATGACTGCAGTGAGACGAGCTGATGAGCACATGAAAGGCCATGATAAAAGAGAATCCGTTGTGTCAGAGAGCCATCCTCTGCACTACAGCACAACACTATTAAAGATGCCATCAAACAGCATGACACAGCGCAGGTCAGAGAGTGACAACACAGCTCTGCACAACACTGCAAAACATGGCTTAAAGGAACAGTACAAACACACACACACAATTATTATTATTATTATTAATAATAATAATAATAATATTAATGCATTTTATTTGTAATGCGCTCTTCTTAAACCCAACGCACTAAAGTAAAATAAAAAAACAAACAAAAAAAAAAACAATTAAAAACAACTTTAAATAAATGTAGTCTCAATGTAGTCTCACATCAGGCTTACACGACATGTCAGCGTTTGGCTTCATTTCCCATCAGCACTCACAAACAATCCCTTGAATGGTGAATCTTCCCGCCAAACACTAGTGGATCATACCACTTAATGGGGATAGTTTAACACACATGGCTACCATAAAGCATCATCATTCTATCAACTTCATATAAATACACATTCAGACTCTTAATTACAGACTCATATCATCATTGATCAAAATAACAATACATATACCAAACTGAAGTATAACCACTTAAAACACTTATATCTATCTCAGCACCCATAAATGGTAAAAACCACTAATTAAAGGAGAATTTCAGACATCCTCGTCATCAGAACCCACCCCTCAGAGCACAGGACCAGATAGAGAAACCGTACTCTGAAATATATTATACAAAAACATATTCAAAATAAAATAAATATGAAACCATCAAAGCCTCTGTTTCTTTCATGTATTCAATTACCCCACACACTTTGAACACTAGACATTGATACTGTTTTCATAAACAAATCACATCCAAATCATTACACAAAATAAACAAGAAATCAATATATATAATAATACCATTCACTGATGCTTCCTGTGACGATAACTTCAAATGTTCATCATCACAGTCTTAATCAACGTTTTAAAGTGTCTCAAAGTTGATTCGTTTCTGATGGTGTAAGGAAGCACATTCCATAGCTTGGGGGCTTTGAATGAAAAAGTTCTTTCCCCCAAGGTCTTAAGTTTACATGAAGGCTGATGAAGTAAAAGAGACTTGGCAGAATGGAGAGAGCATGATGGAGTGTAAGGACTGTGCAAGAACAAGTGTAATGTGTTCCAGAGGAGAAGTACAAGTAAGCACACAAGCAGCAGAATGTTGAGTATACTGTAGCCTGCTAGAGATTTAGATGGAAAGCCAGAGAACAAGGCATTACAATAATTAAACCTAGTCGTAATGAAGACATGTATAAGCCGTTCTGCGTCAGCAAAAGTGAGAAAAGTCGTGCAATGTCCCTAAGATGGTTAAAAGTGATTTTAGAAATATGTTTTATATGTGCATCAAATGTTAACTGTGGATCAAAAATGACACCAAGATTCCACACCTGTGAAGTAGGAAGTACCATGCTGGAATCAACAACCAAACTAATATGATTGGCCTTAGAAGTAGCCGCCACTGTACCAAACAGCGTCAATTCAGTTTTGGAGCTGTTCCGCTTCAGAAAGTTATTCAACATCTCTTCTAGACACCTACTCAAAGTAATTAACATGCAGTGGATATCAGGGCTAGTGGTGATGTAAATCTGAGTATCATCTGCATAGCAGTGATACCCAAGACCATATTTCCTGATAATCTGCCCAAGTGGAAGCATATATTTGCTAAATAGAATTGGGCCCAACACTGAACCCTGAGAAACTCCCTATTAGATAGATATAAGGGTGAAACTATTACATTAAACATGAGTTCTATATCAATAAATTAAGCTCAATGTACTACTGAAATTGATTTCTGGACATCGTAATGTTATATTTTATGCATTTAATATTGTTCATTTCTGATATAACCAGCAATCTCCACCCCCCACATACATATACTCCTCTCCCATCCACTTTATAAAACAAAGTTGCGCCACTGCCCACCCCTAATTTTAACTGTGTTCTGACATTCTTTTTTTCTCTTTTATATCTTTTCTCTCTCACTATATCTCTCTCATCTTATCACCCCCATCCTCATTCACATTCTCAGAGGCTTTACTATCGAGCACTTCATGTCAATAAGTAGGGAAAATGATGGTTTGATGGTTCTTGTTTATTGATCATTACCCAGACTGCCTTTGATGTCCAACAGTATCACTCCAATAAAGAAAGTATTGATATATTTTGTAGATTTCACCCTCCTCTAATACATAATTGTGATTTAGTAGCATGACAATAGCTTAGTTGTTGAGCTGAATAGCTTTTCGATGACAAACATATTCTTTTTTTAACTATATTGTTGTATTTCAGACACAGCTTACAGAAGAGTGAACTAAACTGATAATTAGACTCCATTCTGTCTCATAATAAACTTTGGGATCATTTTATTGAGTCAGTATGTTCAGATGGTCCATTTAAATGAACTAATGCAAAAGCTGCTTATTTATGCAATATCTTCAGTATTTAGTCAATATATTCAAAATGTATTCAAATAAGTGCTGTTCTTTTGAACATTCGATTCACCACAGAATCCTGAAAATAAATGTATCACAGTTTCCACACAAAAAATATTTAGCAGTGAAACTGTTTTCAACATTGATAATAATAAGAAATGTTTCATGAGCAGCAAATCAGAATATTTGAATGATTTCTGAAGGATCATGTGACACTGAAGACTGGAGTAATGATGCTGAAAATTCAGCTATGCAATTGTAGGAATAAATTACATTTTAATATACTGTATATTAAAATAGAAAAGTTATTTTAAATGTTAATATTATCACTGTATTTTATCAGCCTTGGTGAGCATACGAGGCTTCTTTCAAAAACATTACAAAATTCTTACCAACCCCAAACATTTGAAACACTTCCAGTTACATTCACAGTGTTTTTGTGGGTGTCCTTTTCCCTTCAGAGATGCTCATTTGATTGTCAAGGGTGGAAGGATCGTGTCATCTGACAGCAGTCTAATGAAACCTATTGGATCCAATTGCACCTGGCTGATTTGTGCCCAAATGAAACTTTACTGTGGAGAAAGTGAGAGCAGGAGAGAATGAAAAGAAGACAGAGGCTTCTACACTTGTCTGGTGTGCATTGGTGAAGAGGATTGCCTAAATAAGAACAGACTTCCCTGGTCGATAGTGGAGTGAGCCTTAGCTCTTTTAATAGTCGGAGTCCGGCTTAGACCAGCTCCCAATATCCTTAAATCAGCCCTGTAAATAAAGCAAGATTGTTGCCCTTTTTCACAAAGCCTTTTTAATGAGTGAGCATGCTCTCGACTATTTTACTTTAGTGCATCTAGCCGTCTACCGAAGGGAGCCACTTTTACACATCACAAACTTTCCACCGTCATTTTTACTGCAGTCATTAGACGTAATTGTTTTGTTGGTTCCACACAATTTTGCGCTCCCCTTCCTTCTCATTCAAGGCCATTCTCCGTGCCCGCTTGAGGGAGAGTGTTACAGAGGAATTACCTTAGAGAGATAGCGCACCATCGCTCGAGCGCAGCTAAGCATCATTCCACCCGCGACGGTGGCAGAAAGCGAGTTGTTGTCTCGAACAAACAGATAGTTCTTAATTAGTGGGCGAGTATATAAATGAATTAGTAAACCAACGAGTGCTCTTTAGGGCTCACCCTTGAAAAAGAGTAATTACTGGGTGCATCGTGAGAAAGGGAGGCCTGTTAATCCTAAGACACTTTATTTCCCCCTTTCTCCTCACATACTAGCTGTAATGAAGCTGGAGGAACTCCAATTTCCCCAGCAGGTCTGTGTGTGAGTCTGTTTCAGTCCACGCTTCAGCGCCTCGGTCTTAATCAACGCTGCTTCTGACTGCCATACCGACTTCTTCAGCTGGCATCAGGAGGAAGTGGCACCAAGCTGAGCACACTGCTCGTGTTCTCGCAAATATTTTTGTCGACTCGCTGCTTTCAATCTAACTATATTGCGCCATCATTAATTGGTGGATTTCACCTGTGAGGTGCGGCTGTGCTGAAGCTGATGGTGACAGTCTAAAACAACAGTTAGACACTGCAGTCATCAACTGTCCAAACACTCGCCTGGAAAAGAGTTTGTGAGCGCCAGTGCATCTTAATGGGCTCTTACTCAAAGTGAGATAAAGAATTTATTTTGGGAAGCAAGTGTTTAAGCAATTCCAGTGTTAAATAAAGTGTGTTTAAATGCTATAAATAAGGTAATTTTTTTTTTGAATAACTCATTTAATTTCTTGATATTTCATGTATTTCTCAATAATCTTGCATGTGAGCCTCAGCAATGCCATTTACATATTTGTCAGTCATAGGTTCAGAAAAAAATTATTTTTTTTATACTAATTTATACTCAAGGCAAGTCTTTGTAAAGGGGAACAAAATGACACGTGCGCATTTAATTTTAATTTTAACATAAATGTCCATTGATTACTCAAAAAGACCTGTATGCATTTCTTTAATTTTATTTTATTTTGTTCACTTTAGGTTATGGTCCAATTCTTACTATTAACGAACTATAAACTACAACTTTTGCCTCAATAAACTCCTAATTACTGCTTATTAATAGTTAGTAAAGTCATTTTTAAGTTTAGGCAAAGACTATAGAATAACAAAAGACGTGTCACTTGTATTGTTTTGAATGGGAGAAAGTGCAACAAACAATATGGCGGAATAAGCCCCGCCTTCTAAATAAGAGCCAATCGCTGATTGGTAAAGTCATCGCGTCACTGCAGCGGCCGTTAGAAGCTCCGGTTCCTTTAGAAAGATGCGCACTTAGGACTGCGCATGTGCATTCGCTTGATCCAGCCTAAAAAATACAGTTTTTAGTCATAATTCGAGCATTTAGAAACAAAATTTATGAGACAGTTGTTGGTAAAGTGTAGGATTATTATGGTCATGCAGAACAAGGCATTAATATATGCTTTATAAGCATTAATAAACAGCCAATACCCTAGTAATATGCATGCTAATAAGCAACTAGTTAATAGTGAGAATTGGACCCTAAACTAAAGTGTTACCTTTTATTTTAATTCGTCATATATTACTGAAAATGTTGGTTTGTAATGATATGAATTTCATATTTTATTTTTTAAAAAGAGTTAATTAAAAGGTTATAGTATTTACTACTGGATTTTGTTTGTTTGTTTTTATCATTATCATTTTCTGCCTTTTATAAAGAATATAAAGAATTCGTCTTTCATGCATATGCTACAAGTCTAAAGTTTGGACACACCTGAATGAATGTTTAAAATAATACAAAAGACCATGAGGAATAGGTGTATCCAAACATAGTTGTGATCTCATTGCGGTGTAAAATCTGCCAAAAAGCAATGTACAGAAAGGTATAGACGAGACAGAAATATTTTTAACAAGGCTAATCCAATCAGAGCTGAAACTGTTTTAAAACACTTATTCTCTTGTCTCCCTCCTCTCCGTTTTGCAACTTGTAGGTGTTTCGGTGAAGATACATGCATCTCCATTCCAGACATCAAGGCGATGGTGATGGTGATGCCGCCCAGCGAACCTCGGATCACCATTGCTGGAGTGAAGTGGCTGGTTTGGCCCGTGGCTCAGCTCCGAGCTCCTGTCGGGGTGGCCCTTTTCAAGGACATACACATCATTAGTACCGTCACCAAGACCGACGCCACCCTCAGCATAGGTGATAGATGACTCACTTTCACAGCTCATATATTAACATAATCTCACTCCTTTGCATTCATCCATTTCATGGGTGCCACATTTTGCCTGTAATGTAACCGTATAAACGTTTTAGTATATTTACTGAATTTTCTTCACACGGATGTGTTTTTTTATAATGGTTTAGTCTATTATTATCAAGATTATAAATGCCTCCTTCTGGTTGTTACACTGACCTTAAGTCAATTGTTTTTTATTAGTGTCTTTTTTCATTTAAAGTTCAACAAAAGTGTCCGGCTTCTTTTATCGAGTGCAGAGCCAGGGGTAGTGAAACAATAAATCATCGAAATTAAATTCATACACAATCAATGGTTTGTGGATACAGCGCAAGGTCATATATTTGCCGCTGCATATCTCTGCCTGTGTAACAGTGTGTGTGTTTGTGCAGCCCGGAGGCCAGGCGTCCTGGAGTTGATGCATAACCTGGATTATTGTGATGTGCTGGTGATCGGAGAGGAGCTGGACCCGGAGTGGGAGAGTCTGGAGATCCACCACAGCTCTCTCTTGGGCAAACATCTGGATGCCACTAACTCTACCTCTGGCATCTCCATCTACGGTATGGTCCACCACGTTTCTCGGATCTACTATACAGCCATCTGCTGCCAGAGTGTTTCTCAAAATCTCTTTTTCACTCTCCATTTCAGTGACTTCATTTATTGCTTATTTATTGCATCTTCCAGTTGTTTCATTTAGCATGAATTCTTAAATCTAGATCAGTGTATATGTGTCTGTAGATGTTCAACTTATTGTACTACAGATACATGCATGCAGATTTAGATTTAAATACATGGAGAACTCATTCTAAAATGAAGTGTCTGGAACAATGTAAAGCCTCAAGCTGTGGATAAGCAATAAATGTGTTGAAGGAAATAGCCCAAAAAGGAGAAATCTGTCTTTATTTACTGGGGGTGTAACAGTATACAGAAGTCACAGTTCAGTACGTACCTCGATTTTGGGTCATGGTTCTGTACGATTTCGGTACAGTAGGAAAAATGGTCACTTTAGTTTTGAATCCAGTTTTCACTATTAACTATGATTTTTGCCTCAATAAACTTTTAATTACTGCTTATTAATAGTTAGAAAGGTAGTTGTTAAGTTTAGGTGTTGGGTAGGATTGAGGGATGTAGAATATAATCATGCAGAATAAGGCATTAATACATGTTTATAAGTACTAATAAACAACCAATATCCTAGTAATATGCTAATAAACAACTTGTTAATAGTGAGAATTGGACCCTAAACTAAAGTGCTACCGGACAAAGGAACAAATCCACAATGCTAGGTTACATTTCATTTATTTTGAACAGACAGAAGTGCAAATCACAGTTTGTTCCAATTAGCTGCATTTAGTTTGTCCAGTACAGCCTCCTATAGTGTAGTAAGCACTAAGCAGTAAACAGAAGGCACTCTTACATAGCTCATATTTTTTGCAGGGCTGATAAAAAACAAAAGGTATTTGGTCACAATCAGATACAAAACTGAAAAGCATCTCGTGTTATAAAAGTACAAAATAAATAGAATAATGAAAAATAAATCTTGTGCATTAGGAGTGTTACAATTTGCTCCCCTTAAACTATATTTAAACATTTAAAGTTTAAGCCCAACCCTACTATACTTCACTTTCCACGTTTCAGTTGATTGCGTGAGCCTTTCAAAGTATTCTCCTTTGTCCATGAGTGCAGAAAGACGCATTTGACGCATACACACTATCTAGTGGACTTTGTTTTCAAGCGATCAAGTCATTTGCGTATCTGCTCTTCTTCTGCTCTTTTTCCTGTTGTGGTGGTTAGCAAACAGCGTTGCATTACCGCACGCACCCCCTTCTGGATTGGATGGAGTGTGGATCGCCTGTGACTGACTGTATTCGTCGTCTAACTGCATAAACCAAACTGTGACATCCATACCGGGATGAATACATGTACCGTTACACCCCTATTATTTACCCACCCTCATGTCATCCAAACCTGTTTCTTTACTCTGTGGTACAAAAAAATGGAGATATGTTGAAGCACGTACTGGCCATTCTTTTGCATATAATGACAATGCATGGGGATCATGCTCCAAAATGACAAAAACAAAACACCATGAAAGCATCATAAAATAGCTCCATTTGACTTATGTGCTATATTTAAAGTCTTCTAAAGAAAAAAAATAGTATCCATTTATTTGTCACCTTTAGATGTAAAATGGCAGGTTACATCAAAGTTGGAATGATTCAATGAGGTATGAAGGCTACAGTGGAGGGGAACAATAACTGATATTTAAGGGAATAACAACTTAAATTTAGGTTTATTTTTACACTGCACAAAGCTATTGTATGACTTCAAAAGATTTGAAATATATTACCTTACAAAAGTTTTAATGTTTTTACCTCTTATTGCTACAAATTAAAATAAAGCTGAATTTTCAGCATCACATGATGCTTCAGAAATCATTGTAATATGCTAATTTGCTGCTCAAGAAACATTTATTATTATTATCAATGTTGAAAACAGTTGTGCTGCTTCAGATTTTTGTTGAAACCGTGATACAATTTTTTAGGAATCTTTGATAAATCGTACAGTAGAGCAGCATTTCTTTAAAATAGAAATTTTTTATAACATCCTAAATTTATTTACTGTAACTTTTGATCAATTTAAAGCGTCATTGCTGAATAAAAGTATTAATTTCTTAAAATAAAAAAAATAAATAAATAAAAAAGTTTTACTGACCCCAAACTTTTGAACGGTGGTATATATATTTAATCATTCACTTGACATCCTGCAATGCAAAAGAGTGACCAGAATATAAAGGAAATTATATGTGTTTGATTTAATCTGTAAATGATGACAGACCCAGTTTTGGGTGAACATTTAAAAAGAATTAATATGAAAAAAATAATTAGCACACATTTTTCCAGCTGATATCAGAGCAAAAGAAAGGTTTTGCACTCTTTGGATATTTGGTAGGTCAAATTCAAACGCTTCTATGCTTTTCAAAAAAGTTTTGATCTTTAAAAGTCACTCTCGACTGCGCTCAAAATCCTTTAACCCAGATGCTGCTCAGACTCTTGAACAGATCTCTGTCTCTATCAATCATACTGTGCATTTGGCTTTTTGCAAGCAAATTCAAATCACCTTGACATTTGGTAAAGTGGTTTGAGAGTGCCTGGTACATTTATTAGAGAAGGACTAAGACCTCCTACTTGTTCAGGAACTTCATGTTGAGTATGTCTCGGGGCTCTGGAGCTCTTTTGTGTGAGTAGAGCGAGCTCCTGACACTGGTCTTTCTTTGGTCTCAGGTGTTGACTCCATGGCACATTATGAACAGGCCATCAGGCAGGTGAGGTACCGTAACTGGAAGCCTGGCGGTCTGTCTGAGAGAAGGTTCCGGCTCAGTTGCTCTGAACTGAATGGACGCTACACAAGCAATGAGTTCAACTTGGAGGTCAGAGACTGCCTTCATACTGGGCATGGCTTCTTACTCTTTTTATCATCCATTTACTTTATCCCCTCTTTCAATTTCTGCTCTTCTTTCAGCTTTTTGCACTTTTTGACTCTTGGTGCTTAAAAGTTTCCAAAAACTGTTCTCGCAGAGTCAGACTCTTGACTTTTAACTCTTGATTTCTGACTAAGAGCTGTCCACTAGGACAGAAAGAGACTGTCGGACTAGCGTGTAAAATGGCCAACCATTTTTTATTTTTTTGTAACTTCTAGGGGTGGATAAATCTGAAATTGATGATACTGCAATAATAAGCCAGGTGGTCGTAAAATGGAGGCCCATTTAAATAACTGCTCATCAATCTTTCTGAATGATTGTCCAGATTACACTGAAGAAATGTGAGGAAATTGGGACATCTGCTGGTCAAACCCCTGTAAATGCAGTGGAAACAACAGGAGCTACCATGACAAAATACTTTGGCATTGTACAAAATCCTAAATTTCACAGATCTAAATTTGTGCAAATATGTAGATCTTATTACACAAGTGGGACTTTTTATCATTATACTTTGGTTTTTTTTTTTGTTTTTTGTTTTTTAGAGTGAGCATGTTTTCTCCTGATTTTTCCCCCTCCGGTTTCTTTGCTACTGTTGCCTCTGGTTTGCTTAGTTGAGGACATGTAATATTCAGTTCAACATTATTTATTTGACTGCACTGACACTATTGGATGAGAACTGAACCAAACTGCTTTATAGCTGAATTAAACTAATTTCATAATTGATGAACAGTTAACGAACAGAACTGAATCAACTATATACAGTATATACTGTATATATATATATATATATATATATATTCCTTCCTGTGAGGAAAACCATTCTCATTTAGCCATTTTGAGTTTATGATGTTTCTGGTATAGGAGACATTAGGTAATCAGCAGGAAATCTAAAATTACTGTCATTGAGCCCAGACTTGTTTGGATCAGTATGCTTTTAATGAAACTAATTTCATTATAACATGGTCTTAATGTAATTTTTCACTTCAGGATCAATCCCAAAATATTGAATTTTTTTTTTTTTTTTTTTTTTAATTATGACATAACAAAGCTTCATTTCCTGGAATCACTTCATTCTCCCTAAGCAAACTCTTGTCTCTCTAAAGTTTTGTCTGTTTGCCCCGCCCCTCAGATTGGAGTAGTGCACAGTTCAGAGGCTGTGGAACATGTCAATCACATGGCCGTCCAATCCCAGTACATGAGACCTGTGCATCATCCACTGGTGGTTCATACGGCCAACTCTGATCACATCTCAGGTAAAGTCAGCCATGATTCCTCTTAATGATGTTCGTCCAAGCCTAGTCATGCAGTCATTTTACCCTGGGTGATATTATTGTGCAAATACTAACTAAAAATAAGTTGATTTACCTTGTTATTAATTAAAAATGTGTTGTTGCTTTGTTAAACCATCTAATTAAGTTGTAAACAAGTGGCTTTAAGAAGGACAGTAAATGTGTCACAAAAACTATTCATGGGAGAATTCAGCTTCTAAAAAAGCGGATATGCACTCACATACAGTACATACAAACCCCTGCACGCGGGTCTAAGCGGATGACAGGCTCTTGAGACCGTATTGTTGGTTTGAAGGAGTTTGGGAAATTACACTTACTCTAGCAGCTCACGCACACACCAGGGACACCAGTGATCTCCCCAAGGGCGCCGAGAGCGCAGCTGACTGCAGCGAGATGGAGCATTCTGCTCTCTGGACTGAAGAGAGAAAGAGCGAGAGGGAGATGACAGGATGCCAGACATGCTGCTTTAGGAGAGACATGGAAAAACAGCAGGTGGCACTGTGACCTCATGCTCCCAATTCTGCTCTTGCTGACTACAAGGTCTCAGAAAGCGACACTGTTCTTAAAGTGAACTGTGCCAAACTGTCTTCCTCTGTCAACACGGCTAAAAAAGCTTCACCTCGGCTACCTAGAACAGAAAAACACTAAACGACAGTGATCCAGGATTGTATTGATTTTTGTTTGGCTCAGTGAGTCATAACAATACTATGAATGAATAAACATAATTGCAGAATAGAGAGACTAAAGAAAAAAGCCTCTCAAGGTTATGAATTACAGTGATTTTACCACTGTTAGGAGCAAAGCAGGGTGATTCTCTCCCTCTCTCTCCCTCTCTCTCTATATATTTTTTTTTCTTAAAGAAATTAACTCCCTGCCATTGATGGAATTTTCTGGCTTTTCATGTTTTCACTGTTATATGGTAGAGGGCGCTATTATGCATCTGGTAACACTTTATTTTAGGGTCTTTTAACTAGTTACTTATTAACATGCATATTACTAGAATATTGGTTATTTATTAGTACTTATTAAGCACATATTAATGCCTTATTCTGCATGATCTTACTCTACATTCTTAATCCTACCCAATACCTAAACTTAACAACTACCTTACTAACTATTAATAAGCAATAAATTAGGAGTTTATTGAGGAAAAAGTCGTAGTTAATAGTGAATACATGTTCCTTATACTAAAGTGTTACCATGCATCTTCTAAAAGAGTAGAGTAAGAATCTGTAGAATAAGGTCATGCAGAATAAGGCATTAATATGTGCTTAATAAATACTAATAAATAGCCAATATTCTATTAATATGCATGCTAATAAACAACTAGTTAAAAGACCCTAAAATAAATAATTTGAAATGTTAATATTTCACAATATTAATGTTTTTACTGTATGTTTTCATACCAAACTCTCTCTCTCTCTCTCTCTCTCTCTATATATATATATTCTGGCTCTCGAATCTGATATTCGAGCCGTGCGATATTCCCCCGGTATCAACACTGGAACCATATATTAGAATGATTACAATTACTTCTGATAAAATGTGCTGGCGTTAGATGAGACTTTCAGATGGCAGATGGGGCACAGGTGCGGGGTCGACAGCAGGTCAGGGGTGAATCTGGGCCTGACAGGAGCTAGTGAACCTCAGGATGTGCGTCTCAAGGTGTTGATGCAGAAAAAGACTGGAAAATAGACGCCTCTAACATGGAAAGGATGTTGGGCTTCTTGGTTGTACAGTATCAAAGGCTGGCAACAGCAATATATGACAATGTTCAATAAATAATTGTATTTATTATTAATAATAATCACAACAGACAATGTATGCGTTTTTAACCATGTAGTGTAATGTAGAATTCATATATGTCTGTATCTGTGTGTCATTAGGCACACCTCCTGCTGCCACAGTGGTCATTGTAATGTGCATCGCTGCTCTGGTGGTCATTGTGGTCTTGGGCATCTACCGCATCCACACCACCCACCAGGACGGCTCAAAAGAGGACGAAGAGGGAAGAAAAGACCCAGAGATGGACTGGGACGACTCCAATCTCAACATCACTGTTAATCCCATGGAGGTCAGTATGTGCCTCATTGCTAAAGATAAATATCGGGGAAGCAACTTCAGTCGTAGTTTGAAATAGTTAAACTACAGTCAAGATACTGTAAAAACCAATGAAAATGTAATTGAAGTTAATTGAAGTTACTTAAGAGGGCAATATGTTTTTCTTTGATAAATACAAAAACTTTCCAATATATTTTAAATGTAATCAGAGCCATATGTGTGGCACAGAAACAGAGATGGGTTTTCAATGAATAAACGATCTCAGTGATCTCGTCAAACCATAAAATTCAATGCGCAGACTGCACACATACAGTACTATGCTTATGACAAAATTTGTCATTTTCTGTACGCGTACCCTAGTGTACTTGTAAAAACCGAGGTGTATTTTGGATGAATCGAATCATACAATTTCATACAAAATCGCCAACTTGTAAAATAGTTATTGTTTCTAAAAAGATCAAGTTGGAAAGAACCATTCATTGGAATGAATCAAAAAACTTTCAAATTTTGACATACGAGAGAGGACAGTTCATTCTCTTGAATGAATCACACTTTTCTACATGTAGGTAAGCACCTTTGATTATTCTTTTAGCTCAAATTTATTTATATACTATTATAATTAGCTTTCATTTTTTGTTTTCATTTTTTTATTTTAGTTTAAGTTTTAGTAATTTTGTTACTGCAAGTGTTTGTCATTTTTATTACTTTTTAATATTTCTATTTAGCTTTTTCAATTTATTTTTTAATTATTTTTGTAATTTTAGTACTTAGACTTATTTTATTTCAGTTAGTTGCCAATTTTCATTCATGTAATTAAGATTTTAGCTTCATTTAAATGAATTAATAGTTCCAGTTTTAGTGAACGATAACACCACTGCTCTGTCCGCAGCATGTGGAGTTTTATCATTTTTATCAAGAAGATGGTCTAAATATAATTCGCATCATTCTGTTGTTGGTTCCAGAGCATTGACGGGACTCAGATTGCTGAGGAGGTGAGGGAGGAGGAGCCAGAGGAAGAGGAGGATGAAGACGAAGAGGATGATGAACTGTCAGGAGATCTCTCTAGTGCTGAATCCGAGGACACTGATGAAGAGGAAGAGACTAACATTCTGAAGGGAAAAGTGAATGGAAAGCTGGAGTGGGACCCGTCTACGTTACCCTATTAAAACACACACACAGTCTCTCTCACACACACACATGCATACACCTTCACACAAGCAAGATTCACACGCAGACATAGACTTGTGCACACACACGTACACATGTATACATAAAACACTCGCATTTAATGCCCTCTCACACTTACAGAAGCCAGAATTTATTGCCTGAAAAGCTGTCACACTTCAACCTGATTTTGACTCTGTCCAACAGCCACAAAAAGCATCCTGTACCGCCATCTGCTGGTCAATATTGGGAAGCGCACCCCTCAGTCCAAACGCTGCGAAGCTTCCATGTACTTCTGTAGTGTATAAGCTGCAGTGTCTCAGTAGATCCGCAAAAATGAAAGATAAATTGACACAATGGAATAAATTGTGAATCAACATCTCTGGGATGTTTTTTTTTTTTTTTTTTTACGTTTACTGTTTTTTGTACATTTTGTTCTGATTAATCAGATTATAATCTAACATCATGATGCTTTCTCCCTTTCTGAAATACTAAACTGTAATATTTGACAGTGTGGCTATGCCTTCACCATTTGTTGTCTTCAGAGTAACGTTTAATATTGCATTGATGTGCAATAGTAAATACCCAAAAGTTGTTTTTTCAATGAAAGTATATAATAATGATATTTTCTTCATTTGAAATTTAGAAAATAGTTTTATTTTAGATCCTCAGAGAGATTTTGATTGAGACGGTTCTCTTTTAACAAAAGGTATATAGTAATTTATGGAAGCTTGTTTCCGCTACAGAATAAAAAATCTAAAAAAATATATAATTGTGACTTTTTATCTCACATTTTTTTCTCGTAATTGCAAGTTTACATCTTGCAAAGTGGGATTGTGAGATATAAACTCACAATTGCAAGAAAAAAGTCAGAATTGAAAGTTTATATCTCACAATTCTTTCTTTATTTCTCAGAATTGCGAGTTCGGACTTTATAACTCGCTATTGTGAGTTTATATCTAACAATTCTCAGAAAAATGTCAGAACTGCGGATATAAACTTGCAATTTTGTAAAATAAACTCACAACTGAGGAAAAAAAGTCAGAATTGTGGAATATAAGCTTGCAGTTGCAAGAAAAAGTAAGAATTGTGACTTTATTTCACTGAATTGTGAGTTTCACAAGTATATTTCACAATTTGGATTTTATAGTTTACAATTGTGAGTTTATATCTTACAATTTGGAGAAAAAAAAAAGTCAGAATTGCAGGATGTAAACTCACAATTTTGACAAAGTCGCAATTGTGGAAAAGTCTGAATTGCAAGTTTATATTTCGCAATTCTGACTTTAGAATTTGCAATTGTGAGTTTATATCTTTTTTATATCTTGAGTTGCGAGAAAAAAGTTATAATTGTTTGATGTAAACTTGCAATTGCAAGAAAAAGTAAGAATTGCGATTTCATTTCACAATTCGGATTTTATAACTTACAATTGCGAGTTCATATCTCACAATTCTGAGAAAAAAGTCAGAATTGCGGGACATAAACTCGCAATTTTGAGAAATAAAGACGCAATTGCGAAAAAAGTCAGAATTGTGAGTTTATATCTCGCAGTTTTTACTTTATTTCTCAGAATTGCAAGTTTATGTTTTGCAATTTGGACTTTAGAATTTGCAATTGTGAGTTTATATCTTTTTCATATCTTCAATTGAATTGTGGGATATAAACACGCAATTGCAAGAAAAAGTAAGAATTGCGACTATTTTTAAGAATTGCGAGCTTATATTTTGCAAATTGGATTTTATAACTCACAATTGCAAGTTTATATCTCACAATTTTGAGAAATAAAGTCGCATTTGCCAAAAAAAAAGTCAGAATTGCACGTTCATATCTCGCAAATTTTACTTTATTTCTCAGAATTGCAAGTTTATATTTTGCAATTTGGACTTTAGAATTTGCAATTGTGAGTTTATATCTTTTTTACATCTTCAGTTGCGAGAAAAAAAGAATTGTGGGATATAAATTCGCAATTGCAAGTTTATATCACAGTTCTGAGAAAAAAAGTCAGAATTGCGGGATATAAACTCGCAATTTTGAGAAATTAAGTCGCAATTGCGAAAAAAAAAGTCAGAATTGCAAGTTTATATTTCAGACTTTAGAATTTGCAATTGTGTTTTTATCTTTTTTATCTTGAGTTGCGAGGAAAAAATGTAAGAATTATGGGACATAAGTCAGAATTGTGAGTGAAAAATTTGCAGTTACCTTTTTTTCCCCCCCTTTTTATTCAGTGGTGGAAACAAACTTCCATAGTAATGAAATCAAACTTTCTTTTCCCTTTTTCTCGGTGGTAAGATAGGAGGAAGCGTGTCTGTACATTTTTATATGCCTGTCTTCTGTACATAGGGAACTGTAGAGTAGTTGAATGGTGACTCAGACTCCTCACGTCCTCCTGCATCCCTCACACAGCCTGTTTGTGTCCACACTTGCTTGCTGAAGAGGAAGGTTCCTCCTCCTCCTCCTCTCTCTGTCTGTGTTGATCTCTTTTATCGTTCATGGTGTCCTCCTCACCTCACCTGCGGATGGTTTCTCCCTCACTCCACCTCAAATAGATTTGTCCGAGCCTCTGTAGACAAAGGCACTTTTAAACTATTAAAGGAAAGAAAATAGAAGAAAATTGTTCAGTGATTTTAGCCTGGGGCTATTTTGGTATGTTGTGAAGGTCTTTACTAACCTCCCCGGAGTGTACAGTTCAATTAAATCTTCAGGAAAAGAAAAAAAAAAAAAGGGATGTAAGAAAAGTACAAACAAAAGCAAAGTCTTTTGACAGAGTAAAAGCATTTAGCAGTGTCACAGAGGTGTTTGTTTTCCTATAGAGGAGAGTTTAATAGATGACACTTATGTTTTCCCCTGAACATGTGCGTTTATGAATATGTGCATTGGGTTTCATGTAATGTCTGTTGCAGTGGTTAGGATTTCTCATCCCATCAGCCAAAACGTGCTTGTGATGTCAGCCTTGTGAGACATCCCGTCCCCCTCCGTCCACCTCCAGACCTTTCATTCCTATATTTCGCTTGTCCTTTTTACCATGTGTGTTATAGAACAGGTACAAAAAAATAAACTTTTAAAAAGATCAACCCTGTAAAATCATGTAAGACTATTCTTTTGTATATGTTTCTCTCCTTTTGTTTTGTAAAGGGTTTTTGTTTAACTTCTTTGATGGTCACTGCAGCACTTTCTGTACATTGACCAATAAAGACTTTCCTTAGAATGAGTGAAAGTGTTTCATTTCCGTTCAAATGCTAATTATTATGCTTTATGTACATGCATAAATACAAAACTGTATAGCTATATCTATTTGACCAGCTTCTGATGGAAAATTATTCTTGAAATGAAATACGCATAGGCCTACGTATACAGGTCTGTCTGAATAGGCCTACTTGGAGAAGTGGCATGTGACTGTGTGCAACATTGTAGATTTTATTCAATTCACATTTCAATTCACATTTTTTTGTATAGCGCTTTTCACGATACATATCGTTTCAAAGCAGCTTTACAGAGAATGCATGTCAACATTACAATTTAGAGAATCTGGTATCGGAGGTGACTGTCCAGTGTATGTGGTTTCAGAAATTTACATATAATCATGCAGTTAGGTAACAATGTAATAATTTAGCCAATTTAATTTACAAACACTGTTAGCAGTTTAATTGAAGGTAGAAGCAATGAGCTCCTGGAAATAATGAATTACATATTAACAATAATTATGATATATAGAAATTTGGGAATGTGCATGTTGATCCAGATGTTGCATCATCTGAAGTCCTCACAGGAGTTGGTGCCGTCTCTTCAAAGAAAGAAGTTTTACGACCAAAAAACTGATTTTAATAGCAGATTACAAGACAAATACGCCTTTTGTTATCTTCTGAGCTATTCTGAGATATGTCTGAAGTCTGCGGTCTTTAGCCTCATATTTAATAGCGCTCCATTACGATCGCTGTTGATGAGGAGCATAATATGATGGTTATTCGCCAATATTTTGTACATATAGGCACATTAAAACATTTATTAAACCTTATTTTATTTTGTAGGTTTTTAATGACTTTTTTATTTTTAAAGAAAGTGACACTGAGAGTACAACACCCCCTGTGAAAAAACTTATAATCAAATTACTAAGCAACCACTGACAAAAACATAGATGTCATTTTAAAGCTTAGAAACTGTTAAAGGGATAGTTCACCCAAAAATGAAAATTTGTTGTTTATCTGCTTACCCCCAGGGCATCCAAGATGTAGGTGACTTTGTTTCTTCAGTAGAACACAAATGATGATTTTTAACTCCAACCGTTGCAGTCTGTCAGTCGTATAATGCATGTCAATGGTAACAAAATCTATGAGAGTAAAAAAAAAAACATGCACAGACAAATCCAAATTAGATCCTGCGGCTCGTGACGACACATTGATGTCCTAAGACACAAAACGATCGGTTTGTGCGAGAAACCGAACAGTATTTATATCATTTTTTACCTCTAATACACCACTATGTCCAACTGCCTTGAGCGCGCACACGGCATCCGGTGCGTGAGGTGTGTACACGCTCTGGCGTAGTTTACGCAAGCGCCGGAAGTGATCTCTCGCACGTATACGTCACTCATTGTTTACACAGTGCACAAACATTGTAGGTGACGGCTAATCAAAATGGTACTTACTTGCACTTATCCGGATTGTTCAAACCAACTTAAAACTAAAAGATTACATTCTCTCACGCGAACTCATTCGGGAGTGGCGACTTTCCACGTATTCCCAACTTCTGAGCCTGCTCGCCTGAAGTTATGGTTGATTACTCTCCGGCTGGATATCAACACACCCATTTATGTACTAAAGTTGATGAGGGTCTGCAGCGATCATTTTTCCCCTGATGATTTTACATACCCAGGAGAGGATCATGTACGACTTAAACCATCAGCTGTGCCTATGGGTTTTCCACATCCAACTGAGGTATGTGAACAAGATCTTTTTATGTGTCCTTTTTATTTGTAAAGCTGCCCTTACGAAAAGTAACAAAATAAAATGTAATAAAACTATGTTTCATAGTGGTTTACTTCCATTTGTATAACAACTGTTGTACTACAGGCACCATGTTTAAACTACGCCAGAGCGCGTACACACCTCACGCACCGGATGCCGTGCGCACGCTCAAGGCAGTTGGACATAGTGGTGAATTAGAGGTAAAAAATGATATAAATACTGTTCAGTTTCTCTCACAAACCGATCGTTTCGTGTCTTAGGACATCAATGTGTTGTCACGAGCCGCAGGGTTTAATTTGGATTTGTCTGTGTATGTTTTTTTTACTCTCATAGATTTTGTTACTATTGCCATGTATTATACGACTGACAGACTGCAACGGTTGGAGTTAAAAATCATCATTTGTGTTCTACTGAAGAAACAAAGTCACCTACATCTTGGATGCCCTGGGGGTAAGCAGATAAACATCAAATTTTCATTTTTGGGTGAACTATCCCTTTAACGAGTGCTGAATAGTCCCTTCTAAACCGGAGTGTACCACCCACAGCCACCACCTAGCTACAAAAAAAATAATATTTTTCAAAACTACTACCTTGATCAACACAAAATAGGTGTTATTTGAAAGCTTAGAGTCTGAATTTTACAATGAATGTAGCCAAGTTCATTAAATCCCAAGTAGTGCTGCACAAGTTTTTGTACATGAAGCCCCCCAAGACCCATATGTAAATAATATACAGATGCTTCATTTGTCACGTTTTCGCTTGTAACTTCATGAAACATGATTGTGGAAAATGGCACATCATTATTTACAGCAGATTCTCACGATTAAAATGAGTCATAATCCAGTGCGTCGATCACGAGATATTCACGGAGTTACGACACATAAAACCCCACAGGCGCTAAGTAAAATCAGATGTAGCTTTCACGTGGCATTTTCACTTATAACTTCATGAAACTAACTTCATTTTATAGTTAAATTTCCCTGGGATTAAAAAATTGAAGTTTTAATGGGTTTCAGTGGGAACATTTTTGTTCTTAAGGTCCTGAGTGGAATTATTTTGTGTGTATTCAGTTTGAAAGCAACATCTACTGACTTGTGAAGTTGCTGATTAACTTTCTATAAAACCCTCTTCACAGAGCTTTATCACATACAAATTATTCAATCAATGAATGATAATTGAGAACCTAATGTGCAAGTTTATTTTATTGAGTAAACATATGGAGAATAATCAAAGTTGTAAAATGTTTATTAACAGTGGGGATATTTAACAAAGGTGTGCACATAATAACAAATAGAAACTGGATATTATATACAAAAAATGAAACTGTGTTGCAAAATGTGCTTATCATGTAATCATAACATTTCATATTGTTCAGTAAAAATATGAAGGACACTGGCCAGTAATGACAATAATTACTGTAAGTCTATTGTAAGAGACGATGAAAGCTAAAAGCACAAATTAAGTTTCTTTAAAAAAGTTTAAATTTTCCAAGCAGTTCATTTTAATAGAACTACCAAATAACATGAAATATGACTCAACAAACATTAAGACTTTAGCCTCATAAGATGATGTTCATTGAAGACCATCAAAGAGAATAAAGTAAATGGCCAACAAATGAAGTGTGGTCATTTACATTATCAAAGACCCATGTATTTTCCCGGAGACGCACATAGACATGATCTCCTTCCTCTAGAGTCAAAGAGATTGAATTAGATCCTGTGTCATAGCGGTCACCTAGAGCATGATTGTAAATTGTTATCATCTGTTGTCCATTTTTAAAGAGTCTTAGACCCATACTTCTAGATGAGCGGTTATGTCCAGTGATAATGAAGAAATAGACACCTTTAACAGGTGCTGTGAAGATACCTGTAATGATATATGCAACAATGAATTAATAAGCATTTTTATGGTCATTTAATTACACTGTTTATCTGCTTTCAGAGTTCCATGACACACAGATTCAGGTTCAGTATAAGAACACACACCAGTGGTTGGGTTGTAAGCTCTTCCTTCATTCACAAACACATCTTGGTAAATCAGAGTGATCTCAGTGTTAAAAGGTCCAAGGTTACCAATGGGTCCAAGTGTGGCGGCAAATGCCACTTTATATTCTGTGTGAATCAGAGATCACATTTTGTTAAAAAATAATCATGCAAACCTCTGTATAATAACACATCCCAGATCGCAAACTATATTTGCTCTTTGTATTGGTTATGTATATGGCCTGTCTGTTTGAAGATGTTTAGTTGCTGGCTATAGTTAATGATAAATTAATTTATTATTGCTTGGCACTGTTCTGCCATGCTTATGACCAACAAAGATACTCATATAACTTAATTTTTTGTCCATCCAATGATTTTCCATCTGCAAATTTGTCACAAGTGAAACGACAGACGGGAGGGTTACCTTTTTTCCTGATCTGCTCCTCAGTGACCTCCAGTCTGTTCTTCAGAGATCTCACAGTTGATCTCAGCTCTGCCAGCTCAGAGTAGATCCCTGTGAGAAAGCGTTGCTGAAACTCACCAGAAGTCAAAACAGCACCGCTTTCCTCTTCATTCAAAGGACTCTCAGTCAGTACTCCCTTCTCTTCCTGCTGGACCTCAGACAGACAGGCACAGCTGAACAGGAGAAGCAGCAGCGGATACAGAATGGTGCAGGACATCTTTACCTGAAGAGAATCTATAAGTGGAGAACTGCAGCTGTCAGTGAGGAAATTAATATTATTGGGCTTCGGTTGAAGGTCCCTGCACCAGACATTTACAGTTGTTTTAGATGCAGAAATTCCTGCAGCTCTGATATATCCCTTCTGGATTAATGTTTAACTCATGACAAATTTTATGAAGAAAGAAAGAAAATAAAAAAAATTGTTTTGCAGATAATCACGTGTGAAACGTGATCCATCTATGAGAAAAACAATTTATATGCCCTGCCGATCAGTTCATATATGACACTTACACAAGAAATATGCAATATACTGTAAGATATATACGAATATATACAATATTAATATTAATCAATATTAATTATGAACTCGATTAAAACAGACTTTAAAAGTATCTCTTTATCAAGCAGTTATTGTGTAAAACATGACACACGTGTGGAAAATAACAAAAGACCAAAGGTCAGATTGATTTACAGTAGAATACAAACACTATCAGAGGTTTATTATTTAAAGCCATATTGTTAACTGCAGTTTTGGAAAGGGGGTTTCAATTTCTGGTGCAACTCTTGAAAACAGGTGCATTGATGTTTAACTCATGACTCATGTAATTGAATGAGGAAAGAAAATATGAAATAATTGCTAGTTCAGTCACGTGCAGAAAATAATCACCACTGCAGGTCTGGTTGGAGCTTCTCTTTACGGCTGTGCCCTGCGGAGGTCACATTTGTTGGCTGCATATGGCATTGAGGTTGCCTCATTTCAGAAAAGTAACCATTATATTCCAAAGTAAGAACTACTTATTTCACTCACTGAAATGCGAATCAATTTTTAACCTTTATATAATGCGTTTTTTTCTGGATTTTTGGGTTGATATTCTGTCTCTATCCGTTAAAATAAACCTACCATAGAAATTACAGACCCTTCATTTCTTTGTAAGTGGGCAAACTTACAAAATCAGCAGGGGATCAAATAAATATTTCCCCCACTGTATACACCGATCAGGCATAACATTATGAGCACTGACAGGTGAAGTGAATAACACTGATTATCTCTTCATCACGGCACCTGTTAGTGGGTGGATATATTAGGCAGCAAGTGGACATTTTGTCCTCAAAGTTGATGTGTTAGAAGCAGGAAAAATGAGCAAGCGTAAGAATTTGAGCGAGTTTGACAAGGACCAAATTGTGATGGCTAGACGACTGGGTCAGAGCATCTCCAAAACTGCAGCTCTTGTGGGGTGTTCCCGGTCTGCAGTGGTCAGTATCTATCAAAAGTGCTCCAAGGAAGGAACAGTGGTGAACCAGCGACAGGGTCATAGGCAGGCCATGGCTCATTGATGCACGTGGGGAGCGAAGGCTGGCCCGTGTGGTCCGATCCAACAGACGAGCTACTGTAGCTCAAACTGCATCAGAACTGGACCACGGAGCAACGGAAGAAGGTGGCCTGGTCTGAAGAATCACATTTTCTTTTACATCACGTGGATGGCCGGGTGCGTGTTCATCGCTTACCTGGGGAACACATGGCACCAGGATGCACTATGGGAAGAAGGCGGAGGCAGTGTGATGCTTTGGGCAATGTTCTGCTGGGAAACCTTGGGTCCTTCCATTCATGTGAATGTTACTTTGACACGTACCACCTACCTAAGTGTTGTTGCAGAACATGGATCCACCTCACAACTTACAGGACTTAAAGGATCTGCTGCTAACATCTTGGTGCAGATACCACAGCACACCTTCAGGGGTCTAGTGGAGTCCTAATGTTATGCCTGATCGGTGTGTGTGTGTATGTGTATATATATATATATATATATATATATATATATATATATACATAAAATTCCGAATTTCTATTTAGAATTCAAAAAAATCCAAGATTCAGTTTAAGCTGTGGGTTAGTTTGTAGTCATTTATAATTACCCTTAGAAGTACATGGTATATTCTCAGTTTAATAGCAAAGTAAGCAGGTTTATAATCACTGCTACTTTCTTGCGGTCACAACTGAGAGAGATGACAAAGGCAAACTCAGACACCCAAACCCCTGAGTATCAGAGGGTGAGCAACCCCATAATCTCAGCATGGGTGGTCTGGATCACCGGATGGCAAGTTTAGGTAAAGATTCTGCCAGATCTCTGATTCTAACTTAATAGGTCTATTGGCCAACTATGTTGAAGTGTGTGTATGTTCTTTGTTCATAGGTGATGAAAGAATCTCTACAGAAGAAGAGGAAGTGTATCAAGACATTGTTTGAAAGCTACAGCATCTAACGACTTGTAAAGTTTGTTGATCATTAACTTTCTCTGAATCCCTTTTCTACTTCCAGATCACTCAGCCACAATGAATGACAATTGAGAAACTAATGTGTGAGTTTCTTTTATTTAAGAAACATATTTAGAATAGTATATATACTTTTTACACAGAATTCAACTTTCCAAATTAAGTTACTTTATAACATTTACAGTTAATTTTACAAACAATTCATTTTAATAAAACTGCCACAGAGATAAAATTACAATATGAATGAACAAACATTAAGGCTTCAACCTCAAAGAATATGTTATAGTGCATTTATTTTACTCTTCAGTGAATCAGCACTTGTCTTAAAAAATCTTTATCACCTGCAGTTAAGACTTGTTTGAGAAGTATGTTGAACTTCATGAATTTAATAAGACCTCAAAGAGAATAGAGTAAATGGCCAGCAAATGAAGTTAAGTCATTTTCATTATTAAAGACCCATGTATTGTGCCGGAGACGCACATAGACATGATCTCCTTTCTCTAGATTCAAAGAGAATGAATTAGCTGTTGATTCATAGCGTTCACCTAGAGGATGATTAATAACATATACCATTGGTTGTCCATTTCTAATGAGTCTTAGATCCATTAGTCTGTTTGAGCGGTGACGTCCAGAGACAGAGAAGAAATAGACACCTTTAACTGGTGCTGTGAAGATACCTGTAAAATCATATGCAACAATTAACACTGATGATTTTTATGGTCATATAATTACACTGTTTATTTCACATGTAGTTTTCAGAGTGTGATATAAAACATTGATGCAGAACACACACCAGTGGTTGGGTTGTAAGCTCCTCCTTCATTCACAAAGACCTTTTTGTAAACCAGAGTGATATCAGTGTTGAAAGGTCCAACGTCACCAATGGGTCCAAGTGTGGCGGCAAATGCCACTTTATAATCTACATGAATCAGAGTTCACAATTTGTCAAAAACAATCATGAAAACGTCTGTGTAATATTAACAATAAACTGAATTTTAAGGATGTGTTCTGAAATTACTTGGCACTCATTTACCAACAGATTTTATTTTATCCATCCATAGGAATTAATTTTGTTTTCATTTTCCATCAGCAAGTTTGACAAGTGAAATGAGAACAAACAGGGGGGTTACCGTTTCTCCTGAGCTGCTCCAGTTGTTCCTCAGTGACCTCCAGTTGTTTCTCAGTGACCTCCAGTCTGTTCTTCAGAGAACTCACAGTGGATTTCAGCTCTGTTAGCTCAGTGTAGATCACTGTGAGAAAGTGTTGCTGACACTCGCCAGAAGTCAAAACAGCACCTCTTTGTTCTGCATTCAAACGCTCGGGACTCTCAGCCTGCACTTCGTTCTCTTCCTGCTGGACCTCAGCAATACAGGCACAGCTGAACAGGAGAAGCAGCAGCGGATACAGAATGGTGCAGGACATCTTTACCTTAAAGTTTTGCAGTCACACCACTTGAACACTTTCCTATGATGAGCTGGCTACTTGATGTGTTAATTACCAGAGTATATAGGAACTGCACTGCAACTGTTGGTGAAAAAACTGAATATTAATGGGCTTCTGTTGAAGGTTCCCTACAGCCCTGCACAAGACACATGTATTTGTTCCAGAAATTCCCAAAACTCCTGATATGTCTCTGTTGGGTTGATGTTTAACTAATGACACACATTTTATGAGGAAATAAAGAATATATTTGTTTAAATGTATTGCAGAAAACCACGTGTGAAACATGATCCATCTATCAGGAAAACAAAGCTTATATACATAGAGCATAGTTTACACAATACTGTATTATGACACAAGATATATGCAATACTGTATGCAGTTGATTAAAGAAAAGAGATATATTCTCTGATATATAAGAAATATTGGGTTTAATATTTAAAGCCAAAATTAAGCTATAAAATGACACCACTTGTTAACTTTAATTTGACATATTTTAATGAGGCTTCAGCTGATGAAACTATATATATATATATATATATATATATATATATATATATATATATTACAGTATAAATGGTATAAAACAGGTGTGTTGATGTGTAAAGACTCGGATCTAACTCAATCTCAACACTACTGCTTCGTATTCTGATAAAAAAAAATAGCGTGAACCCTTTGTGCAGGTTTCTAGTGTCATTTGCTTCTTTTATAAGGATAAATCATACAAATCAATATTTACATTTGTAGATTTTTGTGTATATTCAACCTATAATCATCCCCAGTTCACAAGCACTTCAACTGACCATTCCACAATACTCTTAATTTATTTTCATCATATGCCTACATGAGTCTTATCTATGAACTCACAGGTTTAGGATTAAGGCAAAAACTTATGAATTAGGCTGCATGAGTTGAAGAAGATTCATAAAAATTGTTACAGTAGGCCTACAAGTTAATTTGTCCCATTTATTTATTCTTTCATAAATTCATTAACAGACTCATTTATTCATCGTGTGTGTATCATGACAAGTGAAACACGTATTTATATAGACTAAATATTTTTATTGCCTTTATGGTTTTAATTGTACAAACTGATTGATTTATATGGTAGAACTATCACTTCTACCACTAAAGACTGATTATAAATAATCTTCCCAATCAGTTTCTACTCCTCGGAAGAACTCAATGTTGCAACAGAAACTATTGACTATCTCTTTTCCAGCACTTTAGACACATTTGCTTCTTTGCACTTAAAGAAGATTAAGTAAATTAGTCCAACGCCGTGGTTCAACGAGCACACTTGGGCCCTCAAGAAAGCAGCCTGAAAAATGGAGCGCAGTTGAAAGAAAACAGAACTAGAGGTATTTCAAATTTCGTGGAAGGAAAGTGTTATTGCATACAAAAAGGCCTTAAAAACTGCTAGATCTGCTTACTTTTCGACTCTCTTAGAAGAAAACAAACACACCCCTGGGTATTTATATGATACAGTGGCTAAATTAATGAGAAAACAGCACAGCAGTAATGACTTTTATTAATTTCTTTACTTGAAAGATTGAAACTATTCAAGAGAAAATTATAACCATGCAACCGTCTACTACAGTATCACATCAGATGTTGTGCTACAGACCCCCTGAGGAACAATTCCATTCATTCGTTGCTATAGAAGATAAGGAATTGTTAAATCTTCAAAATCATCATGTGTATTAAACCCTATACCTACTAAGCTACTGGAAGAAATGGTTCCAGAAGTTATTGATCCTCTTCTTAATATTATTATTTTATCATTATCATTAGGATACGTAACAAAAACTTTTAAGCTGGCTGTTAATAAACCTCTTATTAAAAAAAAAAAAAACGCAACTTGATCCTAAAGAATTAGTTAATTACAGACCGATCTCGAATCTACCTTTTCTGTCAAAGATACTAAGAAAAGGCAGTGCCATCACAACTGTGTTCCTTTTTAGAAAGAAATGGTGTCTGCGAGGACTTCCAGTATGGAGTACCGCAAGGCTCAGTACTAGGACAATTGCTTTTTATCCTGTACATGCTACCCTTGAGAGATAACATTAGGAAGCATGGCATTAGTTTTCACTGTTACACTGATGATGCTCAGCTCTGTATTTATTCGCACCCTGATGAAACATACCAATTCACAAAATTAACGGAATGCATAGCTGATATAAAAAATTTGATGACTAGTAATTTTCTACTACTTAATTCTGAAAAAAACCAGAGGTTTTAATAGACCAAAATCCTCAGCACATAATAACTTAGAATACTGTCTAACACTTGATGGCTGCTCTGTCAAGTCTTCTTCTTTATCACTTAGGAACCTGGGTGTGCTCTTTAATATCAGTCTTTCATTTGAAAGCCACATTTCTAGCATCTGTAAATATATCTAAATTACGACATATGCTCTCAAATGCAGAAAAGTTAGTTAATGCGTTCATAACCTCAAGGCTAGATTACTGTAACGCTCTACTGGGTGGTTGCCCTGCATGCTTAATAAACAAACTCCAGCTGGTCCAAAATGCAGCAGCTAGAGTTCTTACTAGAACCAGGAAGTATGACCATATTAGCCCGGTTCTGTCAACACTGCATTGGCTCCCTATTAAACATTGTATACATTTTAAAATCTTGCTAATTACTTACAAAGCACTAAATGGTTTAGCTCCTCAGTACTTGAGTGAGCTCTTAATGCATTATACTCCTTCACGTCTCTTGCGATCTCAAAATTCTGGCCAGTTGATAATGCCTAGAATATCAAAGTCTGGACTAGTCTTCCTAGCATTGTTCGGGAAGCAGACGCACTCTGTCAGATTAAATCTAGACTAAAAACAAATCTCTTTAACCTGGCATACACATAACACATTAGAGATGACCAAAACGCAGCCCTGAATGTTAGCAGAGACAATCTACTAGACAATCCCCTGTGAAGGCCTCGTCGACATGACAGCCATTGGCATAGATCCACAGCAGAGACCACAAGAACTAGACAGGTCTTCCGCACAGACCCTATGGCCAGCTTCAGCTCCATATCGGCATGATAAATCCTAAATCATAATGACACCGTGTTAGTTCATTGGCCAGAGGAGAACTGGCCCCCCGACTGAGCCTGTTTTTTCCCAAGGTTTTTTTCTCCATTCTGTCACCTGATGAAGTTTGGGCTCCTTGCCACTGTCGCCCTTGGCTTGCTTAGTTGGGGACATCTGCTATTAAACAATATTATTGATCTGACTGTACTGACACTGTTGTGTGAGAATGGAAATGACCTGGACGATGATATCATTTTTCGCAGAACTGTTTTATAGATGAAATTAACTCATTTAATAATTGATGATCTTTACAATGGAACTGAATCAACACTGCACTGACTTCAGCTGAACAACAGCCCAAATGCATAATTTCCTGTTATCACTATAAAGCTGCTTTGAAACAGTCTGTATTGTATAAAGCGTTATATAAATATAGGTGACTTGGCTTATATGTAACAAGACATTTCTTCTGGGTCTTCTGGGATGCAAAGGCAACTTTTCCACCTCTTTACCACTAAATGTTGTTAGTGTGCACCCTGTTGAAAAGCTTCGAGTAATGAACCATTTTACATTATTGTTGAGGGGAAAGCCTCTGTGCTTCGCAAAGCTTAATTTCACCATTAGCATCCAAGGCTAAAGGCACAGCCTTCTTCTGGATAGGGGGGGGCAGCAGCTTATTTGCATTTAAAGAGACACACACACAACAAAGCATGTTATAATAAATGATCTGTGGGGTATTTTCAGCTGAAACTTCACAGCAGGGCCGTTTATTGGCATAGGGGAACTAAGTGGTTGCCTAGGGCACCACCAGCTGGAAATTGCGCCAATAAGGCCCTCAAATTGCCCCTGTTAACATGTTAACATAATAACAATGATTTCAGCAAAAAAATTCACCTCGTGTTAAGTACATTTAAGCATCTGAATATTAGCATAAGAAAGATCGAATTTTTAAAATGTTATCAGAAAGACGGCAAACAAAAAGGCATTTATATGTGATATTTTTTATTTTCGTAATTATGTGTATATTCTAATACTTAGAATGTTAAGTAAACTAACATACTTAGGGTAACATGGGGTATGATGCCACCTAAGTGTTAAACAGACATCTTTGACCGTTGTGCCTCGTCTTCTTTTTCAGTTTCTCGCACCACATTTTAAAATGCTGTGTCAAGTTAAAAGTTCAACTTTTAAAAAACACGTCTGTCATTTTGTTCGCATTTTTACAAGCACAAACATGTTTGTTCATTTATCTCACTGCAGTTTTAAAGCCCTCATTAGGGCAGTAGGTGGGACTGTCAGGTGCCAGGTTTCAATAAACCTTTATTGATTTAAAGAGCTGATAATGTAAGCTGACAAGATGTTCAGCGAAACTGATAACATACTCAATAACTGTGCACACTTTACAATGTGAGATTCTAAATGTAGGATATAGTTTTAAGATAAATAGAAAAATTAAATAAATAAAATGCAATAAATGCAGGATATTGAAGTTAACTTAACTTAGCACCCCCTTTGAACAGTTAAGCCACAGTGTTCTTAAAATGTTTTAATGGACAAGATATTCAATGTTACATGCATTCACTGTCAATTCAGAAATCAATCAGAAATGGCAAAACTTTAATTTTTCCAACATGCTCAGCATGTAGTTTTCTGAGTGTCATACATATATGAATATTAATACAGGTTCTACATACCAGTAGTTGGGTTGTAAACTTTATCAGTATTCACAAACACATTTTTGAAAACCAGTGTGTCCTGTGACTCCAAGTGAGGCAGCAAATGCCACTTTGTATTTTTCTGCACAGAGATTCACAAAAGATTCACACACAAACCGATGTACAATATAACTACATTTTTTTTCATCAGTAGGAATTTTTGTTCACTAATTTCTCATCTGTAAATTGGACATCAATGAAATGAGACCAGACAGATTAGCTTTTCTTCTGAGCTGTTCGAGTTGTTCCTCAGTGACCTCCAGTTTGTTCTTCAGAGAATTCACAGTGGATTTCAGCTCTGCCAGCTCAGAGTGGATACTTGTGAGGCAGATTTGCTGAAACTCACCAGAAGTGGAAACAGCACCTCTTACCTCTTCATTCAAATGCCCAGTACTATCAGTCTGTACTTCCTTCTCTTCTCTCTGGACCTCAGGCATACAGGCACAGCTGAACAAGAGAAGCAGCAGTGGATACAGAATGGTGCAGGACATCATTACCTATCGCAATCATGTAGCTGTGGACTAAATATGTGTGTAAACTGAAGAGCAGACTGTACACTATCAATTTGTCATTTTGTCAGAAGTATTAACCTGTGACACTGAAGACTGGAGTAATGTCTGCTGAAAATTCAGCTATCCCATCACAGGAATAAATTACATTTTAAAATATATTCAAATAAAAAACTGTTATTTTAAATTGTAATAATATTTCAATTACTTTTTTTTTTTTTAACTGTATTTTTGATCCAATAAATGCAACCTTGATGAGCATCTTTCAAAAACGTTTTAAAAAACCTAACTATTCTAAACATTTGACCGGTATTCATGTTTGCTAACATGCTCAGAAAATTGCAGTTCATTTAGCCAGAATGTTTTTAGAATATAATCAGACATTGACAGAAGCAATACCAAATGAGAGCACATACCAGTGGTTGGATTTTATTTGCGGGTACATCTTTGTAAATGGTGCAATTTCAGTGTTGAAGGGTCCAGTGTTTCTTGTATTCATTTGGTGTATTAGATATCTTAGTACAACTCTTACAAGAAAAATGGAAAGCTAGCTGATACTGATTTGATACTTTATACCAGGTGGATTAATGTTTAATTCATAACAAGGAAAGAAAATCTATATTTTATTTGGCCAATAGTTCAACCACGTAAAAATGTGCCACATCTGAACAAAATAACACCATCAAGGGGTTTAAAAGCCTATATTATGATGTTCAAGTATGAAAGACTGGATTGATGTCCTGACAAAACTGGACTCAGGAACTTTCACAGAAACAGTAAACCATGTAATAAAACAATAAACCTACAAACCTGAATAAACAAGTCTGACGTCCACCATATGATGCATGATAGAAACACAAGATGAGATGAATATGCAAACTCATGTCAGACTTTACTCAATAGAAGCTCACTAAGCATGCAGACATAACCAAACAAACAAAAACAGATTCAAAAACAGACCTCAATAATAGTACAAATATAATAGTTTGCCATCACAAGGAATAAATTACATTTTAAAATAGAAAACAGTTATTTTAAATTATTTATCTCTGGTAAGAGTACTTTCCTGTTCTAAAACATGTCTGACCATTGGGATCCTGTACAACCAAAATTTTAGCAAATGTTTTACAACTTAGATTTGAAGATTTCTTTGTTCTGGTCTGAGGATTTAAGGGAAACGAGCAAAAGAGTCATTTGGATTCTGTAAACAGAAAACCTGGGCACATTCACACACTGCTGTGTGCCTCTCTGCTGTCAGGTGTGCATCTCACACTCTTAGATCCATTTTTGAGCGGCTTATGTTATGAATTTATTGTTTCTGGATTGACTTTTTATTGTTTATGTAATTAGCATGATACAAACTTACTTAACAAAAATGTTACATTTGATTTATTCTGTATTCACCTGAAATCATTATGACTAATAGATTATGTCTGCTGTTACCGCAAATCTGTGTCCAGGATAGGTCAAACTGAAGGCCCACGAATGAACGGAACATTAGGCACATCTTCTGAGACTTCCTGATTTCTGTCTATCACTGACTTAGCAAGTTTTATGAACTACTAAGAAAACTACACTTTTTGTTAGGAGCATGCAGTAGGCGGCTGACTTAAAGGTATTAGTTAACCCTGCAAACTCTGACTATGATCAGACTGGTGAGTTTGTGACCGTGACATCCAGGACCCGGCTGACCTGAGACTCTGTGCAACATTGGGTCCCTAATGAATGAATAATTGAAGAGTAAGGGAATACTAGAATAATTAAATATTCAAATTAGAAACTAAACTAAATTGATATCTCATTCTAATTTTAGAATAATTCGAATTTGGAATCAGATTAAACACGGAACTAAATTCTAATAAATTTATTGAACACAGAAGTGCAATTAAAAGACCTACACGCAGTACACCTTCACCTGTGCCACTGGATTCCATCCTTCGGCCAATGGCTGGTCCTTAAAAATGAGAAATATATAGACCAGGGGTCTTCAACCTTATTACAGTAGGTGGATAGAGACATGAAGCAAGGACTCTCCATACATATTGTATAGAACTGTGATTTGCATTTTATGTCTTGCCTATAAGAGCTTCTGTACATCTGTACTATATTAATGCATTTGCACTAGAACACAGGAAACATGTAACTGAGGAAATACAAACTAAACATCCCTGAAAATGAAACTAACACAACATAATTGTGACAAAAATAATAATTATATAATTAATAATCGGCAGATAAACCTGTTGGAGACCCGTGATTTTTAGACCTTGAAAGGGTCATTTTTTGTTATATAGGCCAGCAATTTTTGTGAGGTAGTCAGAGCAAATACTACCATTCATGTTCCTAAATCCTCAAAGCACTCATGACTGATTAGATACACCACATGTAATGACTAACTTCAGCAGGTAGAGGGCAGCATTTAACTATGTTGTAACTAAAGACCATCAGGAGGTGTGTTGATCCCTCAATCCCTCTAGAGGTCCCTTAAGACAGGAACTCCTACAACAGGGGTCTGTACCATGAAGCTGGTGTGGCTAGCCAGGTAAGTTTTAGATTAGTTTAGGGTTTTAGGTACAATGTTTTAGGTACAATGAAAGCAGCGTAGCAGGTTTTATTCTGGGCAAGAGATCTCAAATGGAAATTGTGCATCAGCTGAGAACAAAGTGACATCTCTGATGCAACAAAGTCACTCCTCCAGTTTTGCTCCAGATTAAAGGTCACTTCACAGTAAAGGAATTTTAAAAACAAAATTGCTTGGCTTTTACAGTTGATTATTTAGTATAATTATTTTACATTATTGATTGATAATTATACCTTTATTCCACAGAGTAATTGTTGTTTAACAATTACAAATTTAAGCCTTTAGTTGAAATATATATACAGTCAATTTGTAATATAAATAAGCTTTAGACTCAATATACAAAGCTGTGAACACTTTTAAATTTTAATATTTTGCTGGAAATTCAACACAAAATGTGCACATAACCCTGTAGTAATGCCTATTTTTTGGATAGTGCAGGGAATGAAACATTACAAATTAAAAGTTCATAAGCAACACTACAATAAGGGGGTGTAAAAGTTTGAACAGTATGATCTGTAAAATGTGATGTATCTTATGCAGCTTCTTAAGGGCAGAACTACATTTAAAAAAGACCAATTTACACAATCATGAATAAACAAGCATCAAATTAATAAGCATTAAGGATGTGACTAAAAGAACAGTGAGATTTTATTGTCATAAAGTTCTGTAAAGTATTTATTTTGGTCATTTTAGTGAATCAAGACTAACACTGAATGTTTTTAAGGTTATATTTAGCTCCTGTGGTTAAGACTTGTTGAAAAGTACATTGAACTTAATGGAATATATTAAAATTGTGTGGTAATTGTGTGGTATCGAACTGGCCAATAATGAGCCGGCATTCGGACGTAAACACGGAAGCTCTGCAATGTAAAGAGCTTAGCAGAATGATAGGGGAGAAACGAATTTGTTGAATAAAGTTATTTTTGTTTTCACCTTTAAACTTTATTTAAGAAGGAGAATCTCTCTGCATCTGCTGAATGTTTAGTTGGTCTGGCTAGAAGAGACTCCATCCACAGAACAAAGACAATATACTGTATATCTGACAGACACATAAATAACTTAATATAAAACAGACAAAAAAAATGAATATATTCTGTGCTTAAAATGTAAGAGAGATATGTAAATGTTTAAAAGTAACATGTTGTAACGACTGAGACAAATCAGACACAATTGTTATAGGTAACCAATAATTGTTTGAAGCTCACTCTGGGGCCTGTACCCCATCCCCCGAGAAGTTCTCAGTTACAAGTTTTATTGCGCTAAAGAATGTTGGTTGCCACATGAAAGAGCAGAGACACAGAAAACCTGCATCTTTCCTGCATCTTTCCCACAGAACACAGACTTTCCTGCATTAATTTATAGACAGACTGTTCTATAAATGAACATGCACATCCCCAGGAAATGGTATCCATTATTACTGTTGTTGTATTGTACTCACAGTGTATTCACGTTTTATGATACATTTAAGGTAACTTCAATTATGCCATGTTTAGTGTCTATGCTTTCGTATCGAGAAGATTTAAATGCTTGTGTATACGATATGTTTGTAACACATCAGTATTACAAGAATCTTTAATAGTTCCTTTTCAACAACTCAGCCATTTTAAATCACGCTCGATCATAAAGTTTTGCTGCTCGTAGATCCTACCCATTTCATTGGTCAGGTCAACCCTTAGGGGTGTGACTTCTAGCAGAGCTTAAAGCCGGTACGCAATGCTCCTCCCTCTCTCTTACTTCTCCGACAACACAGCGACTGCAAGGGCATGCCTGTGGGCCTTTGGGCCGGGGCCTGCCCTGCCCACAACCATGTGCTTGACTAGGAGAGGGAGAACTTTTCCCACTAAAAGTCAAATTAACAGCTCAAGTTGTTTCATATGTCTTCGACCAATGCAGAAGGTATTGGTTACAACTCCGGACCGAATCATCAAGGATCCTTCCGCAGCCTGCGGATCCGATGCTCCTCAGCCTAAAGGCATTTTGCAAGTATCGTACATTTGAACACTAAACAGCGATTTAGTATTAATGTGTAAACCACCTGTGTCAGCTTAGGTGCTTTATTACTGAGGAAACTGATGATTCTTTTCCAGATTGTCTTTGACTTTTATCCATAGCTCCATTTCCGGTCCCACTTCCGGTTCCACTCTATCATTGTTCATTTTTACCTACGTATGTGTGTGACCTGCGTGTATGTTATGTGTTTGTTAGTTTAGATATATGTTAGTGAGTTAGTTAATAAAGCTTGTGCACAGTACAGGTTTGGTTCTGACTCTGTCTGCTAATAAATTGCCTCTTAAATGATTTAGATCTTGACTACATGCTCTGAGTAGTACGGTACAATAAGAATGTTGCTTTCCATAACCTGGAAATGAACATGTCTTAGAGTTAATAAACAATTAACACTGAGTGTTCACTGGACGAACAGGTTAATTGATTGTAATATTAATTTTAATGTAGCTACATCAAATTAATCAGATTAACTGATTGGTGTAACTGATAATATTCCCCCTTTGAGTTAATTCGCTACAATGTAGACTGATACCCTTTTGATACCCTTAAGTTCTATACTTGACAATCACGTTTATGATTAGAAACATTTTAATCATTATGGATGAGTTCAATCCAAACATTATTATATTTGTAGGCCTGATACTGAAAAGCCTGAAGATTTCTGCTGACAGACTCATCTGAGCTTCTTCCTCCTGTTCCTCCTTTAAATAAAACTAAACCATCACTTGTCTGAATACTAAAGCAACATTAATCATTCAATATCACATGTTTCTAATACACATGCTGCTTTATTTCATTGTAAAGTCTGAGTCTCTTCCATCTGTATGAAACACATTTACACATTAATCACACATTTATTTCTCCTCATAGACACAGTAGTGAGACTCTTCTGTGGATCACCTGATGATTACTGCTCCTCTCATGATGATTTCAGAGATTACTATCTACTCTGTAAGGTGAAACAGAAGAGAAAACAATCAGTGTTCAAAGTGCAAATTAGTTACTATATTTCAATTACTGTTTTTTAAGTAAAAAGAAGATACATTAAATTCCTGTAATCAGATTAATTACTGACTTTACATGATCCTGCAGAGATATTTGTGTTTTAAATATGTGGGGAAGATGTAATATGTTCTTCCAGCAGTAGGGGGGAGCTGTGTTTCATTGTTTGATTGTGCCCTCTTTACATGGGTGGAGCTGTTGTTGGTCACAATGCTCTTCCTTTGTGACAAGTGGCTGATGTGTACGAGACCAATAAAAAGAAAGCTTCACTGCTGTGACACAACGACGGTCTTGGTGTCCTCCTCTTACACCCAGTATATCACACAACGCAGAGACATTTGGGGGAGCACACCAACGAAGAGGGTTACATCTTTGGTGCCGTGACCCGGATCGTTGGTTTCTACGGAAGTAAGCTTTCTGATAAATAAATATTGTGAGAAGAGTGGAATAAAAAAAAAAAAAAGAAAAAGAAAAAAAAAGCGAAAGAAAGAAGGAAGCTAAAGAAGAGAAAAAAAAGCAGAAGAGAGAAAAAAGAAAGGAAAAAAAAAAAAAAAAACAGTATTCCACCTTTCTTTTGTCTTAAAGTGGCAGTGTTAAATATATTGTTGGACTGAACTGAGTTTTGCTTAAGTTTTTTTTTTTTTTTTTCCCCTGTCTCTGAACTTTTGATATAGTTCTATAAGAGTGTTAATTTGTTGATTTGAGTTACAAATTTGTGATTTATAGTTTTATATACTATATCATTTTTTTTTTTGTGTGCAACTGATTATTTTTTGGGTGGATTTAAAGCTCTTAAAGTGGGCTAATTTTTTTTTTATTTTTTATTTGCCTTCATTCTTGATAAAGTGCTTTGTGAATATAGGAAACATAAGAAATACACAACACATTTACTTACTGCATTAACTTGCACTTTTCTACATTTTTCATATTTACATTTGCAAACACTACATATAGTGTATTGCACATTACATACACATTGTGTGCTGCACAGGCAAGAAGAGTCAAAGAAGTGGAAGAAAAATGCAGAGGCTCCCTGAAACCACCCCTCATCGACCACTTTCCCGTCCCCAAGTACCACTACGGCAGCCCTTCCAGGCCACCCCATGGTTATCAGTAAAGCAGGACAAAATCCAACAGTATGAAATAAGCATGCCTGTCGATGTGAGTATTGAAACTGCATCCCAGCCAGCTGATAACCCCCAAAAGTCTGTCAGGCCAAAGACGGCGCAGCTAACGACACACACAGAGAATGTGCCTCCCTCAGCAGTGAGCTGGCACCAGTCGGGCACCTGCTCCAGCGCTTCTGCGCAACATCAGCCCTCAGCTCATGCCCAAGCCCCAGATAACCCCTTCTATGGACTTCCAACCACCTTGCACCTGTCTATAGTTAACACACACCCATCTAATGTGCCGACTGTTTCATCCCGAACTAACGTGCATGACAATGTAACTACCATTCAGGCTTCACCAAACATGGCCAACAGAATGCCAACTGACATGTCTCCTTCTCCAAATGACCCATACCTGCCGCCACCATTGACTGTGCCACCTAAAGCTCACATTTCTGCTTATCCAGGTATGATCCAGGCATCCAGTATGTACACTTCTCCATGTGGCTTGCACTCTCCTGCTGCAATGGCTGTTTCACCCCAAGCCAATTTGCCTGGTCATCCAACGACCGTTCAAGTTCCTCCATCCTTCTGCTATGATGTGCCAGATGCCATGTACTCAAAGCCACCTGACTCACTCCTGCCCCCAGCACCTCCTGTCTTGTCTGGAACCAGCTATCCTCACAAAACAGACCCCATTCAAGTGCAACAAACTTCCAATGATCGGCAGCACAACTTACATTCAAACTGTGCCATTGTGTCATCCTCCTCTACTCCTGTGTATGCTACTATGACAATGCCAGTGCATCCTGGTTCACATATGTATGCACAACAACCCAGTTCAGTGCATCAATCCCAGACTGCACCTCCATATGTTGCTTATCAGAGAGATGCAAACATTCTTTCCTCTGCAATGACTACGCCACAACCCAGCTTTACACAGACACATCAAGTTCGAAATGTGCAAATGTTCAGTGGTGGTCCTGATTGCAGAATACTTATTGAAGACTGGATTCGAGACATGCAGTATCTCCTTGATGCTGGAGGAATGCCTGAAAATCTGTCCTTTGCTACTGTAGTGCGACATTTGAGTGGTGAAGCCAGGAGACTAGTTCTGAATCTCCCTCCTAATGAGCAGACTACTGGCAGAGCCTTTGAGGAACTACGAGCTGAATATAGTGATATGCAAACATCTCTGGACCCATTAGCTGATTTCTATGAGAGATACCAGCGCCCTGGCGAATCAGCATGTTCATATGCCATTGCTCTGGAGGCCAGTTTACGTTCAGTGGAAGAGGCGCAGTATGGAGGCCAACCTTTCCCAGACAGAGACAGTAAATTGACTCGTCAGTTCATTAGAGGTTTGAGTGACGAAGAGGTTTATCACAGAATAGCACCGATGAAGCCTAGACTTTTATGTTTTCGTGAACTTCAAACGGAGCTTCGTAACCTTGCAAGGGAGACAAGGAAGTTTCAGACACAGCCAAGGGCCAAAAAGACGTACGCCCAGGCTCAGTTTACGACAACGAGTGGCAATCAGACTGACGAAAAGCCGAGAACAGAGAAAGGAAATAGACAGAACACAGATCTTACTGAACTCACAGCCATGGTAAAGAAACTGGTGAGCAGCCAAGAGGATCAGATCAATAGGTTGACACAGCTGGAGGCTAGAGTTGGAGCATCACCACGGACTGTGCTTCCTCAGACCCAGAGATCTCAAGGGAGTAGTGATACTGCAGTAAGGGGCGTAGTGTGCTATCGCTGTGGAAAACCGGGACACATTGCACGTCTGTGTAGGACAATGATGACCGATGAGGCAGCCCAAGCTGAAAATGGAGCAGAGACCAGGCAGGATTTAAATGCGTAGGGCCTGTGGTTACCGGGGCAACCACAGGCATGCAACAGTGTCCCCAGCAACATGAAACGGCCAAGTCTAAACCAGCTGATACCCCACTGGTAGGTCCTTGTAGTGAAGGGGTGGTTGAAGTGAATGGAGAGATGTGTAAGGCTCTCATTGACTCTGGCTCTCAAGTAACCACAATTACTGATGAGTTCTGGCGACGACATCCTATCCTATGTACTCAGGAATTGCAGCCATCAGATATCCCCATTGAAGGTGCCGCTGGCCAACCTGTATCTCATGTTGGTGTGCTTTATATCAACCTCAAGTTTCTGGGAAGGGTCTACTCAAATGTTCCTGCTTTCATTGTCCCTGTAACAGAGTACCGATCCTGTGTTCCATTGCTCATTGGGACTAATGTAATAAGGGTTTCCAGAAATGACCTCCAAGCGTCATACGGCAGAAAATATCTGGCCAAAGTAAAGTTGACTAATCCTGAGTGGCACTCCGCCCTAGTGGCTGTGAGTAAAAGTGAACCAGATGGGGCTAAAGGTAAAGTGGGTCATGTACAGTATGCTGGTCACAGAATAAGAATAGCAGCTGGCAAGGAGCAGGATGTTATTGGCAGAGTGATGGGTGGGCCAAAGAGAACACAGTACACAGTTCTGGTGGAGAGCCAGTCCTCCAAAAGGGTACCAGAAGGCCTTATGGTTGCCAAGCTGCTCGCTAATGTGGAAAAAGGCTGTGTTCCCGTCCGTCTCTTGAACCTGTCTGAGAAAGATGTGATTATCCATCCAAGGGTCCTGCTTGCAGATGCTTTCCTGATCCAGAATGTTGTTGAAGAGGGAGACAAGTGCCAAATGCCATGCCAGAACCAGTTCATGCATCCGAATCAGTGCGGGAATTCAGTGATACCATCATGTCAAAGTCAACAGCAGACTACCAGTGTTGAGTCTGTTAATGGTATGACGTGTGGAGTTGACCTTAGTGCTGCAGCAGTGGAAGGTGAGGAGCAGTTGACGTTGCTCCGGGATTTGTTAAGGAGAAATGCTGATGTCTTCTCCAAACACTCCATGGACTATGGCCATACCACCACCGTGCAACATGAGATACCTCTGGTAGACCCAAAACCTTTTCGCCTCCCTTATCGGAAAATACCCCCGTCTCAGTACCAGGATGTACGGAAGGCCTTATCCCAGATGGAAGAAGCTGGAGTTATTCGTCCAAGCAAAAGCTCTTATGCATCCCCCATCGTTGTTGTATCCAAAAAAGATGGTTCCTTGAGGATCTGCGTGGACTACAGGAAACTGAATTCCTGCAGCACCAGAGACGCTTTTCCGCTACCAAGAATAGAGGATGCATTGGAGGCATTGGGACAGGCAAGGTTCTTCTCTACTCTCGATCTTACATCTGGTTATTGGCAAGTTGAGGTGGCTGAACACGACAAGCCCAAGACCGCTTTCAGCACGCCCATGGGGTTATATGAGGCCAACAGGATGCCGTTTGGTCTGCAGAATGCCCCATCGACCTTCCAAAGATTGATGACCTGTTGCTTTGGTGATCTGAACTTTGAGAGCCTCCTTATCTACCTTGACGACATAATTATCTTCTCTAGGACTTTTGAAGAGCACCTTGAGCGGTTGGAAGTGGTGTTCAGCCGGCTCCGCAAACATGGTTTGAAGCTGAAGCCTCAAAAGTGCAGGCTACTGAGGAAAGAAGTTCAATACCTGGGCCACGTGGTGTCCTCGGAAGGTATTCATACAGATCCTGAGAAGATAAGCCTAGTCAGAGATTGGAAGCGGCCGTCGAGTGCAAAGGAAGTGTTGAAGTTTCTTGGCTTTACGGGGTACTATAGGCGTTTCATCGAGGGCTATGCATCACTGGCAGCACCTCTGTATCAGCTTACCTCTGGAGACCCTAAGAAAAAGAAAAGAGGTGTAAAAGGAACATCTGGACCTGCAAAGCCTTTTGAGTGGTCAGATGAATGTGAGAAGGCGTTTGAAGCACTGAAGGAGAGATTGACTACAGCGCCAATCCTGGGCTACCCCAACTTCAACTTACCATTTGTACTGCAAACGGATGCTTCTGGTGAGGGTCTTGGAGCGGTCCTTGCGCAAGTTCAAGATGGTGTGGAAAAAGTAATTGCTTATGCAAGCCGAGGTTTGAGACCACCTGAAACCCGTTACCCCGCACACAAGTTAGAGTTTTTGGCTCTAAAGTGGGCTGTTACGGATAAATTCTATGACCACCTCTATGGGCATAAGTTTTCTGTGCTGACTGACAACAACCCACTTAAATATGTGATGAGTACCGCAAAGTTGGATGCCACAGGTCAGCGTTGGGTGTCACAGCTTGCCATGTTTGACTTCGACATCGAGTATAGGCAAGGGAAATCCAACTCTAATGCCGACGCACTCTCAAGGATGTCGAGTCAAGAGGTCACAAAAACTCTTCAGTCTTGCCCACAGTGGATTTCTCCCACAAAGCGAGACCAGTACTGTGAAGTTGAGTCAGGAAGGAAGGAAGTAGATGTTAGTGATCCAGGGAAGAGAACTGTTGAATGCAAAGAGGGAGAGTTTCTGGACCGGGTTGAAAAGTCAGCCGATCCATTTGATGGAGCAGGTACTGATGCGCTGCCTGCAATGACAAAGCTGGAGATCAGAGGATGCCAAAAAGAGGACCCTGTCATTGGGCCAGTTATGCACTACAAGACACTAAACAGAAAGCCAAGACGTGGAGAAAGGTTGGAGAAAGGAAAAGATGCTCTGCTTCTCTTAAAAGAGTGGAGGAGGCTGGTGGTTAAAGACGGAATTCTTTACAGGCATGTTAAGGATGTTCTGGGACGGTCCATTGCTCAGCTGGTCTTGCCAGAGAAAATGCGACTTCTGGCTAAAACAAGTCTTCATGACAACTCTGGTCATTTGGGATTTGAGCGTACCTTGAATCTGTTCCGGGAACGATTCTTTTGGCCAAGAATGCATTGTGAAATAAAGTCCTGGTGCGAGCAGTGTGAAAGATGTTGTCTGAGAAAAACTCCAACAGCTGGAAATAGAGCTCCTCTGGTGAGCATTCACACTAATGCCCCTATGGAACTCATCTGCATGGATTTCCTTGTCCTGGAGAAGTCTAAGGGAGGAATAGAGAATGTCCTGGTGGTCACTGATCATTTCTCAAGATTCGCCCAGGCTTACCCCACAAAAGACCAGAAGGCCGTCACTGTGGCAAAGGTGCTGTGGAAGAATTTCTTCTGTCGGTTTGGGTTCCCAGCAAGACTCCATGCAGATCAGGGCAGAAATTTCGAGAGTACAGTGGTGAAGGAGTTATGTAAGCTGACAGGAATCACAAGAACTCATACCAGCCCCTACCACCCACAGGGCAATGGGACCACAGAGAGATTTAACAGGACTCTAATGAATATGTTGGGTACTCTTGATCCTGATCAGAAGCCCAGGTGGCATGAATACATCGACGCACTGACACATGCTTACAACTGCACTCAACACGATTCGACCGGTTTCTCCCCATACTTCTTGATGTATGGCAGACATCCACGACTACCTGTTGATCTCCTTTTTGGCCTGTCAACAGCAAAGGAGCCATGTGAGTACAGTGAATATGTGCAGACGCTGCGTGAGTGCTTGACCTATGCTTATGATGAAGCAGACAGAATGTCGAGGCATGCTAAAGACCTTCAGAAAAAGCACTATGACAAGAAAGCCAAAAGCCACATGTTCCAACCTGGTGACAGAGTGATGGTGAAGGTTTGTTATGTCGAGGGGAAACAGAAGCTGGCTGATAGGTGGGAACCATGTCCATATGTGGTGGTAAAGAAACAGGCAGGAATTCCAGTGTATGTGGTTCGTCCGGAAGATGGTGGCAGGGAAAGAGTCATCCACCGCAATCTTCTGTCCCAGTGTATGTTTTTCCCGGTGGGTTCCAGGTACCTAGGCCGAGAAGAGTCAGACATGGAGGAAGTGTCCAAAATGGACTCAAGTGTTTCTGAGGGAGAAGAGGAAGTGAGAGTGGAGACAAGTGAGAGTGGGGACAGTGGCACTATAACACAGTGTACGAGTGTGGAATTGCCAGATGTTGTGGGCAAAGAGTGTGAACTGGATGAGAGTCAGTTGAAAGAGAATGTGAGTGAAAAGGAAGTGGATAAGGAGCAAACACAGTTGGAAGTCTCAAATCCTGACCAGCCAAAGAGGAGATATCCTGAGCGGAAAAGGCGCCCACCAGATAGACTCTCCTTGGAGATACATGTCGTCCAAAGTGAAAGTGACAAGGAGAAGGTAGAGAGAGGAAGGGAAGTGTGGGAAAAGGCTAAAGCGAAGAAGAAGTTCTGCCTGAGCAATGCATTTAAACACACACACCCCACACAAACACTTCAAAGAGAATCTTAAGATTTAAATTGATTTAATGTTGTTGGTTTTGTGATGACTGGGACGGCATCATTTAAAGAGGGGGTGGATGTGGGGAAGATGTAATATGTTCTTCCAGCAGTAGGGGGGAGCTGTGTTTCATTGTTTGATTGTGCCCTCTTTACATGGGTGGAGCTGTTGTTGGTCACAATGCTCTTCCTTTGTGACAAGTGGCTGATGTGTACGAGACCAATAAAAAGAAAGCTTCACTGCTGTGACACAACGACGGTCTTGGTGTCCTCCTCTTACACCCAGTATATCACACAACGCAGAGACATTTGGGGGAGCACACCAACGAAGAGGGTTACAAATATAATACATTTAAATCATGAATCATGTTGATCTGTTTGTGTGTTTGTGTTGGTGTGACTCCTACTGAGTGACTGTAAAGAAGAAACTAATGAGTGTACGGCGTATGAATAAACCACAGGGAGCAAATACAAATGATATTCTGAATTAAAACACAAACCTTTAGTTAAAGCCGTTTGTCCTCTAGTTTAGACATGTTTGTAGGGCTCTTAGTAAATAACTGAAAGTAAAGTGAGTGTAAAGTAGTGTGACGTGTTGCTTGTCAAAGTAAAAACACACTAGAGACAGAGACATTTCTCATGTGAGGCTGGACGGCTGTGAGCTGAAGCTGAACGCACTGATTTTAGCAGGAGTGCAGCGTTTTCCTACAATCTGACCAAGTCTATTTTCAAACTGAAATGATTCACTACTGACACAGTTAATGAAGCAGGTGTTGTTGTATAAAGCTGTGACAGTGTGTTTTCACATATCAGAGGTAAATGAAGATCTCTTTAATATCAGTGATGTTTCCTCACCTCAGGACACAGTTTGAGTCTCGTAGCATGTCACTGAGCCGCTGCTTTGAGTCTCCAATCATATTCTTACTGAGATCAATCTCTTTTAAAAAATGCAGTGCTTTTGACTTAGTCAAAGACTGAGTTAAAGAAGAAACGTCTGTAATGCCACAGCTCTGTAGACTATAAAGACAAACAGAGGAAGAGAGATCATCTTACAAACAAATAATTAAAGGGTTAGTTCACCCAAAAATGAAAATTCTGTCATTAATTACTCACCTTCATGTCGTTCCAAACCTGCAAGACCTTCATTCATCTTCAGAACACAAATTAAGATATTTTTGATGAAATCTGAGGGTTTCAGAACCACACACAGGCAGCAACGTCATTGCACCCTTTGAGGTCCAGAAAGGTGTTAAGGACATCATTGAAATATTCAATGTGACTATAGTGGATCAACCTTAATGTTATGAAGCGACGAGAGTATTTTTTGTGTGCAAAACCAAAACAAAAATAACTTTATTCAACAATTTTGTCTCTCCCCTGTCAGTCTTCGGCGCTGTGAACACAGTGCAGGCTTCCGTGTTACGTCCGAATGCCCAGTGCTTGAAATGGGCTGGTACGCTTTTACCTCTTTATTTTTACCTGTAGCATACCGGCACTTCTGACATGTTGCATGTACGGAAGAACACTGCACCCTCCCTTCTTCAGGAACACGTTTTGAACTGAGCATCGGGATTACCGGCACTTTTATTTTTCCACTTCAAGCACTGTGAACGGCGGTTCAGTATCCTGAAGAAGGGAGGGTGCGGCGGGCTTCCGTACATGCGTACATGCCGGAGGTGCCGGTATGCTAAAGGTAAAAATGCACAGCCTGCACTGCGTTCACAGCGTACAAGACTGACAGGGGAGACACAAAATTGTTTATTAAAGTTGTTATTTTTGTTTTGTTTTTGCGCAAAAGAAGTATTCTGGTCGCTTCATAAAATTAAGGTTGATCCACTGTACTCACGTTGACTATTTTAACGATGTCTTTAATACCTTTCTGGACCTCAAAAGGTACAATGAAGTTGCTGCCAATGTGTGGTTCAGATACTCTCGGATTTTGTCAAAAATATCTTAATTTGTGTTCCGAAGATGAACGAAGGTCTTGCGGGTTTGGGACAACATGAAGGTGAGTTATTAATGACAGAAATTTCATTTTTGGGTGAACTAACCCTGTAAGGTGAAGAATTATGCACAAATAAACTTGTGAGATAGAGTATTTAGTGTTTTAGTTTAAACTGTGATTTTAAGCATGTGAAAAATGTTACTGACCTCAATCTCTCCAGTTTACAGTGTGAATCCTTCAGTACGTCACATAAGTGCTTCAGTCCTGTGTTTTTTATTTTATTCCAGCTCAGATCCAGCTCTCTCAGGTGTGACGGGTTTGATTTCAGAGCTGAAGTCAGGATGACACACTGTTTCTCTGTAATACTGCATCCAATCAGACTGAAGACAGAAAGAGAAAATGACTCAAATCCATGTTCAGTTCATGTGTGAGTTAAATGAATCATGAATAAATGTCATACAGTCAATAATAAACCATATAAACGAACAAACCAAGACAGGAGCATTTGAGGATACTAGTTACAATCCAAGTCTGGATCCGTCCTCACTCCCAAAAATAAGTGAATTTATCACTGTAGATTAATATATAGGATCAATTTAGAAACAATAGAAAAATGAACATTTAAATGGTACATTGTCATATTTTTAATGTAAAAAAATCTGATACATGTTCGATTAAGTCATTTTAGAGTGTAATTTACAATCTCAAAATACACATTTTTCTCAATAAAAGATGAATTTTTTGAAAAGTACCGTTAGTCCAGTATAAATGTAACATTTCAGAATAATCTATTTGTGTAACAGTTTTGTTGTGTTTTATTATCATGGTGTTGCTGTCTGTGTGTGTTCCCTAGTTAGTGTTCTTGGTTGTTAATTAGTTCCTGCAGCTGTTCTGTTTTACCTTGATTACTCTGTCTGTGTATTTAAACTCTTAGTTCTGTCTGTTCATTGTTCTGTCGTTTATGTTGAAGTGGTTGTGTTTTTTCCCTCCTACATGTTAGATTTGTGATTAAAGACAGTGTTATTGTATTCTCCATCGTCGTGAGCTTCATTACAAATAGCCATTCGTGACAATTTGTTACAATTTTTTAGTCATTTCTCACTTCTGTCTTGTTTCAAAGCAAAGATCTGTTGAATTCCCAGAAACAATTTTATAGCCACAAAGTTTAAAATGCTTCAAAGTTTAATGCTCTTTTTACTGATACACATACAAACCCGTTAACTAATACCATTTCTGAATCTTTCTTCAGATTGAGATGCAGCGCTACAAATGATGAGACTTGTGCCGTTGTCTTAAAATAAACTAAATGGTGAATAAAATATAATGATACTAACTGTAGTTTCTGCAGCTTGAATTGTGGGTTCATCAGTAGATCACTGAGGTTTTTCACTCCAGAGTCTCCTAGTTCATTCACACTCAGATCCAGCTCTCTCAAGTGTGGCGGGTTTGATTTCAGAGCTGAAGTCACAGCAGAGCAACCTTCATCTGTCATATAACAGTATCTTAACCTACATTAGCAGAGAGAGAGAGAGAGAGAGGAGAAGATAAGACAGAAAAAAACTCTTTATTCCCTAAAGTCATGTTATCTTCATAAGCAAATAAAACAGACAGTGGAAGACAGATCTTCATCTTTATTTCACCAGATCACAAAATACTAAGGTGAAAATGTTTGCACAAATATAATGTGAACTCAGGCCAATGCATGGTTCAGATAACCTTGGATTTCATCACAGATATCTTAATTTGTGTTCCGAAGATGAACGAAGGTCTTAGGGGTTTGGGACGACATGAGAGTGAGTATTTAATAGGGCTGATGCATTGCGAATCAAGAAATGATTCTGGATCGATTCAGATTTTTTCGTATGTATTGCGATTCTCTCTCGAGTCGGTTCTGAGCTTAGTTTTTAACAGCAGATGGCACTGTGTGCTTTAGAAACAGCTGTCCTCTGCTTCCTTCCAGTTCCTTAAGCCCGGGATACACTGCACGGCTGTCCCAGGCGAAAAATTGTCATCGTGAAACAATTGTGGCAATTTCTGTGATCGTGGCTCTTAATCGGTGGTCCTATGTCGTACAGTGAGAGAGGTTCAAAGACGGCCGTTTGTGACCAAAGATAGCCTACGATAGTTTTCTGACAGTGTCAGAAATTCAGCATGATCAACGCACAGTGTGTTTGCTGCTACAACCTACGTCTACTGACCAGCTAATAAAAAAGAGACATGAAATCAAAGCGACATGGCTCTAAAACTTAAAACTTCTTACCTCAAGCTCTTTTCCCTTCTTCTTTTGCCACTTCCTTTTTATTTTCAGCACACATAAAAACTACAACTACCAAAGTGTGATTCAACATGGTGTTTTGTTTACCACTAGTGCATGCTGATGACTTTTTTTTTCTTCTATAGAAACTTGCATTGTAGCCTACAAGTCAACAGTTGTCATGATCATACAGTCTACATGCATGTCGTACATGTGTCAAGTTTAGTAGATCCGTGTCATACAGTGTGATAAAGTAATGATCTTACAGGATTGCTAAAATCGTGCAGTGTATCCAGGGCTTTACACACACCACTTGAACCTTCTATAATATAATCATTCATAAAGTTCGAAAAGGTTGAAGTGAATTACAAGGGAGTTTGCAGTGGGCTGTTTATGTTAATCTCGCATCATAAAAGCATTCTGAGGTGCTAATACATTCTCAGACTCAGCCGAATGCACGAGCGCTCTTCTTCATGAGCATTTGTGCATGCGGTTAAAAAAATTGCCTAGAGCGCCATCTGCTGTTAAAAACTAAGCTCAGAATCGATTTGTGATGCATTTGGAAAATATCAGAAACGATCCACGAATCGTGATGCATTGACAGTATTGTCCCAGCCCTATACTTAATGAAACTAACCCTTTAAGGTGAAGAATTGTGCACATATATAATGTGAACTCAGACTCTGTAACGCTCTGGTGATAACGGGAAAGCACACGATGAGAATGGTGATGAAACACAGTGTTTAATAGGAAACTCAGGCAAAAATACACCATATAATACGAACGAGAACCGACAAGGGACTGAACAAAACAGGGAGTATAAATACACAAGCTAAATGAGGAAACTAAACAGAAACAGCTGGATGAAAATTAACTAATCAGAACCATAGCAACTAATGAGAACTGATACAGACATAACAGAAAATGAACTAAACAAAACATACACAGGACAGGCTCATTGTGAAATATTGAGTATAAAGTGTTTTAGTTTAAACTGTTAGTGATTTTAAGCATTTTGATTCTTGTATGTGAAGAATGTTACTGACCTCAATCTCTCCAGTTTACAGTGTGAATCCTTCAGTATGTCACATAAGCACTTCACTCCTGTGTTTCCTACTTTATTCAAGCTCAGGTTCAGCTCTCTCAGGTGTGACGGGTTTAATTTCAGAGCTGAAGTCAGGATGACACACTGTTTCTCTGTAATACTGCATCCACACAGACTGAAGACAAAAAGAAAAAATACAATGACTCAGATCTATGATGATCAACTAACATGTTTAGCTTCATCCAGCAGACTTTTGCTGACATATAAACAGGGATATCCAGGTGTGGGTAACATGGAGAAAGACTACACATTGTTCATGTAAATGTACACCAATTAGGTGAAGTGAATAACACTGATTATCTCTTCATCACGGCACCTGTTAGTGGGTGGGATATATTAAGCAGCAAGTGAACATTTTGTCCAAGTTGTTGTGTTAGAAGCAGGAAAAATGGGCAAGCGTAAGGATTTGAGCGAGTTAGACAAGGGCCAAATTAGGATGGCTAGACAGCAGGGTTAGAGCATCTCCAAAACTGCAGATCTTGTGGGGTGTTCCTGGTCTGCAGTGGTCAGTATCTATCAAAAGTTGTCCAAGGAAGGAACAGTGGTGAACCAGCGACAGGGTCATAGGCGGCCAAGGCTCATTGATGCACGTGGGGAGCGAAGGCTGGCCCATGAGGTCAGATTCAACAGACGAGTTACTGTAGCTCAAATTGCTCAAGAAGTTAATGCTGGTCTGATAGAAAGGTGTCAGAATACACATTGCATCACAGTTTGTTGCGTATGGGGCTGCATAGCCGCAGACCAGTCAAGGTGCCCATGCTGACCCATGTCCACCGCCGAAAGAGCCAACAGTGGGCACGTGAGCATCAGAACTGGACCACGGAGCAATGGAAGAAGGTGGCCTGGTCTGATGAATCACATTTTCTTTTACATCACATGGATGGCCGGGTGCGTGTGCGTCGCTTACCTGGGGAACACATGACACCAGGATGCACTATGGGAAGAAGGCAAGCCGGCGGAGGCAGTGTGATGCTTTGGGCAATGTTCTGCTGGGAAACCTTGGGTCCTGCCATCCATGTGGATGTTTCTTTGACACGTACCACCTACCTAAGCATTGTTGCAGACCATGTACACCCTTTCATGGAAACAGTATTCCCTGGTGGCTCTGGCCTCTTTCAGCAGGATAATGCACCCTGCCACAAAGTAATAATAATAAAAATAATAATAATCCATGACCGTTTAGGGCTTCCGTAATATATAACTCTGTACCACAACTTTATCCAGACTTTCATATTCCAGCAATGTCATCGGCTCACTTGCCACTAGTAACATCTTCAAATCTGACAAACTACAAGAGGTAGGATGCTGAGAAAGGATGCATTAAATTGAGCAAAAGTGACAGTAAAGATGTTTATAATGTTACAAAAGATTCTGTTTCAAATATATGCTATTCTTTTGAACTTTCTATTCTTCAAAGAATCCTGAAAAAAAAAAAAAAAGTACTGTTTTTAACATTGATAATAATCAGAAATGTTTCTTGAACAGTAAATCATCATTATTTCTGCAAGAATCTGACACTGAAGACTGGAGTAATGATGCTGAAAATTCAATTATTGAATTATATTAATATAATGTAAAATGTCATTTTTATTTTTGTATGTGATGACAAAGCTGAATATATATTCAGTATATGTGTGCACGCATTTATTTGGTGGCATGTTTGTTTTATAATATTGGACAATCAATCAATACACACAGAAACACTTTCAAAACAAATTGTTGCCATTTGCATTCATTAACATAACCATAACTTTTAACTTAGTATATTATGTGGTGACTCTTGTTTCTGTGATCAAGTGTCATAAATCACACATTTAGAAAAAATGAGTAAGAGCTACTCTTGGCTGATGGGGACACTGTGGATGAAGCTGCTCAGGGCTCTTATTTTAACCTCCTTTAACTATTTCAGTCTGTCAAACTTCAAATAGGAGAGCAGTTCTGAATGAATGACAATACTCAGCAGCTGATAATGCGCCGTCCTGGAAGAAGAAGAATCAAGTTCCTAATTGACAGACTGCTGGGTGGCCTGAAGATGTTGTCTTTCCTATTTGGTGGAATCTAAATGTTATTGATAATTCAAATGTTTGATACCTGATATCAGAACGTGTACATGTCATGTTGAATGACACCATGTCTGATACAAGAACTCCAAAACAATCATTACAGTGACAATGCATTAAACACTGATGATCACCTGATCTGCTCGGAAAACAGAACCGAAAATACAGAATGAGTAAATGACATCTGCCTCAAAAAAGAAAGAAGCTGGATACTCCATGTATTTTGCTCTACAGCCCTCCCAGCTGTGGGACAAAAAATGTCTTCTCGCTGCCATAATTTTTTGCTTCTATAGTGGCATTGGATTGTAATGTCACTTTGTTTCCAAGGTCATCAATAATGTCGACAGTCAGGTAAATCTGATACTCTCCCTGAAGAGTAAAATAGCAAAATCTGTTTAACTATAAGATTATAGCTTTTAATCTTAGTATAGTATAATACATACACAACACATTTAATTTCCAAAGAATCAAATTAAAATAATACATCGCATTTAAATTGGAGTGGATAAAGCATAATGTTGGCTGCTTACCTCCGGACCATTAAACTTTTTTATGTACATTGGAAAAGTCTCATGAAGTGTTTCTGAAACAAGGAAGTAATCTCAATGATATCCCAGCTGCATCACCACACTACAAGGTACTGCAGTAAACATATTCAAACGTGTAGTACCTCCTTTGATGATGTAACATATTTTGAAATCCTCACAAGGAACAGATGGCTGTATGTGGTCCAACCACAGCTGACCTTTGTAGTGAACACTACCATGAAAACCAATACGACTGATTGTGAACACTGAAAAACAAAAAAAACTTTTACTGTTGTTAGTTTCACTTGAACCATCCTTGTTCACATTACTTAAAAAACTAAAATAAAACTAACTATATGAACTTAATTTAACTGAGTTGTTTCTACTACAAATGAGTATTGTCAGCTTTACTTAATAAGTGTTTGTTCAGTCAACTCAACATTGCTGAGTGAAACGCACTGGGCACTAACTAACTGGGCTGTGGATCCATAGTTCCCTGCATGCTTTGCAAAGGACTGCATTAGGAGAGTAAATTTAGGGATTAAAGTGTTATTTTAAGTGTTTTTCAGTAAAGGGAAAGATGTTGTTAGTTTATGTTAGTGTTTAATGTTCAGTTATGTTGGACATTTAGAAGAGTTTATGTAATGTTTTTTTTTTTTGAGTGCATTTTGTAGAGCAAATAGTTAATTTAATAAAGTAATTTAAGTCAATGAATGTGTTTACCTTATAATAAACATTTATAAATTTAAAGTCCCCCTGTAGTCAATAATTTTATCCCTTAAAACTCATTTTTAATCACCAAAATGACATATTTAAACTTTTCTTCATGCATTAAAATAACTTGAATGTAACTCTACATACTCTACAACTCTACAATATGCAAATTAGCTCCGCCCCCCACTCGCTCACGCAGATCAGAGATCCACTCAATCAACTTACTGAGGTAAACGCTGCACAATGGTATCGCTCTTTACAACATCGGACACATAACGGTAATTAATATGATTAGCCTTTTGCTTGACTACGTTATCAAACAGCTAATAATGTGTTGCTAATGTTACTCAAACCATTTCCGTTCGCCATGTTAGAGTCAGACAGCTGCCTTCTAACAATCAGTGTCCTTACAAACACTTTGAACTCAGAATGTCAACAGGAAAATTTACCAGGATAACTTGGATTCTCTCTGCTAGTTCGCTGTTAATGTAATGATGGGTCGAATGCGTGAGGATCCATTTGCAGCTTGTTTATTAAAAGTACTTACAGAGTAGACAGGGCAAAGGCAGAGACACAAACAGGGACAGGCAATGGTCGAGGCAGGCGGCAGACAAGCAGAGTAAAGTCACAGGCAATGGTCAGGGCAGGCGGCAAACAAACACAGTCCAATAAACAGTCCAATGGCAACAGAAATACAATCCACAAGAAAACGCTCAGAAGTGATCACCGGGGCAAATCAAGACTTCGCCAAGGGTGTGTGTGTGTGTGTGTCTTTTATAGTCCAGGTAATGATTTGCAGGTGTGTGTGGCACTTGGTGATTGGTGTGGAGTGTGCAGGTGATTGGAAGGGAGGATTATGGGAAATGGAGTCCAGGAACAGACAGTGATCGTGACATAACGCCCCCTTCCGGAAGGCGCGTCCTCGCGGCGTAAATGGCCCAGATAGGGAGGGGGGGTGGGTGCATTGGAGACCTGTTGGCAGACGGGAACGGGGTCTCCAATGCAGGTCCAGGAACTCGGGCAGCCACGGGGGGTCAGGTGCCACGGGCAGCCACGGGGGGTCAGGTGCCGCGGGTCAGGTGCCACGGGCAGCCACGGCGGGTCAGGTGCCACGGGCAGCCACGGCGGGTCAGGTGCCACGGGCAGCCACGGCGGGTCAGGTGCCACGGGCAGCCACGGCGGGTCAGGTGGCTTGGGCGACCACGGCAGGTCAGGGTCCGTAGCTGGCCACAGCAGTTCACAGGCGGTTGAAGGCCGTGGGCGTGTAAGGTCCCCACCCGCAAGCTCAAGCAATTCGGAGGCCGCTGATGATCGCGGCCGTGCAGGGTCCCCACCCACAAGCTCCCCACCCTCAGGTATATGGCCCCCCCCCAAAAAGTTCTTGGGGAATTCAACGGAGGCCGTGGCGGTTTCGTGGGTAAGGATCTCGGGTGGCGCCGGCAGGGCGAAGAGCTCGGGTGGCGCCGGCAGGGCGAAGAGCTCGGGTGGCGCCGGCAGGGCGAAGAGCTCGGGTGGCGCCGGCAGGGCGAAGAGCTCGGGTGGCGCCGGCAGGGCGAGGAGCTCGGGTGGCGCCGGCAGGGCGAGGAGCTCGGGTGGCGCCGGCAGGGCGAGGAGCTCGGCGCTGGCCTCCGTGGCCGTATCAGGAAGAGCGGGCTGCTCTGGGACGGCAGCGGGCTGCTCTGGGACGGCCTCCGGGCCTACAGTGGGCTCTGGGAAGGCCTCCGGGCCTTGAGGGCTGGAGGAAGCCTTCTTCCTCCTCCTCCTCCGTTTGCATAGTTGAGGCGGTGGCTCTGTGCCTACCTCCTCGGTGGGCGCTGCAGCGGGCTCACGGGTTGGAGCGGACTCGCGGACTGGAGCTGGTTCTGGAGTGGACTCACTGGCTGGAACGACCCCTATGTTCCCAGACACTGGCGGGGCGGCCATCTTGCCCGTGGGCACTGGCAAAGCGGCCATCTTGTCCATAGCATCCAGAGAATTTGAGTGCGTCGCAACCGGCGAGCTTGAGTGCGTCGCAACCGGCGAGCTTGAGTGCGTCGCAACCGGCGAGCTTGAGTGCGTCGCAACCGGCGAGCTTGAGTGCGTAGCAACCGGCGGAGGCTTAGGAATGCCAGCCGCTCGTACTGAAGTCAGCGCTGGATCAGCCACACTGGAACGCAACCCACTCCGCTCCCAAACAGATCCAGAGACGTGATGTAATTCTAGAGGATTAATATGCTAAAGCCTGCCGGCACGTTGATGTGATTGGTTACGAGGTAGTTTGTGACGTCATAGACAACATCGATTTCAAACTGCGGATAAGAGACACATGGTTTGTCTTAAAGCATATTAAGAACACCACATAGACATATAAACAACATTGATTAACAACTTGATTTTCACCACAGGGGGTCTTTAACAACATTATTAAGTAAACTGCACATATAAATATTATGTAACAGTGACAAATTCAAATGATTTGTATTTACTCAAAGAAATATTGTCAGCTTTACTTGAATTTCTTTTGTTCATACAACCAAGTTGTTATTTGTACAGATTACTCAATATAGTTGTGTGGAACCACTTGACGCTGCTTTTTTTTAAGTAAATCCATCAATTAATTTTCTTTTTGAGTGCATGTCATCAGCTCATATTGTTAGTTCCCCTGTGTCAATAATTGTATTCTTTAAAACTCATCTTTGATCACCCAAATGACATATTAAAAAAAAAAAAAAATTCCTGTGAAAATAATTTCTTCATGCCTTAAAATAGCTTGAATATAACTCTACACCCTTGCGGACACATGAATATGCAAATTAGTCTCTGTCTCCACTCACACCAGCTCAACTTTACTGTAGTAAATGCTGCACAATGGCAAATGAAAATAGTTTACTTTAGCCATATATGTTTGAACCAGAGAAGTGGAAGAGTGAATTATACAGGCTTGTCTACAAGTTGATGTATCAGCTAATAATGTGTTGCTAATGTTACACAAACCATGTTCCTGTTTGCCATCTCAGAGTCAGACAGCTGCCTTCTAAAATCCTTAGAAACTCTTTGAACATCAGTAGAGAAAGGCGTATAGTTCATCATAACGTTGTAATATGATGTACACAATTCACCTGCTATATTGTTAAATCTACCTGATTTTTCATATCAACAGAAGAATATACTGGGATCACCTGGTTTCTCTTGAGACTCCCTGCTTCAGAGCACAGTTAATGATATGCTAAAGCCCGCCCACACATTGATGCGATTGGTTACAACATGTTTGTCACGTAGAGAACAAGGGCAGACCAAGTTTTAAGAAGAAAATACTCAGCAATGGTGTTGACTGATGAATTTGCACATGGTTTGTCTTAAAGTATATTTAAAACACCACAAAGCCATATAAACAACATTAAAAACTTGATTTTCACCACAGCTATTTAATAATAAGGATTAAATTAAACGGGGTTGTTCCATATTATGTAATATAATAAAGATAATAAGTTAATGAAAGAACTTACTTGGGATTACTGTATAAGTTACAGTGAACAAATTCACTCCTAGAGAGCAGGGGGAAGCAGTCATTGACAGGTAATACAACGGTCCTGATTAAAGAGAGAGCATTGAAATAATGAAAAGACATCTCAAATACTGAATGTTGTAATATTATCTTTTGTGGATTAATAATATGTGGGTTTCCAATTATATTTTTGTATACACTGTGCCATTAAGTTTGGGGTCAGTAAGAAATCAGATATTATATAGTATTCAGAAAGGACACATCAAATTGATAAAGTGACATTAAAGACATTTAAAATGTTACAAAATACTTCTGTTTTTTTTTTTTTACTTTTTATTTCATCAAAGAATACATCATGATTTCCACAAAACTATTAAGAATCACAACTGTTTTCAACATTGATAATAATAAGAAACTTTTCTTGAGCATCAAATCATCATATTAGAATGATTTCTGAAAGATCATGTGACACTGAAGACTGGAGTAATGATGCTGAAACTTTAGATTTGATCACAGGAATAAATTACATTTTACAATTTATTAACAGTTATTTTAAATTGTAATATGTCACAATATTGCTTTTACTGTATTTTTGATCAAAACAACAGTCCTGGTGATCATAAGTGTCTTTAAAGGTTAAAAATGTTACACATGTACATACTGTATTGTAAAATATTTGACATTCCACTTACCATCAAAGGTGTACCAGACACTAAGATGTTCTGAGGAGCATAATAATCTTCTCTCTGCAATCACAGATGACATACAAGATAAAGCAATAAACCAGAGAAAAGTTGAAGGGCACAAAAGCACCATATCTGTTATCCTTCATGAACAACACCAGTGGAAAAACTGTCAGAATGGTTATGTACAAGTTGGGAAGCTGGAATTTAAACAGAACAAATATTTAAACTAACCATTCAAAATCAGTTCTTGCTTTTAACAATGCACTGTATTGTTGTAAAACACATTTGGTTTGAAAGCTGCAGCTGAATTTCTGTTAGGTGCCAGTGGTTATGTGAACAGAGAACTGTTGAAAAAGGGAAGTTTAGCCATGAGATGAAATCATGAAACATGCAGGAATGCAATGTATCATATGTGCATGACTTTATTTAGTTTTATACATGTTTCAGCATCAAAAACATGATGACTTACAGTTTCTGCAAATATTTGATGTATTAAAACTGAAACGAACTCACAGCTGTTCACATCAATGTGTGTTTTCATGAGGATGTATGGCAACCACACTTCTGCTGGAACAGTCAAAACTTCTCACCTTTAGGAAAATAAAATGTTTATTTATGTCAGATTATTTTATAGATCAAACACAAAGAAATCAACAACCATCAACAATTAGAACAATCTAGCAGAGTATGAGGCGTTTTTACAAGTCTGATCAAAACCAGTTCCCAGGTAGATCAATTTCACTGCCATTAAAATGCCATAAAAACACTATGCATACCAATACTTTGAGAGAGCTTTGCTTTAATGAAACCAAATCTAATATGAGAACTCCAGATATGAATATTAATGAACCACTGAAATCACTTGATCTTATCAGAAAACACTGAATGGAAAAGCTGCTCCAGAAAAAGAAAAAGAAACAGCATAGCTTGTCCTTCATCCCTTCCATCTATTGAAAGCTTTTGTTCATAACATCACGGTATTTCACTTGCCCAGTGATATTGAAATGGACTGTTTGGATGTTTTCAAGGTCATCAACAAGTGTCACATTCGCACAAACCTGATATTCACCCTATAGAAAGCAAAACAAAATCATTTTTAATCTCCGTTCGATGATAAAGAAAAAAACACATTTATTTTAGAATGGGTAAAGTGTTAGTATTGAAACCTCTAGAACAGAAAAATGTTTCATATAGTGAAAAGGTGTTATGACATATTATATAATTTTGCACATCAGGATCATAGAAGTCATTTATATAAGAAAAGATAAAGCATTACTGTTGATTGCTCACCTCAGGGGGATAAAATTTTCTCAAATAAATTGGAACTGTGTCATGAAGTGTTTCTAAAACAAGAATGTGTTCTCATTAGTGATCTGTATTAATGCACAGCTGAAACACTATACTGTGACTGTGAGGGATGCAGTAAAAGTCTAATATGTTCACCTCCTTTGATGATGTCACATATTTTCAAATGTTCACAAGAAACATCTGGCTGAACGTGATCAAACCACAGCTGACCTTCGTAGTAAAGGAGAGCATGACACCCCATACGTGTGGTGGTGAACACTGAATGACAAAACAAGGCAATACATTAACTAAAAAATCTAATTAATAATAATAATAATAATAATAACTTTTTATTATTATTATTACATTATTATTATAAATATTAAACAGGATAAGTAGTGAATAGTGAAGTTTAATGTAATATTGCATAATGTAATCAAAATACAGCGTTCATCTCTTATAAACTTACTTGGAATTACTGTATACGTTAAATTGTACAAAGTCATTCCTACAGAGCAGGGGGATCCAGTCACTGACAGGTGATACAACGGCCCTGATTTAAGAGAGCGTCGACTGTTTTTAATTACATAATGACATCAAACAGAATCATGAAAAGAGATTCAGAGCCCACAAGAGGTGATTCGTGAACATCATGTGAAAAATTAACAGTAATTAGTACGTAAATTGAAATTAAAAATCAAAAGACATGTTTCAAAAAATCTATTTAAAAAAACATTGATTTATAGTTTTAAAAAAGTATCACTTATCTTTTGCTGGTAGCTAATGTTTTGAGATAACAGATCAAACTCAATAAATAAGTAGACTATTGAAAAACAAAAAGATCTTACCATCATAGTTGTACCAGAGGCTAACACTTTCTGAGGAGCAAACCAAATGTCTCTCTGCTGAGGACATACAAGACAATGCCACAATATGACAAAGAAAAGCTGAAAGGTACAGAAGCACCATTGCTGTTCTCCTTTAATGAAACAAACCAGTGGCAAAATCTCTCTTTAATGGTTTCATATCATATGTGTATCAGTCTTCAAATCATGATCTAATAACAACAAGACACAACAATGCACTGCATTACTGTAAAACTTCTCTTTTGCACTGAACCGTAAATCAGGGTTTAGGGTTTTTTTTAAGTACCTGTATTTATGTGAATAAAGAAGTGCTGGTAAACAGAAAGTAGTGAATTCAAAGGGTTTGTGTATTTAAATGGCATTTATTTACACTTTCACAGATGTTTCAGCCTCACAACATACAGTACTAAAATCAAATCGTGACTTTCCTCAAGCGTCCAGACTAAGACAATTTCTTAATATTTTTTAAAAACAAATCAAATAGAAAATATAACATCTCTCCTAAGTCACACACCACAGAAAAGGTTATAAAATAAGAAATAAAATATAATATATTTAACAAGGTTTATACTTAAAACAGCTGTCTTAATAAATTTAGTTAATTTTGCTGTCAGGTGTGCTACTGTTCAAAAGTTTGGGGTCAGTAAGATTTTTAAATGTTTTTGAAAGAAATCTCTTATGCACCAAAGCTGCATTTATTTGACCAAAAATACAGTAAAAACATTTTGGTTTCTAATGTAACCTTGCTTCCCTGAAATAGACGGGAACAAGACATTGCACAGTTGATGACGCCGTGGGGAAAGTCTGGGGAAAGCCTGACTGAATCACATCTGTGTAACTACACAGACAAATGGCATCTTAGCACCAAAATGGGCGTGCCCATATAAGCTGCCGCTGAGTGCCATTTCAGAATCTTTTGACTGAGGAAAGTGGGCTAGCGACTGCTAAAGGTCCTGATCTACTCACTCTTTGCCTGGGGGTAAAAACAAGTTTGAAATTCGTGAGCAGCGGAACACTGTTATCAAACATCCAACACCACCCACATTACTGAGAGCAGCGTTTAGATGAATGTGTAAACATGTGCTGTGTACTTTCCTCTTAATAACAAAATAAACACACAACAAAAATGAGAAAACAGCAAGACTTTTTATAAAGAAAGCATATGAAAAGCATCCGATCATAGCAACATGGATCTGTTTGCACCAGCTCTGCAATTCGCCACTGCAGTAAAGTCACGTCACGTTTATTTATATAGCACTCTATACAATAGACTGCTTAAAAGCAGACCACTTTACAGTATTAAACATGAAAAACAGTGTCAGTGCCTCATTTCTCCATAAGTACAACTTCATTTTCTACTATAAAGTGACTCTCCAGTGTGTTCGTGCTTTTACCAGCAAACGTCATATCAGTTTGTTCTTAGATTTCGCTTGAAATATATCAGGGCCTTAAAGGATTAATTCAAAATGAAAATTACCCCATGATTTACTCACCCTCAAGCCATCCTAGGAGTATATGACTTTCTTCTTTCAGACAAATTCAATCAGAGTTATATTAAATAATGTCCTGGCTCTTCCAAGCTTTATAATGGGAGTGAAAAGAGAATGAGATTTTGAAGCCCAAAAAAGTGCAACTATCCTCAAGATAACCACATGGGTCCAGGGGGTTAATAAAGGCCTTCTGAAGCGAAGCGATGCATTTTTTGTAAGAAAAACATCCATATTTAAAACTAAAATAACTAGCTTCCGACAGACGGCCATACGCATCGATTTACGGCGAAAGAGTGACCTTATGTATGACATAATGACGAACGTGGAAGCGCAGAGGAGAGAGCAAAACAAAACACCGGTCATGAATTAGAAGTCTAAAACAAGAATTTTTAAAGAGAAATGTTCAAAGATTTGGATATAAAAGAAGAGGAGCTTGAGTTTGTTGCCCAGCCCTGTTTGTTTGAACCGTGACATCTAAGCTTACGATACTCCTACATCGTGTCAGAGGTGACTCTATTGGCGTAAGTTGATGTGTGTACGGCCATTTTTACACCTAGGATGGCTTGAGGGCGAGTAAATCATGCAAGCATAATAACACGGCAAGCGTATGCAATGCATTCCCATCTATCTCAGGGAACCGAGGTTATGTTAGTAACACAACATTTCCTTTCGATAACGGTTCACTCAACATCTCATCAGTAGTTGACGCTATAGGGAACGCAATCCAACAGCGTTGTGTTATTAGCAGAGAAGAGGCCCTGTGAGCCTGGCTCAGGGATGGAGCTCTGATCCGAAGACCTTAACATCGAGGCTGCTGCTCAGGGTCCAACACTACCCTGTCACTCGGGGAAGGGGTAGCGCTTAACACTCCAGGAGTGATGCCTGACTTCAGGCTCTGCTTTGGGCTGGGCTTGAGCAGATGCTGGTGTTGGTTTGATGGGCTGCTAAATTGAAGAGCACCTAGGGTGAATGTCGTCCAGTGATGCCGAACCAAAAAGGCCCTTAGGGGACACTGGGGAGTCAAGGAAGGCTGTCTTGTCGGCAAGGAAGGCTGTACTTGATCTCCTTCAAGTTCAGCCAGATGTGGCCCTCATGGACCACCAGGCAGCAGAGAATCCTCTCGCTGTGGGGAGAGTAAGGCCCAAGGTGCCAACATGAGCTCACCCATTTGCTCAGCCGCATGACTCTGCAGATTTTTCCTCATAGGATCCTGAAGAGAACGGGGGAGTGCAAGGGACGGGGTCGCTTCCTTTAAAGAAAGTAATCCGCGAGTGGCCCAGGCAGGCAATGAAGGGGTAGCAGTGCCCTATGCCCTACCTGGAATTTTGCATGAAACACCACTGAAATTTGCTCTTTCAATAGCGAGTTAACTCGTCGCATAACTCGCTGGATAGCTGCAGGGGAGAAGCATCAGCCTCAGCTGAGTTCATTTCTTCAGCGCTACAAAGTCTGCCGCTGGGCTCATCAAACAGTGAGCAGGCAGGCTTCTTCTTCTTAGTCAGTGAGGAAATGATCTTCAGTCTTCGAGATTCTGATTAATGACACTCAAAGGTGGCTTATATAGGCAAATGGGTCCGCCCTGAGAAACCGCACTGAGATGCCAATGTTCTGTGTAGATACACAGACGCTATTCAATCAGACTTCAGTATTTTGGAGAAAGGTACTTTTCCCATAGCTAATGACACACTGTCGAGGGAACCGTTATTGAAAGGGAACTGTAATTTTTTTAACTAGTATTAAAATTTTAAAGAACTGTTTTCTATTTGAATATATTTTAAAATGTAATTTATTCCTGTGATCAAAGCTGAACTTTCAGCAATCCTTCAGAAATCATCCTAACATGCTAATTTGCTGCTCAAGAAACATTTCTTCTTATCAAAGTTGAAAACAGTTGTGTTGCTTCATTTGTGTGGAAACCTTAATAACTTTTTTTTCTTTATTTCTATTTGAAATCTTTGTAACATTATAAATGCTTTATGGTGCATCCTTTCTGAATAAAAGTAGGCTATTAATTTCTTAAAAACAAAAAATCTTAATCCCCTTTCACACAGAGCATTGATCCCAGAGTATTACCATAAAATTGCCAGACAGAGTTCATTCTGTGTAAATGCAAACACGTCCAGGAAAAAAATAAAATAAAATAAAATGCACAATTGTGGTTTCTCGAGAAAGAAATATCAGATCATAAGCAAACTTATGGGGACTCTGCGGAGACATTACATGTCACATCCTGATGTCACGTGTCTTTACGGGATCTTTATAAGATGTGTGTGAACGCACAGATTACAGAAAATCACTGGCAGTGTGAATAACACAAAATTAAATGATTCCAGGACAAGTCATGAGACACATTGTCCGTGGATTTTCCAGAATCTCTGTGTGAAAGGGGCTTCAATGACCTCAAACTTTTGAATGGTTGTATAAATTTCTCTTGTCTTTCCTGTCTTACTGTTTAATAGGCTTTTCTTGTTCTACAACCCTCCTCGAAAAATTGAGACACCTGTTCAATGTCTAATACAAGAACTCCAGAGCAAACATTACGGTGACACTCTTATGCATTAACCACTGTCGATCACTTGATCTGCTCAGAAAACAAAACAGAAAATACAGAATGAATTATGATAAAAAATAAAAAATAAAAAAATAAAAAAAAGAGTAAAGGAAAGAAGCTGGATACTCCATGTAGTTTACCCTACGGCCCTCGCAGCTGTGGAAAAATATTGTTCTTATTGCCATCATTTTTTGCTTCTAAAGTGGCATTGAATTGTAATGTCAATTTGTTTCCAAGGTCATCAATAATGTCGACAGTCAGGTAAACCTGATATTCTCCCTGGAAAGTAAAATAGCAAAATCTGTTTAACTATAAGATTAAAGCTTTTAATTTTATTTCTTTTTTATATTATTATTTACAACTCCATTTCCAGAAAATGTGTGACATTTTGTAAAATGCAATAAAAAACTAAATCTGTGGTTTGTTGCTTCTGTCCTGGCTTTTTTTTTTTTTTTTTTTTTTTTTTTTTTGGAGTGTGTTGCAGCCATCAAAATCAAATTGTGTATTTTTACAAAATACAATTAAGTTGGTCGGTGAAAACATTGGAAATATTTTCTTTGTACTTTTGTCAGTTAAATAAAGTTTAAAGATAATTAACAAATCAGATTCTTGATTGTATTGCATTTTACAAAATGTCCCAACTTTTCTGCAAATGGGGTTGTGTATAATATAATATATAGTATATATTTTAATACATCTAATTTCTGAAGGATCCTATTAAAATAATACAACACATTTAAATTGGAAAAGATAAAGCATAATGTTGACTGCTCACCTCAGGGCCATAAAACTTTTTCACGTAAAATGGAACAGTCTCATGAAGTGTTTCTGAAACAAGGAAGCAATCTCAATGATATCCCAGCTGCATCACCACACTACAAGATACTGCAGTAAACATATTCGAACATGTAGTACCTCCTTTGATGATGTAACATATTTTGCAGTCCTCACAAAGAACAGATGGCTGTGTGTGCTCCAACCACAGCTGACCTTTGTAGTGAACACTACAATGAAAACCAATACGACTGATTGTGAACACTGAAAAACAAAACAAGGTCAGGTCATCAGCTCACATCAAGGTTTGTTAAGCTAAATTATAACGATTAAATTAAACAGGGGCTGTTCCATATTATATAATATAATCAAGATAAATATTTCATTAACTTACTTGGGATTACTGTATAAGTTATAGTGTAAAAAGACACTCCTAGAGAGCAGGGGGAAGCAGTCATTGACAGGTAATACAACGGTCCTGATTAAAGAGAGAGCATTGGAAATAATGAAAAGACATCTCAAATAATTAATGTTTTAATATTTTCTTTTGTTACTAATAAGTGGGTTCCCTATCTGTCAGTCACTACGACGTTATGTCGACTGACAAATGGATCTCACTTGGGAGCCCCAATCACCTCTGAGGTGTAGAAAAATGGCCAATGGAATTTGCCAAGCCACTCATTCGATTTTTGCTTTGGAGCTGAGTGGTTGTTTTGTGAATGGAGCGATCACTCTTCCAGTTCGGCTCTAAAGAAGTTAGCAGTAGCCCTCTTGCTGGTGATTGTATGCAGGGCCGGTGCAAGCTCAGCTGCCGCTCTAGGCAAAACACTGTTGTGCCGTCCCCACTTCACACTCACAATTAAACACGATCTTTGAGATGCATGTGAAAGACTGGAGGTTGTATATATTGATAAACTTGCAATAAAATAAAAGCATGCACAAGCAAGTTTTTGGATTTTTTTTTTCATACTGCAAAACAAAACAAAAACAAATTCAACACGCAACCACTAGCTGCAAATAATGCAAACTCTGTATTATATTATATAATAAGAATATCTCCTGGAAGATTTGTGAGAATTCCCAGTGGGCCACTGGTAAATTGGGCCGGCAGTAGTCTACCACTTCAACAATAAGACAGTTTTACACTGGATGCGACAAGCACTCATTTTCAATGAGAGAGACACGGAAAGCAGCAAATCGGTGGTAGTTCTAGTAGTGGCTAGTGATGGGAGGACAAGGAGTAGATATTGATGGTTGCGCATTACTGGCTCATCTGGACCTGGTTATTGGACCTGAGGCTCCTCGCGGCAGCCCCTTCCAGGCGGATTTCCCTGAGGAAGGACCTTCTTTCTCAGGGACGGGGAACCATATGGCACCCCCTTCCAGATCTCTGGAAACTTCACATGTGGCTTCTGGATGGCACATGGAGGACTTAAGTGGCCAACAGTGGTGGTAGACACTATCACTCAAGCCAGAGCTCCTTCTACTAGGTGGGCTGGGCGACACCTCCAGGTTGAGCCGGTTTCTTCCTGCCTGTCACGTACAAACAGGTAAGTTGGGTGAAGGCTGGCTCTGTGTCTCACTTGCAGCACCGTTTCTTTCGAAGAAGCAGATGCGAGCGACTTCTGTGGTCTCCATGAGTTCCTCAGTTGGCATCCTTCAACAGTCAGACGTGGTAGAGGCATTGATGCCAGGCCCAGTACTTGAGATGCATGCCTGGTTGGTCAGCCCTTTTACTGGGCTAGTTGCCCCGTATGTTGTGATTATATGTGTATTCTTCCACTGTATAGTTTCCCTGTTGGTAAACTCCTGTCTTTCCCTTGGCAAATTCTTCTCTGCCCCCTCTGATTTTTCCATATGCCCCACAGGTCAGTCCATATGTGTATTTCCACATGTTCCTCTCTACTGGCCTCTGTAGCATCCCTCTCCACCTGGACTAGGTACATTTTCCTAGCATTATCACACTGGTCATAGCTGAAAAAACGACTGTCTCCATAGAAAGCCCTGTCCCTTCCACCCCACAGGCATGGAGAACAAAGATTTTGGGCTTACATGGGGGTGCTGGGTAGGTTATGACTTAGCGAGAGCAGTTGCCAAAAGGGCACGTTACAGCTTGCCAACATCTGCATCGCCAGCACTCATAACACAGTTCAGTGGTTGTGGTGCAGTCCATAGGGACCCCATTTGTCAGTTGACATAACATTGTAGTGACTGACAGATAAGAACCTTCTTGGTTATTGTTGTAACCCTTGTTCACTGATTGAGGGAACAGAGACATTAGTCCACAGCCCTGGTCTACCCCGCCGAGTGGCTGGGACACCGTCTCGGCTCCAAAGCATAAACCTAATGAGTGGATGTGTGCCACAATCTTATACACCTGTATGTACGGGGGATGGCTTGGCATAAGAATTCCACTCGCCCATTTTTCTAAACCTCAGAGGTGATTGGGGCTCCCATGAGAGACTCATTTGTCAGTTGACATAACATCTCCATCAGGGAACAAGTGTTGCAACAGTAACCAAGATGTTTCCAATTATATTATATTTTTGTATGTACATGATATCGTTCAAAAGTTTGGGGTCAGTATGTTTTTCTTTAAAGAAATAAAAACTGATCAAAAGTGACAGTAAAGACATTTATAGTGTTACAAAATATTTCTATTTCAAATAAATGCTGTTCTTTTACATTTTCTAGACCTCAAAGAATCCCCTCAAAAATCTATCAAGGTTTTTACAAAAATATTAAGCAGCACATCTATTTTTAACTTTGATAATAATAAGAAATGTTTCTTGAGCAGGAAAAAAAATCAGCATATTAGAATAATTTCTGAAGGATCATGTGATATTGTAATGTAATGACTGGAGTAATAATGCTAAAAATTCAGCTTTGCCATCACAGGGAAAAAAAAAAAAAAAAAAAAAGCATTTTAAAATATAATACAACAAAAAACAGTTATTTTACATTGTAATGTGTCACAATGTTACTGTTTTTACTAAATTATTGTTCAAAACAATAAAGTCTTGGTGATCAAAAGTTTTACTGGCCCCAGACTTTTGTATTGACATATAGTATATGTTTGTGTGTGATTATGTCATTTTTGCGTGTGTGTCATTTTTAAAAATATTTGACATTCCACTTACCATCAAAGGTGTACCAGATACTAAGATGTTCTGAGGAACATAATAATCTTCTCTCTGCAGTCACAGATGACATACAAGATAAAGCAATAAACCAGAGAAAAGTTGAAGAGCACAAAAGCACCATATCTGTTATCCTTCATGAACAACACCAGTGGAAAATCTCTGTCAGAATGGTTATGTACAAGTTGGGAAGCTGGAGTTCAGAACAACATTCAAACTGACCATTCTCTAAAATCAGTTCTTGCTTTTAACAATGCACTGTATTGTTGTAAAACACATTTGGTTTGAAAGCCACCACAGGTTTTCTGTTAAGTGCCAGTGGTTATGTGAACAGAGAACTGTTGAAAAAAGGAAGTTTAGCCATGAGATGAAATCATGAAACATGCAGGAATTCAGTGGGAACCGTATGTGCATGATTTTAGTTTCACACGTTTCAGCACCATAAACATAATGACATACAATTTCTGCAAATAATGTATTAAAACAGTCCAATGAAACAACAAAATGGAATTTCCCGTCTCCCAGCTGTTCACATCACTGTGTGTTTTCATGAGGATGTATGGCAACCACACTGCTGGAACAGTCAAAACTTCTCACCTTTAGGAAAATAAAATGTTTATTTATGTCAGATTATTTTATAGATCAAACGCAATGAAATCAACAACCATCAACAATTAGAACAATCTAGCAGAGTATGAGGCGTTTTTACAAGTCTGATCAAAACCAGTTCCCAGGTAGATCAATTTCACTGCCATTAAAATGGCATAAAAATACTATGCATACCAATACTTTGAGAGAGCTTTGCTTTAATGAGACCAAATCTAATATGAGAACTCCAGATATGAATATAAATTAACCACTGAAATCACTTGATCTTATCAGAAAACACAGAATGGAAAACAGGAACACACACATATAACCCGTATTTTAAAAACTTCATTATGAATGTACTTTTATTTGTATATATCATATTAACAGCAATAATACGATGTTTCAGTTGTGGCTGCCTAGCTTTGTCATGGAAACATTTCATGTGAAGCTAATGATGAAATTACTAAATTACTTTTATTGCTCCCTTCGCCAAGTGCATTCCAAACAACTTCATTATCGCACACAAGTGCTCTGCTCCCTCAAAAGTGCACACTTCAAGGGCTCTGTCCTTCAGAGTGAGTAGGGCATAGGGATGCTCACTTCTGATAGGAATTTGCCCTTGAAATGTCCTGCAAATTTTAGCTCCATCCCCAATTAAACACACCTGAACTAATCAAGGAGGGGTCGTGGCCTAATGGTTAGAGAGTCGGGCTTGTAACCCGAAAGTCGCCGGTTCAATTCTTGCATGATTCTTGTTCTTGTGAATTGAAGGCTGGGATGAATGAACAGCACTCTCATCCACCTTCAATACCACGACTGAGGTGCTCTTGAGGCAACGAACCCCCAATTGCTCCCCAGGCGCTGGAGCAAAATGGCTGCCCACTGCTCTGGGCAGTCAATCTCTGCCAATGCTATTGTCTACTCAGCTTAGTAGGCTAAATAAGTGATTTCTGAGTGATTTGTTTCAAAAGTGCACCTCAAATATGCTAAACACTGAAGCTTGAATGTGCATGTGCCACGCACACACATTTGTGCTTCTTCTATTCCTCTAAATGACAGTTGGCAAACCCACCTGAAAGTGCACACCGCCACCTACTGCACAAAACGTAAAGTAAAGGATCAGGCTTAGTATGTAAATTGAAATAGCAAAGTGGGTTAAAAAAGAATTACTTTGGGCAAAATCTATATAAGGAGCACCCAATCCTGTTCCTGGAGATCTAACTACATGCAGAGTTCAGATTCAACCCAGATCCAATACACCTGTCTATAATTATCAAGTGCTACTTGAGATCTTAATTAGCTGTTTCAGTTGTGTTTGATCAGGGTTGGAGCTGAACTAGCTTGCATCTAAATATCCACTGAGTTTAAGTATCTCTTATCTTTTGCTATAATGTTCTGAGGTAAACTGAATAAGTAAACTGATGATTTTTTTTTAATCTTACCATCATAGCTGTACAGGCTATACTTTCTGAGGAGCAAACCAAATGTCTCTCTGCTGAGGACATACAAGACAATGCCACAATATGACAAAGAAAAGCTGAAAGGTACAGAAGCACCATTGCTGTTCTCCTTTAATGGTTTATGCTCAAAGCATTAGCTGTCTTAATAAATTACTATGTAAAAGTTTGGGCTCAGTAAGATTTTTAAATGTTTTTGAAAGAAAGCTCTTGCTCACCATTTGATCAAAAATACAGCAAAAACTGTCATTTGTGAACTATTATTACAATTTTAAAGAACAGTTTTCTATATGAACATATTTTAAAATGTAATTTATTCCTGTGATCAAAGCTGAATTTTCAGCATCATTACTTCAGTCTTCAGTGTCACATGATCCTTCAGAAATCATTCTAATATGCTGATTTGCTGCTCAAGAAACACATATTGTTTTTATCATGTTGAAAATAGGATTTTCTTGTTCTTCAACCCTCCTCGAAAAATTACATTCTAACTACCAGTACTTTTTATTTGTATAGTAATGTTGAAACGTAATGTCAGCCTTCTTTCAACATCATCAACAATGTTCACATCCATGTGAATCTGATATTCTCCCTGGGAAGGAAAAGAAAATAAGTAAGTCTTGTTTCATAGCTTCCAATGGATCATATTTTCATTTGGCATGTGCTTGTATCCAAAGCAACAGTGCATTTCCATTGTTTATACACATGTTCACTGAGAATCGAACACGTGATCTTGGTGTTGCCATGCCATACCAGTTCAGCAACAGGAATAACTTATAAAATCTCATTTATCATAGAACAGGTACAACATTAGTCATGAAATCTCACCTGAGGAGCAAAAAAAGTATTTCTTTTAAAATAAAATGGACAGGTTTCATGCAGTGTTTCTGAAACATGAAAACACTAATTAATATCAACAACTTCAGCACTTCAACTTCAGAAAGAAGTAGAGTGCGGTAAACATATATTTTAACATGTATTACCTCCTTTGATGATGTAACAGGCTTTAACATCCTCACAAGGAATATCTGGTTGTGTGTACTCAAGCAATAGCTGACCATTGATGTAAACTCGAGCATGATATCCGACACGAGCAGGTGTGAACACTGAATGACAATAAAGTTTATTTCAAATTTAGAAAGCCAAATTTGCAAAAATGGCATTGCACAGTGTTAATAGCAAGCTCAAACATTAAGTTGCATGACGCATAGATTTTATACATAATGTAATGATTCAGGAGCATTCAGTTTTAATAAACTTACTTGGGATTACTGTATAAGTTATATTGTGCCAGGCCACTTTTGTAGAGCAGGGGGAACCGGTCACTGACAGGTAATACAATGGCCCTGGATAAAGAGAGAGCGTTGGTTATCACAAAAATAAGATAATAAAATAAGATCCGTCACCACAGGTTGCTCTAATACAGAGCCCCTAAAGGGACATTGTGATGGGAGAAAATGATATGGGAGAAAAAAAAAAATACATTTCGATGATTTTGCTTTCCCCAAGAAACTTTGCATTTGCTTGCAAAAATTTTGTGTTGTAAATAAATGAGGTGTGAGGAAAAACTAGGTTATATTTCAGTGTGGTCCCACTTTATATTTAGTGTCCTAAACTATTATGTACTAACATTTAAATTAATCTTTTGATACAATGCACTTATCGTTTACATACATGTTTTTACATTTTACTTAAATTAAAATATATTATTATTATAATTCTGATGCAAGTACATAGTGGTTAAAGACACCTAATATTAAAAAATGTGACCCCAACGTGGCTGCTGGAGGATCTCTGTGAACCCATGAATCATGCCCCCTAATCTCGGAGCAGTTTTATACATTTGCAGACATTTTAATAGACATTAGCATAATTAAAAGGAATAATAGTAGTTAATAGTAAATTATTGGCCTGTTTAGATGAGCCATCCATGGAACAAACAAAACAAGCCCTCAAAATTGATAAGAACATACTTGATATTTAATCTTTAATCTGATTAGTTAATTGGATTTGATAGATTTTACTTTCAATAAAACATTTGCAATGGGTTTGAAAAAGGTGTTTTTATGCACGTTTGGACTGAGGTTTTGTTGTAATTACACTGTTCTGACCAGCAGGGGTCACCAGCGTGTGGCGTTTCGAACGCTTTGGAATAGTGAATCATTTACGAATCTTTGAAAAGCTTGGTTTTACTACAGCAATATTGTAGTAATACTACATTAAAACTGTAGTAAACCATGGCTAAAACCATGGTTCTGATTAGACATGCCGATATTCGGTAATATGATATATCAGGATAATGAATATGCATGATATTGTTATCGTGGGCACTTCAATTTATTTATTTATTACAAATTATTCAAATTTTTATAATGCATTTTCCAAGCAGAAAGACTTTGTGATAATCTAAATGACCAAAACATGATGTAAACTGTGGAAATGTTTCTATCTTACTTCTCTTTTGCTGATAACGATTTGAACCACCGGAGTCATTGAGTAAAAATGTCATATATTAACACAGGCTTCGAATAGACCAAACTGAATCATTTAGCGTTGTATAACAGCATTGTTTAAAGAAAAAAAAAATTCAACTCACCTTCATAGCTGTACCAAACACTAACTTGCTCTGAGGAGCAGAGCAATCTTCTTTCTGCAGAGGTAGAGGACATACAAGGCAAAGCTATTATAATATAAAAAATAAAAACTGAAGTGTACAAAAACATCACTGTTATGTTTTCCTGAATAAAACTAGTAGACCTCTCTGTCTGAAATAACTAACAACAGTTAAATTATCATAGTGTCACTCTACTAACTCTGTTTCTGTAAAACATCCCCTTTCGATTGATAGTTCACTGTTTCCCCCCTATAAATAGCACTGGTCGTGAGAATAAGATAGAAAACAGAAGTTGGGCCACAAGATAAAATCATGGCAGGGAATTGAGATAGTGTGTGCAGATGGTAAATATCCATATATTTACACTTTTATACAGGTTTCTACATCACAAAATATACTAGATGACATATTGTTCCTGCCAAAATTTAATACACATCAACAGTCCATTGAAATGTACACATCTTGGTTTCCCAAGCTAAATCTCTCCAATGTTGGTGGACACATTAACTTTTATCTGGATAGTGTTTCTTGACATAAAAACTAGTGAACATCCTGCTTACATCAGGGATAATGACATCACTCCGATGGAAAACAGTTCATTTCTCCACTAGAAGGGCGCTGTAGGAGATGGCTGTGTCCTTGTTGTGGTTAGGTTAGGTTTAAGAAACTAACATTTAAAAAAAAAATTGATTGATAGCTATATCCAGGGCTTGACGTTAACTTTTTTGGGTGAACTAACCCTTTTGAACATTGAGATACAGTAACCACTTGTCAGGTGTAGACATTACATTTTTTTTAGACATAAGATTACAATTAATTTACATTTTTAGATTTAGGGGGATTTTTTGCCCCCTTAAAACAACAGCATGAGTGTGGCAAATATTCCCATTGCTGTGTGAAGCCAGACGAACACCGACTTGGATTTTTCTGATGATCTGTTCTTGATTTTTTGACAGACGCCACAACCCATGTAAAATCCCAATCTGATACATTTTATCATGTGGAATTTTCCCACTTCCTCAGATAGCAATATTGTTCTCTTTATAATGTTATGTAATATTACAGTCCCAGTCATAGTCGTAGTTGTGAATTGCTGTTTGAGCTGCATGTGCTGAAGCTGAAGATGATCACCGGCACAATTTACTACAGCGTTAATTCTTAACCAAATACATCCTATCTGAGATAAATCACATATAGATAGGTCTACACAAAATAAACACAATATTACAACTTACATTTGCACAAACAAAAGGCTGCGAATGCACACGCAAACTTATAGTCATGATGAAGGTGTAACTCTAGCTGTAAAATGATCTCAAACATAACTCCGGCTCACTCGCTTCATTTTCCTCGTGTCTGCTTTACTTGTTTCGTGGTTGAGCAGCACGCACGCGCATAAACCTGCTTAATCGACAATCGATAAGTTTTATAGATTAAATGTATTATCGACAATTAATCCATCATTGATTAATCGTTAACATCCCTAATACTTAACTAAGAATGTTTTGGGAAACACATATTAACGTTAAGGTACAGCTTAAGGTATGATTTGAGAATGACGTAGAGTGAAGAAGGTTTCGGGAAATCCAGCCCAGATCACAAAATACTAAGGTGAAAATGTTGCACAAATATAATGTGAACTCAGACAGCTGGAAGCCCGGCAGATGTAGCGCACTTTCCGAAATGGTTTCACTCAGCCAGGTTTCAGTGAAGCACGGCAGCAGATTTTGAAAAGTCTTTGTTTGTGTGGGTAATAAGTAGTTCATCCGTTTTGTTAGGAAGGTATCAGAGATTCACTAGATGGATATTTGGAAGCGCAGTTTAGAAGCCATGTTCCCGGGGCTTAACCACTGTCAACAAAACGTCTGAATAATCAAAAACCGGAAAAATGTTGTCTGGTGTGTGTTGCCTTATGTCCAGTAGTTCGTCTCTGGTGAAACTGATTACAAAATAATGACTAAACAAAGAACAAACAAACAATAACAGCAAAAGAATAGAAGAGCTCGATACCGAGGCTGACATTCGTGGCGCCGACTTGATCCAGATGGAGTGTAACGAGTTAAAAGTAAATACAAGTTGAATGTAACACATTGCTTTTTCACTAAAATCCTTCTATTGTATTTTGTATTTATTTATTTCTGTTTTTCTTTGAATAATATATGTTGATTCTACTGTTCACTATTTAGACTTTTATTTTGACATTTTCTTCTGGCGCGCTGCTGACGCCATTTTCAAGTGACTGCGCGCCTCTCGCCAGTTCACATTGGTTATGCTGGGGAGAGGTAAGCGTTTTTCGGAGCTCTTCATTTTATGAGTGAAATAAGTTTACAAAGTGTATAAATCGACTAAATATCTTATTGTAACCAGTACTGAGACTATTTGCAGTGTTCTGTTGTATGTTTTATACGCGAGTGGATTAGGAATGTGAAGTTATATCGTGTGGGCCGTATGATATGTTATCCGCTGGGTTTTGAGTCATCAATTAGCTAACAAATGTTATATTATACAGGATTGTCTCGTGAAACGCCCACCAGAGTGAGATATGAACTTTATACATGTTAATCCACAGGAGTGAAGTTAATGCTGGCCGTGGCTGTCATTAAAATCCCTTTTGGTGAACTGCATTAGAAGTGTCCTGAGTCTTCTTAAACACAACGCAGATGATGGTAGCGGCGGTCAGCAACGGACCAGTTACAGGAGCAAAGACTCTCTGTACATAATGTATAGAACTGAGATTTGCATTTTATGTACTTTTAAGAACTTAGATCAGTACTATATTAATGCATTTCCATACTTTTTTATTATGCTGATATTGCATAGTCTTTAAAATAATCATCATTTAATTAATAATTGGCAGTCACCCTGTTGAACACCCTTGATTTTTAGACCTTGAAAAGGGAAATTTTTGTTTTATAGACCAGTAATTAGTCAGAGCAAATACTATCATTTATGCTACCATTCATGTTCCATAAATCCTCAAAGCACATATGACTGATTAGATACACCACATGTAATGACTAACTTCAGCAGGTAGAGGGCAGCATTTAACTTTGTTGTAACCAAAGACCATCAGTTAAGACTGGAGGTGTGTTGATCCCTCAATCCCTCCAAAGGTCTCTTAAAACAGAAACTCCTACAACAGGGAGTCTGTACCATGAAACTAGTTTAGTTTTAGATTACTTTGCGCCAACCTTGGGTTTAAGGTACCATGAAAGTGGGATGGTTTTACCAGCGATCTCAAACCAAAATTGGACATCAGCTGTGAGCAAAGTGACATCTCTGATGCAGCAAAGTCACTCCTCCAGTCCAAATTAAAGTTCAGTTCACAGTAAAGGAATTTTAAAAACAAAATTGTGAAAAATGTCTTATATAGCTTCTGAAGGGCAGTAGCCTACTAAAGAAAAAAAAAAAAAAAGACAAATTTACACAATCATGAATAAACAAGCATCATGAATTAATAAGCATTTAGGATGTGACATTAGAAGAAGAGTTATGATTGCCATAAAGTTCTGCCATGTTTTACTGTATATATTGCACATATTATACACTCCTTTTAAGTTTTACATTCCTGGACTAAGTGCAGTGTTCACACACTCATTTTGCTACACCCAGTTTAACAATTTTGAAGTGTAAGTTATTTGTTCACAGGTGAAGAAAGAAAGCCTGAGAGAAGAAGTGGCATATTCAGTTTGAAAGCAACATCTAATGAACTGTAAAGTTGCCGATTACCTTTCTCTAAAACCCTCTTCACAGAGCTTTATCACACAAATCATTCAACCACAATGAATGATAATTGAGAACTGAATTTGTCAGTTTCTTTTATTGAGGAAACATATGGAGAATAATCAAAGTTGAATTCTGTGTGTAAAATGTTTATTAACAGTGGGAATATTAACAAAGGTGTGCACATAATTATAAATACAAATTGGATATTATATACCAAAATGAAACTGTGTTGTAAAATGTGCTAATCATGTAATCCTAACATTTCATATTGTTAAAATGTAAAACAACATGAAATAGTCTCACAGTAACATGTTCTGTGATGCATTTATTTTACTTCTAAAAAAGTAATATTTAGCACCTGCAGTTAAGACTTCATGACAAGTATACTGAACTTCATAAGACATTTCATAAGAATTGAATAAGACCATCAAAGAGAATAAAGTAAATGGCCAACAAATGAAGTGTGGTCATTTTCATTATCACAGATCATGTATTTTTCAGGAGACGCACATAGACATGATCTCCTTCCTCTAGAGTCAAAGAGATTGAATTAGATCCTGTGTCATAGCGGTCACTTAGAGGATAATTGAAAATGGTTATCATCTGTTGTCCATTTTTAAAGAGTCTTAGACCCATACTTCTAGATGAGCGGTTATGTCCAGTGATAATGAAGAAATAGACACCTTTAACAGGTGCTGTGAAGATACCTGTAATGGCTTGTCATACGTCAGATGTTGTTTGTTTCTTTGTGTCATCTCCCAAGTCTGAGTTAAGTCATGTCAAGTTATGTTTTCCCCATTGGGGTTGTTTTGTTTGTGTTTTGTTATATTTTTATTTCTAAATAAAGCCCTTATTTCCTGCAAGTGAGTCCTCGCTGATTCCTTCAACATCGACCCGTGACAAGATGGTTAACACTTTTTCTGACAAGAGGATGCAATGAGACCAAACAAGAATTTATGATGTGGTATCACAAGAAAAGTGAAGCTTCATTGCTGTAAATGAATCAGGACTAAACTAAATGTTTTAAGGTCATATTGGTTAACAAGTACATCGAATTCTATCTGATCCAGACCACATGTGATTCCAATCCCCAAATTATTCCCAGGTGGACCTCTCTGACCATATCAGGCCCCCCAGACACCTAAGATTGGCTTCACTCTGAGGCCCTGTCCACATGGAGACGAGTTTGGCTGTATACGCAACAATTTTGTATCGTATAGGCGTTTCGTCCAGACGGATCTGGCGTTTTCAGAAGGTGAAACCGCTATAGACGGCATCCCACCACCTATATGGACACTATCTTTTGAGAACTGAAAATTAGGATCTCTAGTGCCTTACTAACCTCTGCACTAGAGTAAGCAGGACTCAATGCTTTAATCACAGCCAGTATCTCTTCCACAAAAAGATTGTGACAGTTTTTATAGGATAGGTGCATGAGCAAAGATAGTATGATATGACTGCATAATGTTTCTTTTATATAAATGGTTCTTCATATATGTAATTTAACATTCCCCCTCCTCTGTTACTAGGCAAAAGTGAATTTTTAAATTTGATTAGCTCAGCTTGTTGTTCAAGTTATAAGGGTTAAATTGAATATAAAACTCAGGCAGCAGTCTATACTTGTTCCCTCCATCTACATCAGTTGTTTTATCACACTAATTTTCATTTGGCCTAGGATCTAGGACATATTGTCCTTAAAAGCATATTAGATGCACCCTTGCGAGGCTGAGGAGCTAGAAAGTGACGTCTCTGCACATCAACATCCTCAAGATGAAGGCAGTGTGGCAGGCACTGCAACATTTTCACCATCCGCTAAAGGCGAGACATGTCCTGTTAAGAACAGACAATACCACAGTGTTTTTTTTTGTTTGTTTGTTTTAAATTAACCACCAAGGGGGCACAAGATCTCAGAGCCTGCTAAAATTGGCACAAAGGCTTTGGAGAAATGGCCTCTCCGAGAGCCATATATCTTCCCGGTCGTTACAATGAGATAGCGGACTCACTATCTCGTGCCAATCCCACAATCCCAATGGACTGGCAGATTCACAAGGAAGTGATCAAGTCAATTTGGAACACCTATGGCAGGGCAGATGTGGACCTATTTGTGAACAGACGGACAACTCACTGCCTGATGTGGTTTTCAGCCAAGGACGGGCCAGAGGATCTGGGTTAGGATGCGTTGACACACAGTTTGTACGCATTTCCACCCCTGCCATTACCATGGATGACGTTTTGACTAATCCAGTAGGAAAGGCAACCCATTCTGCTAATAGCCCCATTCTGGTCGAACAAATATTGTTGCTTTTACTGACAGGCAGGCCAAGTCCACTGCCAATCAGACCAGATTTATTATCTCAGGTAGACAGGATGTTGTGGCACAACAGGCTCCACACACTGAAGTTATGGTTTTGCTTCTAGGGGCAACCCAATCATACTGGAATGTTCACAAGGGGTCGAGCACACGCTGCTGAATGCACGTGCACCTTCTACATGTTGGGCGAATGCAAACAAATGGAGAGCTTTTTCTCAGTGGTGTGCAAAAGGGAGAATTGATCCTCAGGTTCGGCTGTGTCTTAAGATAGATTATCTTATTGGGTGACAGAGGTAATCATGCATGCTTATTGTAATACAGGTTATGAAGTCCTAGCCTTTGTGAAATACCATTCAGTATGTGCTGTTGGCACTTCCTGGGCAGCCCTGCGTGGTGTGCAACTATCTGACATCTGTGATGCGGCAACGTGGAAGACACCTATTTTTGCCAGATTTTACAGGCTTAATGTGGCTACAATGCCTCCAGTGTGCTCTGTGATGGTTACAAAAGATTCTCAACTTGAATAAAGGTTAATTCATCATTGACAAAGCATCTGTTGTATAATTTACTAAGAGGATAAATCACAGATGATCCTTTTAAACTACCTGATGGGCAGTCTAACCTTTGTGACTACTTTGGTATGCGGCCTCCACTAGATAAGTTAGGATACTGCTCTGGTGGTCCAGAATGAAAGGAAGTAGAACTGGGGGTTACAAAGGTAACCATGGTTCTACGACTAAGTGGAGGACCACCAGACTTCTGGATTTTAAGTGACCCGTCCCATGTATTATACTCCAGCTATGAACTGTTACCCTCCGGGAGAAGGTACAGGATTCCACACTGCAAACTGAACTAATTCAAAAAATTGTTTGTGCCGGTATCTATCAGGTTGCTGAATCTGGAGCAGTGACACTTCTTTCTATGTCCTAGTGTATGTCTATTGTATGTATTGTATTTTTAATATTTTTAGGTGTACCAGGTGATGTTGGAATGTTTTGAGTCTACTCCAAATTTCCCTACCAGGAACAATAAATTATATTTCATTTCATTTCACTCGGGTAAACGGGAATGGCCAGAGAACAGACATGACATGACATGGACATGATACTCGGCAAAGATACGAGCACCAAGGAAAGACTGCACTAGAATAAGTTAGGATACCACTCTGGCGGTCCTCCACTCAGTCGTAGAACTATGTAACCCCGTTACATTTGGTACCCAGAGACATTTTCATTGCATTTACACAGTTTTGACCAGCAGGTGTTGCCATCGTGAGACGTTTCAAGCCCTTCGAAACAAGCGAATCATTTTGTGAATCAATTGGTTCAATTGCAGATCTGCCAAAAAATCATAAAATAGATGTTTTCACTCATCCACACATTTTAAGCATGTATGTTTTGTTTATATAGCCTATCTGTCTATAAAAATGTGTTTTTAAGACAAATGAACATTCTGCAGCATAAAAGCCTATTTCTGTTTTAAAATTTTTTATTCATTTGATTCTTTTATCTTCAGTATGGACACATGGGCAAAGAAATACCACAACTGCACAAAGAAATATACCACAATTAAAAGAATCCTTCAAGCAACAAATAACACTCAAATTGAGTTCAGCTTAATTTAACTTGTCATTTAGTTTTACTTTTTAGTGAACTTACAATGTTTCCTTTGATCATGAAGTCTGTTGAGCTCAGTTTGATCAAGTCCATCATCATCTGTTTGATGAAAATTTAGAGATTAGTTCAGCACTAAGAACAATTTTTCTAAAAACAACAAAAAACACTTATCACAAACCACAACTTTACAACAAACTTCAAAGATCTGTTCAGTCAAAATACCAGTTATTTACAGATCTTTTCTTTAACCAAACACAAAATTATTAAAGAGCAAGGGATTATGGGTATTCCACAGCCGCAATGCTTCTCCAGTGAGCATGATCAGTGAGAATATGAAGTTCAAAGTGCTTAGCCTTAATAGTTTTACAACAGTAAACTAAAGTTTCTTTCTTTTTACAGTACATTAAGTTATTGTTTCTGTTTTCTCACTGATGAATCCTCATAAAGATCAGCGGCTAAAGCCTCAAAACTCCCACCTTCAACACAACTGCTTGATACAGAAGACTTCAGTTTGAGATCCTTACCGCCTTTGTTCTTCCTGTTCACAAACACTTAAAACACTTCTAAATCGATTTTACTTACAATTTCTAGGTATTTCTAGGTAATTCATTTAATTCTAAAAAGGGTCTAAAACGTTTTTAACAGATTTACTTTGGTCAAAATATCTGTTATTGTTTTGTAGTCTTTTCATCCATTTTATGTGTCCATCCGATACTTTGTCACATGACTTTTTGAACCCTCAGTGAGTCACAAACTGACTGTCCATCCAAATGCATTAAATAAGCAAGTTCTTTCCAAATACAATAATTCAGGTTGCAGTGATTTTGCCAAGATATGTTCCTGGATCAATATTTCTGTCCAAAAACACAGTCCTAACTCTATCCCTACCCCTTAAACCTAACCCCACCCATAACTTACCCCCTAAAATCAGAGGGAAATGATAGTGAATAACACTGATTTAGAAGCGCCTAACCCTGGTTGTAAGCCTAAACTTGACATAAACTGTAAACTTGTCCCTCAAATCTGATTGGTTGATTGGAATGTTGATCCAGAAACATGTTGCACTTGTTGAAATCAGGTTCGCCAATGAGGTCCTCTTACTTTGTGAAAGAGATTTCATTAGGGAAACTCTGATGCTTATAGATTGATATAATTTAGATGGTATAATCTAATTTTTCTTTTGAAATATTTTGCAGTTGCTAGGATAAAGTGTTAATGCCTTAAAGGGATAGTTCACCCCAAAATAACAATTCTGTCATCAATTATTCACCCTCATGTAGTTTCAAACCTGCATTTTTCTTTCTGACTCTTTCGTTTGTGGAACAGAAACACTGAAACATTTCTCAAAATATCTTCTCTATTGTTTCCACAGCAGAAAGTCATACATGTTTGGAATGATATGAGGGTGATTAATGATTATTTACATTTTTTGGGTGAACTGTCCCTTTAAATATACTTAGAATGGGAATATTTCCATATTTATATATTAGTCAGACCAGCCCAGGTAGACAGCACAACTGGGTCAATTGCGGCTGAGTGTCGGCTCACTCGGCTGTGTTCTGGCAGTGGCTCACCAAAAGTGAGCCAGATCTGGCCCAGTAATGGTTGCCAGATTTGGCTAGGCTTTGGATGTGCGGCACATTTAGCCACATTCGGCCCAATTTAGGACCATAAGTGCAGCTCTGATTTTAGGTGCGATAAGGCCACACAGACCCGGACCAGTTTAAGTTGAATGCTGGGGGTGGGTCTCCTTTTACAATGTGGCAAATTGTATGTAGCAGTGACCCTTAAACTTAAATGTAATATCCTTTCCCTGTCAATGTTTGTATTAGTGTATTTTTTTAAATTCCTACTTCTATAATATTTTTTCCTTTTTTCTCCACATTCCCTTTTTTCTTAACTAACTAAATTTGGAAATTATTTATTTAATTCATATAATGAAACAAGCTTAAAGTGGTTAAAGGGAACTTTAAAATTGTTTCTGCTATATTTGACATCTAATGATGACACCTGGCGGGCTTTTTGTATTGCTAATTGCCAGAAGACCAGAAGAACTTGCTACCGTGGTGAGTAAGCCTTTGATAATCTAACATATAATATCATTTTAATAAACCATTCTACACATATAATATCAAAGTAATGTTTATTTATAATGAAGCTATAATTGTGAGTTGGCTGACCTAGGCTGCGTTTACACTGGCACAAAAAAATCAGATTTTTTGCTCACATCTGACACAGATCGGAATTAGTTGCACACGTGTAAACACAAAAATCTGCACGAGATCCGATTTTTCTGCATCCGATCTGAGCCACTTCCAAATGTTGTTTTAAATCAGATACATATCCGATATATGGACATTCGACCTACGTCTAAACACGCATATCAGATTCCAATTGGAAATCCAAGACACCACACGGCGAGGGTGGCACGTTTGCTTAAATGCAAAGTACACACAAGCATCATTCATTTGAAACATGTAATTGGGAACTATATTGGAAGCAGTTAAATAAACAATGTAATATAAAATACATTAATGCATTAATAATGCATTTTAAACCATATAAATCCCAACGGAATTATAATCAGAGGCTAAAAATACTACCCATTTAAAGTCTGTTGAACCACTGGGATCGTAAAAATGTCGTAAAGGAGACCTGATTCCTGGGAGGACTCGATTTCTCACCACACCGGTTAATTTAAAAGAGCCCACCGTGTTTTTTTGTTTGTTTGTTTTCCTTAATAAACTAAAAGCTTCACTGGGTATACTACTTTCTCTCGCACACGCTCTCTCCCTCCTTCGCTCTCTCGTTATCATTATATTCGAATTCATTCAAATAAATGTAATCTTACTTGCTACATTATTTCACTTCAGAGTTATAGATCTAACAATTGTAGATAAAATAACAAATGCAAATTACCTTTATTTTCAGGTCTATATCCGTTCAGTCAGATTTCACGCTACAAAACATCCATGACACTGACAACTTATCCATTCTGGCAGGTTATCATGGCCTCTCGACGTGAAATATATATATAATTTTAATAGCACAGCCATTCAAAACTTGAGGGTTTAACATGTGCATAGTTAAGCTATCAATGATAATCATTTTGGCCGGGAATTAATGTAAACACAGATACTGGATACCAGTCGCATCTAAAGTGAAAACACACTGGTCAAAAAACGTCTCAGTTTACGCATGTAACCATGGTTCCCTGAGAACAGGGAACGAGACACTCCGTCTTAACGCATTTGGGGAACGCCTTAGCGGGAACCAGTGTCTGAAACGCTAGCATATCATGGCAATCGTATTGGCCTGCGACAGCCTATGACGTCACTACTAGTGCCACCCGAACGCACATAAGTGGCACCTAGAGAACAAGTCATCCGCTTATCATCTGAAGGGACTGTTCAGCAGGCGGCCCCGAGGCATGGCAGGGAGACGCAGTGTCTCGTTCCCTGTTAACAGGGAACCATGGTTACATGTGTAACCTGAGACGTTCCCTTTCGAAAGGGAACTCGCACTGCGTCTTAACGCATTTGAGGAACAAATACCCACGCCGCCATGCTGGGAGGCCTACCAAGGCCGTTCAAAGGCTTGGAACCAACAACTTCAAACAGAAGGGGTCCCTTTAAGGGAATGTGGCCAGAGAGCCAAAAGGAGCCCCAGCCAGTCACTTCTCAGGGGAGCATAGTCTACGCTGACTGCCACCAGGGAGGCCGATCTGGTCCTACTTAGTAGAAACCTAGTCTGACCAGCAACCTGTCTGTTACCAAAACAGAATCTCTAAAGCACTAGCCTCCAGAGGAGGGGTCCAGAAAGAGGGACTGCAAACTGGCAGTAACTGGAAGTAACCAACTCAGACCGGACGTAGAGACGGGCATCCTGGGGAGCAGAACTCGGCATAGCTCTTAGAACCCTTGCAATCAAGGGGAGTTACTCCGCTCAACCTCTACAGAGCGCTTCTTAATAAGCACTCTGGAGGCTGAATACTTTAAAAAGGGTCTCTAAAGAGAGATGTACATCCAGCTCCAACAGGAGCTGATCGATCAAGGGAGTTCTTACTAAAAAGAACCCTTTAAACCTCAATGACCAACTCAGGGGCGAGGTCCTCAGTCTTCAATACTGACCTCCCAAGGAGGTCTCACAAAAGACCTTCAACCTTCCGATCAGACCTTTGCTGCCGTGATTGTGGCCCATCGCCGGCTCAGTTTTAGTACCCAGTCTCGGACCAGTACCGGCTAAGTGTACCATTTTTGCTTGTGTGATTGTGGCCCATTGCCGGCAATGTTGGCTCAGTTTCAGTACCCAGACTAGGACCTGTACCAGCTAAGTATAGCATTTTTGCTGGCGTGATTGTGGCCCAGTATTGGCTCAGTTTCAGTACCCAGTCTCGGACCAGCTAAGTGTTCAATTCTTGTCGGTGTGATTGTGGCCCAATGCCGGCAGTTTTGGCAGCCGGACTCGGGCCAGTGTATTTGGGCCGATTCTGGGGTGTCATTCATCCTACGTCTATCCCAAGTCTGGCAACCACAACTGGGCCGAGTTATTTCTTCTGGCCTGCCAGATCTGGGCCATTATCGGGCAGAACCGTTTTGGCTACCTGGCACAGTAGGCCTAAGTAGATTGTATATTGCCACTAATGGTTTCTACTATCAACTGAGCTCACAATGCTTTCGAGAAACGCAGCCCAGCATGGTTTCTTCTCCAACAATTCCAAATCGCTCATATGGTTTTATGTTTAACATCTACAACTTAACATTTATTTAAGAAGGAGAATCTCTCTGCATCTGCTCATGTAGAATACAACAGACAAGTGAACTTTTCAAACAAAAACAATTGTTCTTAACTTTGAAAGACACACAAATCCTGTTAACTGGTAAAAATGTTTAGTTTGTTCTGTGGATGGAGTCCCTTCTAGCCATACCAAGACAATATACTGTATATCTGTATATTAGCAACAGACAGACACATAGCTAACTTAATATAAATCAGAATAACAAAAAAAACCCAAATATATTCTGTGCATAAAATTTAACAGAGGTAATGTAAATGTTTGAAGTAACATGTAGACTTTATATCTTTTGATAGATTTATGTGCTATACTTGACAATCATGCTTATGATTAGAAACATTTTAATCATTATGGATGAGTTCAATCCAAACATTATTAGAATTGTAGGCCTGATACTGAAGAGCCTGAAGATTTCTGCTGACAGACTCATCTAAGTATCCATCAGAGGAGTTTGACAATTGATTTTCATCTAGATTGTAAGCAGGAACAGAAAAGAAAACAATCAGTGTTCAGTGGAACAAAGTGCAAATTAGTTACTATATTTCAATTACTGTTTTTGAGTAAAAAGAAGTTACATTAAATTCCTGTAATCAGATTAATTACTGACATTACATGATCTTGCAGAGATATTTGTGTTTTAAATATAACACATTTAAACCATTAATCATGTTGATATGTTTGTTTGTGTTGGTGTGACTCCTATTGAGTGACTGTAAAGAAGAAACTAATGAGTGTACGGCGTATGAATAAACCACAGGGAGCAAATACAAATGATATTCTGAATTAAAACAAAAACCTTTAGTTAAAGCCGTTTGTCCTCTAGTTTAAACATGTTTGTAGGGCTCTTAGTAAATAACTGAAAGTAAAGTGAGTGTAAAGTAGTGTGACGTGTTGCTTGTCAAAGTAAAAACACACTACAGACAGAGACATTTCTCATGTGAGGCTGGACGGCTGTGAGCTGAAGCTGAACGCACTGATTTTAGCAGGAGTGCAGCGTTTTCCTACAATCTGACCAAGTCTATTTTCAAATGGAAATGATTCACTACTACTGACAGTTAATAAAGTAGGTATTGTTGTATAAAGCTGTGACAGTGTGCTTTTGTTCTCTTTCCTCATGTCACATGGTGGTTGCAATAGAGATGAGATCGGATCTATTTGCAGCAGTATACAGGTTTTATTTACAAAAAACTCAAAACACAGAACAGCACAACCATCTAAACGCAATGGAGAACTGACAAAGAACAGACTGAAACACATGGCTTAAATATACTGATCAAATAAAGGTGACAGGGATAACAGAATCCAATACATGAGAACTAACGAGGAGACAGCAGGTGAAATGGATCAATGAGACACACTGGGAAACATGAACTGAACACAATGAAAACTCTTCTAGAAATAAACAAATTAACAGAATTCAAACCATGACACCTCCTTTATGTTGAACAATTCTTTGATAATTTCTTTTCATGAAAATTTGAAAGGTTTGTTCACATATCAGAGGTAAATGAAGATCTCTTTAATATCACAGTGATGTTTCCTCACCTCAGGTCACAGTTTGAGTCTCGTAGCACGTCACTGAGCCGCTGCTTTGAGTCTCCTATCTTATTCTGTCTCAGATCAAGCTTTTTTAAAAACTGCAGTGCTTTTGAGTTAGTCAAAGACTGAGTTAAAGAAGAAACATCTGTAATGCCACAGTCATATAGACTAGAAAGAAAAAGAGGAAGAGAAATTATTTTACAAACAAACCATTAAGGTGAAAATGTTTGCACAAATATAATATGAACTCAGACTCACTGTGAGATATTGAGTATAAAATGTTTTAGTTTAAACTGTTAAAGTGATTTTAATCATTTTGATTCTTGTATGTGAATAATGTTACTGACCTTAAATTCTCCAGTTTACAGTATGAATCCTTCAGTATGTCACATAAGTGCTTTACTCCTGTGTTTCCTATTTTATTCCAACTCAGGTTTAGCTCTCTCAGGTGTGACGGGTTTGATTTCAGAGCTGAAGTCAGGATGACACACTGTTCCTCTGTAATACTGCATCTATACAGACTGATGACAGAAAGAGAAAATCAAATCCATGTTCAGTTCATGTGTGAGTTAAATAAATCATGAATAAATGCCATACAGTCACTAATAAACCAGCATTGGCTCATTTTAGTTACACTCGAAGCAGATTGGCCTCTCCAGCGAGATTCCTATTCGTCGGTCTGTCCGACGTACATCGAACATGACCGACTGAATGGGAACTATCTCTCCAATAATTATAAGGAACACATACCATCATATTTCATTGTTTGCTGATGGCATCTTTTTGTTTTTGGAGAAACCATCACATTCTATCTCTCAGGTGTTGAATTTATTTTAAATACTGTATATAAGTCATGTTTACTCCCCCTCAATTTTGAAATTGACTCCATACCCCTATCCATATCTATTCCGATGGTTCAATCCTTTAAATACCTGGGGATAGATGTCTTTCCATCCCTGCAGGAAATTGTCACAAAAAACTTGAATGGTATTTTAGCAAAAGTGCCCTCAGACTTGGGAAATTGGTCTCGTCTCCCTACTACTTTTCATGCTTGTGTATCAGTGATTAAAATAAATGTTCTCCCACATATTAATTTCTTTTCATCTATGATTCCTCTTTCTCCACCTGCTGGCTACTGGAACAAACTTGATGCATGTGTCTCTCGTTATATATGGGATGGGAAACATCCTCGAATCAAGCTGACTACCTTACAGTGTTGCAGATTACATGGCGGTCTGTCTTTCCCAAATTTTAGACTGTACGCTCAAGCCTTTACCCTCCTTTACCTTTACCCTTTATGAGTCTGGTTTAATCCTGATGCTTCTGTGTCATGGAGAGCAATTGAGGAATCTATAGTTTATCCTTATGAACTGAAGCATCATGTTTTTTTCAGGGGTTCAACTGAGGCAGTGTAAATCTCAGTTTGGTCCTATTGTAACTCATCTCCTCTCTATATGGAGGGAAGTCGAAAAGCAAACACAACAAGTTACAATCTGGCATAAGCATTCGCCTATTTTCCATAATAATAATCTTTTGTCAGGCAATACCCCATTTCACTGTCCGCAATGGACTCAAAACAAAGTAAACACTTTGGGAGATACACTATATTGCCAAAAGTATCAGGACACCCCTCCAAATCATTGAATTCAGGTGATCCAATCACTTCCATGGCCGCAGGTGTATAACATCAAGCACCTAGGCATGCAGACTGCTTCTAAAAACATTTGTGAAAGAATGGGTTGCTCTCCGGAGCTCAGTGAATTCAAGCGTGGTAACGTGATAGGTTGCCACCTTTGCAATAAGTCCATTTGTGAAATTTCCTCACTACTAAATGTTCCACGGTCAACTGTTAGTGGTATCATAACAAAGTGGAAGCAACTGGGAACAACAGCAACTCAGCCAGGAAGTGGTAGGCCACGTAAAATCACAGAGTGGAGTCAATAGCTACAGACCTCCAAACTTCGTGTGGCCTTCAGATTAGCTCAAGAAAAGTGCATAGAGAGCTTCATGGAATGGGTTTCCATGGCCGAGCAGCTGAATCCAAGCCTTACATCACCAAGTGCAATGCAAAGCGTCGGATGCAGTGGTGTAAAGCACGCCGCCACTAGACTCTAGAGCAGTGGAGACATGTTCTCTGGAGTGATGATCACGCTTCTCTGTCTGGCAATCCGATGGACAAGTCTGGGTTTGGCAGTTGCCAGGAGAATGGTACTTGCCTGACTGCATTGTGCCAAGTGTGCCAAGTGTTTGAAGTTTGGTGGAGTGGGGATTATGGTGTCGGGTTGTTTTTTAGGGGTTGGGTTTGGCCCCTTAGTTCCAGTGAAAGGAACTCTTACTGCTTCAGCATACCAAGACATTTTGGACAATTTCATGCTCCCAACTTTGTGGGAACAGTTTGGGGATGGTCCCTTCCTGTTCCAACATGACTGCGCACCAGTGCACAAAGCAAGGTCCATAAAGACATGGATGAGTGAGTTTGGTGTGGAGGAACTTGACTGTCCTGCACAGTGTCCTGACCTCAACCCGATAGAACACCTTTGGGATGAATTAGAGCGGAGATTGCGAGCCAGGCCTTCTCGTCCAACATCAGTGCGCTTCTAGAAGAATGGTCAAAAATTCCCATAAATACTTCCCATAAACACCTAAACCTTGTGGAAAGCCTTCCCAGAAGAGTTGAGGCTGTTCTAGCTGCAAAGGGTGGGCCAACTCCATATTAAACCCTACAGATTAAGAATGGGATGTCATTAAAGTTCATGTGCATGTAAAGGCAGGCGTCCCAAAATTTGGCAATATAGTGTATCTATGATGATATGGGTCTAACATTTTTCAGAACATTAAAGACCAATATAATTTACAAGGTACCTCTTTTTTTTAATATATATGTATGTATTATATCAGCCTTTTGGGTATATGGAGTGCCTTGGGAATCTCATTTACCTCTTCACCCTTTGAGCAAACTAATCCTTCCTTCTGAGAAATCTCCCTCTTCTGTTTCAGTTATTTATCTGTCTCTTCTTGAGCATTTATACAAACCCTTATCAATTACAACTGTTTGGTCCAAGGATCTTAATGAGGATGTGCATGTTTTATTTTTGGATAAGGTATGGGGGATGTATAATCTGTCTTCATAGAACCCCAATCATCAAATGATACACTGGAAATTACTACATCGGGTTTACTTGACTCCTATGAAATGTTTCTACATTAACATATCCTCCTCTCCTAAGTGTAATTTCTGTTTTCAAGGATCTCTAGGAACTTGCATTTTGGGGAGCTTGCATTATCCACTCAACAAAGATGTATACTGTTCTTCTCACAGCGGCACAAAAAAATGTTAGCCAACCATTGGAATCCTCACACAATGGACAGACAAACGTGGACAGTGTCTTTGTTGGACATTATTTCAATGGAACTCTCAACTTCTCATATGCATGGATCCAATGTTAAGACTGTGAATTTATGGCATGCTGCTTTTGATATTGTCTCAACTTTTTAACATCTATTTTTACATTTTTACTGAGAATGACAAGAAGCCAAAGCAACACGGATAGCCTTAGCAACAGCATGTTGCCAATAACCTGATAGCTTTAAAACAATGAGCATTAAAAAAAACTTAGTTTAGCTTCTGAAAACATTCAGAGATGAAGGAGAGTGAAATAGTCAACTGTGACATGGATGCTTGATCTTCTCCGATATCCTTCATGCGGGGAGTGCAGATCCATCCGAACTTGTTCTTGAGTCAGTCAAATCATAATAACTTCATCGAGTCCATGTTAAATTGCAGCGATGTGAGAAGCAATGCTAACTCAGTCACAAATCAGGCGGCTTATGATCAATGCGGCAAATTTGCGTGTTCAAAAGGTGAAATCCATGTGGGGAATGAATTCCTCTGGTTAAATTCCCAATTGCACAATTCCTAGTGAGATGATGCGGTTTTGCCTGTCAAATTCGCCAAATGATGTTTTATTAACAAGGTTCAAGAGGAACAGGTGCAGATAATTAACCTAACTAGCACAGGTGGAGAGCATTCAGTTACTCAATGCAACCATGACAAGAGGTATAAATATAGCAGACTTACCTCTGTTCGTCTGACAGTTCATCAGCATCCTACGCTGGATTGTTAATGTATTCTCCATCATTATGAGCTTCATTACAAACAACCATTCGTGACAAATGGTTACACTATTTTTAGTCTGTTCTCACTTCTGTCTTGTTTCACAGCAAAGTTTTGTCAGATTCCAGCATATGAAGCAATTTTATAGCCACAAAGTTTAACCCCCAGGGGTCTGAATGATTCTGGGGCCCTTGAGATATTTTGACATGCCCTGACATTTGTGCTTATTTCAGCTACTTATAACATACTATTGGCCAATAGGGCTGGACGATTATGGCCTAAAATCAAAACCTCGATTAACTGAACATTTTACCTTGATTACGATTAATGAACGATTATTTTGTTTCTGTTTTGTTTTTGTTCTTTTTGCCCTCATAGTTCACTGACAAGGTTTGTACTGTAAATATGATTGACTATTAAAGGTGAGATATTTTTTCCTATTGAAAGAGTGATCTGACATAGCTCACTTTCAGCAGTTATTTTATCTATGGTTTGTAACATTTCTTACAGATTTCTGCTCGTAAATCAGATAAAGATAAATTAGCACATTACCAGTAATGACAGCGATTGTGTGTGAATTAGTCATACCATCTCTCTATTAATTGTGAAGCTGTGGGTTGTAAATAGTTCCTTCAAAAGTAGAAAAATATATGCTATAATAAGTTGAGTTTCTAAGCTACTTTAGTGATAAATCACAAGACAGCGCTGACAACTAGTTTGTGCGTTCCTCTCTATGCGTGCGATCTTCATGTTTTGCGCAGCTACTGTTTGTATGAGTGTTCGTGCCACAGTGCAGCTGCGCGAGCACGGTAGCTCGGAATAATATACATCTGATCGTCTAAAATCGCTTGAATGTCTAAACTGGCAAACCTTAAAACACATACAACTGACAAGTTTAGTGAAGACGCAAGGCTCACCGCTCGTGCACCATCTCTGTGTGTGTTGACTCGGCGACGCATTCACCTCCGTGTTGCTTTTATGCCACTGACTGGATGGGGCAGAGTCACGTGGCTACACACGCAGTAGTATGTTTTTAAGGGGGAAGTATTAACAGGATTAAAAAAAAAACAAAATAACCGACATGGGAAAATTACGTTGGTTTGAGTTTCTGAATTTCGGTTTCGATTACTTTTCGATTAATCGTCCAGCCCTATTGGCCAACAAGTAATTTTGCTGTATTCAGCACAAACTCTGCTACAATAATATGTGAGCAAAACAGATATACATGTTTGCATTTTTTTTAAATTATGCATGGTTATTAAGTTTTGGGGAAAAAATGTCCTTGCAGTAATGCCATAAAACATATACTGAATAGTTGTTCACAAGACTTTTGAGTTATCAAGCTTGTAGGCTAGAATTTTTACTACACAATTATGTAAAAATTATTCAGAACACTTCAACACAAACAACAATATAATGAATTAAATTTTGTAAGTCAGTTTTTGTGTCAGCACTGCTGTATGCATGGGAGTGTTGATGGCCATGAATATTTATGTGATTCACACCAGGGGAGACAAAAGACACTCCCACAGTGCCTAATGGCCCATCAAAGTGGAATGCTGTGAGGCAGCCTGAACAAAGATTGTGAGGAGATTTAAAGATCTGTTTTATTGTACTTAACAAAAAATACTTTACATAAAACTTAAGACATATACTTTAATTTACACATGAAATAACATGTAGTGGTACAGAAGACAATGTACATAGGGAGAGACAAGACTTTTTTTACAGATATGGGTGGTTTGAAAAGCCCCACTCACCCACGTCTGCATACCCTACTCACTCACATAGTGTTACGGCTGCTCATGCAAGGAAAATGTCCTTGATGGTGGGGACAGGGACACCGATGATCTTTGCAGCCCAATGGTCAGTGGGAGGTGGTCAACAGAGCACACACATCTGAACACAGTCACACATCTTTGAGCCACTCTTGAAAACAATTCCTGTTTAACTGAAGACATAAGTGAACATTGCATGCCTGGCATTTCCATGGCATAAATTGTGCTTTGCAGTGCACACAGCTCCGACGAACAACCATCGCAACATTCCTGCCATTGAAGGTCAGCTCAGCTCCTGGAACTGGTACATGGTCACTAGTGGTCCGTTTGTGGTGCTGCTTTCTGTGACACACCACTGTGTGACATGTGCGGGCAGGAATCGCAGAGTCTGTGGAAACATGTCAACAGTCTCTGTCTTCCATGACAGAGTGGACTGCCTGTTGCTTGCCTGCTTGTTTGCATTGGCTCTCTTTGAAACAGGTATTACGATCCGTCTAGGTTAAATCGCAATAAATAAAGAAAAGAAAGAAAAATGCCTCCCCCGCCCAGTCGTCAGACCAAAGAAAAAATAAATAGATAAATAAATCAAACCACTAGATTCAGGGTTCAAGAAAACGACTAACGTTTTATTAAGATAAAAGAAAATGAGTAAATAACATTTGAGAATTTCCAGGATAACATAAACCAGTAGGTGCATAAACTTCAGGAAGACCCAAGGCCCAAAATAACAAACAAAACGAGTAATAAACAAAAAATATCCAAAATAACTTCCCTCAGAATATCAAAACAAAATACAACAAATTACCCTTACTACACTAACAAAAACAGAGCGAACTTAATTTCAAAAGAAAAGGGCAGGTCAACCCTACCGAGCACCATCACTGTAAAGAAAAGAAAATATATAACAGAGTAAAAAAAAATAAAAATAATACACAATATGTAATGGGGGTCTGGCGGCTGGAGAGGAGACAGGAGAAGTGCGACCGGCCCGAAGTCGCACAGCTCAACTGCAGAAAGCGGAAGAGATGGTTTTAAACCCTCATTCAATCGTCCTAACCCAATCCCGGCAGAGAGAGGTGGAGCCATCCCGCAACCGATTAGGCTACGTGATATCCTGCTTAACACAAGCAAAGCAAAAGAACACACAGACAGAAATAATAACAGGAAACAAACAAAATAAACAATATACTGAATTACACAATTCCGTAACAACAGGTGCTTGGAAATTTTCATTGTCACACCTGTAAAAGAAAAAAAAAAAAAAGTGTGAGCATGCTGATAACACAATCAAAGAAACTGTGTTATTATCATTACCAAAACTGAGTGAAACAAATCACGAATATGTTAAGAGAGTATCACATTACAAATGTTTACACTTGAGCATATGTACACAAACATTTGTAAGTAACATTGTAAGGCAATATTTCCCATAAGCTTTCAAAAGCTAGCCAAAACTAGCTAAAATATAGTCTGAAAATTCATATGAGTTTTATATTATCACCATGCACAACAAAGACAACAGTTTCTGTAATGCCATACAGGTACATATACGTTTTGAATTGAGATGATGTTTACAGTTACATCTGTAAAATATTACATCTGTGCAGTTACTCATGCTGATAACACAAAGAAAAAATTATATTGATTATCAATCAATAATGGCCATACGTAACAAAGACAGCAGTTTTTGTACAAGAACATATATTTTTGTATTATGACGATGTAAACAATTACATCTGTAAAATATTACGTATGTGCACTACATACATAGTCCAAAGTAAACTGATGGGCAATTAGTGGGCATGGAAGCACAATATATGTTTCCCTTTCATGGGAACGAGACGCTACGTCATATGATGTTATGGGAACCCTCTGCGTATTGCATCGTGAAGCACTCTTGTATCTAACCAATGATGAGACGAGACGTCAGAGGCGGGTGACGTCACGGACCAGGAAACTATAAAGCATACCCAGAACAAAGAACGCTAGCTTCTGTTGTCTTCAGCAAGTGCTCTCTGTATCTTGTCTCTCTGTATTTGGTGTTGTTTGTCCTGTTCTATCACAGTGATCTCTTTGTCTGAGGACAAGAGTTTCAAACACACATATATATATATATATATATATATATATATATATATATATATATATATATATATATATATATATAAAAGACACGATATATAATGGCGGAAAAAGATCAAAATAAGCAGCAATTCACTAAGTGTGTGCCTCCTTGCACTTGATTTATCTCAGGTGGGGACACACACGAGATATGTGTTGTTTGCATGGGAGTTGAGCATACACAGACGGCTCTCGAGGGGGCTGTCTGTGTACATTGCGAACGGCTCACTCTCAGAGTGTTAAGATCACGCCGGGCACTCTTTAACAACGAGGGTGCCGCGGCCAGTGTTCCCCGCGGATCAGGTCCCGCTGCTGCCGAGGCACAGCGGAGGCTGCATTCGTGGGGATCACAAATGGATCTGACAGAGGGGGGAGAGACGGGCTCAGCCTTATCTCTCTCCTTACCTGCCAGACCCAGTGTCTCTCCTCTGGTGGTGGAAGCACGCGCTGCGGTTTCTTCCCCCCATAGAGAGACACCGTCGCTCAACATATCTTCCTCCGAGGAGGCTGGCGTGGTGAGCGTCGAGACTGGAGATGAGGACCCGCCATCCTCGTCTCCAGCCTATGAGGAGCTGCTGGAGGTAGTGACTAGGGCAGTCGACAAGCTAAAAATAGACTGGCCCACGGAGAAAAGCGAGACGAAGCCAAAAAGCAAACTTGATGAGCGCTTCCTCCCCGCACGGTCACTACCCCAGCGTCGGGGTCTGCCGTTCTTTCCCGACCTCCACGCTGAGGTGTTGAGGTCGTGGAACAGGCCAGCACAATATCGTGTGTTCAGCCCCCAAACATCGACATACAGCAACATCATGGGGCTGAAACACTACGGCTATGGGGCGATGCTTCGGGTCGAAGAGACGCTTGCGAGCTATCTCTCGCCCGAGTCTGCATCGTCCCTTAAGACCCTGACACTGCCCACCAAACCTTTAAAGACAACATCGGGCTTGGTGGGCAAGGCTTATTCGGCAGCGGGTCAGGCTGCAGCTTGCCTCCATACAATGTCTATACTACAAGCTTACCAGGCTGACCTCCTGGGGGAAATAGATGAGAGCGGGGAAGCGACATTTGAGTCCATACAAGAGCTGAGAAAAGCGACAGACCTAGCTCTCCGGGCCACCAAGGAGACGGCCAAGTCAATCGGCCGCTCTATGGCAGCCTTGGAGGCCACGGAGAGGCATTTATGGCTCAATTTGTCAGGCATTAAAGAAAAAGACAAGAATGTCCTCATGGATGCGCCGCTGTCTCCTGTGGGCCTATTCAGCGATGCAGTGTCATCTGTCGTCGATAGGATCCAGGAGACATGTAAACAATCAGCGGCCTTCCAGAGGTTCCTTCCCCGCCGCATTCATCCCCCTGAGGCTGCTGAGCGGGAGCAGCCTCGGCCGACAGCCAGCTCCTCGGCGCACAGAGCGCAGCAGAAAGCCAGTGTGGCCACCCGTGCTCCCCTGCAGAGAGCTTGGGGACCGGGGCGGCCAACACAGGCGAAGCCTTCCAGGGGTAAAGCGGATCTGAGGACCGTCATTATCTCCCAGAAGGCTTCAAAAAAGAAGTCCTGATGCCAGCCGTCCAGGACCCATGAGGGCAGCCCCCTCCGGAGGGGTTCGGGTATTAAAAAATCTGGTATCCGTTCCCCTTCGGCGCCGTCAGGGGGCCGTTCTGCCAACCCTACCACCCAGTGTGCGTCAGGGCGCAGCGGTCTCCACCGATCCTCCGAGGAGTGTCGGTCGTCACTTGATTCGTTTGTCTGCCGGTGCGCCGTGTCAGACCAATGAGCCAAGTGCTCAAAAAACACCAGAGGCCAGTCTCGAGAGACTGGTTCCCTTAGCAGATTTTATGGCAGAATGGAAACTTCTCCCGAACATTTCGAAATGGGTGCTGCTCATCATAGAACAGGGTTACAGAATACAGTTCGGCTCTCGGCCGCCCAGGTTCAACAGGGTTCTTCCCACAGTGGTGACCCCAGAGCAGTCTCTGGTTATGGAACAAGAGGTTATGACGCTCTTGCAAAAAGGAGCTATAGAAAGGGTTTCTTCTCCCAGCAAGCTGTCAGGCTTTTACAGCCGCTACTTCATTGTTCCAAAGAAGGATGGAGGGCTGCGTCCCATCATAGATTTACGTATGTTAAATCGATCTGTACGAAAGCTAAAGTTCAAGATGCTTACACTCAAACAGATTATCCCACAGATCAGGTCCGAGGACTGGTTTGTGACGATAGACCTGAAAGACGCATACTTTCATGTATCCATCCATCCTCATCACAGGAAGTTCCTGAGGTTTGCTTTCGGGGGCGAAGCTTACCAATACAGGGTTCTTCCCTTCGGCCTATCTCTATCACCCCGCACGTTCACGAAGTGTGTGGATGCAGCTCTGACTCCGCTGAGACTCCAGGGCATCCGCGTACTGAACTGTATCGACGACTGGTTGATACTAGCTCAAACAGAACAATTGGCAGTTCAATATCGAGATGTTGTTCTGTCGCACATGAAGAAGCTTGGGCTGAGGCTCAATGCCAAGAAAAGTGTGCTGGTTCCGAGTCAAATTACCAACTACTTAGGGGTAGTTTGGGACGTATCTATCCCCTGCTCGTGTGAGTTCCATTCTCGGAGCCGTGAATGGGGTGAAGTTAGGCCAGTCACTCACTGTAAAACAGTTTCAGAGACTGTTGGGTCTTATGGCAGCTGCGTCCAACGTGATACCTTTTGGCCTTCTGCACATGAGACCCTTGCAGTGGTGGCTCAGGACCAAGGGGTTTTCTCTGAGGGGAAATCCTTTTCGCATGATCAAAGTCACGCAGTGATGCCTTCGTGCTCTGGTCATGTGGAAAAAGCCTTGGTTCCTGTCCCAGGGACCCGTGGTGGGGACTTCTCGACGTCGCGTAATGCTTACGACAGATGCTTCTCTCATGGGCTGGGGGGCGATCATGAGTGGTCGCTCAGCTCAGGGTTTATGGGAGGACCATCAGTTCTCCTGGCACATAAATCGGCTGGAGATGATGGCGGTATTTCTTGCACTGAAATATTTCCTCCCAGACCTGAGGGGCCATCACGTGTTGGTCCGCACGGACAACACGACGGTGGTCTCATACATCAACCATCAGGGGGGTCTGTGGTCTCGCCGACTTTGCAACTTGGCCCGTCGGATCCTCCTGTGGGCCCAGGGAAAGCTCCTCTTACTGAGAGCAGCTTATATTCCAGGGCATCAAAATGTGGGAGCAGACGCCCTGTCGAGGCAGGGGCCAAGGCCCGGGGAGTAGAGACTCCACACCGAGGTGGTGGAGCTCATCTGGAAAAAATTTGGTCAAGTGGAAGTCGACCTATTTGTTTCGGGAGAGTCAACCCAGTGTCCACTGTGGTACTCCCTAACGCATCCAGCACCTCTGGGGCTGGATGCTATGCTACAGACGTGGCCGAGGCCGAAGTTAAAAGTTCGCCAGGAAGGGGTCAGCCTAATACTGGTGGCCCTGTACTGGCCGACCAGGATATGGTTTGCGGACCTAATGTCTCTATTAGACGGCTCTCCAATGGAGCTTCCTCTCAGGCAGGACCTCCTGTCTCAAGCGGGAGGCACGATACTCCATCCCCACCCAGAGCTATGGAAACTGTGGGCCTGGCCTCTGAGGGGGCAAGGTTGTGGAGACCATTCTTCATTCCAGAGCTCCCTCCACAAGGAAGCTATATGCATACAAATGGAAGTTGTTTTCTACTTGGTGTAGTCAACGCAATACGGACCCTGTCCAGTCATCTATTAGCCTCCAAGAAAAGTTCTCGGAAGGGTTATCTCCTTCGACATTGAAGGTTTATGTAGCAGCCATCTTGGCTTATCATGCTCCTTTTGGGGGTTCCTCGGTGGGTCGAGACCCCCTTGTCATACGCTTCCTTCGTGGCACACTGAGGCTGAGGCCTGCAGTGCGTACGAGAACTCCAGCCTGGGACTTGGCTATAGTGCTAGAGGGGCTAGCCGAGGCTCCCTTCGAACCACTAGAGGAAGTGTCAGAAAAGTTCCTCACTCTGAAGACGATATTTCTTCTTGCAATCTCATCTCTTAAAAGAATAGGAGATTTACAAGCACTGTCGGTTGCTCGTTCGTGTCTGGAATTTGCGCCTGGCATGGTTAAGGCTTTCCTACACACTAGACCTGGCTATGTGCCAAAGGTCCCCACCAATGTCCCGGGTCCTATCGTACTCCAGGCTTTCTGTCCTCCTCCTTTTGCAAGCTCGGATCAGGAGAAACTCAATCTGCTTTGCCCTGTCAGGGCTCTAGATACATACGTCCACAGAGCTGCCCTGTGGCAAAAAACAGAGAAGGGGGGCTAAGAAGGGGGGCCCAGCATCTAAGCAGAGGATGAGCAAGTGGGTGGTCGAGGCCATCTCACTTGCTTACGAAGCAACTTGACAGCCATGTCCACTAGCTGTCCGTGCTCATTCCACCAGGGGTATGGCGGCTTCGAAGGCATTAATGTCAGGAGTGTCATTGAATGATATATGTGATGCAGCTGGATGGTCATCCCAGCACACATTCATTAGGTTTTATAACCTGGACGTAAGCTCCACTACGGGTTCCTCAGTTCTGTCCACTAGATAACAGAATGGTTCTACGGCGTAGTTGGGACAGCGTTCCCATAATGTCATATGACGTAGTGTCGACAGTTCCCATGAGAGGGAACGTCTCGGGTTTGTGTAACCCTGGTTCCCTGAATAAGGGAACGAGACGCTACGTCGCGTTGCCGTACCCCCGGCATACCTGTGAGCGTCTTGCTTCAGCCATAATCCAGAAGCTAGCGTTCTTTGTTCTGGGTATGCTTTATAGTTTCCTGGTCCGTGACGTCACCCGCCTCTGACGTCTCGTCTCATCATTGGTTAGATACAAGAGTGCTTCACGACGCAATATGCAGAGGGTTCCCATAACGTCATATGACGTAGCGTCTCGTTCCCTTATTCAGGGAACCAGGGTTACACAAGTAACCCGAGACGATATATCGGCTGATAATGGGCCATAGGAGGGACAAATATCTATTGATTGGCCGTAGGCCGCGAGTATCTGTTGATGGGCCATATAGACCGTACGTATTTAGTGCATTTCAAACATTTACACGTGTATTCACAAACATCTGTATATTAGGCATAAGGCCGTATTTTAGCATGATCAGCAGTGTCATAGGGTAACCCAAACCGAACATTTACATATAAAAATATAAAGTCTACACAGTATTACATTATTTTACCATAGGCTAAAATACATTTGCTCTGAACCACATCATATTACACCTATTCGCAAACAAGCTACATTAGGCACGAGTCAGTATTTTAGCTGCAGTGTCATAAGTTAACCAAAACTGAGTGAAATATATTACAAATACGCTTACATATTTGTAAGGGACATTGTAAGGCAATATTTCCCGTAAACTGACAAAACCAAGCCAAAACCAGGCAAAATATAGTATGAAAATTCATACGAGCGTTATATTATCAGAAAAAGAATTATATAACACTAAACAACTTACCACGAACTTATATACTCCTCAGGATCAATTCGCTGTTCGAAATGCAACCGTTCGTCATCTCAATCTTCCTCAGAGGAAAAGGTGAATTCTTCCTCGCTGTCCAGAGTCATCTGAAGGGCCTCTTTACCAGAGTAGCATGCCATCCTCAAAACGCGACGAACGTTCAGTAAATCTGATGATATCGTGGCATTGACTGAGGGGCGTGTGCAATGCATACAAACTATTTACCATGTGAACGGCACGGGGGCCAATAACAACCAACTGCAGAACCGCAGAACCATATGTCATGACAGTCTGAGGACAACAGTGCCAGACCAACAGCCTGAGGCCGGAAGTGGGCGGAGTAACAGTTTCACGCCATACAGTGGGGATCGAAAGTTTGGGCACCCCAGGTAAAAATTTGTATTAATGTGCATAAAGAAGCCAAGAAAAGATGGAAAAACCTCCAAAAGGCATCAAATTACAGATTAGACATTCTTATAATATGTCAAAAAAAGTTAGATTTTATTTCCATCATTTACACTTTCAAAATAACAGAAAACAAAAAAATGGCGTCTGCAAAAGTTTGGGCACCCTGCAGAGTTTATAGCATGCACCGCCCCCTTTGGAAAGCTGAGACCTGACAGTGTCATGGATTGTTCTCAATCATCGTCTGGAAAGACCAGGTGATGTAAATCTCAAAGGTTTTAAATGCCCAGACTCATCTGAACTTGCCCCAACAATCAGCACCATGGGTTCTTCTAAGCAGTTGTCTAGAAAACTGAAACTGAAAATAGTTGACGCTCACAAAGCAGAAGAAGGCTATAAGAAGATAGCAAAGCGTTTTCAGATGCCAATATCCTCTGTTCAGAATGTAATTAAGAAATGGCAGTCATCAGGAACAGTGGAAGTTAAAGCAAGATCTGGAAGACCAAGAAAAATATCAGGCAGAACAGCTCGCAGGATTGTGAGAAAAGCAAGTCAAAACCCACGTTTGACTGCACAATCCCTCCAGAAAGATCTGGAAGACACTGGAGTTGTGGTACACTATTCCACTATAAAGAGATACTTGTACACATGGTCTTCACGGAAGAGTCATCAGAAGAAAACCTCTTCTACGTCCTCACCACAAAAATCAGCGTTTGAAGTTTGCAAATGAACATATAGACAAGCCTGATGCATTTTGGAAACAAGTTCTGTGGACTGATGAGGTTAAAATAGAACTTTTTGGCCAGAATGAGCAAAGGTACGTTTGGAGAAGAAAGGGCACAGAATTTAATGAAAAGAACCTCTGTCCAACTGTTAAGCATGGCGGTGGATCAATCATGCTTTGGGGTTGTATTGCAGCCAGTGGCACAGGGAACATTTCACGAGTAGAAGGAAAAATGGATTCAATAAAATTTCAGCAAATTTTGGACGCTAACTTGATGCCATCTGTGAAAAAGCTGAAGTTAAAGAGAGGATGGCTTCTACAAATGGACAATGATCCTAAACACACCTCAACATCCACAGTGGATTACATCAAGAGGCGTAAACTGAAGGTTTTGCCATGGCCTTCACAATCTCCTGACCTCAACATAATTGAAAATCTATGGATAGACCTTAAAAGAGCAGTGCGTGACAGACAGCCCAGAAATCTCAAAGAACTGGAAGACTTTTGTAAGGAAGAATGGACGAAGATACCTCAAACAAGAATTGAAAGACTCTTGGCTGGCTACAAAAAGCGTTTACAAGCTGTGATACTTGCCAAAGGGGGCAGTACAAGGTATTAACTCTGCAGGGTGCCCAAACTTTTGCAGACGACATTTTTTTGTTTTCTGTTATTTTGAAAGTGTAAATGATGGAAATAAAATCTAACTTTTTTGACATATTATAAGAATGTCTAATCTGTAATTTGATGCCTTTTGGAGATTTTTCCATCTTTTCTTGGCTTCTTTATGCACATCAATACAAATTTTTACCTGGGGTGCCCAAACTTTCGATCCCCACTGTATGTGGGTGGAGTTAGCGACAAAAACAATGGCGGAAGACGAGAACACGGTAAAAAGTTTCTTTGTGTTATGTTTTAATCGATCACGTTTATTTATTGGTTACATTTTCTAATACACACCAATGTTTATGTGGATTTTTAGATGCATATTAGGATTTGGAGAGGCTGCTTTACTTTATTTGCAACGATGCAAATCATTCTGCTACAATTTCCACTGCCCAGTGTTTTTAAATCGATCAGATGGCACAGGTTGAATGCACATCTTCAAATTCACTTCAAAAAGGCTGTTGTCCATGGAGGTATGAACGTTTCTTTTATATTCTGAATTTAAAATGTTGTTTTTGCAATGCAGTAAGTAGTCATTTTGACTTTAGAACAACGAAACTTGCAATTTTTATGGTTATATAGTTTAGTTTTTCTGTTTGATTTTGCAATGCAGTAAACTGACAAGCAGAATCACCCCAGAACAATGGAAGCTGATCAAAAACAAGGTTAGTTTTATAAGGCTTTCATAAAGACATAAGCTACTTATACAGATGGTGTGTTGTTATATCTGTCAAATCTTTTACAGGAATAAATTAATAATATTGTATTGTTTTAGAAGGTTCCACAGCAGTTGGCCGGCTCTAGTGACTGTGGGATCTTCATGTTAATGGTAAGAAAAAGAAGGGAAAGTTTTTAAAAATGTATGAACTTCTCTTTTCATTAGAATGAAAAACAAATATGAGGGCTCTTCATACTTTAAATAGTTTACCCTGCATGGGTGATTGTTAACCCCAGGTAAATGGAATCCTAGGTTATCTTGATTTCACTGATCATCATTTACCCGGGGTTAACACTTAATCCTGAGTATTCATACGCAGCGTTTCACATTGTACATTACTAAACCCTGGGTTAACATCCTTATTTGCATATTTGCAGTGTCAGTGTCACTGATTGGATGAACAAAGCACACAATATGTTTACATAAATGCTCAAGGCATTGCATATCCTCATATTACATATAGCCAACTTCACTATCAAGTTTATCCTGAATGGACATTTCAGACTATAAAAGAATTAAACTGTATTTTCTGCACTGCAATTGTTGCATTTTCTGTCAGCATTTGTTGTTTTTTTTCTTTCCAACGCTGAATTTTCTATTGATGTACAATGCACAGTGTTTCTGTGACTGTCAAAAGCGTGGAGCGTTACTTTACCCACAGTTAAAAGTGGTGTTTAGAACGACGATAACCCAGGGTTAAGTGCAGTGTGAAAAGCCCTATGAATTGCTTGCCTTTTTAAAAAAATTTAAACTGAACATGATTGATTCATTTCATTAGTGACAGGGTATGATTTATGTCTCCAACATATAAACATGAGAAAAACAGAATGTCAAAACTTTATTATACATACTATGCTACACCCTAACTACAACACAAAGTATTGTTAATACACTTCCAACATTTCATCCCATTTGTTCTTATCCTTCTCTCATGAAGGAGCCACGGATCACAGAAGACCTCTGCGCTGCACTTAAACAGCTGCACAACAACCAAAAGTCTTCAAAGATTTAGTGGAAGAGCCATGCTTTCTGATATTGAAAGAGGAAGACCAGGAAAAAGCCCTTCTTCAACTTCCACAGGCTGAAACGGATGACGACAGACAACTGGCCAAAGAGCCATTAGTGTTTTGCTTCCAAATTAAGGATGATATGGACATTTTTCTTAACAAGTGTCTGGACAAAAATGTTTATGGAGATTTATTTTTTTTTTTTATTTTATTTTATTTTTTTTTTCAAGATTTAATTTGTCATCATGTACCTGCTGTGCAATACTTTGTTCAGTTTACTCTTTGGTTTGATTTTGTACTTTTTGTTTTAGATCAAAGCACATCTAGTATATGATGTGTTTGATACTTAGGGGGGGAAAAGTAAATTTTATTAAAATTAAATAACTTTTGTGTTTTGTTTTTGGTTTTGATGAATCTGAATTTGCTTAATTCATGTAATTTAGTGTACAACCGTGTAATGTGTATTGTGTACTATAAAAAAATGGTTCATTCATCATGAACTGCTTGAGTAAAATATACATTTTATGTCAAATAAATAAATGTTTGTCACTTTTAGTGTTTAAGCTTTGTGTTCAATTTATATTCAGTTAATCATTTGTGACATAAAACAAGTTGCTGAACTTTTAACTTTAAAAAATATTTAAAAGGTTACAAGGGGGTTTAATACACATATATCCTTGTATCTTCTGTGTGTGTAGGCTATATATATATATATATATATATATATGATTAAGCTATTAACAAAAAGTGAGTATCTATCTATCTATAATTTCAGTTAGTTCGTATTAATAAAATATTTGACATTAACATGGTTTTAAACTTTAAAATGCTCCAAATGGAGCAATGCCTACGAAGATAAATTTGCTCCGCCCACTTCCGCCCTCAGACTGTTAGTCTGGCGCTGGCGCTGTCGTCCTCAGACTGTCATGACGTATGGTTCTGCGGTTCTGCAGTTAGTCCTATCTCCACGGGGGGTGTGGCGGTCTCAGCTCATTACAGATAATGAATTGAGAAGGAAAAGAAGGAACCTCTCCTTGGTTTCTAACAAATTACATAAACTGAGAATATTTGTTTTTGATTTGACTTCATTTAAAAAGCAGACATTCTAAGCATTATGTAGACATGTCTCATGTCTGTGTGGCAAGTATTTGCCGAGTTTCAGTTCATCTTTAAACGCATTTCAGAATTGACTTCACTGAGAGGGAGACATCAGATCGCACATCATGTTTGTTTTCTTTATTTTGCGAAAAGCACAACATTTTTTTTTTGTGAGTGTACACAAATAAAAGTACACACTTAACACTTTAGAATGATGTATAACACTGGTATGTGTGACCAAATTCGACTGAGTGTTTTGAGTCTCTTTCACACTGATAAGAAAAAAAGCGTGGTGGTATCGCCGACGCGACCGCCGACTCCAGAGTGTTAAAATGTTTCAAAGTTTAATGCTCTTTTTACTGATACACGTACAAACCCGTTAACTGATACCATTTCTGAATCTTTCTTCAGATGGATATGCAGCACTACAAATGATGTGACTAAAATAAACTAAACAGTAAATACAGTATAATGATACTAACTCTAGTTTCTCCAGCTTGAATTGTGGGTTCATCAGTAGATCACTGAGGTTTTTCACTCCAGAGTCTCCTAGTTTATTCTCACTGAGGTTCAGCTCTCTCAGGTGTGACAGGTTTGATTTCAGAGCTGAAGTCAGAGCAGAAGAACCTTCATCTGTCATATTACAGGAGCTTAACCTACATTAGCAGAGAGAGAGAGAGAGAGAGAGAGTAGAAAATAAAACAGAAGAAAATGTCTAGGTTACCTATGAAACCCTCATTCTCTGAAGGACAGAATGTCAGAGACGTTATGTCAGAACATACTGATGAATGGGGTCTCACCCGGGAGCCCAATCACCTTTGAGAGGTAACAAAACAAGCTAATGGTACACAGATTACCTTGGTCTGCGGAATTTGCATCGCGATCTCCGCCCCACTCTGTGGGTATAATAAGGAGCAGCTCGAGCATACTTGCATTGAACTCTTTGCTGAGGAGCCGAGCCAGTGTAACCCAGCTGTTCAGTAGAACAGCGATTGTGGCAAAGGGACATAACATCTCCGTTCCCTCCTTCAGGGAATGAGGGTTACATACGTAACCTAGATGTTCCCTTTCAGTTGGTCACGTTCGACGTTACGTCAGAACACATTGACGAATGGGGTCCCTTCCAAAACGCCACAATGGCTGTCTTCCAGTGACCTGCGTAAGCGATAGCTCCCTGTTGTGAGGCCTAGCATGAGTGAAGGGCTATACTTAACACAGAATGCACAGGGTAGCATATTCCAGCTGGAAGTATGTTAACAGGCCGCATGCTCGTAGGAGGTCTTACAAAGCAGATATGAACCGGGGTAGCTGTGATACATATGGAAGATCTCTGAGGTACCCAGCCAACAGGGTGGATATGTTTCAATGTCAGAGATGGCAAGAGTGGACTTGCCAAGGGAAAGACACGTGCTGCCAAGAGACTTACCGTGGAAATATACATGTGGGATTGCCCAGAGAAGGTAATCACAACACATGGAGGCACCTAGTCTGACACGGGGCTGACCGACAGGGCATACACACAAATGTTAGACATCAACTGTGCTGGAGGAACCCAGAGTTCTGAACAGTGAAACTCACCTGAGGGGAATAGCGCACACATCCAGTCCATGGAGTGGAATGGCGCAGCAAGCAAATTGACACCGAGCAGGTCCTACCTACTGGCCCGAAGGGGCGAGTATACAGGAGGACACGGTCTCTACGCAGAGATTATAGAATCTCGCAGATGTGTTAGGTGTCGCAGCTCTACATATGTCTGTTAGTAAGGCCCCATGCGCTAGCACCCAGGAGGAAGCGACACTCCTAGTTGAGTGTGTTTTCACCCCTAGGGGGCATGGCAAGTCTTGAACCTGCTCCTCATCCTCCCTGATCTTGCACAATGCCTGTGTAAGAAGGCTCACTAGGGGAAACGCATACTTGCGTATATGTCCTGCGGCCAGCTGTATGCCAGAGCGTCCGTACCGGGGATGCTCAGGGAGTAAAACAACTGGCAGTAGGAAGTGTTTGGAGAGGCAAACAGTTCTATATGAGCATCTCCGAAGTGTTCCCAAATCAGCTGAATCGTCTGGAGTCTCCATTCCCCGGGGCGAGACTGCTGTCATGAGAGCTCGTTGGCTGCATGATTAAGCATGCCCAGGATGTGAAACAGCACGAAGTGACCTCAGATGCTTCTGACTCCATAAGATGAGATGGCGAGCGAGTTGCGACATGCGGCGGGAGCATAGACCACCTTGACGGTTGATGTACGCTACGGTCGCAGTGTTGTCCGCACGGACCAGAACGTGCTTTTCCTTTAGCAGGACCTTGAAGCGGTGCAGAGCAATCTGTACTGCTAGATACTCCAGGCAATTGACGTCACTGGAGTCGGGGTCCTGTCCAGGAGCCTGACGCAGCATGCTCGTTGCACATGGCACCCCAGCCTGTGGCAGGGGCATCTGTTGAGACAACAACATGCCTGGAAACTGGTTCTAGGGGAACACCAGCCCGTAGAAAAGTGAGGTCCAACCATGGGGTGAAGGTTTGATGGCAGGCCAGAGTGATTGTCACTCTGTGCGTGCAATGTTGGCATGTCCATCTCAGAACTTGGTCATTAAGCCAGTGCTAAAGTGGTCTCATATGAAGCAAACCGAGCGGTACAACAGCCGCTGCGGATGCCATATGCCCCAAGAGCCTCTGAAACTCTTTCAGTGGGACCGCTCTCCTGCCGAGAGTTTGCTCTTTTCCCAGTTGACCCGGAGGCCCAAGCGGATGAGGTGTCTGAGCACTAGATCCCTGTGCTCGCACTCTACTTCCGGGTCGCCCGTCTCAGGATCGCCGCTTGGCCTGATGCTTGGCAGGTTTGGGAGGGGCGGAGATTACCTGCACCGCCGTGGGGGGCGCCCTCGGTGACGAGCAGGCTGAGGCAGCAGCAGGCTGCCAGGGCAGAATATGTTTGATTGCCTCAGACTGCTTCTGGACGGATGAGAATTGCTGGGCGAAACTTTGGAACGCATCATCAAAGAAGCCAGCCTGGGAGACCGGGGAGTTGAGGAGCTGCGTCTGATCAGACTCCCTCATGTCTGCCAGGTTTAGACATAGGTGGCGCTCCTGGACTACCAAAGTGGACATCACCTGACCAAGGGACTGCGCAGTGACCTCTGTCACCCATAGAGCGAGGTCGGTAGCAGTGCGCTGCATGAGTCCCTGGTCAGCACTGCCTTCGTGCAGCTGTTTGAGCACTTTGGCCTGGTGTACTTGCAGGATGGTCATTGCGTGCAAGCTCTGTAAGCCTTGCCAACAAGCATGGACAAGAATTGTAGAATTGTAATTAAGATAAAGACGATTACAGTGACATACTGCAGTCTTACATTAGGTGTGCGCAAGTCTGAATTTATTGATGCACAAACAAACCGTGCATGTGTGCTCTCGACTCACTGATCGCGATAACATCGTATTTCTGCATGAACACAGTTCAATATATTCACGTAGCTGTTGAAATTAATGTACTACAGTGAGTGTTTTATAACGGATGCTTGCTGAACAAGCGTGTTTTGGAGAAATTTGTGAGGATCAGTGGTGTTTATGTACACATGGACATCAGACGCTCTGACAGAGCTTGTTCTGACAGAGGAAGCATTCACTGATGACATAGACCCACCTTTAGATTGCTGAGTTTTCACACATTTAGAAAGTTTTTATTTTTCAGTTGTATTTTGGTTTGTTTATTCATTTTGAATGGATCCGTATAGTATCTAAATGCAGTTCTCTGGCATCTCCCTGTGGCCTTGTTTGGTATGGCAGGTTGACTCGATCAAAATGGCTTTAGTTCATTTGTGTTTTAGTTTAAACTGTTAAAGTGATTTTAAGTATTTTGTTTGTATGTGAAGAATGTTACTGACCTCAATTTCTCCAATTTACAGTGTGAATCCTTCAGTACGTCACATAAGTGCTTCACTCCTGTGTTTTCTAGTTTATTCTCACTGAGGTTCAGCTCTCTCAGGTGTGACGGGTTTGATTTCAGAGCTGAAGTCAGGATGACACACTGTTTCTCTGTAATACTGCATCTATACAGACTGAAGACAGAGAAATAACAATAGTTCACATCTATGATGATCATCTTATTGAAGAGCTTCAGCAGCATTTAGTTTCCAATAGTCTGTTTTGAAACCCAGTTACACCAGTTCTGTGTGCTGAAGATACTGTTTCTTCTCTTTCATTTTTATTTATTTGATGTCTCTATTCTTTATTCTTTGATGAAAAGGCAGATTTCTGCAAGTACACAATCAGTACATCGTATCAAATGCTGGAAATTCAACAATTACTAACTAGATTAGTTAGTAATTAATTAATTAATTACTAGGAAAAAAAACATAAAAATGTGACCAAAAGGGAAAACCCAGAAAGTGCAATCAATCACTGTAACTGCTGTACAGTATAATGATACTAACACTAGTTTCTCCAGCTTGAATTGTGGGTTCATCAGTAGATCACCGAAGTTTTTCACTCCAGAGTCCCCTAGTTTATTCCAGGTGAGGTTGAGCTCTCTCAGGTGTGACGGGTTTGATTTCAGAGCTGAAGTCAGGATGACACACTGTTTCTCTGTAATTCTGCATCCACTCAGACTGAAGACAGAAAGAGAAAATGACTCAAATCCATGTTCAGTTCATGTGTTAAATGAATCATGAATAAATGCCATACAGTGTCACTAATAAACCAGCAAAAACATGGAAACTTAATGATATAAACGAACAAATCAAGACAGGAGCATTTGAGGACACTAGTTACAATCCAAGTCTGGAACCATCCTCACTCCCAAAAATAAGTGAATTTATCACTGTAGATTCACATATAAGATGAATATAGAAACAATAGAAAAATAAACATTTAAATGTACTATATTCACATTTTAATGCAATAAAATCCTATACATTAATCAATTATTAAGTCATTTTAGAGTGTAATTTACAATCTCTAAATACACATTTTGCTCAATAAAATATTTAGTGAAAAGTACCATTAGTCCAGTATAAATGTAACATTTCAGAATAATCTATTTGTGTAACAGTTTTGTTGTTTTATTATCATGGTGTTGCTGTCGGTGTGTGTTCCCTAGTTAGTGTTCTTGGTTGTTAATTAGTTCCTGCAGCTGTTCTGTTTTACCTTGATTACTCTGTCTGTGTATTTAAACTCTTAGTTCTGTCTGTTCATTGTTCTGTCGTTTATGTTGAAGTGGTTGTGTTTTATTTCTCCTACATGTTAGATTTGTGATTAAAGACAGTGTTATTGTATTCTCCATCATCATGAGCTTCATTACAACCAGCCATTTGTGACAATTTGTTACACTGTTTTTAGTCTGTTCTCACTTCTGTCTAGTTTCACAGCAAATATTTGTCAGATATCAGAATATGAAACACTTTTATAGCCACAAAGTTTAAAATGCTTCAAAGTTTAATGCTCTTTTTACTGATACACATACAAACCTGTTAACTAATATCATTTCTGAATCTTTCTTCAGATGGAGATGCAGTGCTACAAATGATGTGACTTGTGCCCTGTTGACTTAAAATAAACTAAACAGTAAATACAGTATAATGATACTAACTCTAGTTTCTCCAGCTTGAATTGTGGGTTCATCAGTAGATCACTGAGGTTTTTCACTCCTGATTGTCCTAGTTTATTCCCGCTCAGGTTCAGCTCTCTCAGGTGTGATGGGTTTGATTTTAGAGCTGAAGTCAGAGCAGAACAACCTTCATCTGTCATATAACAGTAGATTAACCTACATTTGCAGAGAGAGAGAGCATAAAATAAGCTCAATAAGTCACGTCATCTTTATAAGCAAATAAAACAGACAGAGGAAGAGAGATCTTCATCTTTATTTCACCAGATCACAAAATACTGAGGTGAAAATGTCTGTACAAATATAATGTGAATTCAGGCTGATTGTGAAATATTGAGTATAAAGTTTTTTAGTTTAAACTGTTAAAGTGATTTCAAGCATTTTGATTCTTGTATGTGAAGAATGTTACTGACCTCAATCTCTCCAGTTTACAGTGTGAATCCTTCAGTACGTCACATAAGTGCTTCACTCCTGTGTTTTCTAGTTTATTCTCACTGAGGTTCAGCTCTCTCAGGTGTGACGGGTTTGATTTCAGAGCTGAAGTCAGGATGAAACACTGTTTCTCTGTAATACTGCATTCATACAGACTGAAGACAGAAAGAGAAAAGACAATAACTCAGATCTATGATGATCAACTAACATGTTTAGCTTCATACAGCAGACTTTTGCTAACAAATAAACAGTTTGTACAATTCTCAATGTCACCCTTGGTTTGCTGACTGGGACAAATGTGTTTATGTCGGTTGTTTTCAGACATATTGTCGACTCGCTAACACTTTACAATAAGCTTTCATTTGTTCACATTAACTACATTAGTTAACATGAACCAATGATGGATAATACTAGTACAGCATTTAATAACCTTAATCTAAGTTTCAACATTTACTAATACAGTTTTAAATACACAAGTTTTCTGTTAACATTAGTTAATCCACTATGAATGAACATGAACAATGAATAATTGTATAAACTAACATTAACAGATTAAGAAATAAAATTATTTCCTTAAGCAGAAGACAATTAAACAAGTTTTGGAAAAGGTTCATTTGCTTTAGTGCTGCACTGTGAGGGAGTGTCACGTCTGTTCTAGGTTTTGTTTAGTTTATGTTTTCATGTCTTTTATTTTGTATAATTCTCACAGTCTTGCTCCTCATGTGATCTTGTCATGTGCTCCCCCTGTTCATGTGTCATGTTCTGATTGGTTTCTTGTTTTACATCACATTTTCATTGGTTCATTGTATTCAGGTGTTTCTTGTTTACTTATTTGTGTCTGTGTGCATATATAGTCCTCATGTTATCATTGTCTTTTGTCAGGCTTTGTTCCCTGTAACTGCTGTTGATGAGGTTTATGTTCATGTTTCTTAGTCAAGTCTAATCTTTCTGTGTTATTTTAATTTTGTTCACATTTATTTGAATAAAGCTGCACTTGCGTTCAGTCAAATTGCCTTCGGTGGATCTTATTACAGGCAGATTCTGATCACAGATTTTTAAAATGCACTTGTTCAATTTCAAAGTTACAGTAAATGCTGCACCAAAATTAGACATTTTATATTTTGTGAAATACAAACATTAAATTGAAAGCAGTTATAAAAATGTATGAAGTCACAAAAAAACTTTGTTACACACCAGCAATCAGTAAACATGATCACATTCAGCAGTCATGTTCAAAAAGAGCAATCAATATATAAAAACTTTTTTTTTCTTTTCAATCTATCACTTATTTGAAGAGTTTTCTAAGCTCTGGAAGAAAACCATTGATCTCCCTCTACAGTAACTGAAATAATTATTGACCCATGATCACACTGTCTTACTTAGTCAAATATTTAAAGCTTGATGTTGTATTGTTCTTGTGTAGTCACTCAAAATAGTGTCGTACCAAGAAATAACTAAGAGCTCACATGTTCACATCTGACTTCAGTCTTTACTGGATGAACAATACTGGAACATGTGAAGCCTTAACAACCAATCAGCATTCAGTATACAAATCACCACACACGTAATATTACATTCCCCTTTTTATGAAGTATTATATTACCACATAAGTCTAGCACAGCAGAATTTACACTCAAATTAAACATATCAGGTTACATTAGGAGAGGGCAGGAAATTTAGCATTGCACTTATGGAACAGATTAACAGTGACACCCTATTACTAAAATTACATTGGTATATTAGGTACCTTGAAGTAACTAGCAAAAGTGTCGTAACTAATAACATGCAGAACATACACTATATTGCCAAAAGTTTTGGGACGCCTGCCTTTACGTGCACATGAACTTTAATGACATCCCACTTTTAATCCGTAGGGTTTAATATGGAGTTGGCCCACCCTTTGCAGCTATAACAGCCTCAACTCTCCTGGGAAGGCTTTCCACAAGGTTTAGGAGTGTGTTTATGGGAATTTTAGACCATTCTTCTAGAAGCACATTTGTGAGGTCAGGCAGTGATGTTGGCGAGAAGGCCTGGCTCGCAGTCTCCGCTCTAATTCATCCCAAAGGTGTTCTATCGGGTTGAGGTCAGGACTTTGTGCAGGACAGTCAAGTTCCTCCACACCAAACTCGCTCATCCATGTCTTTATGGACCTTGCTTTGTGCACTGGTGTGCAGTCATGTTGGAACAGGAAAACAACCCCACACCATAATCCCCCTTCCACCAATTAGAGCAGAGACTGCGAGCCAGGCCTTCTCGCCAAACATCACTGCATTTGGCACATTTGGCACAATGCAGTCAGGCAAGTACTGTTCTCCTGGCAACCGCCAAACCCAGACTCATCCATCAGATTCACAGACAGAGAAGTGTGATTTGTCACTCCAGAGAACACGTCTCCACTGCTCTAGAGTCCAGTAGCGGCGTGCTTTACACCACTGACGCTTTGCATTGCACTTGGTGATGTAAGGCTTGGATGCAGCTGCTCGCCCATGGAAACTAATTCCATGAAGCTCTCTACGCACAGTTCTTGAGCTAATCTGAAGGCCACATGAAGTTTGGAGGTCTGCAGCTAATGACTCTGCAGAAAGTTGGCGACTTCTGCGCACTGTGAGCCTCAGCATGCGCTGACCCCACTCTGTGATTTTACGTGGCCTACTACTTCATGGCTGAGTGGCTGTTGTTCGCAATTGCTTCTACTTTGTTATGATACCACTAACAGTTGATTGTGGAATATTTAGTAGTGAGGAAATTTCACAAATGGACTTATTACACAGGTGGCAACCTATCACGGTACCACGCTTGAATTCACTGAGCTCCTGAGAGCGAACCATTCTTTCACAAATGTTTGTAGAAGCAGTCTGCACGCCTAGGTGCTTCATTTTTATACACCTGTGGCCATAGAAGTGATTGGAACACCTGAAATCAATGATTTGGAGGGGTGTCCCAATACTTTTGGCAACATATTGTACTTTCAACAAAATGATCTTTAGACCAGGACTTAAAAACGAAAAAAAAATTCAATCGTTTCACTCCGAGCAGAATCGGTATTTTTACGTTTCTGTTCCAGCGTTCCTTCTGTATTATTAACGTTCCGAAACTGGTTTGTTTAGAAAAAATAATGGTTAATAACGTTATTTTTTTTTAAACTTTTTTTTTGTTTGCATGTAGCCTACTTAATAATAATAATAATAATAATAATAATAATAATAATAATAATAATAATATGTACAGCATTTTATTTATTAAAAAACAAAGAGAGTATTTGCCGCCTTAGCCAATAGGCCTACAATTATCTTTTATAACAAGATTCTGTCCAAATGTAAACCTATTAGCCTAAACGAAAGGACAAACTATCAACGGTTTATAAAGTATTTTTTCAAGATATTTTAAAATGTTTGCTGCATGGTTAAAAATACAGAGGCTATTCCTGAGAGGAAAAAAAGATATGTCGCGTATATATGTCGCATTTTATATTACATTCAGAAATACTGTAATAATTATATTATATAATATAATTATAATGTTTGTAAACATAAATTATGAACAAAACTGCCCTATTTTATTTGGCCACAAAACCTCTAAAGTTAACCGCCTATTCTATTTTCTTTTTAACGCCATTCCAGCTTCTATTGCTATATTCAAGGTGAGAAACAGGTTTATTTATTAGAAATAAAACTAAATAAGATGGTAAACAAATTCATTTAAAGTGAATCTGAAGCCTACCTTTCTCATTCGGCACTGTTTCCATTTTCGAGACGAATGCTAAACTATTATTTATTATGTAAGCTTTGTACTTCACTCGCATTATCGACATCATTCACATAACAGCACAGTCAGGCGGGGGTCACGGGTGGTAAACGGCAGATTGTATTACAGAATTGAACTGAGCAGTGTAACGTTTTATATGTTTGGTTGATTGTATTTTATTTTAATTATTTAACAGGCTGCGATATCAAGTAGGCTAAGCAATGCAAGAATTTGAGTGCGCGCACGTGAGGAGCCGGCGCCGGCGCGACCACTGGATTTTTTCCCCCTTCTAACCGTAATTTATGGTCATACAGGTAAAAGCAAGACATAATTCATACATTTACAAAAAAACACATAAATAACGAAAACAAGCAGAATGTCTGTTTCTTTTCCTAAATCTTTGGAGTGCGCCACAATGAACCACTTTCGTTTTGTTAATCTGTAGACCTAATTATATAGTGAAATATTTCGCGTAGCCTATAGGCCTAAATATTCCCTTTTATTGTATATGTGTTATGTAGGCCTATAGTTTTATTCTGTTTTCTCCGTTCACAGAAGCACTGCATGTGCGCGATGTGGCGTGTGAACTCATGTTCTACATATCCTGCAATTTTCGCCGTTTCAAAACGCACAACAAGATACATATTAGCCTACTTGACATTCATTTTCACTTAAATGTAGGCCTAATGCTTGATGGTTGGTGACATATATAATCGGAAAAACTAATGCCAGGGCATTGCCATTGTGACTTATGATGACTTGACAGTTTCACTCACTGCAGAGCCTGAGCGCAGGCATTTCACACACTTTGAATGCGTCAGCGTCACATTTGTATAGGCTGTACTATTTGAATTAGTGACTGGTTGACTGCCAAATCAAAATATTAAATAGAATGAAAAAATAACGTTATTAACCGGTTATGTTACAGCTATGGTTGTAAGCAAACGCACGACGAGGAAGATGAAGGAATAAGTCTTTAATAAATCCACAGGCAAGGAAATCCACAAATGGCAAACACGAAACACAACCATACAATGAATGATACCGGACAATACTGAACTGAAAACACAAGACTTAAATACACAGACAAACGAGGTGGGTAATTGAACACTGCTGGTAGTGATAATGAAGGTGATCAGTAACTATGGTGACAGACTAGTGGCGGGAAATGGTGCAACACAGAAGTCCAAACAGGGTGAACATGTGACATATCGGCCCCTCCCGGAAAGGCGTGTCCTCGCGCCGGTAGATGGATGGAGGAGGTTTCCGTGGAGGACCTAAGTCCGGGAGAGGGCTAGAGTAGAGGAAAGTCCAGGGAGGTGCAGATGGTGGTGTTTTCCAGGAGGTAGCCTTGAACAGGAAAGCCTTGATGGTGCTCCAGGCCACAGCCAGGAAGGCATCCCATGGCGGCGTTGCTGGAGGGAGGAGCCACGGTGGTGAGGGTCTCCACGCCACCCTGGGGATGAGTGGAAGCGACGAAGCCGATGGAGGTGGAGCTCTTGGCGAAGACAGAGAGCCGAAGGAGCGGAGTGATGCCAATGGTCTCTGAGTCCGCAAAGGAATCGCAGCGACGACCCCCCGAGACGGAAGCAGGGTACTGGAGGGCTGAGGTGGAACTGGAACGGCTGAGGCGGAGCCTGAGGGAAGGCGGAGTCAAACAGAGCCATAGGGGTGGAGGGTCGGAGAGCAACAAATGACCTGTAAGTCCGTGGTGATGTGATGGTGAGGTCTGAGCCAGGTGGAGTCGAGGATCCGAGGGAATCTAGTGGAGCAGAAAGCTCGATGGTAGCTGCTGTAGTCGAGGGAGGAAGGAGCAAAGGCGGAGGAGTCAGGACGATGGGCCGAGGTGGCACGACGAGATCTGAGGCCGGGGGCGAAGTCGCAGGATCTCCACAGCCAAAAGCTGGCTCGCAGCAGGCCCCAGGTGTAGCCACGCCACTGAGAGGAGGCTGATGTGGAACCGAGGGAATGGGAGACAGCAAGGGCGGGGTAGCAGGCATGGCTGAGGGCTGGAGAAGGGACTGGTGATGAACAGAGGGACTGGAGAAAAATAAAAAATTCTGGGTAGAGATATGGAGAGGAGGTAGGAGAGGGAGGCTGGGTGGGACCAGTTCATCCAAAATGGAACAGACAGGTTCGGGAGGGATTAAAGGGGGTAGGGAATCCTCTCCAAAATCAAAACAAAAGTTTGTTGTGCATGCCTGGAACTCTTTCTCAGTGGCGGAAGTGTGGGCGGGGCTCTATTCCATACCATCGCGCTCATCACGTACTCCCTCGGTGATGGATGTTGCAGCAAACTCGCACACCTGGTCAGACTCGCTGTGCTCTGGCTCCGTGGCGATGTTTCGCTCAGTCATTCTGTTGGTCGCTGGCTCCTGCATCGTGGTAGAGGCAGGCTCTCTGTCTCGGTGGCATCACGCTGCCATTCCATGCCGTCTGGAGGTTCCTGGCTGGGCACTGGAGTGGAAGTGGGGCTGGTGTCGTTGTCATCAAATCCAACGGTGAAAGACGATCCACATGATGCCAGCACCCACTCCACATATGCGGCGAAGCTCCCTCGAGGCCCCTCCCCAGACAACTGTGCCTTTGTGGTAGTGCTAATGAAGGTGATCAGTAACTATGGTGACAGACTAGTGGCAGGAAATGGTGCAACACAGATGTCCAAACAGGGTGAACATGTGACAGGTTAATGGCAATTTCAAATTAGCGTTTCTGTTCAGAACGATTAAATTTGATTTCGTTTCCGTTTCTGGTTATGTTCCAGTCAAAATTTTGTTCGTTTCTGGTTTTCGTTTTCGTTCCTTGAACCGGTTCAGAGCCCTGCTTTAGACTAGCATCCATAATACTGCAATGTTTGATTTACATCTTACCGAATGTCAGAAGTTCATGTTTTATAAATCAAGAATGTCTCTAGGTTTCAACATGCGACCAGAGCGCGTAAACTGAGGGGGTGCAGCTTGCTGTTGCATATAGCAACAAGTGTTTTCTTTCAGTCCTCCTGTATCCACAGGAGTATCAATGTGCGCGTTCTCAGGTGCTGGCTCCTTTACTTCTGACGTTATTTCCTTGGTTTCCATTAAGTGTCAGTGATTGCAGCGGAACACCTGGTCATCATGGGGGCAGATAAGGTATGACCATTGTGTGTCCGTAAGTTGCAATACAGTGGTGGGCATCCATCGGCCATTGGCTTGCTGAAAGCGAACATTAACCCCTTGTGCCAATGCTGATGATGGCTGTGCGGTGCGATCATAATACTGCCTCTGTTTTGCTTGTTTTAGTTTCCTTTTCGTACTCACCAGTTTTTTTATCGACAACCTGAGGCTGCAGCTGTCTTCCTGACATAGGCAGGATGGAGCGAAAACGTCTACTCATCAGCAATTGTTGGAGGAGACTTAAATCCATCAACATGGGTGTTCCTGTGTTCAAGTAAGCTGAGGTAAGGGTCCTTCCTCTCAGCATGTGCTTTACTCAGTATGGCTTTTGCTGTCTGCACTGTCTTGTCAGCAAAACCATTGCTTTGTGGGTAATGCGGACTAGATGTTATATGCGCAAAGTCCCACTGAATTGCAAAGTCATGCGAGCTGTACTGTGGGCCATTATCTGAAATTATTCTTTCAGGTACAACATGCCTGGTGAAGTTGGCCTTCAGTTTATGGATAACTGCTGATGATGTGGTTGAAAGGAGTATCTCCAGCTCGAAGAATCTGCTGTAGTACTATACAGCTATTACCCTGTAGCCCAAGACTGGTTGCCCACTAAAGCTAAGTAAGACTGAGCCTGGTCAGTACCTGGATGGGAGACCTCCTGGGAAAACTTAAGTTGCTGCTGGAAAAGGTGTTAGTGAGGCCAGCAGGGGGTGCTCATCCTGTGGTCTTTGTGGGTCCTAACACCCTAGTATAGTGATGGGGACACTATACTGTCAAAAAGCACTGTCCTTCGGATGAGATGCAAGGTTTTTCAACAACCATCAGGGCATTGACCCAGTCTGTAGGTTCCGTGACTAACAATGATGCCTGCTTTTTCCATGCTGTCTACCTCCTCCCTGAGGAGACTGCGCAGCTTGAACTGAATCCTCCTGGGCGGATACACAACAGGGACAGCCGCAGGATCCAGGTGTATAGTACATTCTCCTGGAAATTGACCAATCCCGTGAAAGACATCCTGGAACTCTTGTATGATACCACAGGGTTTGTTTATGTCTGCATCAGCTGAAAAGACAAGCTTTATCAGCCCCATGGCCAAGCATGCTCTCAAACCAAGTACAGGAGGTGTGTGTGTACTCACTATGTAAAATTCCAACAAAGCTTCTGTGTCTTTGTATCTACAGTTGAGCTGACATGTCCCTTTATCATTGAGTGTCTCTCTGCCATAGCCTGCAAGATGGCACGTTGTGGGTTTCAGTTCTGTTTTTGAAAGATTTTTAAATCTACTGGCTGGAATAATGTTCACCTGGGCCCCAGTATCCAACTTGAATTTAACTTTGTTTGCTTGAGGTCCTAATTCAAGTTTCAAAAAGGCCTGTTTACATTCTGTGTTTTCATGCTCTTTGTTAATTGCATCAATAACAGTTCATCTGCCTCTAAGATGCCTGTATTTTCCACTGTGTGCACAGTTCTACGTGTAACAGGTTGTTTTGATCTACATACCTTTGCGAAGTGGTTGAGTTTATTGCATATTTTGCACAGATGGCCTCTGGCTGTGTTGCTGTGCACATCGACCACATGACCTGTTTTTGTCGGTAACTTTATCTGTTTCCTTCGTGGCCATTCATGTTTCTGCCTGTACACTGTTGTCTTTTTGCTTAACATCGCATGCGCTGCACGATTCTGTGCTGCCATTGCACGTGAGTTTATCGTCCTAAGCTGGTCTTGTGCTGCTTCGTGTGAATGCGCTATATCAATGGCTCTTTAAAGTGTTAGATCGGCACCTTAATTTAGCAGTTTCTCTCTGACATTTGGGGAGTTAGTTGCAAAAACAATGCGGTCCCGTACTATTTCATCACTGTTCGTATATCCACAGTCACAAGCAGTTTAAGCTCCGTGACTAAGTGCTCGAATGTCTCGTGTTCCCCCTGTGTTTTTTCATGAAACTTGTACCTCACGAAGATCGGGTTGGCTTTTGGCATGACATACTCCTCAAACTTATCATAATAGGACTGCAGTATTTTTGATTAATCTGCTGACAATGTCCATGTATTATAAACATCACGCCCCTTTTCGCCTACCCACAGAAGCAGATAGCTGCACATGGTCTCTTTGGCCTTGCCGCACAGCGGTCCAGTGAACATAAGCTGAACATGCTGACGAAATCTCCGCCATGCATTTGTCAAGTTTACCGAGTCCCAATCCATTTTTGGCATAGGAACCCCCGACGAATCCATCATGCCACAGTCAATAAAGTTCTGACACCATGTATTGTTCTTGTGTAGTCACTCAAAATAGTGTCATACCAAGAAGTAACTAAGAGCTCACACGTTCACTTCAGTCTGGATGAACAATACTGGAACATGTGAAGCCTAACAACCAATCAGCATTCAGTATACAAATCACCACATTTTAATTGTGTTTTAATGTCCTGTATTACTTTACATTGTTGTGGCTCTGTGTGATGCTGAGAAAAAACTGCTCTGACTCAATACGTGAGGAAATATTATTATCAGCTACAGTAACATTACAATTAAAAGTACTGTACTACTTTAAATAAATGAACAATACTCACATCAGTGTGTTGAGTCGACAGTGTTTATCCTGCAGTAGAGCAGCGATCTGATTCACTCGTGTGTCTCCTAGTTCATGTCGACTCAGATTCAGCTCTCTCAGGAGTAACGGGTTTTTACCCACAACTCTCTCCACATACTGACAGGCTTCATCTGCAGCAGCACTCAAAAACCTGCAGAAGAGTCAATTTAGTTCTCAACTAAATGTCTGTTGCATTACAAAAATGACTGATAAGAAAAAAAAAAAAAAAAAAAAACTTAATTATTGTTCTAAAGACAAGCTCTAGTTAGTTATTTAGATGTAACACTTTTCTTTGAACATTTAAATATATTGGGCATGTGGCAGTATCAAATTTTCAAGTTGCGATAATTGCTGAAGCTTTTGTCACGGTATAAAAAATAAGTTGCAAAAAAAAAGTTGTCATACTATAACAGGTTTAATAACTTTTTTCTTGCAACAAAAAGAACTGAACATTTAAATACAATAAAGCAATACACAAAAATGTATAAAGTAAACAAATGTTTCAAACAGATTAAAGTGCAAAAGAATTATAAATAGGTAACACTTTACCATAAAATCTCATTAGAAAACGTTACTTAATGCGTCAATTAATTAATGTAATATTAATTATAATAAAATAATGTGCAATAGCTACATTTGTTACAGAAGTTATTCTTTGTTAAAGTTAGTTAAAAAATACAACTGCTAGTTCATGTTAGCTCAGGTCCATTATATAATACAGTTACAACTTTTGATTTTAATAACATGTTATTAAATTTTGAAATTATCATTAAGGTTAATAAATGCTTAGTTATTTTTCATTGTTAGTTTATGTTAACTAATGAATTAATTAACTAATGTTAAATAATGAAGCCTTATTGTAAAGTGTGACTGAACAATAATGAATCAGAACATATTCGATGAATATCTAGGGCATGTTGTAGTCCTGGGGCCGTATTCACAAAACATTTTGTCTTACCACTAAAAGTTTTCCTAAATAGCAGTAAAAGTTCTTAGCTAAGAGTAAGGGCGGCGTTGACCTCGTTGCTATGGATGATGTCAACACGCTTACTAACTATGCCCACAGTGATTGGCTGATGGGGGAGGAGTCTCTGTCAGCGATTTAATCATAGAAATATTGTAGAATGAGGTATCATGTTTCCATATTCAAATAAAGGTTTTAAAATACAAATGTTGCCGTATTCAAATGAAGATTTTAAAATGCAAATGTTGCCATATTCAAATAAAGGTTTTAAAATGTAGGCTAAGTGTCACTAATTAAACTAGTATATGTTCAGATAATTGTCAGCTTCTTACATGTCTGCGTCTCAAGAGAATGCAGAATTCAAGCGACAAACAATGTTTTATAAACAAAGTTTGGGAGGAGCACATTCAAACAGTCTGTTCAAATCAGCTCGAGAAAGCCGACTCACCTATAGTTATCTTGACAGTTTTCTGCATCCCTCCGCCACCCCGTCCTTACTCTCGGCTGGGGATACAAGGGAGAACTCTGGGTTTGGGATAAATTCCACGCTTATTATATTTTTTTTACTCGATCATTTGTAAGTGTGAACTCGTGAAAACAAGTGCCACAGGTAATCGGACATTATTTATTTATTTATTTATTTATTTAAGATTTATTTTTGGGGTTAGATTCAAATTTATAAATCAAAATGTGTATTGTATTTATGAAGAAAAGGTTCAGCACCGAAGGCTCTCGCTATTGCCTCAATGGTGTTCAGTGTCTTTGGGTGGATTGCTGAGGCGGATTGGCAGCAATGGCCATTAAGATTGTTTGTGATTTGGTCAAAGTGATATAGGAGTCCTCTTGACTACTCTTAACGTTTCACAGATTTAGGAACTAGTTTTAGCACTAAATGCTTTGTGAAATACTCTTAGAGCAAAAATTTAGGAGTCCTAAAATTAGGACTGACACGCCCATTATTTTTAAGAGTTTCTCCTAAATCTGCAAGTTAGGAGCTACTTTTAGCCTCAAAGACCCCCTGTGGTGAAAATCAAGTTTTTAATGTTGTTTATATGTCTATGTAGTGTTTTTAATATGCTTTAAGACCAACCATGTGCAAATTCGTAAGTCAGCACCATTGCTGAGTATTTTTTGTTTGAAACTGCAGTAAACCAAAGACAGTCTAAAACCAGCGGTTAGAAATCGTGGGTGCTTGTGACGTCACAGACTACCTTGTAACCAATCATAACAACGTGCCGACAGCCTTTAGCATATCATTAACTATGACTGCTCTGAAGCAGGAAAGTCTCGAGAGATGCCAGATTATCCCGGTATATTTTCTGTTGATATGAAAAATTGTGTAGATTTAACAATATAGTAAGTCTATTACGATGTTATGATGAACTATATGCCTTTCTCCACTGACGTTCTGAGTTGTTCAAAGCATTTGTAAGGGTACTGATTGTTAGAAGGCAGCTGTCTGACTCTGAGATGAAGAACAGGAACATGGTTTGTGTAACATTCGCAACACATTATTAGCTGTTTGATAACGTAGTCAAGCAAAAGGATAATCATATTAATCAATATTAATTAATGACAGAACCGTCGCAAGGGCTGTGCCAAGTGTGTGAGCGCATAGGGGCTCACGCCAAAATAAAGTGACAGCTGACTTGAAGTAAAGCCAATAAAGTTAGTGTTTTTGTCCTTTGAAATATTTTAATACTATAAAACATAGCTAAAACAATATTGCTCTGAGCGTGTGTGTGTGACCGTGATTCATGTGCATATGTCAGTCAGTGTGGCATCGCATGCCAAGGTCTGGAAGAGCTATTCATTCCATTATAAATTTTGATTTTGGCCACCTCTGGAATGGATCAATCCATAGATATTAGCCTACCTGATAAGTTCAAGTAAATTCGCTGGAAATCCACATTCAAGGATGTGCATTTATTTCATGTACAGAGAAGACACGGGTGCCTGCAGGATTTCATCTGAATGTTTTTTTTAAATCTGAAAACTCCAAAAAGCAACGAAATTGTCAAACATCCATTTAGCGCATGTTCACAGAGGAAAACGGCTGCTTGTTCTCTCGATACTGTCTGTTTTACTGAGAAATCGCTTCAGGTGATTCAATGAGAGAGCAGTCCAAACATATGCAAGTGGATTCAGACCGTTTTGCAAAGGCGTTTTACCAATTCATAATTTAAAACACAATTTAAGCGTCAGAAAATATGTGAGCAGTTCAGTTGCACAGCTGTTAAACTGAATATATGTGTTACATCTACGCCTTCCCGGACTCCAGTTCCCAGTATCCTCCTGTTCCACACTCCTGTTTGCACTTCCCTCATCAGTCTTCCCGCCATCTCCCCGGATTCCCAGCACCTGTTGTCCTCGTCAGCACTCCCTTTAAGTTTGGACTCACTCCCTGCACTCCTTGTCCGTTATCTTGTTTGATATGTGTGTTCACGCTGTTTCTTAGTTCCTGGATTGTTCAATAAAGCCCATATAATTGTGGATTTCCGTATTCGCCTCATCTATACAGCACAGCACGTAACAATATGAAGCAAAGCAAGCTTTTTTCTTAAATATCCACAACACAAACAACAAATTGCTTGTAACTACAGCAACAGTAGACTCTCCAGCTGGCGTGAGCTAGTGGAGGCGGGGCTAATTTGCATATTCATTGATCCGTGTATATTAAATGAGGCAAGCATGTAGAGTTACTTTCAAACTATTTTAAGGCATGAAGAAATTTTTTTCACTTGAATTTTTTTTTAAAATATGTCATTTTGGTGATCAAAGATGAGTTTTAAGGGATAAAATAATTGACTACAGGGGGACTTTAAGATGTTTTGTGAATACGGCCACAGATTAAAATATAAAAATGTTTAAGTCTGAAAATAAATACTCTTAAGTCTTTAAGTACTATATTTGGTGCTGTGATGAACACCACTGCGAATCCAAAAATCTGAATGGTTGTTTGAAACATTTAAATATTGTAGTAGCGCAGCTGCTTTGTTTACAGGGGTTACCGGTAGGGATGTCTCGATACCAAAAATCTAGTAATTGGTACTGATACCACCAAAAGTACATGATACTCGATACCAAAGTCGACACCATATTATCGACAGAATGATAATACTGAAACATTAACTCCTTTATTTAAACCTTTCAGTGCCTGAAATTCATTTTGGAAAATGGGGGGAATTCCACATATTTTTAAAAAGAAATTTTAATTATTTCACCAAATGTAACGCCACGCCAGCAGAGGGAGCCCTCTCCCGAGTACTGACTGTATGCCGCTCCCTCTGCTTCACTGGTTACTTCCTGTTTGGTGGACATTTAAGCATGGCCTTGCTCCTTGTACTTTGCGAAGTATTGCCAGCCTGTCTGCCTTACCGAGCGGTTTCCCATTGCTATTATTTTGCCTTATTGTGTATGATCATTGCCTGTTTCACCTGTTTTCTGCCTTTTGGATTGCCCACTGTTCTGTTGCCTGGATTGGACTGCCTTATTGTGTTTGTACCTCTGCCTGCCTCACGTTTACGATTATTTGCCTGCTGTTTTGGATTTGTTTGCTGTGGATACATTAAACACTGCACATGGATTCTAATGCCGCCTCAGCGTCCTTACATAATACTTCGCCACCGAAGAATCCAGCAGATGTTACGAATCTACAGGCCGCGTTCGCTTATCAGAGCGACATTCTCAAGGAGTACCGTGATCAACTGGCTAAAGCTCAAGCGGCTAATGACTACCTCACTCAATATTTGTGATCGCTACCACCGCCTATGCCCAGGAAGGTAAGCTTTGCATTACCTGACAAGTTTAATGGTTCTGCTGAGCAATGTAAAGGTTTCATACGCCAAGTAGAAATCTTTTTCATGCATCAGGGAAGTGACTTTGATTCTGAAGAGAAGAAGTGTGCATTCCTCATGTCATTGCTAACGGGCAAAGCGATCGAGTGGGCCGCTGCAGTTTGGGAAACTGATCGCTTGTTCCAAACATCCTACCCATACTTCATAAAACAACTTAGAGATGTGTTTGAATACCCAGCAGGGGGCAAGGATGTTTCCACTCGTTTAATGCAGCTAACTCAAGGCCGCAGATCCGCCGCTGAATATGCTATTGAGTTCAGAACGCTTGCTGCTCAGAGTGGTTGGAACGATGTGTCACTCAAAGCCCTGTTTCGTCGCAGTTTGAATATGGAGTTACAGGCAGAGCTTGCATGTAAGGGTGAAGAGCACTCCTTTTCTGAGTATGTCACATTAGCCATCAAGATTGACAATCTCATGCGTACTCATCGCCCTCAAAGCAAGTCAATGAGACCCATGCATACCTCGCTAACTACACAGATTTCCGACTCAAGCCACGCCAATGATCATGCCAGTCCTGAGCCCATGCAGCTAGGGGTCACGAGATTATCTACTGATGAGAGATCAAGACGATTGATTCAGAATCTATGTTTCTACTGCGGTAATGCAGGCCACCGCAACGCAGTCTGTCCTCTCAAAGCCCGGAGAAACTACGCTGACAACAGCCAAGTAAGTGTGGACAATATTTCAGTTACCAACGCCAAATCTCTCACTACTACTGTCACGATTACTGCTGAAAATGGCTCCTTTGAATTCACAGCGCTGATTGACTCTGGCTCAGCATTAAACCTAATTCATCAGGACCTCATTACAACATTCAACATTCCCGTCCAACACTGTGAACCTCCACTCAAGGTAAACACCGTTAACAACAAACCCATTGGAGATGGCATCACTCAATTAACTCTGCCCATGAAAATGCAAGTAGGACTATTTCACCAAGAAACCATCACCTTCTACGTCCTTGATTCTCCGTGCCATGAAATCATCCTTGGATATCCATGGCTATCTGTTCACGACCCAGTCATCTCTTGGCAACATGGTGAGATCATACATTGGTCACAATTCTGTTTTTCTAATTGCCTGAGTAACACCATTACCAAGTCTTGTTTTACCACCAGCATTGAGAGTCCAGAATGTAAGCCGGTCACCATACCATCATGCTACCAAGAACTTCAGGAAGTTTTCAGCAAAACCAGAGCTACTCAACTGCCACCTCATCGTCCATGGGACTGTGCCATAGATCTCCTACCAAATGCCATACCACCGAAAAGTAAAGAATATCCTCTGTCACGTCCAGAAAGTCAAGCTATGGAAGAATACATCGAGGAAGCTCTCAATTCTGGTTTAATTCGTCCATCCACTTCCCCAGCAGCTGCAGGCTTCTTTTTCGTCGAGAAGAAGGATGGAGGACTTCGTCCATGCATTGATTATCGAGGTTTGAACAATGTCACAGTTAAGTTTCGCTATCCTCTACCACTAGTTCCTGCAGCACTTGAACAACTCAGAGAAGCTAAAATATACACCAAGCTAGATCTTAGTAGTGCTTATAACCTCATTAGAATCAAGGAAGGTGACGAGTGGAAGACTGCATTTTTGACCACTAGGGGGCACTATGAATACCAGGTCATGCCGTATGGGCTAGCCAATGCACCTGCGGTCTTCCAGTCCTTCATTAACGAGATCTTCAAGGACATTTTGAACAAATATGTTGTGGCTTACATAGACGACATCTTGATTTATTCCAAATCTGAGGAGGAACACAAGGGTCATGTCAGAACTGTACTCACCAGACTGTTAGAGAATCAGCTCTATGTCAAGGCAGAAAAATGTGAGTTCCATGTCCAATGAACCTCATTCCTTGGGTACAACGTCAGTCATCAAGGTGTGGAAATGGACAACTCCAAGATCACGGCAGTCACTGAATGGCCCCAACCCACTACAGTCAAGGAGCTTCAGCGCTTTCTGGGATTTGCCAAGGAGCTTCTAGCTATGAAGGCAGCCATCGAAGAATGGAGACATTGGTTGGAAGGTTCCACTCACCCCTTCCAGGTAATCACAGATCACAAAAACCTTGAGTACATAAAAAGTGCAAAAAGATTAAATCCTCGCCAGGCTCGTTGGTCTTTGTTCTTTACCAGATTCCAGTTCACTATGACCTACCGTCCTGGTAGTAAGAACAGCAAAGCTGACGCCCTCTCCAGAAGACATGATCACCCACAGGCGGAGAACCAACCTGAATCCATCTTGCCACCATCCATCATCATCGCACGTATCACTTGGGATCTGATGGATGAAATCCAAAGAGAACAGAGCAATGAACCCAAACCACAAGGCTGTCCTGCTAACAAACATTATGTTCCTTCCAGGCTTCGACTCCGAGTCATGCAATGGGTCCACACGTCACTTTGCTCTGGGCATCCAGGTATCTCACGAACACTACACCTCACGCAAAATTCCTTCTGGTGGCCATCTATGATTAAGGATATAACAAATTACGTCAAGTCATGTTCAGTGTGTGCACAGTCTAAAACCCCAAAGAACTTCCATCTGGTCTATTACAACCATTGCCCATACCTCAAAGACCTTGGTCACACCTTTCAGTAGACTTTGTCACTGACCTGCCCCCATCTAATGGGTTTACCACGATCCTAGTAATCATTGACCGCTTCTCTAAAGCTTGCAGACTCATTCCTTTAAAGGGTCTTCCCACAGCTATGGAAACTGCTCAAGCGATGTTCCACCACGTCTTCAGGGTTTACGGTATCCCCGAGGATATTGTTTCTGACCGAGGAACCCAGTTCACGTCTCAGGTATGGAAAGCATTCTGCAAACAACTTGATATTAATGTCAGTCTAACTTCAGGCTACCATCCGGAATCCAACGGGCAAGTGGAGAGGCTGAACCAAGAGATCGGCAGATACCTCAGATCATACTGTGGGCGTGAACAGCATCGGTGGTCAGAGGATACATTAAACACTGCACATGGATTCTAATGCCGCCTCAGCGTCCTTACACCAAAATGTTTGCTCACTCAATATATGTGTTTTTATGAGGTAAATTTATTGCAATAGTCAGTAACAGGGGCGTAGCCAGCGGACAGGCAGGGCCACTATATGTATAGGCCCACCCAGTTATTACAGAAATATTTTATATATTTTATTTATTTAAGTATTATTTCATTGTGTTTCATATAATTACAAACATGACTGTGCCATCTCAAATCTTAAAATAAACAAAATGTGGTTTTGGATGATGTTTGATGAATTTGATTGACATCTGTGTTAGTCAATCAGCAGTTATCCTGCCTGAGCCATTTCGCGCCTGTGAGTTTGCGTTTTCACAGATTTTCATGCATTCCATTGTACTTTGCAGTTATGTGTAAGCTATCAGCGATGTCTAAACAAAATTCTATTAAAAATGATTTTAAAAGACCTCGTATTGACCCAGGAGAGAACTACTCCACCAACCCGTGCAGGACAACAGATGATGCTAACATTACCTCGGGAACTAACTTAGTTCAGACGAGGCGACACAACAACCACAACGGATTTACTCTAGATTCCGAACCATTAGTAATGCTGCCTTCACCTGCTCTTGGGATTATCGTAAATACGAGTTTAGTGCGTGATTTGGAGCGCCCGATTCGGAGGGCTTTGGCTACGTCCGACAGGAGACCAATGCTCACGGCGTCGAAAGAGTGAGCCCTACCGACCGAAAGACGAGGCTAGCGTGAATCAGGAACGACTGACCAAAGGGGCCCACTCAGATTCCGACAGGAACAGCTCCCTGCAACGGGTGAGTTTGGGTCCTATTGGCCGATGGCAGGGTGAAAGGATTTGGAACATCCCACCAGGAGAGCTCTCGCAGTGGACGGGTAAGCCTCGCTAGCAGACATGCGGAAAGTAAAGCGCAGAAGATTGATCGGGAGGCTCTCGCGGCATCCGACAGAAGACCAATGCTCCGGGAGACCAATGCTCATGGCATCGGATGGGTAAGCCTTGTCAGACAGAAGAAAAGAAAAAGAGGATGCTGACTGGGAGACTCTCGCAACGTCTGACGGGAGAACACTGCTCATGGCATCGGACGAGTAAGCCTCACCGGACAGAGAAGGAAAAGACCTAGATGCCCAATAGGGAGGCCAGGGAGATCAGTACTCGCTGGATGGGAAAGGAGAAAACATAGATGCACGACCAGGATTTCGTGCAGGGTTTGGAGGCATCTATGAATAGAGGTTCAAAAGGGGATTTAGCCTGAGAACTTCTAAATTGGAGGTACGCAAAAACAGATTGGTATGATGAGAGCTTGCGCTGCGTTTTGATGGGAACAGCTCATGGCATCTGCTGGGTGAGCCCTACTGGCCAATGGATGGAGTATAGCGTGATTTCGAATGACAGACCGGGAGAGCCCATGTAGCCTCTGATGAGAGCAGCTTATGGCGTTGGACAAGTGGGCCCTACTGGGTGACAGGGGGGGTGAACAACATTTGAAGCACCCAGGCGGGAGAACTCTTGCAGTGTTTGATGGGAGTTCAATAATCACAGAGCTGGATGGGTAAGCCTCGCCGGTAGTTAACTGTTGCACATGAGCACATTGAGCAGAGGAGATAGCACTGCTGTGGCAGTGAAAGCGAGGTTACCCAGAGATATTAAGCTCCTGCGGGAGCGGAGGAGATAACACTGCTGTAGCAGTGAAGGCAAGCTTAGACAGAGAACTGAGCTCTTGTGGGAGCAGAGAAGACATCATTGCGACAATGAAAGAATGAAGTGGGCTGCTGCGGGAGTGGGTGGGAAGACACTGCTGCAGCAGTGAAGTAGAAATATTTTACCGTTTTAGTGGATTAGTGTTAATTGAGGCGGATATGGTGAGCCTGTAGGTTTGAATGTGTGAGAACAAGCTGGAGCTGAAGAATTTAGCTGATAAGGTTTCATTGAGCTTCTTTGGTGTGGAAGCGATAGAATCAAATAAAAAGCTTCTAGTGACCAGCTACCAAGAGTTTAAATCTGATGCTGGGAAAGCAGCTGTGGTTGCTGCACCCATGCAAAATGAAAGACTGGAAAAATGACAGACTTTATTTAAATACATCATGAAGTTTACGTGGCCAAACAAAGATAGCAACTCACGTTTAGAACATTTTAGATTGAATAGGAAGTTGGACACGACCAGAAATATAATTTTTTCCTTGTGCTGTGAGGCCTGGAAATCAACAGTATCCAAGTTAAAACCCAGAATTCAATGGACATGGCAGGACCCATGGTTTTATCCTGGTCAATTGGAATCCCCAGCTCAGTGGAAACCATGGGGACAGAGATTTTTTTTTTCCCCAGAAAACAAAGCTTCAAAGCGGGAGCAGAGGGGACATTACTGCTGTTGCAGTGGATAAATTTAGCTATAGGAACTGGGCTCCTATGGGAGCAGAAGGGACATCATTGCTGCGGCATTGGAAAGGGTCAGCCAGACAAAAAACTGCGGCCGTGAAGGCAAGGTTAGCCAGAGTGGGCACCTGTGGGAGTAGGTGGGAAGACACTGCTGCAGCAGTGAGGTAGAATATATTCACTATTTTAGTGGATTGGTGGTGTTAATTGAGGTGGATATGGTGAGCTTGTAGGATTGAGCGAGAGAACAAGCTGAAGCTGAAGAATTTGGCTGGTAAGGGTTTGTTGAGCTTCTTTAATATGCAAGCGATTGGACTGGATATAGTTCTTAAAAGCCTCTGATGACCAGCGACCGGAGTGTTTGAATCTGATCTGATGCTGGGAGAGGCCTTTTGGGGCAGCTGTGGTTCCTTGCCGCTGATGCCTCTGGCTTGCTTAGTTGGGGACACTTGATATTCAACAATGTTTTTGATCTGCCTTCATTGACACCATTGTATGCGAACTGAACTGGAATGTGACATTACTGTTTCCTCCAGAGCTGTTGTACAGATAAATGAACTAAGTGAATAACTAATGATCTTTACAATGGAATAAATCAATACTGAACTTACTTAAGCTGGGCAATGACACCATTTTCTTCTAGAGCTGCTGTGCAGCCAAAATTATTTTCCTGCTATCACTGTAAAGCTGCCCCGACACAACATGCATTTTAAAAAGCGCTATAAAGGTGACTTGACTTGTTTTGGTTGCTGCTCCTATGCGTAACAAATAACTGGAAAAGTGAATAGGTTGAGGTTGGGTCAAGAGTTCCATTGAAATAATGTCCAACAAAGACACTGTCCACGTTTGTCTGTCCATTGTGTGAGGAGGATTCCAATGGTTGATTAACATTTTTTTTTCTTTTCTTTTTTGCCGCTGTGAGAGCGGCTAACAGTAAACATCTTTGTTGAGTGGATAATGCATGTCCCCAAAATCATTAAAAAAAAAAAAAATGTCCTGTGAGAGCTAGGTCCAAAAAGGTGAGAGAGAGGGACAATCCCAAAAGAAGTGCAAGTATGTGCCTAGAGGTCCTTGAAAACAGAGATTACACTAAGGAGAGGAGGATAGATTCATGTAGAAACGTTTCATAGGAGTCAAGTAAACTCTATGTAGTAATTTCCAGTGTATCATTTGATGATTGGGGTTCTTTGAAGACAGCTTAAACATCCCCCATACGTTATCTGAAAATAAAACATGCACATCCTCATTAAGATACTTGGCCCAAACAGTTGTAATAGATAAGGGTTTGTATGAATGCTCAAGAAGAGACAGATAAATAACTGAAACAGAAGAGGGAGATTTCTCAGAAGGAAGGATTAGTTTTCGCAAAGGGTGAATAGGTAAATGAGAGTCCCAAGGCACTCCATATGCCTGAAGGGCTGATCTAATACATAAATACATAAAAAAAGAGGTACCTTGTAAATTATATTGGGCTTTAATGTTCTGAAATGACCCATATCATCATAGATATCGCCCAAAGTATTTACTTTGTTGTGAGTCCATTGCGGACAATGAAATAGGGCATTGCCTGACAAAAGATTATTATGGAAAAAAGGCAAATGCCTATGCCAGATGGTAACTTGTTGTGTTTGCTTTTCGACTTCCCTCCATATAGAGAGGAGATGAGTTATAATATAGGACCAAACCGAGATTTGCACTGCCTCAGTGGAACCCCTGAAAAAACAAGATGCTTCAGTTCATAGGGATAAACTATAGATTCCTCAATTGCTCTCCATGACACAGAAGCATCAGGATTAAACCAGACTGATAAAGGGCGGAGGGTAAAGGCTTGAGCGTACAGTCTAAATGTCACGGTTCATGGATTTACTGACTTGCCCTCGTGTGTGTGTATGGTTGGGCGTTACCTTGTTAGTGTGCTGATTTAATTATCAGCAACAGCTGCTTCTCATCTAGCGCCTTATTTAATGTGTGTGTTTGCTTGTCCTGTTTGTCAGTTCGTTGCAGGCGCTACTGGGGTTCTGTCATGCTCTCCCTGTCGGTTCTGGACGTGGTTTTCTTGGAGCTTCTAGTGAAGTTGTGTGATTTTCGCTTTTGTGATTTTCGCTGAGATTCCTGCCTTCGTTTTGCCCATTGCTGTCCCTGCGTCACGGAGCACCCCTGCAGCCACCTGCTTCTCATCACCTCTGCCATTTATGTACTTTCTGAGTATTCTGTGAGAAATAAACTGTTTAACTCGCATTTGGATCTTCTGCGCTTCTTTCTACTGTATATCCTCACACTAAAATTTGTGAAAGACAGAGCACCATTTAATCTGCAACACTGTAAGGTAGTCAGCTTGATTCAAGGACATTTCCCATCCCATATATAACGAGAGACACGTGCATCAAGTTTGTTCCAGTAGCCAGCAGGTGGAGAAAGAGGAATCATAGATGAAGAGAAATTAATACGTGGGAGAACATTCATTTTAATCACTGATACACGAGCATGAAAAAAAGTAGGGAGACGAGACCAGTTGTCCAAGTCTGAGGACACTTTTGCTAAAATACCATTCAAGTTTTTTGTGACAATTTCCTGCAGGGATGGAAAGACATCTATCCCCAGGTACAGAGGGTATGCACGTGACGTCACTGTCGACCATTATGACTGTGGTCACGCCCACTGAGTGGCAAAAGACTGAGTGGCAGCACTGGTTTTCAGCGTGAATGCCGCGAAAAACACACAAACACATCCAAAATGGGAAAGAGCTTTGCGACTGACTGTACAAATAGCTTTGATACAAAATCTGAGGTATATTTTTACAGACTGCTGAAAGCTACAGAAAAAAGAAGCAAACATGTTGCTGCAATTCACAGAAACAGCTGGACTCCAGGCAAAGAAACATGTTTTGCAGTTATCATTTTGTGACAAATTTTGGATTTTGGGGTAAAATCATACCCTATATATTGTATATATATTGTGTTGACAACTCATCAATTAAATATTTACCATTTTATATTCTGCATAATTGGGTGTTTTTAAATAAACACTGACAAAAACTAAACAACTTTTAGGGCTGGACTATATTACAAAATATATAACATTGATATAAGTGATATAAGTGAACCACTGGAAAAGATATGGATAAGGGTATGGGGGCAATTTCAAAATTGAGGGGGAGTAAACATGACTTGCTCCAATTAATTTTAAACCCAGAGAGGGATCCAAAATGGTCAAATAAATTCAACACCTGAGAGCTCCGTCGAGTTGATTCCTAATTACCTGTTTTTTCTCTTAAAATCAAATCTATAACCTATTAATTTCTCCTTTTACAGTGGGTGAACACATCCCTGACATTATTCTATATTAAAGACACTCGGATTGCCTTGATATCGCTCGTTTTATCTGAACTTCCCGAACATCCGCCACTAGCTTTAGCCCGTTAGCAATAGTGGCATGGTCACACTAACGTTTATTCTCTTCTCACTCGCAATATTATTGTTCATGTATTCTAATGGCGAATGTATCGGATGAGTCTCTACCTTAGAGTGCAGGTGAGGACACGTTCGAGCTGCACACGGTGTAGTTGGAGCTGGAGGCCATGGAGAAGCAGATCCGTGATCTACTAGAGAAGCAGGCCGAGCTACGGGAGCAGTGAACAGCGCTGGAAACATCCCGGGCTGACGCTCATCAATCCACGGTAAGTTTGCAGCGCGATTTTAACACTCCTGCTTCCTGCCGTGTGTTTATCTGCACAGGGCCCGATCACCCAGAACGCATTCATCCTAGCCCTCGTTCACTCCGGCGCCATCACACCAGGGACCATGGGTGCTTCAGCAACTGAAGGCGTGAGCCAGGCCTCGGGCCAGGACCTCTCCCCCTCCACCACCCCGTCTTCAAGATCTCGAAGAGGAACCGCTTTTCCCCTCTTCGCGAGGCGGAACGTGACGACGTGGTCATTGGAGACTGTTTCGTTCCTCACGTCCACGCTACCTAAGCTAAAGGTAAGGTGCGCAGTCACTGTTTTCCTGGCGCTCGTGCTCTCGAAGTCGCTGCACAGGTACCTGCGATCCTGAATGCTGACGAGAGCATCAAAGCTGTTTTTTCTGCAAGTGGAGGTGAATGACATCAGACTGCGTCAGACAGAGGTCCTGAAGCAGGACTTCAGGAGCCTGATCGAGACGGTATGAGCCACATCGCCCGCGACGAAGATCATTGTGTCTGGACCGCTTCCGACGTACTGACGTGGAGGTGAAAGGTTCAGTAGATTATTGGCTTTAAATGAATGGTTAATGTCTTGATGTAATGAACAGAAGCTGATCTTTGTAAATAATTGGAATCTTTTCTGGGAGCGACCTAGGCTATTCCGTGCTGATGGCCTGCACCCCAGCAGTATCGGAGCTGATCTTCTGTCGGAGAACATCTCCAAGATGCTACGCACCGTATGACTAGTAAGTCAAACTTCAAATCACAATCTGTGTTCTACCCACTTAATTGATAGAAATGTGAATGTAGTACAGTCTATAGAAACTGTGTCTATTCCCAGGTTAGTAAGGTCTAACAATAAAAACTTCTTCACAAGAGCCTCTTCTCAATATTATTAACTCTTCTTTATCTCTAGGTCACGTCCCAAGACCGTTCAAGCTAGCAGTTATTAAGCCCCTCATTAAGAAACCACAACTAGATACAAATGTATTACAAAATTACAGACCCATTTCAAATCTCCCATTTATGTCTAAATTACTAGAAAAAGTGGTGTCGGTCCAATTGTGCTCCTTCTTGCAAAAAAAAAAAAACGCTATCTATGAAAAATTTCAATTAGGATTCAGGCCTCATCATAGCACAGAAACTGCGCTCGTTAAAATTACAAATGACTTACTTCTAGCATCTGACCAAGGCTGTATCTTAATGATAGTGTTACTTGATCTCAGTGCTGCGTTCGACACTATAGATCATAAAAAACTCTTAGATCGACTACAAAATTACACTGGTATTCAAGGACAGGCATTAAGGTGGTTTAGATCGTACCTATCAGACCGTCACAATTTTGTCTATTTAAACGGGGAAAAATCTAAGATAATGTAAATTATGGAGTGCCGCAAGGATCTGTGTTAGGCCCTCTGCTATTTTCAATATACATGCTGCCACTTGGTAATATTATAAGGAAACATGGAATTAGTTTCCACTGCTATGCCACTGATACTCAGTTATATATTTCATCACAACCAGATGAAATCTCTAAATTATCCAAATTGACAGAGTGTGTTAAAGAAGTAAAACATTGGATGACCAGTAATTTTCTTCTATTAAATTCAGATAAGACTGAAGTATTACTTATTGGACCAAAAACTTGTACACATAATCTCTAGACTACAATCTGCATTTAGATGGATGCAGTGTTACTCCATCCTCGACAGTTAAAGATCTGGGTGTTATATTAAACAGCAACTTGTCCTTCGAAAATCATATTTCATTTGTGACAAAAACAGCCTTCTTCCACCTTAGAAACATTGCTAAGCTACGGAACATGTTATCTATTTCTTATGCAGAAAAATTAGTTCATGCATTCATGACGTCTAGACTAGATTACTTTAATGCATTACTAGTTGGTTGTCCTGCATCCTCAATAATCAAGCTACAATTAGTCCAAAATTTTGTCATCTCTACACTTGTTACCTCTTAAGTTACATATCGATTATAAAGTATTGCTACTGACCTATAAGGCCTAAATGGTTTAGCGCCTGTGTACTTAACCGATCTTCTATTGCCCTACAATCCTTCACGCTCTTTAAGATCACAAAACTCTGGACTTCTGGTTATACCTAGGATATCTAAGTCCACTAAAGGAGGGAGAGCATTTTCACATCTGGCTCCTAACCTCTGGAATAGCCTTCCTTATAATGATCGGGGATCAGACTCAATCTCCCAGGTCTAGATTAAAGACGCATCTCTTTAGCCAAGCGTTCACATAATGCATCTCATATCCGATCAATTGCACATGACTATCTTTGCTTAATGTTATGAACAGCAGCTACGCTAATTATTCTCCATTTGCTTTTCTGTTTTTTCTCGGGACACCTGTCCCAAGGTAACTAGAGTCTACATCAGCTTCAGTTTGGATCCAGCCTCTTATGAAGACTTCAGATGACCAACACCTTTGAAGAGACGGCGCCAACTCCTGCGAGGACTTCAGATGATGCAAACTCTGGATCAACATGCACATTCCCAAATTTCTATATATCCTAATTATTGTTATCATGTAATCATTACTTCTACAAGCTCATTGTTTCTGCCTTAAATTAATTCACTAACAGTGATTGTAAATTAAATTATTTTTAAATTACATTTCTAAAATTACATAATTTGTACGGTTTTTGTACGATTCTCTCTTCAACGATTCTGGATCAATTCTGAGAATTTCAGAAATTTCAGAGCTTATTTTTAACCGCAGTTGTGAGATGAAGCTGCGTGTGCTTACGGTGCCTGTCCACCGGCGCGGAGCAGAGCGAGCGCTTTCAATTCATTCATATGGAAGTTGAGCTTCACTCTCGCTTGCCTGAAGATGCTCAACTTCCATAGGAATGAACTGAATATGCTCGCTCTGCGCCAGTGGACACGCACCGTCAGAAACAACCATATTGTGCTTGTTTCCATTTTCTCTCATACACACACCACTCAAAACTTCTATAAAATAATCTTTCATACAGTTTGGAAAAGCTAGAGCGAATTACATGCACGCCCATTGCACGGACAATTGCGTGGTTCATCATTGCACAGGATATGCGCTGTGAGAGAAACACACTTGCAGCTTGCGTTCTCGCCTGCCGGTAGGCCTATTTTCCTTACAAATGCTCTACAGAGGCATCATTTATGTTGTTTGGAGTGCAGTGGTCTTATATTTTATAAATTTTTTATATTTATGACAGAAGGCTGCTTTCAAGTTCTATGTGCGCTTTGTGAAGGGCGCTCGCGCAAGTGGCTGTGTACGACTCCATTTAAGTGTTTAAATGTAGCCTACTTGCATCTCAAAATGCTTTTATGACGCAAAATTAATGTAAACGCAGTCAGTTAGATGTCTTTAGGGATTAAACAGACAGGACAAAAACATCTTATATTTCAAAAGAGATCTGTGCATTATTGTGAATGCAGCTTATTCTTCCGCTGTCTATGATGACATCAGTAATAATCAATCAATCGTAAAGCTGAGAAAGAGAAAAATCCCTCACAGCTTTTGAATGGAAAACTTTCAGATACTCTTAAATACTGAAAGCACTCTTTGTTTATTGCTTGTAATGTTTTGTTGTTCCTCTTTTTTACTACTACTTGCTTTTATGTTTTGAAGCTGTTTATAGCCTATATTTAAAAAATCTAAACATACAATTTTATATATTTTTTTATATTATTTAAAAAAGTACTTATAATTGACTATGTATTACATAAAAAAAATAAATAAATAAAACTAATTACAAAACTAATTAATTAATAAGAAAGTGTATCAAGAATCATTTTGGAATCAGATCGTGACTCCCAGAATCGGAATCGGATCGGATCGTGAGGTGTCTAAAGATTCCCACCCCTAATGTGTTCCTTATAATTATTGGAGAGATAGTTTCAGGGATAAGGCAAACAACAAAGGAGAAAGTGGGCAACCCTGATGAGTACCTCGATGTATAAAGAATGGATTTCAACAAACTGAACCAGTGAGAACAGCTGGATTGGCTGGATTAGCTGGATTGGCGTACAGAATCAAATGTCATTTTAATCATGTTTATAAAACTCAATCCTAAACCCAGATGCTGTAGAACCACTGTAAGAACTGAGGATGAACCAGACAAATGAATCTTTCAGATGATTCTTTCAAACATAATTCCAGAGGCCCAAATCAACATTGGAGGACCCAAGCTCAGAGAATCTAATTTTCGGCTCCAGTCCATCTACAAAACACCCCCCTGCTCAGTACTTTAATGGCCACAAATGATTCCTGGCTGAGGAGAAAGGTGCCGAACTTAAGCCATTTGAAAAGACAAATGGTCAAAAAGACAATGCTACTTGAGCTGCAAGAAGATAACACCAGAGTCTTTTGATCTCCTGAGACAGAGAGACAATGCAGGCCTATTTCTTCTGAGTGACACAGTTGAAAATCCACAAGAAAAAACAAAGACTGTGTTTACAAATAAACTGCATCAAATTGTTCCAAAACAATCTGAAACAGACTTATTAAACATCTTTTAACTGCATAACGCTATATCATGTCTACACATTCTACATGTGACCAGTTGTGTTTAGAACACTCACAATTCATGTACATGTTATAACTTTTGAATGACTGATTGAAAGTGTACCTTGTTTGGAATTAATTTAAATCTCTATTTTCAATTCATATTGTGGCTGTAATGAAATCTGTGTGGAACGTATTGTATTATTTTTAGGGAAATCAGGTCTAAACTGTAATCTTTTTTATTCTCTGCCAAGAGCGGGAATTTGCGAGATCAAGGAGATAACATTTAATTTAAAGTTAAGGGGGAGGAGGAAAGCCACCTTTGGAGGAGACAGAACTCCTCAAAGAGGTTGGGCAAACACCTAAAGTTTAAATAGTCAGATCAGAATGACAAATTCAAAGTAATATGGCTTAAGACAGAAGTAAGAACAACGAAGATGACAGAGACAAAGAACAGACAATGAAGGGCAGACAAGCAGTTTAATTCGAGCCATGATAGCCATCCAACTTCTCACTCAAGTTTCTTTTCTTTGACTTTAACTTTCCTTTCTTTTTACGTTGAGAGTCTCGTGTTCTAAGTTATGTTTTTGCCGAAAAGTTTAACCAATGAATTTCCGCAACTTTAAACTCCAGCCATGACAAGAGACTCCATTCATTTACCGGCATGCCAGAATGTGATTGGCTTTTCCACAACAAAGCAGCGAACCCGGAAAACCCTTTTCTCCAAGCCAAGGACGCCGACAAGGGAATCCGCATTCAAAAACACCAGTGATGGGAATAACGGCGTTATAAATAAATGGCGTTACTAACGGCTTCCCGGTTTTCCCCTGTTACAACACCGTTACCGTTACTGACAAAAAAATGCTGTGTTACTATAATTGAGCTCACTGAAGTGGTTTTCATAGGCTCCCAGCCATATGACCTGCAAAGTTTAGTTGAGAGTCTAGTTGAGAGTCGTATTTATCACGCCGGTATGGATGGTTTGTTGAGGATCTGTGGCGATCTGTGCCACTGGCTGTCGTGTCGATGAGACCTTCATAGGGGATGATCTAGTTGACACAATCTCTGCTGACACTTCAGGGCTGTGTTGTCGTCGTGTCTAGGCGCAGGTCCTCGATCTCACCTGGATACGGCCCAGATCCTGCTGACTATGGTAAACCTTGGGATAACAGAAAGACTAATATTAGCGTAGATGACATTCTTCTTCTGATGTAATGAGTACATCTGGTGTTATAGGAAGTGTTCCCGGTTCCAGCTGAGCTAATTTATGCAGCCTAACAATCCTTTAACAGATTTGAAAACATAAATTGATAATGTGTTTTGTGTATGCCAGGTTAAAGAGATGTGTTTTTAGTCTAGACTTAAACTGACAGAGTGTGTCTGCTTCCCGAACAATGCTAGGAAGATTAGTCCAGAGTTTAGGTGCCAAATAGGAGAAGGATCTACCACCTGCAGTTGATTTTGATATTTTAGGTATTATCAACTGGCCTGAATTCTGAGATTGCAATAAACGTGAAGGACTATAATGCGTTAAGAGCTCGCTCAGGTACTGGGGAGCTAAACCATTTAGTGCTTTGTAAGTAATTAGCAAGATTTTAAAATCTATACAATGTTTAACAGGGAGCCAATGCAGTGCTGACAGAACCAGGCTAATATGGTCATACTTCCTAGTTCTAGTAAGAACTCTAGCTGCTGCATTTTGTATGAGCTGTAGTTTGTTTATCAAGTGAGCAGGGCAACCACTCAGTAGAGCATTACAGTAATCTAGCCTTGAGGTCATGAACGCATGAACTAACTGTTTTGCATTTGTCATTGAGAGCGTATGTCGTAGTTTAGATATATTTTTAAGATGGAAGAATGCGGTTTTACAAATGCTAGAAATGTGGCTTTCAAATGAAAGATTGGTATCAAAGAGCACACCCAGGTTCCTAACTGACGACGAAGACTTAACAGAGCAGCCATCAAGTGTTAGACAGTATTCTAGGTTATGATGTGCAGAAGTTTTTGGTCCAATAATTAGAATCTCTGTTTTTTTCTGAATTTAGTAGTAGGAAATTACTGGTCATCCAATTTTTTTATATCAGCTATGCATTCCGTTAATTTTGTGAATTGGTAAGTTTCATCAGGGTGCGAAGAAATATAGAGCCGAGTATCATCATCATAACAGTGAAAACTAATGCCATGCTTCCTAATGATATCTTCCAAGGGTAGCATGCACAGAGTGAAAAGCAACGGTCTAATGCCAACATAATTTTTACGTCTGTTTAAAAGAATGTTGTGATCAATAGTGTCACATGCAGCACTAAGATCTAGTAACACTAATAGAGAGATACAACCATGATCTGATGATAAGAGCAAATCATGTGTAACTCTAATGAGAGCAATCTCAGTACTATGGTACGGTCTAAATCCTGACTGGAAATACTCACAGATACAATTTCTTTCTAAAAAGGAACATAATTGTGATGATACTGCCTTTTCTAGTATTTCGAGATCGGCCTGTAATTGACACTTTCTAGGATCAAGTTGTGTTTTTTTAATAAGAGGTTTAATAATAGCCAGCTTAAAAGTTTTTGGTACATATCCCAGTGATAAAGATGTATTAACGATATTAAGAAGAGGATCTATGACCTCTGGAAGAATCTCTTTCAATAGCTTAGTCGGTATAGGGTCTAACATGTTGTTGATTTTGACGATTTAATAAGTTTAAACAATTCTTCCTCTCCTATAGCAGCAAATGAATTTAATTTTTCCTCAGGGATACTACAATGCACTGTCTGATGCGATACTGTAGTAGACGGTTGCATGGTTATAATTTTCTAAGCAGATCTAACAGTTTTTAAGGCCTTTCTGTACTCAATCGTTCTCTCCCTCCACGAAATGCGAAAAACCTCTAGTTTTGTTTTCTTCCGGCTGCGTTCCATTTTTCTGGCTGCTCTCTTAAGGGCCCAAATGTGCTCGTTGTACCATGGCATTGGACTAATTTCCTTAATCTTTTTTAAGCGCAAAGGAGCTACTGCGTCTAATGTGCTGGAAAAGAGAGAGTCAATAGTTTCTGTTGCAACATTGAGTTCTTCTAAACTATCTGGTATGCTAAAGCGATGAAACTGATCAGGGAGATTATTTATAAAGAAATCTTTAGTGGTAGAAGTGATAGTTCTACCATATTTGTGGCAGGGAGGCAGTTTAGCAGCCTTGGCTAAATGCAGTACACACGAGACTAGATAATGATCTGAGATATCATCGCTCTGCTGCAGAATTTCAACGGCATTAATATCGATTCCATGTGACAATATTAGATCTAAAGTATGATTACGACAATGAGTAGGTCTTGACATGTGTTGTCTAACTCCAATAGAGTTTAGAATGTCTGTAAATGCCAATCCCAATGCATCTTTTTCATTATATGGATATTATAATCACCAACAATTAAGACTTTATCCGCAGCCAGTACTAACTCCGATAGAAAATCAGCAAATTCTTTGATAAAGTCTGTATGGTGTCCTGGTGGCGTGTATACAGTAGCCAGCACGAATTTCAAACGGGATTGGTCACTTACATTACATAATGTTACATAAAGCACCATCACTTCAAAGGAATTATATTTGAAAGACTTTTGAGTAATACTAAAGATATTACTATAAATTACAGCAACACCTCCCCCTTTGCCTTTCCGATGCAGTTTGTGTCAATAATAGTAACCTTGAGGGATAGACTCATTTAAAGTAATGAAATCGTCTGGTTTTAGCCAGGTTTCTGTTAAACACAGCACATCTAGATTATTGTCTGTGATAGAAGAAAGGGATCTAATATTCAGCAACCCAAGCTTTATAATTTGTTCATCAGTATTATATCTGTTTTTTATTTGTTGAACATCAATTAAATTTTTACCCTTAAATGGGTTTGGGAGTTTTTTGTATTTACTAATTCGGGGTACAGACACAGTCTTTATGTGATGGTATCTAGGTGAAAGAGTTTCTATGTGTTAGGATTTATCTGACTTCTGTGACGTGAAACAGCTAGCAGATGGTCGGTTTAACCAGTCTGTCTGCTTCCTGACCTAGGTCAGGTCTGCCCCAAAACCTTTTCCAATTGTCTATGAACCCTATATTATTCTTTGGACACCACTTAGACAGCCAGCCATTGAGTGATTGAGTCTGTTAAGTATCTCATCAATTCGATGAACAGGAAGAGGGCCAGAGCAAATTACAGTGTCTGACATTGTACTTGCGAGTTCACACACTTCATTAATGTTAATTTTTGTGATCTCAGACCGGTGAAGTCGAACATCATTAGTGCCAATGTGAATAATAATCTTAGAGTATTTACAATTAGCATTAGCCAGCACTTTTAAATTTGCTTTGATGTCAGACGTTCTGGCTCCCAGCAAACATGTGACTATGGTGGCTGGTGTCTCTATTTTCACATTCAGTGTAATAGAATCACCAATAACTAGTGCACTCTCAACAGGATTCTCAGTGGGTGTGTCACTGAGTGGGGAGAACCTGTTTGATGTTCTAATCGGAACGGATTGAATCAGAACTCGATTAAAGTTTGGATGCGTGTCTCTTAATTCTGAGATTTTCTCTGTCAGCCTGATTATTTCCATACATTTATGTCATGTAAATCCCTCATCGCTGACAGAGAGAACTATGCTAAGCATGTGACAGCCAGAGCAAGTAACAGTAGAAGAAGAGGATGACATGACTCACCGTGTTTGTAGACTGATCCGACTTACCACAGCTGTTTGATGAACGCGTAGAAAAAGGAGCGTGCGAGAGACTGATTACAAGTTAACAAGATAGCGAAATGCGATTTAGATTATAAGATAAAAAGCGAGCGACGTCAGATTAACCCTCCTATTACCCTCAAATCTAGCAACATTTTTTCCCCACTGGGGTCAATTTGACCCCAGTAATTTAAACCTCCAGAATATGATTTTATTTTCAAAGGTTTATGCGTCAGGTACTTTGTTTCTTCACTGACTACTCAAATAGCTCTTTAAATAAAACAACACCCCCCATCACCCCCATCCCCCTTTGCTGCCCCCACATCATCTGGAATACCTATTGCTCCTCTATGGACAAATTTGCAAATCACCATATAATTTCATGATTGGCATAAACTCCATACGATGGGCATTTTGACATCTGTGTATGTGTGCATTTGACTATCCAGGCGCGAGGAAAACTGATCACGCGCGCAAGAGAGCGCTTCTGTTGTGTGTCATTCAGCACAATATCCCGCCTTCACTAAAAGCAAGTTAATCGATAAAGAATTGTGATTGAATTGTAATTTTATGATACGATTATATATATATTAATTAATTAATTAATGTTTGTCTTTTTTTAAGCTGCTGTGCATTTAATTTGTCTCATAAATCTGAGAGGGCACGTGCCTCCTCGGTTTGACTATATATAACAGTGACCTTATATAACATAACTGTTGTGTTTTTATTATTGTTGTTTTATGACTACAGCTCTAACGTTACTTACATTTCAAAATGCAACAATTTTGCAAATGGCTTTGAAATGCGACTGGTTTATTTTTGCTGCGGTGACTTTGCCGCGGCAGCTAGCGTGGCGGTAATAGGCATTCTGGTTGACTACCATCTGTATTATGATTCCCCCCCTCCCCCTACACTATTATGATGGCAGTAGCTCTCGCAATATTACAGGTATGGTTATGATAGGTTAGGGCCCCAAAGCAGATGGAAGTTGTTTGAAGATTATAAAATTGCATTTTACATTGACCTCAGTATTATATTATATTACACATTATGTTTTGACACTCCCTTGGGGCTGCCCCACTCATGGATGGTCTCAGGATGCTTCACTGTTGGCACGACACAGGACTCCTCATGGTAGCATTCACCTTTTCTTCCCTTGACTATTCATTTTCCAGATGTCCCAAACAGTTGGAAGGGGGCTTCATCAGAAAAAATAACTTCTTTCAGTCTTTTTCTGTCCAATCCTTGTACTTCTTGCAGAATTCTAGTCTGTCCTTGATGTTTTTCTTGGAGAAAAGTGTCTTCTTTGCTGCCCTTCCTCACCAAGCCACTGTCCAAAAGTCTTGACCTCACGGTGTGTACAGATGCACTCAGACACACCTGCTGCCAATATTGAGCTCTGCACATGGTTCAGTATTGACTCTTCAGGAGGTGACCATCCTGCCACTTGCTGGACACCCTGGGACATTCTGAAGCCTTCTTCACTGCAGTTGAATTTCTCAACTTGGTTCTTCAGGTGCTTTGCATCAAAATGGCCTCACATGCAAAGAAATTGCTGCAAAGCGATGATGGCTGCATGTCTTTCTTTAGAGGTAACCATTGTTGATGCAAGGACACAATGATTGGAAGCACTTCTTCCTCTTGACTAGAACTTGTTCACACTTTCCCATGTGCTGATGATATGATTAGTGAAATGATGCTAGCTGGTCACTTTTTACAAGGGCAAAAAACAGTGAAGTTCCTTTTTTTTTTTTTTTTTTGAAGCGTTTCGCAAATACTGTATGTATGCATCTGATCACTCTACACAATAATTTAGAAACAATGTGAATCAATGCAAATCACAAAATTTAAGAAGCAGTTAATCTAATGAGGGTTTCTGAGATGACGACCCACTGCAGAGAACCGCCAAAACTTGGCTTTACCCTTTCGTTCAAGTGAGGAGCGAGACCATAATAAATTGCCATTTTTGAAAGGAAATGTACCTCCTTGTGGTTGAGATACAACAGGAGAGTCAACATTAAGAGTCTCATTCTCATCTGAGGAGGATGCCTCAAAATTAGGTTCTCCTCATCTAAGTTCTCGTGAGAAATATGATTTCCCCCCACTGATGACAGTGTTTCTCGCAATACTACAGGTATGGTTATGATAGGTTAGGGCCCTAAAGCAGATGGAAGTTGTTTGTAGATTATAAAAATGCATTTTATAAATGACCTCATTATTATCCAAAACAAAACAAAAAAAACTATATTTTATATTTCTAATAAGTTTTATACAGATAAATGAGCCTGGGGTCAAATTGACAGATGCTACCAAAATGTGTACAGAACACTGAAAAAATTACCTAGTTTACCTAGTTGTCCCCATTAAATAAGGAAAAGTCATTAAATATAAAGCAAAAAAAAAACAAATGATGACAACCATGTGTTTAGAGGCGTTAAACATCAAATAGACCCCAAAGATAATAGGAGGTTTAATGCGATAGGCAATATTAGATATATGGTAATGATAATATAAACAACAAGGAATGATAGTAATAGATTTAAAACAAAGCTATACGGAGCTACAGAGGCAAACCACTCTGAGCAGCGAGGCAGGCAGGAGCAATCCATAAATAGTTCCATTCTAGCTGGTCGAAAGCTTTCATCGCATCCAGAGATAATACTGCACAAGGGGAAGTCAACATACTCGCTGAATTAACAATATGACATATCCTGCGCAAGTTATCAAAGGCGGAGCAAGATTTAATAAACCCTGACTGGTCATAATGAACTAACCTACCCATAAATCTCTCTAAATGCCGGGCCAACACTTTAGCATACAATTTAACATCCGTCCCTATCAGAGAAAGTGGCCGTTAGCTAGAACAGAAGGTCGGATCTTTGTCTTTCTTTAAGAGAAGGGAAATAATAGCTATATTAATAGATGAGTGAAATGAACCTTGAGTAACTGAAAAATGTATCATATCCAACATCCAACATGACTAAGTCAGACCAAAAAGTTGTATACAATTCTATTGGTATCCCATCTATGCCTGGGGATTTCCCCTTGTTCATAGACCTAGCTGCTGACTCCAGCTCCTGTAGAGTAAACGGTTCCTCTAGATATTTAGAATCTGAATCCAACAGCCGAGGTAAATCAAGGTTGGATAGAAAGGATGCGAATGAGTCAGGGTCACCACCAGAAGAAGAAGTATAAAGTTTAGAATAAAAAGAGTGAAAAGTGTTATTAATATCTTTAGAATCTGTCATAACGTCCCCAGATTGGGATTTTACAGCAGGAATATTAGCAAACTTTTCACTGTTGCGTAATCTCAAAGCTAAAAGGTGACTTGGTCTAACTCCCCTGAAAATAGTAATTCTGCCTGGACCTTTGAATCAAAAATTCTGCCCTGGATCTCAGTAGTGAATTGAGTTCATCTGTGCATTACCTGCACAGATGCCATCATTTTGCTGAGGGTATTGTCTGAGAAAAACTGTTGATTATCTCTCGTCAAGTTCTGAAGCGGCGCTTCCAGCTCAACTATCTTTTTATGTCATTTTTTTCTGAAGGAAAGAGGCATATGAAATTGAGTTATTTCTTATAAAGCCTTTAACCACATTCCAAAGTGTTTGCGGATCATTCACTGAACCTCGGTTAATTTCAACAAACTCAGCAAACCTATTTCTAAAGTGACTGCAAAAGCTTTCGTAGTGTAACAATTTAGGGTTAAATCGCCATCTAGAGGCCTGAGATGGCCAGGGGACCAAAGACAATCTGCACAAATTACCATCATGATTAGACAGAGACAGGGAGCAAACATCCACATCTTGAGCAACTGGGGATAAAGAAGTAGAAATACAAATATAGTCGATTCCTGAATAGGTTTTGTGAGTGGCAGAGAAAAAAGTGAATGACCTAGCAGAAGGGTTTAGTAATCACCAAATATCCATCAATGAGGATGAGGTTAAACATTCCAGAAGTTTGTCAGAACAAGGAGCTTGGTCCAGATCTATCTAAACTATGGGATATTACAGAATTCATATCTGCACCCATTACAATTTCAAGGTCAGAAAATTTCAATAGGTAAGCTGAGAGTAAAGAGAAGAAAGTAGGGTCAGGAGTACATGGAGCATAAACTGAAAGAAATACCATATTCCTATTCTCCACTGCTGTTTTTAAGCATGTTACTCTACCAACTGAGTCACAGCCTTTATCCAAAATAGTGACATTTAAAGTCCTCCGCACCAATATTAAGACAGTTTTAGAAACTGTAGATGAATGAGATACCACTTCATAAAACTTATTATTGCAACTGCGTACATCCTCCTCTTTCAAATGGGATTCTTGAACTAAAGCTATATCAATCTTTCTTCTTCTCAAAAAATCCAAAAAACTGTGTTTGTGAGGGCTGTTTAGGCCATTAATATTGCAATTCAGAATATTAAGCTCAGTCATAGGTATCAAATTGAAATGCTGCTTGACAAAACAAAGTACAACTTAGAAAAAGAAGCCATTTGAGTCTACCATCAAACCACCCCCCACCCTTCCCATCACCATTTGGAGAAACTTAAATATATACCCATGAACTATGGCGGATCAAACCAAGAACAAACCTTGATCTGCCAGCCCCCCTTAATGCGATCCGTGGCGTCAACAGAAACCTGCACATTACTGAAGCACCAACATTGGCCCCGTGCTGACATAATGGCTAGTAAGTATGTCAAAATAAATAAAATATAACAAATAAATAAACAAATAAAAATAAATGCATAAAATAACATAACTACATTTCAAAAAATAAAAGGGAAAGAAACCTGGCAGAAACCATAGCACACAACCCATCACCTGACAATTTAGAGCATCTCTTCTTCGAAAGACAGAAAATGTCCTGCTGAAGATCACAGAGGGTTAGTAGCTGAATGGAAACTGAGAAAATGTCTCGCTTCCTTTGAGAATGACCTTCAGTGTTGCAGGATAAAGAAGGAAATTCTGGAGGCCAGCTTCCCTAATTTCCCTCCGAATTGGTGCAAACGCACTTCTTCTTTTTGCAGTCATAGGAGAAAAGTCTGGAAAGAAGGACAGCGTTGCTCCGTCACTTGTTTTCACCGGAGCATGAAGTCTGGCAGCCCGCAGGATGAGCTCCCTGTCCGTGAATCGCAAAAGTTTAAAGAGAAAGACCCGTAGTTTAGCGGGTTTGAGGAGACCTTAGTGTACATGCGATGTGCTCGTTCCACTTCAATCTCCCTCCCTGCCAGAGAAGGAAGCCATGTCGGCAGCGATCTTTTCAAAAAAACCCATAGGGTCATCCTTTTCCTTCAGGCAATCCAATCAGATTGCTGCGCCTGTTGCGGTCTTGTAAATCCACCACCTGTTGTTCAAGCACGGCTAATCGCATATTGTTATCTGCGACTACTTTGTGTTCTCGCATCTCAGCTGTAAGAAGATCGATTTTAGAGCATAGCGTCTGCACAACTGACATGAGAGAAGCAAATTCACTCTGCATCGCCATCAACTCGGTTTTTAGAATGTCCTCAATTTACAAATAATGAATTTACAAATAATCTGACCAGCAGGCATCACCAGCGTGTGACGTTTAGAGTAAGACAGTCAATCATTTTGCAAAGCAATTAGTTCAATTGATTCAGTTTCAAAAGCTTAATTTCTCCCATCACTAGGAGGAACCCTCAACTTAACAGTTTATTTTCATCAGTTATCTGAGTCTTTACATTACTTATCAGATACAGATGACATGGAATTTATTTGAATCCATTAGTGAGAACGAATGTGGGTAACACTTTACAATACTTGTGCACTAATATGCATTAATTCATGCTTAACTAATGTACAGATAATCATTTTTTAATGTATGACTCATGAAGAACTAAACCTTTAATTAATGATTACTGCATCAGCAACTAATAATCTATTAATCATATAGAAACTAAGTAATATATGAATTGTTATAAATTAAAATGTGTCAATGTATTAATTCCTTAATAACACATTAACTTACACTTTTAGTTAATAAAATATGTTAATTACCACAATGGGTTGAAGCCATATACTTCAACTTTCAGTTGTCTGCTTTAATTAATCATTAACTAATGATTTGAAAATGTATCATTATGTTATGACTTTACTTGTAGAGGCACATGACTATTAACTAATTGTTAAGTAATATGTCATTTATGGGTTTTTGAAAGTTGCACATGCAGTGAGTGTAAGGTCAGAGAATGTGTTTGAAGGATGGGTAAGTTGGGCTGCACACAAATATCAGCACACCAGAATCTGAACTACAGATTGATGTTGCACTGTGTTTAAACTGGATGTGACCATTATCGAGTCATGCCGCAACAGCTGTCTACACTGGACATGACAGACCATTGCAAGTCCATTTGTCCTCCATAACAGAAGTGACGTTTTGTTGTGTTGTGACGCATCCAGTGTAGCATCACTATCACTGATTATAATGGGCTCTATTCTCTTTGTCCGGTCTTGACACAGTGTTACAAAATAGCAGTGTCCGGCCACATGTTCTCAGTGTCCCACCTTTGAATCCTAGACCTCAAGCTTAACCTGACACATTCCTGTGCCATGAACAACAAGGTTCTGGATGCAACAGTTCATCTGGTACAGTGGAATCACGGTGGTAGATAGTTGGAAATTGAAATCCATGGCTTAGTGTAGATGTCAAAACCATAATGACATATTACTTAATTAGTTAATAGTCATGTGCCTCAACAAGTAAAGTCATAACATAATGATAAATTTGCAAATCTATAGTTAATGATTAATTAAAGCAGACAACTGGAAGTTGAAGTACATGGCTTCAACCCATTTTGGTAATTAACACATTAACTTACACTATTAGTTAACCCTTAAAGACTTAGAGCATTTTTGGGGCTCCTGACTTGCCTGCACTTTTCTCTGGTTTTCTAACACATTCTAGCAGTCAGCATCAAGTGCCATATATCATTTTAAACAGGACAACTTGAAGTTTCAGTTTAGCTCATTTAAAGTGCCAATTTTAAATTTATTTTGTCTGAAAATGGATAAAATTCCCAGAATTTCAAAAAAACGCCAGCAAAAATCTAGTGTAAACTCACATAAAACTTCCTGAAGTTTGGATTTTTTCTTTTAAAAAGTTATATTTGGATGTTTTAAACTTTCAGATGAAATTTTGTATAAATTTAACAATCTCTAAGCAAGTTATAGCCATTTGTTACAATATTACTCTAGATAAAACTACAATATTACTCTTTAGGGATAAACAGGTGTACTTTATTTATTGATAATGTGTGTCCAAAAAGACCAGGGAGTAAAATTAATACAAAAAATGTTGTACAACAGAAAAAAAAAAAGCAAAAAAGCAAAAGTGACTTATTAGAGAAATATGTTTTCAGTCTGAACATGAATAAAAAGTGTTGCAAGTAATGAAAACAATTATGAAAATTGTCTTGTGCAACGAAAATAAAAACAGTGCAAAGGTTTTTTTCACAAAATACACACAAAATGAGAGAGAAAAATAAGTAGTTCAGCTGAACTACTAATGTTAATGATCTTCACAAACTATAAAATAAGTATTTAGATAATATAACAACCAAACAGAGCAGTCCTGTGGCTGTACTCCTCACGTTCGCGTCACATTTGATTGCACCGGTTCACTGCATAGAGACACGTTTGAAAACATAAATTGCAATAACTTATCCGATGTGAAACTGTTTTATCCTCATTTTTGGTTCATGTTATGTCAAAGTCATGCTTTGTAACATGAGTGTTCTCATTCAAATCTCTAATTTTTGTTTGTTTTCATACATGCAGATACACGCGCACGCAAATACTTTCACTTTGTGCTTATTCATACTTCCAAAGAAACATGATAGTATTGTGGTTCAAATGACCAAAACCTATGTTTATTGGTTGAAATGATGATGGTTTGAACCAATCTGGGCATAGGAGGCGGGACTAGGCATCAACAATCGTTCCTGTTTGGCTTAGAGGAACAAACCACATGCATTGCCTTAACAAATCAATGCTGCAGATTTTGATGATGTAACCAGTCTCACCACGGAGCCTCTGAATGTCAGAATGAGATAAATGCGATATCACTGGAAAGCCAAGAATCTCCTCTTTATGGTACATTTTAAACCATTGGATTAGCGGTTCAAAAGTTATTAAACATTTTAGAACGATAGTTATTTTTGGCCACCTGCAGCCGTCTCGGTTTTTGAGGGTTAATAAAATATGGTATTAAGGAATTAATACATTATGACACATTTAATTAATAACAATTCATATATTACTTAATCTATTAATCATATAGACTCTTTATTAGTTGCTGATGCAGTTATCTTTAATTAATAGTTTAGTTCTTCATGAGTCATACATTAAAACATAATTATCTGTGCATTAGTTAAGCATTAATTAATGCATATTAGTGCACCCGTATTGTAAAGGGTTACCCGAATGTGTGTATGAATTTGTCCTACCAGTCTGTGCAGCATCTCTTTAAAGCAACACCATTGAACTTTTGGTGCTCTAGTGGTTAATAAACAAAACTGCATGCGTCTTGTGGAAGAATATTGTAGCCGGAGCTACTTCTCTCTGTTTATGTCTATGATGAGTCACGCAGGTACTGTGCTACTCTGCAGCAGTGCCGAAATGTGTCTTAATATAAACACTTATAGGTGAACCGTAGTGATTCAGGATAAGACAAAAACATGGTTTGGAAAATAGATTCATGATGTGCTTGCTCATTATATTAATTTTGTAAAATTTGAACACAAAAAAAGTTACACAGTGCAGCTTTAACAATAGTGAAGCTGGTTTTTGAGTTACTTCAAAAACAGAAATACATAACGCTATATAACTCAGTTTCTAATTGATTTTGTTTATAATTCACAGGACAACGCTGACAATGAGTTCTTATTAATGATTCTGAGTGCATGCGTGTGATCTGACTGCACGTAATGTCCAAGCTGCTGTTTGTACACGTGTGTTTAAGATTCAAGGAAGCAGCGCGTTAGATTAGAAACGGCAAATCACTAGTATGAAAAATGGTTTAAAATGTGTATTTCTTCCAATCGAAGTTGAGTATCCAGATAACATAAACTGTGCTCGTGATTTAGCGACTGAAGCGAAATTCAACCAGGGGCAGAAAAACGAAAAGGATTTGAGCTGTGCTCTTATGGTTTTGAGTCAGCAGGGTAAGTCTGCTGTATTTATACCTCTTGTCATTGGTTGAGTTGATTAACTAAATGCTCTCCATTTGTGCTAATTAGGTTAAAAAAAACCTGCTCCTCCCGAACTTTGTTAATAAAACATCATTAATCACCTCAGGAGTCATGGTCGAGGGGAAGGAAAAATCGAAAGGTTGATGGCTATTTTTATTTGCATGGTTTTTGTTTTTAATTTAACTACTATTTTTAGTATTATTACAATTATTGATAAAATAAGCTTCTAAGCTTCTAAATTCTAATCGTTTAATTTTTTTTTTTTTTTTTTTTTGATTTCTGGAAATCATCTTTAAGCATCTTATATGGGAAAGAACGCTTGATTACGGTGCAGTTGTCTGTTTTAGCAGGCTATAATGCCAACTAGTGGTAGCAGGTTTTTTTAGACAGCTGTGTGTGGATTGTGCAAGGCTAAACCGACAAAATGAAAGTCTCAAAATCCAGATGAATCAAATAGGATTGACTCAGAAATGAGTCAATGAATGCACAAGCATCACCGGATCCACAAAATCACATCTTACTCATTGCGCGCACAAATTCTGACCTACATTAATACAAAATCAAAGTTTTGTATTCACAACCATGTCTCTATTTGTACAAAATTAGTTTAAATGTAGTAATGCACATTTGGTAGTTGTGCACACATTAATAATTAGCACCAGGATTATTCATTGGTAGTTTGTGTATGGGTTGTGAAATGCTTAAAAAACCACGAAAAGAAAGTCTCAAAATCCAAAATGAATCAAATTAGATCTCAGAACTCAGAAATAATAAATGCACACGTCACCTGATCCACAAATGCACATCTTTGTTGCATGTGCAAATTATGATACACTAATACAAAAAAAAAAAAACATTTTTATTCACAAAAATGTCTATTTGTACAAATTGCTCCATATTAATTCAATTCTGAATTTTACACACACAAGTTAAAAGGCATTTGTTTGTGGATAGTAAAACATATCTCCAACATTTATCAAGTTCATAGATAATTGTGCGTGCATTTATTAATCATCATGATGCTGAAATCATCCCATATTGTCATATCATTATAAAGTAATTTGTTTGTTGACTAGATGCTGCATTAGCAGGGAAAGAACAGCAGTAGCCCTATGTTTGCCATCAAGGCTGAGAGGACGCTAACATTAGTAGTACATCAAGCGGTTAAAACAATGCGACAAATGTTTAATGTCACGAATGCTACCATCTATTTGCATTAGTTTATATTCAGCTGGTCACTCATATATAGGGTTGGGAACCAAGAACCGGTTCTTATCCAGAACCGGTAGTGTTTTTTGAAAAGTACCGGAACCGTACAAAATTTCTAAGTTTCAATTCCTAAAACTGTTCTGGTGTGATGGGTGGGCGAAGTTTGGGGAGCATATCCTTTAAAGGTGCAATATGTAGTTTTTCGTCCGCTAGAGGTCGCCTATTCAAAAAAAAAAAAAAAGGCATAGTTTGATGACGCCAAGTTTGAGCAAGGAATCTTGGGACATGTGGTCTTCACCTCACAACCGGTGGAAAAGAATCGGGATAGGACTCAGGCAGAAATCATGCTATTATTGACGTTACTGTAGTATGAAGCAGAGCAGGACCGAGTGTTGTGGGAGCTGAATGAGGCCGCTGGAGTGATTAATGAGAGACGAATGCAACACACACCTCTTGAGCAGCGGAACTTTTATTATGCCACAGTCGCCGGCGCTGCTTTCCGCTTTTTCCAGTCATGAGTATGAGGTAACGCAGCTCTGTTTATCATATTAGATACATTTGAGTTTGTTAAAAATTATGTTATAACATTACTGCTGTGAGACACTGTTGCACACTGCAGTAAGCTAGATCGATTTTAGAATATCATATTAAATGCTGGATGGCTTGTGTTGATAAATGGCATGCAATTAATTTAAAACATATTGTATGATGGAGAAAATTCTGTTTTACTGTTACTAAAAATAAAGCTGCATCTGATTATGCTATGTTAGCTACTTGACAAAATAGTGTTTTTTTTTTCTCTGAGGCATGGTAAAATCATAATACTACATAATACTAACTAAATAAATAAATAAATAAATAAAATTAGATTTAAACACTAAGACTAAACATGTTGAGCTATATAACAATAATTCGTTTTCTGTCTATAAATGTATCAAAGATGATGTTCCCTGGTCTAATAAAACATGTAATATATTAAAGTGTCTTTGGTGTTTCCATGGTTTCTACAAAATAAAACCGAAAACAAAGGGTAACGCGGATATGACGCCAATGACAGGCGACTCGCTGACACATCCCGAATCCCGGAGCAATTTCTCATGATTTAAGACATTTGGGATATTGTAAGTACTCAAGTGAACAAAATATATAACACTGGCCCAGTGGTTTTTGGATATTTTAATGCAAAAATCTTGCATATTACAGCTTTAATACAGACGTCTCACCTCTTAAATACTATAGCAATGAATGCACTGAAAAGCCCTTGCACTACTCATACAGGTGCTGGTCATATAATTAGAATATAATCAAAAAGTTGATTTATTTCACTAATTCCATTCAAAAAGTGAAACTTGTATATTATATTCATTCATTACACACAGACTGATATATTTCAAATGTTTATTTCTTTTAATTTTGATGATTATAACTGACAACTAAGGAAAATCCCAAATTCAATATCTCAGAAAATTAGAATATTACTTAAGACCAATACAAAGAAAGGATTTTTAGAAATCTTGGCCAACTGAAAAGTATGAACATGAAAAGTATGAGCATGTACAGCACTCAATACTTAGTTGGGGCTCCTTTTGCCTGAATTACTGCAGCAATGCGGCGTGGCATGGAGTCGATCAGTCTGTGGCACTGCTCAGGTGTTATAAGAGCCCAGGTTGCTCTGATAGTGGCCTTCAGCTCTTCTGCATTGTTGGGTCTGGCATATCGCATCTTCCTCTTCACAATACCCCATCGATTTTCTATGGGGTTAAGGTCAGGCGAGTTTGCTGGCCAATTAAGAACAGGGATACCATGGTCCTTAAACCAGGTACTGGTAGCTTTGGCACTGTGTGCAGGTGCCAAGTCCTGTTGGAAAATGAAATCTGCATCTCCATAAAGTTGGTCAGCAGCAGGAAGCATGAAGTGCTCTAAACTTCCTGGTATACGGCTGCGTTGACCTTGGACCTCAGAAAACACAGTGGACCAACACCAGCCGATGACATGGCACCCCAAACCATCACTGACTGTGGAAACTTTACACTGGACCTCAAGCAACGTAGATTGTGTGCCTCTCCTCTCTTCCTCCAGACTCTGGGACCCTGATTTCCAAAGGAAATGCAAAATTTACTTTCATCAGAGAACATAACTTTGGACCACTCAGAAGCAGTCCAGTCCTTTTTGTCTTTAGCCCAGGCGAGACGCTTCTGATGCTGTCTGTTGTTCTGTTGTTCAGAGTGGCTTGACACAAGGAATGCGACAGCTGAAACTCCTTGTCTTGCATACATCTGTGCGTAGTGGTTCTTGAAGCACTGACTCCAGCTGCAGTCCACTCTTTGTGAATCTCCCCAACATTTTTAAATGGGTTTTGTTTCACAATCCTCTCCAGGGTGCTGTTATCCCTATTGCTTGTACACTTTTTTTCTACCACATCTTTTTACTTCCCTTCGCCTCTCTATTAATGTGCTTGGACACAGAGCTCTGTGAACAGCCAGCCTCTTTTGCAATGACCTTTTGTGTCTTGCCCTCCTTGTGCAAGGTGTCAATGGTCATCTTTTGGACAACTGTCAAGTCAGCAGTCTTCCCCATGATTGTGTAGCCTACAGAACTAGACTGAGAGACCATTTAAAGGCCTTTGCAGGTGTTTTGAGTTAATTAGCTGATTAGAGTGTGGCACCAGGTGTCTTCAATATTGAACCTTTTCACAATATTCTAATTTTCTGAGATACTGAATTTGGTATTTTCCTTAGTTGTCAGTTATAATCATCAAAATTAAAAGAAATAAACATTTGAAATATATCAGTCTGTGTGTAATGAATGAATATAATATACAAGTTTCACTTTTTGAATGGAATTAGTGAAATAAATCAACTTTTTGATGATATTCTAATTATATGACCAGCACCTGTATATGTCAGATATCAATGCAGAGAGAGAGAGAGAGAGAGAGAGAGAGAGAGAGATAGATAGAGAGAGAGAGAGAGAGAGAGAGAGAGAGAGAGAGAGAGAGAGAGAGACAGAGAGAGAGAGATGCACAAAGCTGCATGATTAATCTTTAACAGATCGCGTTCTCGATTTCATCATCCACATGATCTAATTTCTAAATGACAACGATTCGCCCATGTATAATAAGCAGCTGTCATGCTAGATATAAACAGCTTCACAAACAATCTTTTCAAACACAGTATCATTATTTCTGTTACAAATATTCCAATTATAACAAGTATACAAAAGTTTATTATTCAGATATAAACGCTGATGTCTACATTACCGATGAAAATAGAATAAATCACCTTTTGAATGCATCTGGGTGCTTCAAAAATAATGACTGTATCAATTGCATTGTTACGCCACTAGGTGGCAACAAATTACTGCTGAAAATGTATCTATCACTGAATCATTCTTTCAGAAACAAGTGTTTATGAATCCAACTTACTTTCACCTGTCTGGTTTTTGAAAGGATGTTGGCAGATTCCTATCTCCCCTTGAGATAGGACACAAACCAGTTTAAAGCTGTTCCCCTAATGTAGAGGTCTGCGCGGGACTGTTTTTTCGTCCCGCTCCCACCCGCTCCCGCAAGGTTCTATTCCGCACGGACCCGCTCCTGCCTAAAATTCACTCTGTGTTCAACCGCTATCCACATATAGTGACTTTCTTCCCGACCCGACAGGTCCCGCTAAATTTAGATTGTTTCCAGAATCTCGCATTTAAACTTCCCCAAAAGTAAGAGCGTGATTGGGGATAACAAATATAAAATGTTGCCTAGCATATACAAGATTTTTATTTGTTATTTGTCTTATGATGCTGTCAACACCCAAAAAAATGTCAGAGGAAAAATGTATCAAAGAATATTGGGCTAAATATCACAGAGAAAAAATAGGCTAAATTAAATAGGCTAAGACCAAGGACTATAGGCTAAGCCAAAAATATAAAACTGTTGGCTTACTAGCTATACTGCAAAATTAAATCTTTTCTAACATCCACGCAAGAACAGAATAACGCTGACTGACGTCCATTTCAGAATCTCTCTCCTCCCAAATCCGATCACAAAGGATGAATGTTCTCTGAAGGTGGACTCCCGCAGACCTCTAATGCAAAGAACATATCTTGCCAGGTTTCTCAGGACAAGGAACTGAGGACTGTGTGAACGCCACCACTGCAGAAAGTTTTGTTCACTTCAAGTTCAAGCGCAGATGCACTGATGTCAAAGCATCTTGGGAGCGACTGGGTTATTGTCAGACCGCCCGCTCCCGCCTAAAGTACACTATAGTTACCGACCACAATCCGGCTTTCATTCAAAATTGAATCCCGCGCAGCAAGAAATCTTATCAGGGATCTCTACCCTAATGCCAATATATTGCTCAAGATACTTCAGTAAAATAGAGTGATCGATAGTGTCAAAGGCTGCACTTAGATCCAAGATCAATATATGTATAAATATATTCATATTTATATATTTATTTCATTTAGTACATTTTCATGGTTCAGTACTTTTCTGTAATAAAGTTCAGTACTGTTTTACTTATAGTGTCATGTTTGTTTTTTATCCATTTTAAAAATCACCTTGGGCGCAAAGTTTGGCGTTCTCATGTCCTCGTGTTTTAGATCTTCACTCTTTTGATTTAACTTGGTTTTAAGTTATTTTAGGTGAACTCTATGTTTGACAAGGCGCTTATACAAAAATGGATTTTATGTGCCTCATTGCCATGTGGACTCTGTTTAATCTATGGTGTGGTTGTGACGCCTATGATTTCGAGGACCAAGGTCGGATGCACTACTCGAGAGAGGTGCTGCTCCAGCTTAATTGTGGGAGTTTGATGCACATGGGGGATTTTGTCCAACGACTCCAACAACTCCCGGACTTTTGAGACAACCCGACGAAAGGCAGGGAAACGCGGGAAAAACGACAGGAAGGACGTTGAAAGCAAGTTGGATGTTGAACTTTTAGCAGTATCACTGCGTCTTTTTTATTTGCCTCGAGAGTTCCCACAAATCTTTATGATTGTAGTGTATATCCATCCAAAGGCAGATGCTGTTTCTGCTACCAAAACAATTTTTGAGGTGGCACAAAAAACTACAGTCAATTTCACCCGAAGCACGGGTTTTTATATTGGGTGATTTTAATCATGTGTCACTGAAAAAAGCACTGGCACATTATTATCAATATGTCACCTGCCCAACCAGACGGAATAAAACACTAGATTTGTGTTATGGATCAGTGAGGGATGCCTACAAATCACTTCCATTACCTCCATTGGGCTCGACCGATCACAATTGTATTTTTATTGCCTACATATAAGACTGTTTTAAGGAGAGAACAAATACAAACTAAAGATGTGAAGGTTTGGACTGAAGACGCGGTGCTCTGTTTACAAGAGTGTTATGATTGCACAGACTGGAATATGTTTAATGAAAGTGATCTGGATGAACTTACTGATGTGACTTGTTCCTATGTTGCCTTTTGTAGAGACATGATAATTCTTTGTAAAAGGGTCACAATTTATCCAAACAACAAGCCATGGGTGACCAAATCTGTTAAATCTAGCATAGAACATAAGAGATCTGTGTTTAAACAAAGTGATTCTAGTGATCTGTATAAACAAACAGCCACCAGGGAGCTGAAAGCAGAAATTCTAAAGGCAAAAGAGAATTATAAAGTGAGATTAGAGAGTCAAATGGCTGCTAATAAGCTGGGTTCAGCCTGGTCCAGTATGAAAAATATATTAGGGTATGGTAGTTCAAAGCATAATAACCAGGTTGTTCTCGACGAGTATAATTCAGATTTAGAATTTGCGAATACACTGAATGTTTTTTATAATCATTTTGATATAATTGATTTTAGTAAGGAAATACATGACTTTCGTTACAAGCTTGATGATAGCCAGCATTTTTGTATAGATCAAAAGGAGGTGGAGAGGGCATTTTCTTTGGTTAGAATGAATAAAAGTTATGGGCCCGATAACATTTGTGGGCGGGTACTCAAGTTATGTGCTAGAGAATTGAGTCCTGTATTTCACTACATTTTTAACATGTCTCTGAGGGTACAGCATGTACAAAAGGTATGGAAAGATGTAATGATTGTCCCTGTTCTGAAATTTAGTTGCCCTAGGATGCTAAATGATTTTAGACCGGTGGCTCTTACATCTGTTTTAATGAAGATTCTTGAAAGATTTGTGAAATCTGAGATATTGAGGACAACTGAGTGTTTATTAGATCCGATACAGTTTGCCTACAGATCCAAAAGATCATAGAGGATGCCACGATCAACCTGATAAATTTACTTCTGAAACATTTGGAGGGGAAGGGATCTCATGCAAGACTTCTATTTGTAGATTTTTCCTCTGCTTTTAACACAATCCAACCTCACATCTTAATAAGTAGGCTATTAGAACAATTTAAACTGAGTAATAATTTACTTGGATGGATTCTAAACTTTCTAACTAATAGGACACAAACAGTGAAAATAAATAATACTTTATCTGCACAGGTTTCTTCCTCCACTGGTTCGCCACAAGGATGTGTACTTTCTCCCTTACTGTTTATTCTCTATACAAACGTGTCAAAGTAGTCTTGAAAATCGTTTTATTTTTAAGTACGCAGATGATACTGTAATTGTCAGTTTACTTAAGAAAAATAAGATTTGTCATGGACCAGTCATTAATGACTTTGTAGAGTGGTGTGAGGAGTCTCACCTTCATTTGAATGTATTGAAGACCAAGGATATGTTAATTGATTTTAGGAAGAATGTTTCTATGCATGAAGTCACAATTCATGGTCAAACAGTGGAGTGTGTGCAATCTTATAAGTACTTGGGGGCAATCATAGACACAAAGTTGAGTTTTGAAGCCAACTGTGAAGCAGTGTGTAAAAAAGGGCATCAATGTTTGTTCTTTTTAAGGAAACTGTGCAAATTTCAAATCGATAAAACACTGTTAATTTTGTTTTATCGTGCTTTTATTGAATCTATTTTGCCTTTCTCTATGGTGTCCTGGTATGGGAACTTATCTTTAAAGAGCCGGAACTCTATTAACCAAATTGTGAATTGGTCTAGTAGGCTGATTCGGGAGCCGCAACTTAAACCTGCTTCGCTGTATACCAGGCAGGTACAGTGATTGGGTGTCTCAATTTTAAGTGACAGGCAACATCCCCTGTATTAAGAGTTCCAGCACCTTCTCTCCAATCAATGGTTTACAATACCGCAGTGCACAACAGGCAATATAAGAACAGCTTTGTCCCAGTAGTGATTAATCTTTTAAACAGCATTGAGATGAAGTAATGGGTTTGTTACAATGTTATTTTAGTGTGCGGTTGTTTTTTAGTGTTTTGTGTAAAATCTGTCTATTGTATTGTTTTATATGTATGGGAAAAGCCCGAACTTGATCACTGAAACCTAATTTACCTACAGGTATAAAAAAGGAACCTGAACCATCGGTTGATTAATCGGTTATCGGCATGTACGGTACAACCTAGTTATCGGTATCTGTAAAATCCGTAAAAATCGGTTGACCTCTACTCATAAGAACAGAAACGTCCCACAGAGCAGAAGGGCAAAGGCTCAATAGATCATGATTTTCAGCATGAACAGAGTGTGAAATTAAAGGGATAGTTCATCCAAAAATAAAAATGATCCCATAATTGACTATCTTCTTTCAGACTAACACAATCCGAGATATATTTAAAAAATATCCTTAGTCTTCCAATGTTTATAATGGATGTGAATGGTTACTTAAATTCTGAAGACAGAAAAATGCGTCCATCCATAAAAAAAAAAAACTCTAGAGGGTTAATAAAGGCCTTTTGAAGTGAAGGGATGTGGTTTTGTAAGAAAAATATCCATATTTAAAACTTTATAAATTCAAATAACTAGCTTCCGGCAGACGGCCACGCGCAGAATGCGCAAGTTGACTTGCGCCAAATGAGTAACCCGTGACGGGATGTATGACGCAGGATGTAGGAGTATTGTAAGCTTAGACGCCTCTCATGATTCAAACAAATAGGGCTGTGCAACAAATTCAAGCTCCTCTTCTCTTATATCGAAGTCCTCTGACATTTCTCTTTAAAATTCCTCGTTTTATACTTCTAATTCGTGACCGGTGTTTTGTTTTGCTCTCTTCTCTGCACCTCCGCGTTCGTCACTGCATCATTGCGTGGGGTCAAAGGTTGCTCTTCTGCCCAAACTGACGTGTGCAACATGCGTACGGTCATCTGCCGGAAGCTAGTTATTTGAATTTATAAAGTTTTAAATATGGATATTTTTCTTAAAAAAACGCATTGCTTCGCTTCAGAAGGCTTTTATTAACCCCCTGGAACTGCATGGATTACTTTTTTTATGGATGGATGCATTTTTTCTGTCTTCAGAATTTGGGCTACCATTCACATCCATTATAAACCTTGGAGGACTAAGGATATTTTTAAATATATCTCAGATTGTGTTTGTCTGAAAGAAGATAGTCATATACACTTAGGATGGCTTGAGGGTGAGTAAATCATGGGGAAATTTTCATTTTTGGGTGAACTAGCCTCAAGATATTTCTGGCTTTTAAGCAGGAGGAGAGAGAAACATCAGCAGAGAAAACCGGCTTGTGAAACAGCATGTTTGTGAACATCTGGAGACTCATAGACCTGCTGTAGAGATACAGTGAATCTGGGCTTGATGGAAAACAACTGTGTTCAGAAAACAATGTGACTGAAAGGTTATCTAGAATTTTTAATGAGAAGTGTGCACAAAAACAAAATTGTGCATGTTAATTGTCGAGGTATACCATACTCCAGAATAGCACATATACTGACCCATAATGTCTATTTGACCTGTAGCTTGAACCACAACTAAACTGTGTTGACGGTTATCATCATCATGTCAGAACCTGCAGCATCTGATCTGATCTTGATCATTTTGATGCAACAAATTGTCCAGCTTATTGTGTAACTAAAATAATGTATTTCATATAAATATTTATCCTACATATAACCTGTTTTGTTAATTATTTCATCCCGTCTCACCTCAGTGTCTTCAGCTGACAGTTTGGATCCTGTAGTAAATCACTGAGCTCCTTCACTCCTGATTGTCCAGGATCATTTCCTGTGAGATCCAGCTCTATCAGGTGTGAAGGGTTTGATCTCAGAGCTGAAGCCAGAGCTTTATAACCTTCTTCTGTTACACTGCAGTTAGAGAGTCTAGAACAGGAATGAAAACATTCAGATGAATAATCAGTTAAAAATGAACAATAGAAATCCTCAAAGTGAATTTTATTTTGTTCTTTGTATAAATGTATTGAAAGTTAGTTGCAAAAACTGACAACTGAATATGGAGGCAAACAAAAGACACAGAGAACTTTAATATGTTAGACATCAACATCACTTTCAATGTTTCAATTATCTAAAACTGTAGAGCTGTGAAAGTCTTTGATCTGAATGATTCATAACAAACAACCTGCAAATGGTCAAAATATGAGAAAATTAAAGTTTGGGAATGACCTAATTAAAGTCCAGACTTCAACTCAGGCTCATTTTGAGATATTGAATATAAAGTGATTTTAAGCATTTTGATTCTTGTATGAGAAGAATGTTACTGACCTCAATCTCTCCAGTTTACAGTGTGAATCCTTCAGTACGTCACATAATAGCTTCACTCCTGTGTTTCCTAGTTTATTCCAGCTCAGGTTCAGCTCTCTCAGGTGTGACAGGTTTGATTTCAGAGCTGAAGTCAGGATGACACACTGTTCCTCTGTAGTACTGCATCTATACAGACTGAAGACAGAAAGAGAAGAGACAATGACTCAGATCTATAGCTATGTTTCCATCCATCTATTTTTATGTGCATTTTGGGATATTGCATTAAAAAAACGAAACAAACAAACAAACAAAAAAGCTGGATGGAAACACCAAGGTGCGCATATTTCAGGGGTGGTTAAACCTCGGTCCTATAGAGCCACAGTCCTGCAGAGTTCAGCTCCAACCCTAATCAAACACACCTGAACAAGCTAATCAAGGTTGAAAGGTTGCTAGAAAGCTATAGTCAGGTGAGTTTTTAATCAGGGTTGGAGCTCTGCAGGACTGAGGCTCCCCAGGACCGGAGTTTGCCACCCCTGGCATAGATTTTTAAAAAAGGCATAAAAAAAACTTATGTAACAGGATATAAGTTAACTTATGTAACAGGATATAACAAGATGTAATACAAGTCTCTGGTGTCCCCAGAATGTGTCTGTGAAGTTTCAACTCAAAATACCCCACAGATCATTTATTATAGCTTGTCAAATTTGCCTCTGTTTTGGTGTGAGCAAACAGCTTTTACAGCAACTTTTGTTTTTCTTAGTGATATTTATTTGCACACAAGTTAAATTTACAATTCAGTTAAGCGCACAAGTTTTTTTATGCACATTTTTAGAATCTATGCACATCTTGGCTTTCCATCCAAAATTTTTTTTGTATGCAATATCCCAAAATGCACATAAAAATAGATGGATGGAAACATAGTAATGTCACCCTTGGCTTGCCCACTGGGACAAATGTGTTTATGTAAACACAATGCATTTATGTTGTTTTCAGACACATTGTCGACTCACTAACACTTTACAATAAACTTTCATTTGTTCACATTAACTACATTAGTTAACATGAACCAATGATGGACAATACTAGTACAGCATTTAATAACCTTAATGTAAGTTGCAACATTTACTAATACAGTTTTAAATACAAGTTTTCTGTTAATGTGACCGATTGAAATATGTATTTAAAAAAAAAATCATGAATCTGTGAAACAGTGAAAATAATGTACATTAATTCCATTTTGAATATGTTTAAAACGGTTTATAAAATGTATATATGTCATTTGTTTGACATTTTGGTTAATCTGTGTTCTATTAGTTTGGCACAATGCAATGTGCAGTCGATTACTCTTGTCTGCTTGAACACTAGGGGGAGAACTCGCAGGGTTTCTTCATTCCACATAAAGTTCGCAGTGGGGAAACTTCAGTGAGTTTTGTGGTTTCATCTTCTCCCTCTTTTCAGGGGTAGTATAACATTTGGAGGCACCGGGATCTACTCTTCGGAGGCCGATCGTCACTTACCTAGCAGACAACTTCTGATGCAGTACATCTCCTAAAACAACCCAGATCAACAGTGGAGTGGAAAGAGTTCCTGCAGTAAAGGCAAGAAAGAGAAAGAACCGTAAACCTGATGCCACAGAGATCATCAGGTTCGGTCAGTCTCAAGTAAGCCACTACTCAGTGAAAAGGTCCACTCTAGCATCAAAATGGAGACGAGTGCTAGAGGAAATGCAAGTTGAGGTCATCGGCATGTTAAATCTCCTAACCAAAGACAAACTTTCTTAGTGTTTGTGAGTTCCTGAACATAGCAGTTTGAAAGAAAGTTCCATCTAAACCACGCATGTCTCTGATCTCTCACATCCTTCAACATCTTGAAGAGGACATAACAGAGCTAGAAGATGGTGGCATGTCCAAACTGTTAAGACTGAGAGATAAAATTATAGAATTAAATACAGTCACTGAAAATGAAACAACAGGCCAAATCGAAATTCCTGAAAGAGAACAATTACAGAGGGAGTTAGATGAGCTAAAGAGCACAGTGAATGAAACACAAATTGAGTGAAATTCAACAACTGGATGAATTGAGCACAAAACAAAGCAGTGTCCAGCCTCAAACACAAATTGCTGCACACCCCCAACATTTAGTGAATGTTCAAAACTCAAGCCCACCTTGGCGCAAAGATTAAAAAAAATTCTGGACAAATCAGTGAGCCAGGTTAAAAAGAGAAATTAACCTTTTCAAGTTTGGTACACCAAATTGAGAATGGTCTGAGCAGAGGCTACCCAGAGTGTAAGATTTGTGATGCAGACATTCGTGCCATTTTCCCAGGCTTACAGTTAGGAAGCTATTTAGAAGGAAAGCCCAACCTGGCTCTACCTTCACTCAGATGAATTCTGCACTCTCACTTCCAAGAAAAAAGTGCAACTGAACTTTATAAGCAACTTACCTCTGAATATGAAGGGAACAAAGAAACACTGCAGATTTTCCTAATGCGTGTTCTGGACCTGCGTCAGAAAGTCTTATTTGCATCCCAAGAAGCAGAATCAGGTTTCAAATATGATCCAGCATTAGATCAGAGCAGAAGGATAAAAGAAAAGAAAACCAACGTGCAGCACACAACTACTGTTGTCCATTCAGTTAAGTCCAGTGATAAAGCCACCGATAAGAAATCCAGTGCGACTTCAAGCTTACCAAAAATATCTTCCAGTGTGCTGTCAGAACTTAAAGAACTGATGTAGTGTCACTAAAAACACTCAGTGCTGAAATAGCTCACATCAGAGTATCATTGCAGCAACCAGCCTTTGCCTCACCACAATGCTCCGTTCCTGCACAGAGAGCCTCTGATAAAGAAATTGTTCAGTGTCAAGTGCAGCCACATTGGACATCACCAGGTTTCAACCCAGTGAGACCCCAGTATATCCCCCAGCACTATTATGCACCAGCTCCTCGTTCCCAAGCAAGAAAATGCTTTAATTGTCAGCTGTGAAGAATAGAGAACCGCTGCACGCATTGTTTTTGATGTGGCAGTGACGAGCATTTACAAGCAAGATGCAGGATTCATGGCATTAAGCCTTCAAGAGAGGGTAACCAGATCCACTGACCAGTCCCAAAGATGCGCAGCCTGTGAAAGAACAGAGAAGCAAATTAAGCAGTGTTCACAATGTAAAAAGGTACTGTATTGTTCTAAGACATGCCAAACTTATCACTGGGCTGAACACAAGCAAACTTGTATCAACACACCTAGGCCAGTGTCAAATTCCTACCTGATGATGAGGGTCCAAGCCCCACACACCCAAGTTAAACTGCATTCCCCTGTGACATCACTAGTTCTCAGGTATGTGTCATTGATGAAGCGTGGAAACAGGAATACCTACCTCAAGTCCCATTGAGAGATTTTTCTGACATTCTTGAGGCTTCAAATACGCTGAACCTTGTGGCTGCCAACGGCATCGATATGCCTTTTATTGGATATGTTGAAGTGACCTTCAGATTATCCTCACAAGCATTTCACCGTACTGAACTTGTTATTCCCATACTCGTAGCAAGGGGTCAAAACCTCTCTCACACTATCATAGGTTTCAATGTGATAGAGCAAATGATGAACTCCACTGAACAAGTTCAACCAAGTACTGTAAGCATCAACATGCTTGAGAGAACCATGAAAGCCGCATTCCCCAGACTAAAGTGGAGCAAAGTCCAGACATTTATCAAACTTGTGAGTGCAGAGAGCTCATGTGAATACACAGTAAAGACCATGAAAGAGTATGTTAACATCCCCAAACAGAGTACTGTGTAGGTCTCATGCCGAGTGTACATGCAGCCAGTTAAAGAGGATAGTACACTCATTTTTGAACCTGATGTGAATCCCTGCTGGGCAGACGGGCTTGAATTCACAGAAAGTTTAGTGAGGCTGAAAAGAAGGGCTCCAACAAATATCACAATTCAGGTATACAATAACACTGATCACAATATCACTCTTATGGGTCAGACTCAGATCAGAATTAGATTTCCATTTTGTATCACCACAAGTACCTCAACCAAACCATGTTGTTCAACCTGAAAGTCTCGAACCACTACTTACCACTACCACAATAGAATCTGTACTGACCCCAGGACTCTACATTTGGATATACAAACGACCAACGATTCTGTTAAAGAACTAAAAGAAGAAGTTGAAAAGCTAGCCAACACGGCAAAACAGACATGTGACCGGGTCGATTCCGTTCAAGCAGCTGCGCGTGAGGATAGGAGGACAGTCACAAACTCAGAAATCAGCTGGAACAACTCACCGAAAAAATGACAGACATTGAAGACAGGAGCAGGAGAAATAACGTACAACTGGTGGGTCTGCCGGAGGGGGCGGAAGGCTCCGATGCAGCTGGCTTCCTCAGAGCTAATCTTTCCAAGTGGATCCCTTCACGGAACCCTGACATCGAGACAGACCGGGCCCATCGCATGTATGATGGAAGGAAAAACTCCGATCAACTGCGCACTCTCATCTTCCGTGTACTAAGATGGCATGACAGGTCGGCGATCCTGAAGGGTGCTCAGCAGGCGTATCTGGTGAAATACATGCAGGTCAGTGTCACGCTACTATTTTTTTCCTGAGTTTAGTCCAGCCACAACTAACAAAAGAAAGAGCTTCAACCCAGTCTTGAAGATGATGACAGCACTCGGTCTCCAGCCCTTCCTCATCTATCCAGCGGCAATTAAACTACAACACAAAGGTGAACAGATGATGTTCGACTCTCCTCAAAAAGTGGAGAATTTTGTCAGTTCCTTCTTAGAAGACCGTCTCCATCCCTTCATCCCTTCAGCTTAATGACGGGATGAAGTTTGTGATGATTCTAACTGCCCTGAAGAGAACAATAACAAGGTGGCCATGGGCACTTGTTAATTTCTTTTTGGAATCTTGTCCTTGTCCTGTACACTCGGCCACTGATTTATTTATTTATTTATTTTCTGGCAAATGAAGAGCAGGTTTGATCACTACACTGCTGGCTCAGTGGGCCCTTGGAGACATGTTATGCGTTGAAGTGGACTGGTCACGGATCAACATTTGTTTCTGTTTGTGCAGACCTACATTCTCGGTAATGTGCAGCCTGCTCTGTTTTTTGTACATAGTTGTTTGTTGTTCCTTTTTCTTGTTTTATTTTTTCCCTTCAACAGACATCAACACTTTTATTTAGCTTGCTTTTCTATTAAAAGGATTATGCATCGCGATGGATTGGTATCTAGGATACGTCTGTATCATCGGGTACTTCTCTCTACATGTTTTGGGAATGTCCAATTGTTGTTAACCTATGGACTCATGTGAATTCTGTTTTGTCCTTTTTACTGCAAATTGATTACATCTCTAATCCGGGTTTATGTTTTCTCAATGACGATTCTAACTCCTATATAGGTTCATTACAAAAGAGACTGTTGTTTGCTGGTTTTTGCAGCTGCAGGGTGGACAGTGATACAGAGATGGTTTGCTCCGCACACGTGTGCAGAAGCATATTGGATTCATAGCCTCCTTAGAGTAGTGACTTGTTGGATGTGCAGCAGCACGAATTGACAGGGCTGGGTCCAGTACTATTGATGCATGGCAATGTTTTTTTTTTTTTTTTTTTTTTTACACATTTATGCTATAAATAAACAAAAATAACCTAGTAATTAATGATTAACTGAATGTACAGTAAATGCATTTTAGTCATGATCTACAACTTAATAAGCCATATATTATTTTTGTGTAGTGATGTAATTATATTTCTGTGCCATTCTATTAACTTAACTGAACAATAAGCTAGGAATTACTGCTGGTTTTCAGTTGTAAATTGCTAAAATAGTAAAATAAGGACAATTTGACCCCCTGTTTCAAAGTGAAAGATATAAGGCACTTATTAAGTGATATTCAAGTTTGACCAGAATAAGCCAATAATTATGGCTAATTTGCCACTAATACAGTACTAATAAAGGCATTTTGACCCCCTATTCTAAAGTGAAAGTTAAATCCTCATTATGGCACTTATTGACTGATATTCAAGTTTATTGACCAGAATAAGCTAATGATTAAGGCTAAATGGCCATTAATACGGTACTAATTAAGACAATTTTACCCCCATTGTAAAGTAAAAGTTACATCCTCAATTAAGGTACTTATTGAATGGTCTCATTGTTATACAAGTATTAATACATAACTTTATAAATTTACATAAATTTATAACTGAAAACCAGCAGTAATTAAACAATTACAAGCTTATTGTTCAGTTAAGTTAATAGAATGGCACAGAAATATAATTACATCACTACACAAAAATAATATATGGCTTATTAAGTTGTAGATAATGACTAAAAGGTGTTTACTGTACATTCAGTTAATCATTAACTACTAGGTTATTTTTGTTTATTTATAGCATAAATGTGTATGTTTAATAATTTGTAAATAAGGGCTAATATGCCCTACTATATGTTAAGTTAATCATTAATTACTATTGTGTCCATGCTTAACTAATGCATAATTGTGAAAAAAAAAAAAATCATTAATTACTAGTTTATTTATGCTTAACTAAAGCATAATTCAGGGGCCGTATTCACAAAATATCTTAAGGCTAAAAGTAGCTCCTAACTTGCCGATTTAGGAGAAACTCTTAAAAATAATGGGTGTGTCAGTCCTAATTTTAGGACTCTTAAATTTTTGCTCTAAGAGTATTTTACAACGCATTTTAACGCTAAAACTAGCTCAAATCTATGAAACGCTAGGAGTAGTAAAGAGGACTCCTAAGTCAATAAGACAAAATCAAAAACAGTCCTAAAATGATTGTTGGTGCCAATCCGCCTTAGCAATCCACCCAAAGACACTGAACATCATTGAGGCAATAGCGATAGAGCCTTGGGTGCTGAACCTTTTCTTCATAAATGCAATACATATTTTGATTTACAGATCTGAATCTACGACAAAACACCAAAAATAAATCTTAAATAAATAAATAAATAATAATGCCCGATTACCTGTGGTAAATGATCAAATAGAGTCAAAAAAATATATATAGAATAAGCATATTTGGCATGCTGTCCAAGGGGAGTGAGGGCTCTGAGCTTGCCCAAATACAGAGTTCTCCTCATATCCCCAGCCAGCCGAGAGTGAGGAACAGGTTGGCGGAGGGATGCAGAAAACTGTCGAGGTAACTATAGGTGAGTCGGCTCTCGTCTGTATATATACCTCCACTCAAGCGGATTAGACCGTTTGAATGTGCTCCTCCAAAACTTTTGTTTATAAAACATAATTTGTCATTTGAATTCTGCAATCTCTCGGGATGCAAACATGTAACAGGTGGACAATTAGCTGAACATATAATAGTTTAATTAGCGACACTTAGCTTACATTTTAAAACCTTTAATTGAATATGGCAACATTTTTATTTTAAAATCTTTATTTGAATATGGCAACATGATACCTCATTCTACAATATTTCTATGATTAAATCGCTGACAGAGACTCCTCCTCCATCAGCCAATCACTGTGGGCATAGTCCACAGCAACGAGGTCAACCCCGCCCTTTCTCTTAGCTTAAGACTTCTCTCTCTATTCCTTAGCAAAAAAGTTTGTCTCAGCAGCTTTGTGAATAGGTTTTAAGAGAAAACTCTTAGCTAAGAACTTTTACTGCCATTTAGGAGAACTCTTAGTGGTAAGATAAAATGTTTTGTGAATACGGCCATTAAAATGTAAAGTTAATCATCAATTACTAGCGTGTTCATTCTTAACTAATGCTTAATTATGAACACGTTCATCATTAATTAATGCTTAACTAATGCATTATTCTGGACCCTTAAAAAAAACTGTTACCATTCTTTCTGATAATCTATTGAGTTCGGTACAATCCATGGACAGTTAAAATGTCGAACAGTTAAAAGAATTCTTGCACTACAAATTTTTTTGTGTGTGAAACACCAAAGGGACTGAAAGACTTGTGTTGAAAGAGAATATGGGTAATGTCGAGACAACATTTATTTTTGAAGGGTAGTGTGTGACAGATTGAAATATATATTTAAAATAATTCATGAATCTGTGAAACTGAAAATATTCTACATTCATGCTATTTTGAATATGTTTATAAAACGTAAACATGTCATTTGTTTGTCTTTTTGGTTCATCTGTGTTTTATTAGTTTGGCACAATGCAATGTGCAGTCGATTACTCTTGTCTGCTTGAACACTAGGGGGAGAACTCACGGGTTTTCTTCATTCCACATAAAGTTCGTAGTGGGGAAACTTCAGTGAGTTTTGTGGTTTCATCTTCTCCCTCTTTTCAGGGGTATAACATTAACATTAGTTAATCCACTGTGAATGAACATGAACAATGAATAATTGTATAAACTAACATTAACAGATTGAGGAATAAAAGTATTTCCTTAAGCAGAAGAGAATCAAACAAGTTTTTGAAAAGGTAGTTCATTTGCTTTAGTGCTGCACCGTGAGGCAGTGTCATGTCTGTTCTAGGTTTTGTTTAGTTTATGTTTTCATGTCTTTTATTTTGTTGTTAAACCACATTGGTTAACGATGCCATGCAGGTGGTGGAGTAACTTATTTTAATTAATCCATTTGAGATTAAATTAATGCTAGATGTTTTGCTATAAATTATGGACATGGCATCTGAGGACTAATTCGCAATTCCCAGTTATTTTGCTTTACTTCCAAATTTAACCATAGACTCATTCTTATGTACTAGAGCACGAACACACATGCGCACTCTTCAAAAACAACACTTTAAATCTCTTTAGAAACTAAAAGACGTAAATGACATTTGTATGTATTCAAAATAAAAGATATAAATTGTACTGAATGTCAGCTTGCTTATTTTGCTTAAGATAAGGATTTATAAAGTCCACATATTATAAAAACAAGAAACTCTGCTTCTAACCACAGGTACAAAGCTGTAGTTCCATCCTCACAACTTTGAGTTGCTGTTTGCAAATGTTCATTGGAACTATGGTTTCAGGAAACACAGACTCACTGAACGACAGAACTTGCAACCAAATTTGAAAAAAGGAACCAATCTGGGGTGTGTTTCCCTAAAGCATCGGGAAACGCAGCCCAGATTGGTTCCTTGTTTTATATCAAGTTTTCATTGGCTCATTGTGTTCAGGTGCTTCTTGTTTGCTTCTTAGTGTCTGTGTGTATATATAGTCCTCATGGTACCATTGTCTTTTGTCTGTCTTTGTTCTCTGTAACTGCTGTTGGTGAGGTTTATGTTCATGTTTCTTTGTCAAGTAAAGTCTTTCTTTTAAAATTTGTTCACATTTATTTGAATAAAGCAGCACTTGTGTTCAGTCAACTTGCCTTCAGTGGATCTTATTACAGTCAGACGCTGATCACAGATCTTTAAAACGCACTTGTTAAATTTTTTCAAGTTACAGTATATGCTGCACCAAAATTAGACATTTTACATTTTGTCATTTACATTTACATTTTGTCACAAAAAAAAAAAAAAAAAAAAAAAAAACTTTGTTACACACCAGCAATCAGTAAACATGATCACATTCAGCAGTCATGTTCAAAAAGAGCAATCAATATATACACACTTATATTTAATTTACACAGAATTAACTTGTGGAAGTTAGGAAAGACATCTGTGTTTATAGTGCAGCTGTTTTTTTTTTTTTTTTTTTCTCTATCACTTATTTAAAGAGTTTTCTAAGCTCTGGAAGAAAACCATTGTTCTCCCTCAACAGTGACTGAAATAATTATTGACCTATAATTAAACTGTCTAAGTCAAATATTTATGTGAGGAAATATTATTATCAGCTACATTAACATTACAATTAAAAGTAATGTAATATTTTGAATAAATGAACAATACTCACATCAGTGTTTTGAGTCGACAGTGTTTATCCTGCAGTAGAGCAGCGATCTGATTCACTCGTGTGTCTCCTAGTTCATGTTCACTCAGTTTCAGCTCTCTCAGGAGTAACGGGTTTTTACCCACAACTCTCTCCACATACTGACAGGCTTCATCTGCAGCAGCACTCAAAAACCTGCAGAAGAGTCAATTCAGTTCTCAACTAAATGTCTGTTGCATTATAATAATGATTGATAAAATAAAAAACTTAATTATTGTTCTATAGACAAGCTCTAGTTAGTTATTTAAATGTAACACTTTTCTTTAAACATTTAAATACACAAATAAATATATAAATGCTTGAAAAAGTCTTATAGTCAGAGTTATTTAAAAGAAACTAGAGCAAAATTCAGTCCTAAAGGAAATCATAAGTACAGAAACATTCCACAGAGCAGAAGGGCAAAAGCTGATTTTCAAGATTGAAGATCATGATTTTCAGTATGAATACAGAGTGTAAAATTAAGGCAATCTAGAATTTTTTTAATGAGAAGTGTGCACAAAAACAAAATTGTGCTTGTTAATTGTCAAGGTATTCCATACTCCAGAATAGCACATATACTGACCCATAATGTCTATTTGACCTGTAGCTTGAACCACAACTAAACTGTGTTGATGGTTATCACCATCATGTCAGAACCTGCAGCATCTGATCGTCAACTTATTGTATAACTAAAATAATATATTTATTATTACTATTTATCCAGCAAATAACTAATTTTGTTAATTATTTCATCCCGTCTCACCTCAGTGTCTTCAGTTGACAGTTTGGATCCTGTAGTAAATCACTGAGCTCCTTCACTCCTGATTGTCCAGGATCATTTCCTGTGAGATCCAGCTCTATCAGGTGTGAAGGGTTTGATCTCAGAGCTGAAGCCAGAGCTTTATAACCTTCTTCTGTTACACTGCAGTTAGAGAGTCTAGAACAGGAATGAAAACATTCAGCTGATTTATCAGTTAAATCTGAACAACATAAATCCTTAAAGTGATTTTTTTGTTGTTGTTGTTGTTGTTGTTGTACAAATGTATTGAAAGTGAGAAAAACTGACAACTGAATATGGAGGCAAACAACAGTAGAAAGAATGAAAAATAATCTCGCTGTATCTCAATGAATTACCACACAGAGGAACACAATAATATAAGAATGAGGTTTTCTTTCATCTCTGATAGACCACCATCTTCTCTTTAATTTAAAAACATTCATTATGTCTAGCCAAGTTTCTTCTTACAGTAAATGCGAATATCGATAAAAATACAACAACAGTAAAACAAAGACAAACTCACTTACATTAAACAAAGAAATGCAACTTTTATTAACAAAAGTTCTTTTGCGCTTTTGCCTCTGGCATCACCATGACAGTCAAACTCTCGTCATGTGACTCCTGCAGCTCAACTTACTTCAGTATCTCCAATTTACTCTTTAAATTCTTCAGTCCAGTGCAGAGCAGCTTCACTCCTGAATCCTGCAGATTATTATTGTTCATGTTCAGCTCTTTCAGATTGGTATCTGATCCAAGAACTGCAGCCAGAGCTGAACAGCTTTTGTCTGTTAAGCTACAATCATTTAACCTACAAGGGAAATAAATCACATTACAGAATTAGATGGAACACATATATTTTTCTATATACAAACACATATATATATATATATATATATATATATATATATATACATACACATACATATATAACAGCATATTCAGTAAAGAGGCAGAGCTAAACTAACATTACTCTTCAAAAAACTAGTATTTCTTGAACATTTGTATTTATGATAACACTTTACAATAAGGTTTATTAGTTAAAGATTAGTTAATGTGTTAACTAACATTAACAAATGTATTGCTCATGGTTAGTTCCTGTAACGTTAGTTAATGAAAATACAGTTGTTCATTGTTTGTTCATGTTACTTCACAGTGCATTAACTAATATTAACAAGATTTTAATAATGTATTAGTAAATGTTGAAATTAACATTAACAAAGATTAATAAATGCTGTAGGGCTGCACAACGATTAATCGTGATTAATCGTTTGCAAAATAAGTCATTGTTTACGTAATATATGTGTGTGTTCTGTGTATAATAATTATGTATATATAAATACACACACATACATGCACATACATGAAAAATGTTATATTCATAAAATTTTTATATTTATATGTAACATAAAATATATAAATATATATTTATTTATACATGCATTTATATATACATAATTATTATACATAGAACACACACATATATTACGTAAACACAGACTTTTATTTTGCAAACGAATAATCGCAATTAATCGTTGTGCAGCCCTAAAATGCTGTATAAGTGCAGTTCATTATTAGTTCATGTTAACTAATGTAGTTAACTAATGTTAACTAATGAACCTTATTGTAAATTGTTACCGTATTTTTTATTCAGTGACAAGTTTCCTAGATAAAATGAAGCATGTTTGAAAAAAAGAAATGCGTGTTATGGAGGAATAAGGGTCTTGTCTAGTGAAACGATCAGTCATTTTCTAAAAAAAAAAATAAAAATGTATATACTTTTTAACCACAAATGCTCATCTTGCACTGCTCTGCGATGCGCCACGCATTGTGTAACTGTGTCAGAAAGGTCACGCTCACGCAGATGGAAGTACCGATTCAGTGTCCAGTAGCGATTCAGTGCAAAGACTAAGGGCCCTATTTTAACGATCTATGCGCATGGTCTAAAGCGCACGGCGCAAGTGCACTTAGGGCGTGTCCGAATCCACTTTTGCTAGTTTAACGACGGGAAAAATGGTCAGCCTGCCTAGCGCATGGTCTAACTGGGTTGTCCGTATTCTTTTAATGAGTAATGGGTGTGTTTTGGGCATAACGTGAAATAAACCAATCAGAGTCTCATCTCCCATTCCCTTTAAAAGCCAGCTCGGCCATGGTGGATTCGCTATTTACAGGGCGGAATTTGCAAGCGGAAAAACTGAACACGTCTATAGTGAGGAAACGGATCTGCTCATGTGCGAGGTTAAAGCGTGTGAGCAGACAATCTACGAGACAAGCCGGATTCCACTAAAACATTTCTATCCTTATGCACATAATAATAATCTTTTACGTTGTAATCCTTTTATTTCTAATATTTGGAATGTTTGTGTGCTGCTGTGTGTATAATAAGCAGAGTGAATGCGCGTTGTGCACCCACATATAGGTGCATATTACTAACGCGCTCTTTAAATAACAAAACAAATATTGCATCATTGACTTTAGACCAGGTTTCAGTTGGTCAATGGCGCAGTCTATTTCAGTTGCCGCAAAATAGCAACGCGCATACAATGCGCCTGAACACACCTCGTTTTCAGACCAGCACGCCCATGGACGCACAAATGGGCGCAAGTGCATTTGCTATTTAAACAACATGGTACAGGACGTGAAAATAATAACTGCGTCGGGCTGAAACTAGCAACAAACACTTGCGTCGAGGCTGTATGATAGGGCCCTAATCAAAAAACGCCCTTTACAAAAAAAAAAAAAGATGGAAAAGGTAAAAGTTGGAGGAGAAAAGCAGATGGCGTTTCTCACCCTACAACGGTACTTCCGCCTACGTCACGCGTGACCTTTCTAACATGATTACGCAATGCAGGGCGGATCGCAGAGCAGTGCAAGACGGGCATTTGTGGATAAAAAGTTTTGTTTTTTTTTAGAAAATGAACAATCGTTTCACTAGACAAGACACTTATTCCTCATCTGGGATCGTGTAAAGCTCTTTGAAGCTGCACTGAAACTGCAATTTGGACCGTCCACCTATCCACACTGAAGTCCACTATATACAGAAAAATCCTGGAATGTTTTCCTCAAAAACCTTCATTTCTTTTCGACTGAAGAAAGAAAGACATGAACATTTTAGATGACATAAAATTATCAGGAAATTTTAATTCTGAAGTGAACTAATCCTTAAATATTTCAAGATTAACATTTACTGAATTAAAGCAATTTAGGTTTTCTTGAATATTCATAGTGGTCAACCGATTGCCGATGCCAATATCTTAGAGAGCAGGGTGGCCAATGGGTGATATATCATTAGTGTTAATTTCGTTAATGAAATCTATGACGAAAAATGTTGGTCAACAAAGTTTTTTTTTCCCCTAAGATGAGACGAGATGATAAAAAGGCCATTAAACGATAACTGTGACTATATCAACATGCAATATTGTTGACGAAAAAAGATAAGACTAAAATGTAGTTAAAAGAATGAAAATTTTTCCATAAAACTTTTTTTATTTTTGTTGAAAAAAGAGGAGCCAAAATATTTCTGCTGTACAAGACTCTATTAGGCGAACATTCATGTTTGCGGTTGCCAGATATCAAGAGGTCGAATCCCCCAATCAGCGTTTTTATGTTAAATGGATACGTGCCCGGGTTTTTGCTTAATACAATCTGGCAACCATTCACACGCGTTCTCTGCGGAAGTGCCATGAACTGAAAACACAGACATACGGCAGAGCTGTACTGGAGTTCAGCGATCTCCATTTGAGGTATTCTGCTTAAAAGAAAGTGTCATTCAGCCAATCTGTGTTCTGTCATGGATCTCGAATGTATTGTTTGCGATTGTGGTTGCTGCTTGTACTTACGCAACCTCTCTGTGGCAATATGTACTGTATTTTTTTGCTGTTGTTTTAATAGAGAAACATTAATACATATTGGAATTATTAGGTACTATTATTAGGAATTTCTTTGTTATAATATTTGAGAGTAGGTTTTTGTTTTACCAGTTTTCATAATGTAGACAGTGCGAGCGTATATCTAAAGTTTTTGGTGATTATTTAGCTTAGGCTATAATTCATAGGCTTTAATAAATCTGTACACTAGGTGAGGTAAAATAAACCACGCATATGAATCGATATTCTGTTGATTTCTGCATATTGGTGAAAGAGCAACTACTGATGAAATGTAAAAATAAATTTCTCAAACAATCATTGCAATTAAAATTTAGCAAAAAAAAAAAAAAAAAAAAAAAAAAAAATATATATATTTTTTTTTTTTTTTTTTTTTTTTAACCATTATACAGTATGATGAAAATATGACGAAAATGTGTAAGTTTCCATGGACTAAAAACTAAAACGAGACTAAAATGCTCAGACATTTAGTTCACTAAAACTTGACTAAACAAAAACAGGACAAGGTTGAGTAAATATGATAAAAACTAAAAAGTTACATTTGACACAGGACTAAGACTAAGACTAAATTTAAAAAAAAATAGCTGACAAAATTAACACTATATATCATTAATATAATATATATATATATATATATATATATATATATATATATATATATATTTGTACATTTATCAATCATCTACGTATTAAAGTACACACTATTAAAACTACACAACTACTTAAAAAACTAAGCATTTAAAATATCAAATTATTGGGAGATAATGAGTACCAACTAATAATATATGTACTTTATATAGCATGTTATATAAATCTCATTGTTTTATATTATAACCTTTCAGAATTTCAACTTCCTTTTTAGCAATGTAAATAACATCTGTACCAAATTACATTTTGTTTTTCATAAACATCTGGTGTATCATATGATACAAAACAAATATGCAAACATTTTTAAATGTTCTTTTATATTTTGTCTTAAAGGTTTGATAAACTGTCTCCATTAAAATAAAATAGATTTTTCAGACTATTATTTCATATGTCAGGCTTTACAGGGTTAAGTTCATGTTTATGATGGGGAATCACTATAGAATAATGTAGATAAATGCACTTTTCAGATGATAGCAAAAGATGACAAAACGTTTTAAATGACTTACAGAGCTCTTCTGGAGGTTTTGATGACTGCCGATAATCTAATGAGACACTCGTCTGATTTCTTGAATTTCTGAAGCTCAAACTCCTCCAGCTCTTCCTCTGATGTCAACAACACAAAGACCAAAGCAGACCACTGGGCAGGTGAAAGGTCACCAGATGAGAGACTTCCTTTGCTAAGGTGGGTCTGAATCTCCTTCACCAGAGTTTGGTCGTTCAGTTCATTCAGACAGTAGAACAGATTGATGGATCTCTCTGCAGACAGATTTCCTTCTAATTTCTGCTTGATGTACTGAACTATTTTCTTGTTGCTCTGGTCATTGTCGTCTTGCTGTGTCAACAGACCCCGTAAGAGTCGTCGATTGGACTGGAGTGACAGACCGAGGAGGAAGCGAAGGAAAAGGTCCAGGTGTCCATTGTCACTCTTGAGCGCCTCGTCCACTGCAGTCTTCAGAAAATCAATCATGGATTTATTTTTGTTTTCCTGTTCTGTAGACTCATGAACAAACATACTTTTCTTGTTGATGTCTAGAAACAGATGTGCATAAAGGGCTGCAATAAACTCTTGAATGCTCAAGTGAACAAAGCAGTACATGGTACCAAGAATGATCCCTGTTTCCTCCTTAAAGATCTGGGTACACATGCCTGAGTACACTGATGCCTTATAGACGTCAATACCACAGGCTTCCAGGTCTGTGTCATAGAAGATCACGTTATTTCTTTCCAGCTGATGAAATGCCAGTTTCCCCAGTGAAAGGATGGCGTCTTTATCCCAGGAAACGTCTGCTGTGTATTCTCCATCATATTTTCGGCGGCTCTGCTGGATCTGAAAGCGGAGAAAGTGTGTGTACATTTGTGTCAGAGTCTTGGGAGTGTCTTCAGTATTTGATTCCTGTAGTGTTTTAGAGATCTCATCAGCCTGATTGTTTTTCACATCATTATTTATTTTCTCCTCCAGAATGTTCTGGAGAACAGTGGCTGAAATCCAGCAGAAGACTGGGATGTGGCACATGATAAAGAGACTCTTTGATTTTTTAACATGATCAATGATTGTGTTGGCCTGATTCTGATCTGTGAATCTTTTTTTGAAGTACTCTTCCTTTTGAGCGTCACTGAATCCTCGTATCTCTGTCAGCCGGTCGATACAGTCAGGAGGAATCTTACTGGCAGCTGCTGGTCTGGTGGTGATCCAGATGAGAGCAGAAGGAAGCAGATTTCCCTTCATGAGGTTCGTTAGGAGAACATCCAGAGAGGCTGGTGACGATACATCACACCACGTCTCATTACAATCAAACTTCAGAGGAAGGCGACATTCGTCCAATCCATCAAGGATAAACAGGACTTTGAATTGATTTCTTCTTGTAAGGTTCAGTCCTTTTGTCTCTGGGAAAAAATGAGTTATAAGGTCCATCAAACTTAGTTTTTCCTTCTCCTTTAAGTTCATCTCTCTGAATGGAAGAGGAAATATGAAACTGATATCTTGATTTTCTTTTCCTTCAGCCCAGTCCAGAACAAACTTTTGCACAGAGACTGATTTTCCGATGCCAGCGACTCCTTTTGTCAGTACAGTTTGGATCTCCTCGTCTTGATCAGGTGCTTCAAACAAATTTGTGCATTTAACCTGAATCTCTTGAGATTCATGACGCCTGGAAGCAACTTCAATCTGTCTGACCTCATGTTCAGTATTGACCTGTTCACTGCCACCCTGAGTGATATAGAGATCTGTGTAGATGTTATTCAGAAGTATGGAGTCACCATGCTTCGCAATTCCTTCAAACACACATTGATACTTCTTCTTTAGGCCACATTTTAGCTGATGAATGAGGATCAGCTCAACTAAACACAGGAACAAAAATAGACAGTTTTAGTCTTAATTTATAGTTTTATATATAGTCTACATTAATAAGTGACAATCTGACAGATGGTCATGAGTCTCTGACCTTCTAGAGCATCAGCAGCTTCATCTTGCTTCATCTCTCTCAGGTAATGTAGTGTGAGATCAAGAGCTGCTGCTTTGATACTGCATCTATTCTCATTAAAGTCCTTCACAAAGTTTTGTGTGTTCTCATTTTGTAATATTTTCTTAAACTTTTCAAGCTCTTTCTTCAGAAATGTGATTATTTTGCTCTCAAGATCCTAGAAACAAAAGTAAGAGAAAAGACAGAATAACACAATTTAAACCAAATTGTACATCTACATTTGGTCAACGCTATTTATTCAATATTTATAATATATGTTAAAAAAAAAAACATATTTGTTTGTTATAAATATTAAACATTTATGAAAATGTGTTTTCCTACCTGGAAGATCCACAGGAGATTGTCTTTGAAATTCTTGTGGTTCCTGTGAGTCTGAACGTCTGAGTCTAATGTCTCATATTGAAGCCTGTAATCAAATAAATACAATAAAATACTGATTCTCCAGGAAAAAAAAAAAAAAAATTACAGAAAGAGAAAAAAAAAGCATTAGCTGTGAATACTCTTATAAATATTTGGTATTCACCGATACATCTTTTTTAACACAGTCAACGTGTGACTAAAAATCAGAAACATGAAATACCTTTTATTAGATGATGGTTTTTCCCCACTGAACTTTGGTCCTGCATCTTTTGACCGGTCACTCTTCAGAGACACAGAGCTGGACACATGTGATCCTGAGCTTACACTAATGACACAAAGAACAGAGAGAAAAACACTTTAGTAAAGGAGGTTCAACTGTGTCTGAAACACATCCGTGTCTTTATCTAATACTCCACAGAAATGCACACACTCACACAATTTACAGTTTTATAGTTAACAATCATTTTATTTCACTGGCTCACATTGGTTTAATGATTTCTTTAAAATACATGAGTGAGATTAAATATGTTTATTATCTAAAAAAAGAGAACATCAAGTTTTTTATTAATGAACAGAAATGGAGAGCAGAAATGTGTGTGTGACACAGTTTTGTTAGCATACTTCAATTAAATTAAGTGTATAGTTGTTTCCTAATGTCTGTCAATAATTTTATGATCTAAAAACAAAGTCATGTATTTGGATTAATTCAGTGTGGTCACGTCTAGTCTAATTAACAAATTATTAACTAAATTCGTCACATGCAATATTTCACGGATATTGTCTATAGAGCCCTGTGGCAAGTGGGGTTTTATAGACAATGTCAGAGTTAATTTAGGAAGTTCAAAATTGAAGTTCTGCAAAGCATTTGCAAATATAAAACAATGCCTAAAGTTTTGTTATTCACAGGAGAAAAACAAACTCCAGTAGTTTAAAATGATTGTGTGAAACAGACGCAGTCTTACCTGTGTTTCTCTGAGAGACTCATCTTAGAGAGAGAGTCCTTTCCTCGCTCCTCTGATCAGCACTGGTTTGAGAAAACAATCAATCGTTCAGCAGGACCTGGAAATGACAAGATTTTACAGAGATGAAGAACATGGCAGTTACTGAAGAAAATAATGAAGAATGATGAGTTAGAAACAACAGAAAAAACAATGAATAAAATAAAGTGAGTTACAAATATATTGTCATGTAAAATAACTGAATGGTCTTAATAAGTTAGATTGTTTAATGAGTTTAACTGACTCATTCAATTGAATAATAGATTTTGTTCTTTTACAAAAAAAATAATACAAATAAAAAATTAAATAAACACATTCACGTTAGGCTTCATCTATCTGTCTACTGTAAATGTCTGGTTAAAAAATACTTTCAATTTCGCATCATAAAAACAACAGCCTAAAACGGAAGAAAAATGAGAAAAAAAACCTTCAGAAACATATTCGTTTTCAATAACTCTTTCTCAGTAACCCTTTCTTCATGTTTTAACATCCGTGGCCTTCAAAAGATTGTCATTTCTGGAAGATTCTTCGTCTGTTCGGAGTAGTAACAGGTGTTATGGATGAACTATGGATCATAACAAGCGCATGCACAGATGTTTACCTGGATTTCCGACAGATTCGTCACATGCGATATTTCACGGATCATAGATTAAAAACGTATGTTTCACCAGTTGTATACATTGGTATGCATAATAAATTGCTTTGAATTCGCAGTGTCTGTTCCTGCGTATATTTGATGCAGTTTTCAGGAAGTGTAGCCTAACATACTTTAGTGTCGCGCTCACAAACCACGCCCATGTTTTCATTCAAAGTAAAACATATATAATATAAATATAAACAAACATGAATTGCAAAGTTCTTTACGTTTGTATTAACAAGTCGTAATTGATTTGTATAATTTTATTAATTGGTCTATTCTATATACAGTGCTGCTTGAAAGTTTGTTAACCCCTGGCAGAATCTGCAAAATGTTAATTACTTTAACAAAATAAGAGAGATTATACAAAATGGCAATGCATGTAATTTTTTATTTAGTACTGTCCTGAATAAGATATTTTACATAAATGATGTTTGCATATAGTCCACAAGACAAAAAAAAAAAAAAAAAAAAATGACCCTGTTCAAAAGTGTATACCCTTGATTGTGTGGCGTTACCTAGATGATCCATAACTGTTTTTTTGTTTGTTTGTTTGTTTTTGTTTTTTTGTGATGGTTGTTCATGAATCCCTTGTAGTTTGTCCTGAGCAGTTAAACTGCCCAACGTTCTTCAGAAAAATCCAACAGGTCCTGCAGATTCTCCAGCATCTTTTGCATATTTGAACCAACAAAGACCAACAATGATCCAAGACTTATTACTGGATACTTCATGGATGCAGTAATTAAAGCTGGGGGTTGTCCTGCAAGAGTAAGGCTAGATTTAGGAAGAAAAAATGTTCATGTGGCTGAGAAGCAGAGATTATTGTCTTTTTCTGAAGATCGACCAAAAACTGACTTGTTACTCCTAGCCCAAGCTCTGGAAAACAGCGCATTGAAAGATGGTGGCTCACTCTGTGAAGTGAATGTGTCCAATGTTGGATAGACCTCTTTGACAAACAGAGAGGACAGGCACTTCACAGACACTTTTTTTTGGACAAATCCTTAGTCCAGGTCTGTTTCCTTAACAAAATCCAGGTGACTTTATCTCATTTATCTCAATTTTGAATTGCTTGCCTATACATTAACATCTTTTAATACATACAGTCACCAATTTTCTGTGGAGTTCTGCAGGCTTAATAAAGCCTACATTTATGTCGGGATACTGTATTCAAAATTATTTGGCTAGGCATTGTCATTATAAAGCTCAGATGCATCAGGATATTTATTAATATAACTCCGATTGTGTTCATCAGAAGGAAGAAAGTCATATACACCTAGGATGGCTTGAGGGTGAGTAAAGCTTGGGGTGATTTTCATTTGAAAGTGAACTAATCCTTTAACATTGCACAAAGGGGAAATGCAGGAACAGCAGTAGAGTACCGGTGCATAATCTCCATCTGCTGTTTGTTGGTTATGAATATTGTTGGCTCATAACAAATTGTTTTGTGATCCTCCTATCTTGTAAGTTGCTTTGGATAATAGCATCTGCTAAATGAATAAGTGTAAAATGTAACAAACTATTTATTTGTTGAATACAGCAGTAAAGGTCTAAGGACAGGCAAAATCAGGAGTTGATTTGTTTAAAATAAACTACTATTATATGCTATGATTTATCAAACATATAGTTCTATCTTAGTAGTCACATGTTTGTTTTCAAACTATCTTTTAGCCTGGTACTCTATGTAAATTATATCTGCTTGTATTCTACAAAAGTACAGTGAAGCATTTTCTGCTATATGCATAATATTACAAGTAAAGCTTTTATTTTCATTGTTAAAAGAAACAAAAAAAATCCTGAAGCCAATTCTCATGTAAGAGTGAGTGTTCATTTAGCTAATTAAATGCTTACCCATCCAGGCACATCGTCCTATAATAGAAAGACGTGATTGTTTTCAGCTGTTCCACATCTCTGGAGTCACACTCTTGGAGCTAAATTTGATGAGCGCTGCCTTTATCTGTCTATACAGCTTAAACAGAGCTACGGGAATTTAATTATCAGCATGCTTTCCTCAACAAAAATTGCTCAATGACAAAGGTGTCAAAGAGCGTTAAGTGTTTGTTCTAATTAACATTCATAACAGACTAAGGACACTTGAAAGAGCAGCATTAAATATCACATTAAATAAAACAATATAAAAATTATATTTAGAACCATATATCTCATATTAAATGTAATACAATATACATAATATTAATTAAACATCAACACTGACACTTTTTATTGCCTTTATGGTCTCTGAGTACAAAGTGACTGATTTATTATATGAAACAATCAAAAATGTCAGGGACCTCTGGGACATAAAGGCTGCTTGTCCACTTTTTGACCACAAGATGTCGTCAGTGTTGTACTGAAAAGCTTAGAGTGATGAACTATTTCATGATACAGCTGACAGGAAACTTTTGACTGGTATTGTAGGTTCACTTCAACTTACCTGCAGTGGATATTTGTTACATATTATGGAAACATGGCTATAAATACACCTGAACTAATTAGTGAATCATTAACATCTGTGATAAATCAAGGCAGAAAAAAGGGACATGAGGGTCAGGAAACTAAGACTATGTACAAGAATGGACTTCAAAATAAAAGATATAACATAATTAAAGACAAAATCATGAACCATGTCAAAATCTAAGAAGATGTGAAGTCAGTGGTTTCAGGGTACAGAAGTGAGAAAAGAACACTGCTGCAGGGGTCTAAAAAATGCTCTCTGATCACTTGTAGATTTGCAAGTGTTTGATCCTCTAAATTATGCGACAATGATGTAACGCTCCATCTCTGTAGCTCAGCCCGGGCTTCTTTTGCTCTTTGAGAACATGAAACTGCATACAGACTCCTCAAGGGTTTCTGTTTGAACTCTGTGTGGAAATATCAGGAGGAAATTTATAGCATGCCCTGGAACAAATGTATTGGAGTGACCGCATCTCTGATCATCAAACCATTCTCCAAATTGGACATTCATGTGAGCTAAATAATTTATTTAAAGAAAGTCATCATTTATTGCATCAGACAATCAAACTGACACAAGAAAGTTGCTTACAGGGGCATATGGTTTCTCATTCACTAAAAGGGTTTTCTGTTCAGCAGTGCTTTTTAACTAACACCCCATGACATCACACACCCTGCTTCGTTGAAACCCATAAGCAGTTCAGAAACTGAGCAACCAGCAAGTAGGAAGATGCTCAATAAGCAGTCACTAAGTGTACTTACTGATCCTGATCATCACTATAAACCCTGATGTTCACCCTGAGAAGAATATTTCACAACTGAAATTTAGAAGGATGATGGGTTAGCACTGCTTTTACCTCGGGTTATTAAACCATGCTCCAGAGCAATTTACATATAGACATTTTTTTTTCAGTAACAAGTTTATTTTGTTGTTTGACATCTTGAAAAACATTCAATTCAATTCAATTCACATTTATTTGTATAGCGCTTTTCACAATACATATCGTTTCAAAGCAGCTTTACAGAGAATGCATGTCAACATTACAATTTGGAGAATGCAGTTAGCTAATAATGTAATAATTTAGGCAATTAATTTACAATCACTGTTAGTAATTTAATTGAAGGTAGAAGCAAAGAGCTCCTGGAAAAATGAAATACATATTAACAATAATTAGGATATATAGAAATTTGCGAATGTGCGTGTTGATCCAGATGTTGCATCTCCTGAAGTCCTCGCAGGAGTTGGCGCTGTCTCTTCAAAAGTGTTGGTCATCTGAGGTCTTCTTAAGAGATCCAAACTGAAACTGATGTACTCTCTAGTCACCTCGGAAAAGCAAATGGAGAATAATTAGCATAGCTGCTGTTCATAACATTAAGCAAAGATAGTCATGTGCAATTGATCTGATATGAGATTCATTATGTGAATGCTTGGCTAAAGAGACGTGTCTTTAATCTAGATTTAAACTGGGTGAGCGAGTCTGAGCCCCGAACATTATCAGGAAGGCTATTCCAGAGTTTAGGAGCCAAATGTGAAAACGCTCTCCCACCTTTAGAGGACTTAGCTATCCTAGGTACAACCAGAAGTCCAGAGTTTTGTGATCTTAAAGAGCGTGAAGGATTGTAGGGCGATAGAAGATCGGTTAAGTACACAGGAGCTAAACCATTTAGAGCCTTATAGGTCATTAGCAGTACTTTATAATCGATACGGAACTTAATAGGTAACCAGTGTAGAGATGATAAAATTGGTGCTATATGATCATATTTTCTTGACCTGGTAAGAACTCTAGCAGCTGCATTTTGTACTAACTGCAGCTTGTTTATTGAGGAAGCAGGACAACCAGCTAATAATGCATTACAGTAATCTAGTCTAGACGTCATGAAAGCATGAACTAACTTTTCTGCATCAGAAACAGATAACATATTCCGTATCTTAGCAATGTTTCTGAGGTGGAAGAAGGCTGTTTTTGTAACATATGAAATATGATTTTCAAAGGACAAGTTGCTGTCTAATATAACACCCTGGTCTTTAACTGTCGAGGATGGAGTAACAGTACATCCTTCTAAATGCAGATTGTAGTCTGAGAGATTCTGTGTACAGGTTTTTGGCCCAATAAGTAATACTTCAGTCTTATCTGAATTTAATAGAAGAAAATTACTAGTCATCCAATGTTTTACTTCTTTAACACACTCTGTCAGATTGGATAATTTAGAGTTTTCATCTGGTTGTGTTGAAATATATAACTGAGTATCATCGGCATAGCAGTGGAAACTAATTCCATGTCTTCTTATAATATTACCAAGTGGCAGCATGTATATTGAAAATAGCAGAGGGCCTAACACAGATCCTTGCGGCACTCCATAATTTACTATCGTTATCTTAGATTTTTCCCCGTTTAAATAAACAAATTGTGACGGTCTGATAGATACGACCTAAACCACCTTAATGCCTGTCCCTGGATACCAGTGTAATTCTGTAGTCGATCTAGGAGTATTTTATGATCTATAGTGTCGAACGCAGCACTGAGATCAAGTAACACTAGTATTGAGATACAGCCTTGGTCAGTAGCAAGAAGTAAGTCATTTGTAATTTTAACGAGCGCAGTTTCTGTGCTATGATGAGACCTGAATCCTGACTGAAATTTTTCATAGATAGCATTTTTTTGCAAGAAGGAGCACAATTGGACAGACACCACTTTTTCTAGTATTTTAGATATAAATGGAAGATTTGAAATGGATCTGTAATTTGCCAATACATTTGGATCTAATTGTGGTTTCTTAATGAGGGGCTTAATAACTGCTAGCTTGAACGGTCTTGGAACATGACCTAGGGATAAAGACGAGTTAATAATACTGAGAAGAGGCTCTTCTGCTACAGGTAACAATTCTTTCAGTAGTTTAGTGGGTATTGGATCTAATAAACATGTTGTTGGTTTAGATGCAGTGATAAGTTTATTTAGCTCTTCCTGTCCTATAGTTGTAAAGCACTGAAACTGTTCTTGAGGGGTGATAATTGAGGCTGAATCATAAAACTCTGTCAAAGGTTGTACATTTACAATTGTATTTCTGATGCTTTCGATTTTTTCAGTAAAGAAATTCATAAAGTCATCGCTACTAAACTGTAATGAAATGTTTTGTTCTGGTGATGTCTGTTTATTTGTTAATCTAGCCACTGTACTAAACAAGAACCTTGGATTGTTTTGGTTATTAATGCACTGCATGTAAGGAAATTGCTTATGCAGCTGAGCTAGGGAATGAGACCACTAGGCCCAACTACTGCATAAGATACAAAGTAAATACTTTACTTTAATGAGACGGACTCTGAAATAGCACAAAGAGAATGATTGAATCTAAATTTGAATCTAATCTTCTCATCCAGTGTACACCAGGATCTGACATTAAATGCATACACTCTTACTGTAGCTAGATGGTAACCAAGTGATGATTATGCGCAATCTTTGTGTAGCATGAAAAATGGCTCTGTCAAAGAAATGGAAGGTGGATTCAGAATGCTGTATAATTCAAGAGAAAGGTCAGTGGAATACTTCTGAGAAATGAATAAAACATCAATAAAATCAATATTTGTTTAATTTGCTGCCAGCACATGCAGGCATGGATATTCATTATGATACATCATTCATGATGTTGGTATTCAGAATGTCTGCTATCTGTTATAATAATTTCTTTGTTTTTTATTACACTTTTTACAGTTTCCCCATTTCTCTTTTTTCCCCTGTTGTGCCTCAGGTGTTTATTTAATGGGATAGTTCACCCAAAAATGAAAATAATGTAATTTATTTCTCACCCTCATGTCGTTCTACACCTGTAAGACCTTTGTTCATCTTCAGAACATAAATTAAGATATTTTTGATGAAACCCGATGGCTCAGTGAGGCCTGCATTCACAGCAATGCCATTCAAACTCTCAAGGTCCATAAAGGTACTAAAAACATATTTGAAACTGTTCATATGACTACAGTGGTTCTATCTTAATATTATAAAGCAACAAGAATACTTTTTGTGCGCCAAAAAAACCCAAAATAAACTGAAATCACATGACTTTGGTGCTCCAATTCACTGATTCGATTCGTAAAGCTCTGAAGCAGTGCTTTGAAATCGGCCATCAGTAGATATTGTTGAAAAGTCTTTATTTTGTTTTTTGGCACACAAAAAGTATTCTTGTCGCTTTATAATATTAAGATAGAACCATTGAACTCACATGAACTGTTTTAAATATGTTTTTAGTATCTTAATGGACTTTGAGAGTTTGAATGGCATTGCTGTCTATGGAGGCCTCACTGAGCCATTGGATTTCATCAACAATATTTTCATTTGTGTTCTGAAGATGAACGAAGGTCTTACGGCTGTAGAACGACATGAGGGTGAGTAATAAATGACATTTTCATTTTTGGGTGAACTAACCCTTTAAATGGAAAATTTCTTTAAAATTGAGAATGAAGTTCCTTTTTTTATGACAGGTCCACTCTATATCTATGGAAGTTTTTTTAGGGGATTTTTTTATCTTACAATTCTGATCTTTTTGAAAAAATTCTGAAATCTTTTTTCCTGCAATTGCAACCCTGCAAACAACCCTGCAATGGCCCTTTATGGGCCCACTTAGGGCTGCCAGTGCAGGGCCCCACAAAACAATGGCCCCTTAGTGCTTATTGAAAATAATAAAGTTTGAAGTCACCGTTGTGGAGGTAAGCGCTTGCTTTAGTTGGGCTCTTGACCCTTGACTTCTTAACTTTAGCGTTTCTCTGGCTGCTGTAACTGTGAGTTTCTGAAGGACATTCGTTACAACAAAAGTTGTGAGAAATAAAATTGATCTGATCATTCAGTCAGAATCTGATCTCTGAGGACATGACTTAGATTTAATAATCTCATATTATAGTAGCCTGAGAACACCACTGCATGAAATTTTGTTCTGCTTTAATATTATGAATATTTTCATAATGCAGAAATTATTCAGACGGGATCAGGTAGACTCACGCAGACATCAAGATTCAGTGTATGAACCTCAACAATGGTGACAATCAATGAAAGCTTTTTTGTGACTTTAGTAGGTTGTTTTGTAATGTTAAGTTGATCTGAATATTTTGATGATTGTCACCATTGTTGAGGTTCATACACTGACTCTTGATGTCTGTGTGAGTCTACATGATCCTGTTTGAAAAACTGTTTGCGACAAGCTTTGAATCGGGTCAGTTTGAGCTGGAATTGTGGAGGCTCACAAGTCACGGCAGACAGAAGCTTCCAGTCTGTGAGGAGCTCTGGTGTAAAATCCATTGACCTGCAGGAAGCATGTTTCACAGCACATAACGTTACAATGATAATGCACATAAACAACAAGAACACTCATCTGTACCACCTGACTGCTGCAGATTCATTTCGCTGTTGACAGCGTTCCCAGATAGCAACTTTGTGCCGGCCCAAATCCGGCCCACATCTGCCACGTGTGGTATGATGATCTGGGCCACATGTTGCGTGGAATGATGGCACTTGGGCGGATCGCTCCTGTTTGCCAGATCTGAGGTACAAGCAGGCCATAGCAATGACACATGTCAGCCAAGAGCAAAGAAATAAACCAGAACTGGACCTTATCTGAGCCACAAAATCTTTATATATTATTTATAGAATCATATTAGCATTAACAAGCCTGCAGAATCACTGAAGGAAAGAAGAGAACAGAAAAAAAGAGACAGAAACACAAGAACTACAACTGACTTCAGCCACAGCCTTAGATGAAATCAACTGAAGATAAAAAAAGACTTAATCAATTTAGGCTTACGATGCTTTTGGGAAATGCTACCCAGATTGACTTAATTTCTGTCATACATCTACAGAAGCTCTTACTGAGAAGTTCTTATTAACAGAAGTTTAACACTCATGTTTGTTTCATTTGAAGTTACCATAATGGAGTTTGATGTTTCTATTAGTGGGGCTCTTAAATCTTTTAAATATGTTTGTCTTCTCTGGCTGCTGTAACAGTGTGTTTGTCAAACACGTTTGCAGCAACTAAGAAAGCTGAAAATTTTTAGCTATTGATGGTTTTATAATCATTGCGAAGTAGCCTGAATCACTAAATGTAGTAATTGTGCTGTGCCATTAATACATTTAAATTACAAACTTTGCTTTACTGCATCATGAGTTCACACTGTATTGAAGAAATCAGTTACAGGATTGAAAATAAAAACCATGAGCAGAAAACAAACAACGACAAACACAAATATGAGCAATCAGCATATGAATCTCAACAATGGTGACAACAAAATATTCAGACAATCAGATCAACTCTAGACATCACAAAAAGTTAATAAAAGACAGAACAAATACCACAGCAAAAAATAAAAGCAAACAGTTAGAATTAAAGAAAATAATAGGACAATTCAGCCGCATAATTTATTCATGCTGTGATGCATGCTGGGAGTTTTGTACTATTGTTCCCAGCATGCATTGTGGCATGACACTTTTGATTGTCACCGTTGTTGAGATTTATGTGCTGATTCTTGATGTCTTTGTGTGTCTATGGTTAGAAAATTGCCTGTAGTGGTCAATCTGAAGCTTTCACCTGCACACCCACTGAAGCTAAGTAGGATTGAGCCCTATATATATCTGGATAGGAAACTGAATAGCTGCAGGAAGAGGTGTTAGAGAGGTCAGCAGGTCTGTCAACAATCAACCTGTCGCCTGAGTAGATCCTAACGCCCCAGTCCAATCACAATAAGCTGTACTGTGTAAAGGGTGTAACCCCAGGGTAAAATAGACCATACAGCACATGACATACCCAACCCAGAAACTCCAGAAAATAAGGTGTGTAATCCTGGGGCAAAAATAATCCCTTTGTTACATCACATGCCATGCAGGTAGTTAGTTATTTTAACATCACAATTGATAAACTTACAACTTTGGAACATGGAAGCACTCAAATTTTTTTCAGGCTGTATGAAATCTCATTATCTCATAATCTCATCAACTGAAATAAAACAGACATCACTGAAATATCGTAACGGAACAAAATTAGAATATTACTTAAGACCAATACAAAGAAAGGATTTTTAGAAATCTTGGCCAACTGAAAAGTATGAACATGAAAAGTATGAGCATGTACAGCACTCAATACTTAGTTGGGGCTCCTTTTGCCTGAATTACTGCAGCAATGCGGCGTGGCATGGAGTCGATCAATCTGTGGCACTGCTCAGGTGTTATAAGAGCCCAGGTTGCTCTGATAGTGGCCTTCAGCTCTTCCAGGTTGCTCTGATAGTGGCCTTCAGCTCTTCTTGGGTCTGGCATATCGCATCTTCCTCTTCACAATACCCCACAGATTTTCTATGGGGTTAAGGTCAGGTGAGTTTGCTGGCCAATTAAGAACAGGTATACCATGGTACTTAAACCAGGTACTGGTAGCTTTGGCACTGTGTGCAGGTGCCAAGTCCTGTTGGAAAATGAAATCTGCATCTCCATAAAGTTGGTCAGCAGCAGGAAGCATGAAGTGCTCTAAAACTTCCTGGTATACGGCTGCGTTGACCTTGGACCTCAGAAAACACAGTGGACCAACACCAGCAGATGACATGGCACCCCAAACCATCACTGACTGTGGAAACTTTACACTGGACCTCAAGCAACGTGGATTGTGTGCCTCTCCTCTCTTCCTCCAGACTCTGGGACCCTGATTTCCAAAGGAAATGCAAAATTTACTTTCATCAGAGAACATAACTTTGGACCACTCAGCAGCAGTCCAGTCCTTTTTGTATTTGACGCTGTCTGTTGTTCAAGAGTGGCTTGACACAAGGAATGCGACAGCTGAAACCCATGTCTTGCATACGTCTGTGCATAGTGGTTCTTGAAGCACTGACTCCAGCTGCAGTCCACTCTTTGTGAATCTCCCCCACCTTTTTGAATGGGTTTTGTTTCACAATCCTCTCCAGGGTGCGGTTATCCCTATTGCTTGTACACTTTTTTCTACCACATCTTTTCCTTCCCTTCGCTTCTCTATTAATGTGCTTGGAGACAGAGTTCTGTGAACAGCCAGCCTCTTTTGCAATGACCTTTTGTGTCTTGCCCTCCTTGTGCAAGGTGTCAATGGTCGTCTTTTGGACAACTGTCAAGTCAGCAGTCTTCCCCATGATTGTGTAGCCTACAGAACTAGACTGAGAGACCATTTAAAGGCCTTTGCAGGTGTTTTGAGTTAATTAGCTGATTAGAGTGTGGCACCAGGTGTCTTCAATATTGAACCTTTTCACAATATTCTAATTTTCTGACATACTGAATTTGGGATTTTCCTTAGTTGTCAGTTATAATCATCAAAATTAAAAGAAATAAACATATGAAATATATCAGTCTGTGTGTAATGAATGAATATAATATACAAGTTTCACTTTTTGAAGGGAATTAGTGAAATAAATCAACTTTTTGATGATATTCTAATTATATGACCAGCACCTGTATATAATATATATATATATAACAGTCAATAGAGAAGACAAACACGTTATAAGATTTAGGAGCCCAACTAATAGAAACACCAATCACCATGATGGTGACTTTAAATGAAACAAACATGAGCGTTAAACTTCTGTTAATTCTCAATAAGAACTTCTGTAGATGAATGACAAAAGCAAATCACCTACCTTGCCTTTAAATATTTTAAATCTGAACATAACTAGTCTTTTATAAACAATCAATAGATGGAAGAGAGTATGTATTTCAATTACATACTCTATTCTATTATGGTTCTCTCTTTTCTGCTTGTGTGTTCATGAATTCCCTACATTGTGGGGGTTAGAGGATAGAATGTAGAGTTTGTACAGTAGAAAAAAATGTCTGTGGAGAGTCCTCATAAAACAAACAAACAAACAAACAAACAAATAAACAGTCTGTGTGTGGAATCTCTATTACAAAGGATTTTTTTCCAACCCCAAATAAGCATTGGACACGCCTTCAAGAAATGTAAATACTTTTTTCTTGGTGAGGCAAAATACACTACACACTATATATCAAATATAAAAAGTAACTACACACATATCAAAAAGCCATTTTTGCAGCGTAATAATAATAGTAATAAGCTAAATAACGTCACTGACCCATATATTTCTCCATAATATATGGGCTATTATTAATCCTTCACCAACTACTTTATAGTTGTCGGTCTGAAAGTGCTGTCTTCGTAACATGTCAAACATCTGAATAAAATTAATTACAAAATATCTTACGACGTTAACGGACAGTGACGAAAACGTCTTCAGAGGAAATATTCCCGGATCCCACGCTTTGATCCTTGACATTCCATTATGACATCACCATCATTCTGTCAAAGGACGCGCGCACAAAACAATCCCCAGATTAGCTTGAATCGCGCTGTGACACGCGCTCAAGGAGCATTTGTCATCAGTGAAAAAGACGAAACTGTGTCAAGTTTGGCTGGCAGGCAGACTCGTTGCTTCTACTGAAACCTTATTTGTGCTTGACTTAACGCTTTTAATCATGGATGCGTCCCTCTTTCACTTCTTCATAGAGGAATTCGGCGACTCCAACTGTACTCTTATGGGTGCTTTTCAGCACACTTTATACGAGAATTCGTCTTTCGCGTCGATGAGCGTCGATGGTGGGGATTACATTCTTTGTTCGCGCATTTGTTTTATTCAGCCCGTATAATGCACATTAATCAGCATCGCTTGTATTTTCCCTTTAAGGTATCTATTGTAACTCTACCACGGATGAAATTGGAACTTGCTGGCCAAGAAGCAACTCTGGACGAATAATTGAGCGACCGTGTCCGGAGTACATTAACGGCGTCAAATACAACACCACTAGTAAGTGGCTCATATTCACTTTCTATTCATTAAAAAACGGCTGTGGAGGAAGATAGGTGCGTCCCTTCAGATGGATCTGCATAACTGTTAGCCTATTTATCTGTGGGTCAGTCCTTTAGTCAGAGTTGACATACATCAAAAAGGTGCTGCTCAGTAGATAGATGATTTCCATGTATAACATTTTAAAGCTTACAAGATTTCAGTTTGACATTTTTTTTTCTCTCAAAGCTTGTTTATACAATCTTTATACATATAAATGACAATAGTAATAATTTAGGCCAGTAGTTCTCAACTCCGGTCATGGGGACCCACCGCTTTTGCACATTTTGTGTGTCTTCTTAATTTAACACATCTGATTCAGATCGTCAGCTTGTTATGAAAGAGCTTCATGTGTCAGATACAGAGACGAGCAGAGCAGTGAGTCCCCTGGAGTACAACTGATTTAGACAATTGTTTTTTCTCCATTTGTGCTCCTGTGGGCAATGTTATCTGACCTGCCACATGTTCTTTGCTTTAATGTGTGAGATGAAGCAGGGCTGTGAAGTTCTCGTAACACACACACACACACACACACACACACACACACACTGATCCATGCTGACACTCAATCTCAGTGATGCAAAGATAAGTTTTTATTTTTATTAAATTTGAAGAAATATGCCTTAAAATAACATGACATGTTAAAGTTGTGCTGCTTTTATTGAGCTTTTATAAATATGCAAAATGTATGCATTTGTTATTTTTATATACTGTATTACCTGAAAACACAGGACACGTGTAAAACACTCCTAATTTGAAAAAGTGAATACATTAATTCATTAAATTCTACCATGATAGACAGTATAGATGTAGAATCTAACACAAGGATGTTATTTCAATATGAAGAGCATTTAGTGTAGTATATCTTATGCATTACGTAGTTTTAGTATTTTACATAAATCGACAGCTTATATCTTCATAAAAAAAAACATTGCATACTCCTGAAAATCAATTCTAGGGGGCAAATATCACCCCTCAAAAAAACAAATATTATTTCTGACATTGTTGTGTATACAAATGATTATGTAATCACTAATACCCTGTTCAGATCACGCTGTAGTTCAAAAGAAATGCAGAAGACAAAGTATTTGTTACAAATAAAATAATCTATGTAATCTATATGGTCTTTGATAGGATTGTACACATTTTAATATGATTTAAGAAAAAGTCAATGCATATGTACAGAATGTGTATTTTAAAGCGAGCGCGAGTGTCTGTGATCTTCTGTGGTCGCTGGCAGTTATGAGCACAGATCATTTCTCAGCATTATCCCCCTGTGAGCGGCCCAGCATGCAACTTTCTTCAGTGTATTGATGTGACTTTCACATTGGAGGATAATACAGGGCTCCAAAGCACATTTAAGCCTTTCATTGCTGAGCTCTGAATGTATACTTTAAATAGTGAAATAGCTCTCTATCTGCACATAGTGACCTGCTGATCATATTACTTTGACTTTTTATATGTTTTTATCAACAAAACTGGCATTTTATTCAGTGGCATCATTAATCCAGTTTGCCGCCTCACTGGTATCACGCTGTGCACTCTTTCCTGCACAAACATGCCTCCGTTTTGTGGATGAATTCGGATTATTATGTTTTTCATTTACAAAGGTCAGCACTGTTTGCTTCCCGCTGTTAATGTTGTGCTATAAATGAAGTTTATATGAATAGAATGTTTCTAGCAGTAATTCATCAAGTGATGATCAAATGATGGAGAAGAGTGTATAAACCGGACAATGTGTTTGTAGCCTTACCTGATTTGCATTATTCCTTTAGTGAACAGCACATGCCAATAAACAGTAATTACAATGCATTGCTAAAACACCCATCTGAATACATTACCTAATTATGTTCACATTACTTGAAATATTTTGGTGAAGCTAGATATCGTTTATCCACTAAATCATATTTGCTACCTCAGACTTAATTGAAATCAAAGGGACTTGAAGGGTTATTTATAGCTTGTTTAATACTCGTATGGTGTCGCTGAACCCTTCTGCTGTGCAGAGCCGCTGCCCAAGGCACTTTTCCTAGCGCTCGTCTCTAAACCCTCCTGTAGGCAATATCCGTTCAGCACAGATACTTCAAACACAGACACTCGGTGCAGGTTTACTGCGTCCAGCAAGAGTAACACTTCATAACACTTATGTCATTTAAAGCATTTTATTAACGATGAACTAATCATTTACTATACATTAAGATACATTTGTAGATTAGTTGATATATTATGAATGACATTTCACAAATTTGTTGAAGTATCAATATCTTAAAGGGTTTGTTCACCCATCAAAATGAAAATTGTCATTAATTACTCACTCTCATGTTGTTCACACCCATTAGAGCTTCACAAATCTTTTGTTTCGAATCAGTGGTTCAGAGCATGAAAGTCATGTGATTTCAGTAAACGAGGCTGTTACATCATAAGTGTTTTGAAATTTCAGTGGTTTATGTGACTTTGGCAGTTTGATTCACGCTCCGAACCACTGATTCAAAACAACAGATTCGTGAAGCTTTGAATCTTCATGAAGCAGTGTTTTGAGATCGCCCATCAATAGATATTGTTGAATAAAGTCGTTATTTTGTTTTTTTGGCGCACAAAAAGTATTCTTGTCACTTTATAATATTAAGGTTAAACCACTGTAGTCACATGAACTGTTTTAAATATGTCTTTAGTAGCTTTCTGGGCAATATAAGTGTTAATTGTCTTGCTGGCAATGCAGGCCTCACTGAGCCATTGGATTTGATCAAAAATATCTTAATTTGCGTTCTGAAGATGAACGAAGGTCTTACGGATGTAGAACGACATGAGGGTGAGAAATAAATGACATTATTTTCATTTTTGGGTGAACTAACCCTTTAATACACATTAATCATGAACAAATCACTAGTAAATGACCAGTATATAATTCAATGATGTATCATTAAGTACTTGTAAGATGGCCTATTAAAAGCACTTATGACAGCTATTTTAATAGTAAAATTGTTTTTAAGTGAATAAACATTTACAAATTTAAATATCTGAATTATGCCAGTCAATTTGGGATGCCAGGGATTTGGAAGATTTGAGATTTGGAAGTCAATTACTTTCACTCAGAATATCACTGAGCTGAAAGACTGTTATTATTAGAGGTCATTTGGCTCAGTAGTGCTCAACAATGCCAGTTTTGTAATGGATAAACTCACCCAAATCTCTGTCCTCATTATTTTGTATAAGCAGACCCACAGGGGATCTGTGCCCACAGAACTCTACATAAAGCTCTGCAGATTTCTGCAGAATTGAAAATCTTGTCATTCATAAAACTCTACATATCCTTTGCTTTTTATATGCTCATTTATTAAATGTTTATTAAATGACTATTTTAATTATACTTTCATCTACCAATAAGACTGTAGTACTCTCAGCTCTACAATTCACCATGTTTAAAGACATTTTTCAGAATTCAGATAAAATGTGAAAGTCTGCATCTGGGCCTATAAAGGCCCGTTCACACCAAGAACAATAACTATGAGGATAACCATAACGATAACTCTATCAGCGTCCACACCAGCGGACGATATTGTTATTCATCATCTCAGTGCAGTCATGTGTTACAGCTGACTCAGTTTGTCCTGGTTGACTTGAGCCGGCTAGATCACTGAGAAACGGTCTCCCTGTAGGATAGTAAACATAAACATGCGTCATTCTATCGAAGTGGCACTGGGGATCTTTGTGTTTGTATCATGCTATTTAAAGACAAATACCTTCCAGAATAACTGAACATTTGCTAAGCCCCCTGCTAAAATATTACTGATCAATTCTACCTGGTCATCCACCATGTCAGAGAAGCTTTTTTCCCCCTGATTGAAGTTCTGTGTGTTTGTATAATGTCTGATTAAACTGTCAACTGATTAAACTAAATGTACACTCAACTCATTTATGTATTGATTGAAGTCATAGTAAATGTGATAATGACTATGGAGTTCTATAATACTATAAACGTCTTGTAGAAACACTAAGAGCAATTCTATTACAATATTGTGATAAGAGAACAGAACCAACATTATGGTCAAGTTTACACTTATACATTCAACTTTATATATAGTGCTGTGCAATAATATATTTTACATTTTGCTTTGATACAAACAATCATGCAGCCAAGATTTGTTATATACATAATATATATTGTTTTACATGAGTGTGCTGTATGTATGCTGGTAAGTTGGATGTACTAAATATCCAACTTTAAATATATTCCTGGGCAATAATATACTTTACATTTTGTGAACAGTCAAGCAGTTAATATTTGCTATATATTGCTTAACATGTGTGTACTGTATGTATCCGGGTAGTTGGAAATACTTATAATAGTTGTAGTTTTAGAGTTATTAAAGGGTTAGTTAATCCAAAAATGAAAATTCAGTCATTAATTACTCACCCTCATGTTGTTCCACACCTGTAAGTCCTTCGTTCATCTTCAGAACACAAATTAAGATATTTTTCCTAAAATCCGATGGCTCAGTGAGGCCTGCATTGACAGCAAGGCAATTTAAAAACACTGCTTCATTTGTTTCGATTCATTAGTTCGGAGCGTGTATCAAACTGCCAAAGTCACGCCCCCCCAGTGGTGAACCATTGAAATTTCGAAAGACTTATCATGTAATGAAGCCTTGTTAACTGAAATCACATGACTTTGGCGCTCCGAATCCCTGAATCGAAACAAAAGATTCGTAAAGCTTCATGAAGCAGTGTTTTGAAATCGCCCATCACTAGAAATTGTCATAAAGTCATTATTTTGTTTTTCTGGCACACAAGAAGTATTCTCGTCGCTTCATAACATTAAGGTTGAACCACTGTAGTCACATGAACTGTTTTAAATACGCCTTTAGTAGCTTTCTGGGCATTGAAAGTGTTCATTGTTTCGCTGTCAATGCACTGAGCCATCGGATTTTATCAAAAATATCTTAATTTGTGTTCTGAAGATGAACGAAGGTCTTATGGGTGTGGAATGACATGAAGGTGAGTAATTAATGACAGAATTTTCATTTTTGGGTGAACTAACCATTTAAGTTTTTATTTGTTGACATTGAAGATTATGAAACCTGTAAAATTTTGTTCAATTTAAAACAATTTGATGTAGTGATAAACCTAATTACTATTTGTGATGTATATCACTGCCATGGTTAAATGATGCATATCAATGAGAAGGTTAAAATTTCAATCATACCACCCACCCCTGAGCAGTTTAATTGAGGAGTTAATTGAAAGTCATAGCATAATACGTAAACACATCACATTTTACATAGTACTTAATTTATTTAGTCCCTTAGGGTGCAAGCGAAAAGCAACTGTGGCAAAGAAGAAAAAACTCTGATTGATGTTGGATAATGGAGAAAAAAAACCTTTGGAGAAACCAGGCAACACCAGGGGGCCAGTTCTCCTCTGGCGACACAGTCCAAATATAATGTTTATCATTTAAAAAATATGTTTGTACATTGATCGAAGTCTTTGAGATCCTTCCAGGATTGAACATTAGAGTCAGAGCAGCAGTAGTTTATCTTCTGTTATAGAAGGTTGTAGAGACGCAGACATTGAATAATTGAGATGCCCCTCGCTGAACACATGGCACAGGTCACGTTTTGTAGGTTTGTTCGGAAGGAATGAAAAAAAAAAAAAAGACTAATATTGCCTTTCAATTAATTTAAAGGAAAGTTGTGTGATATGGTGTTTTTAGACCTGAATCGCACAGCATAATCATGAGCTGTAACGTATGAATGAATTAATTAGGGCTATATTTGACTGAAAAAAAGGTCTTCAGTCTAGATCTAAACTGAAACAATCTCAAACGTAAAACTTTTTATGCATTTTGGCCATTCATTTACATTACAACGGTGTTTTGGGTGCCTGGAAACGCAAACTTTTCAAAACGGGTATCAAAGTGCAAGGTTTTGAAAACGGTCTCCATGTCCAACAAAAACGCAAATCTGTGAAAACAATGACATCATGCACATGTGTAATACATGTTCAGTCTATAGTGTTTCATCACCATCTGATGGCCTGCCAGCAGAATACAGCATTTTTAATTGTTTTCACAGATTTGTGTGAACGGGGATCGTTTTGACAATGGTGTCGTCGGTACGCGAAAAACTCAAAGGAAATCTTCTCTGCTTTAAGCATATTGATGTCATGTAAACATACCCTAAAGTGCTGGAAAGACTGTATTCATAGTTTTTATCCATATGTCATAACAGTAGAATTGTAAAGTAATCCACATAAACTCCATTTGTGACCAGTTTGTCTCCAGTTGTGTCTGGCTAATGCAATTCTAAGGGAAAGAATGTATCAACACTCCTGTATTGCTTGTGAGTAAGTGTTTTTAAAAATAAGTATCCATATAAAAGAGTAGATTTGCCCCGCCCAGTCACCTGCTGTCCAACAAGCCCCATTTACACAGGAGCTGCTTACCATCCGCTGGATCCTCAACACCACGATATAAAGAGAAATCTTACTCACAAACATTTGACTCAACCAGTGTCTGATTCATGAACAGCGATGCTTTCAAACAATCTATTAAAAGAACCAATGATTCAAGTATCCGGTTTGAATCAGGCGGACGGATGTGTTTGAAATCACCCCCTATACCCTCATTCACTATTCCCTACTCCACTATCCACTTGAAGGAGTGAAAGAAAACGAGTGAGTGAATTCAGACACTCTGTTGTATTGTAATTCTTTTTTATTTTATTACTGTTTCAACTCACTGTTGTTTGTTGACAGTAACGCTGAAGAGCTGATTAAGGGGTTGCGGGTCATTTTGGGGTTCTTATGAACGCACTGACAGGGGCCCCTTAAAAGTTTTGCTTAGGGTCCCCAGAAGTCTAGGACCGACACTGATTGACACCCAGCCCTAGTAATATTTAAGATTGAATGGCAATGTTTGACATTTTTCCATTGCTTAATGCACTTTATAAAGCCACATAATAGCATGACTTTGATACCTGCAATTAAATCTGTGAATCTCAATCTGTTGAATGACAAACTCTGCATTAGACAAGATTCAGCATGCTCAGATGTGACAGAAGCTTGCACCACTAGCCCACTAGTAAAAATATATTTATAACTGTAATGTATACTGTAAGTGATTTTGTGTCTACTCTCATCCTTGGGTTGAGTTGAATATTTTTATTTGAATGTGGATCAGGCACATTTTGAGGTGGCTTAAGCTCTCGAGCTTTGACAGAATTATTTCAGTCCCATGACAGAGCCGGTGGTGAGAAGAAAATGTAAAAATAGATTGAGCTGATAAAGATGGCTATTTTTATACAGCGTCTCCAATCTCCTGGATAGATTTTTCCTTCCATTAAGGTTCATTTTGAGCCCAACAATCTGCCAACATTATCAATTATCTTCAAGTATCTTATCAATTGTTAGTCTTTGAAACAGTTCTGTATCCCACATACAGTGGCTCCAAAAAAATAAATAAATAAATAAATCTAAATAAATAAATAAATATGGGCACCTAAACTACTTTTAAAAAGCATTTTAAAAATGTTGGTTTTAAATGAGAAACAATAGATATATTGTTCAAAATAAAATAAGATAGTAAAATAATGGCAAAAAAGTATTTCACATGCCATATGGTTGATGTTTTCTTTTGCAATGATATTAATACATTTACAAGTGTGCCTTAATTTTTGTTTTTGGGTGAATTATTTCTTTGTTTTCTATATTCTCTCTCCCATGTTCCAAACCTGTACATTACTCTTTTTATTCTATAGCACACAAAAGGAGACATTTTGAACAATCTATATACAGCTCTATTCCATACAATGATCTTCTCTGCTGTTGCAGCTCTCAAATTTCATTATCTACATGTTCAGTCATGGCATATTGTGTTAGACTGCATCACACCCAAGAGCTAATAGTGTTTGGTGTCACTGAAATCAAAGTTGGCATGGAGTGTCATGACAAATGAGATTTCAGGGCTTCAAGAATGTCAGCGCAATTAAATCAATGGGAAAGCATTTCTCACAAATATCCTTTATTCATTATATTTATAACTGAGATCGTCTTGTCTTTACTCAATTCATCTTTTGTCTTACACAGCATTTCTAACTGTTTCTGTTAAGCTGTATGAAAAACAAAATGCTATTATCCCTCCGTGAAATTTTCAAAGGGAACTTCCTCAAGGACATGCCTAATCTTTCACTCTTGCCTAATCTTGCACCCTCTGTCTACTTGTAGAAAATTAACATCATAAGAGACTGTCACCAATGCCCAAATGCTTCTCACAATGCACATCACATCGAATAAAGTCTTTCCAAATGTAGGGACTAGATATTAAATGAAGTAATCCAGTAATCCAATACTTTTTGAATATAATGAAATGTTTGAATGTAATCTGATTATCAACAATTTTAACTGTAACTGAATATAGTTACTCATATTTTGCATTTTAAATATGTAACACCATTACATTAGATTGGAGTCTGGACCCAGCGTTAAAGAAGCTCCAGAGTGCTGGCCTAACACTTAACAAAAAGAAGCGTGGATTTGATAAGACTGAAGTCAAGTTCTTAGGCCACAAGCTGCTGTATTCAGTGGTATTACAGCCCCATTTGGGCAAACTGGCTGCAGATCAATGCGTGAGCCTATTAATGTGTCTGGGGTACGCAGCTTTCTTGGAATGATGAACCAATTGTGGAAGTTCATTCCAGACCTTAAAGAGAAAAAAAGCCCCTGTGAGAGAGAGAAAAAAAAAAAAAAAAAATCTGTGGTCCTGGGATGCAACACAGCAGGAGTCATTTGCATTGCTGAAAAAAGAGCTTATCGTCACGCCAACTTTAGCATTCTTCAATCCAAGCAAGGGCACTAAAGTCAAAGCAGATGTATAGTCCTTTAGTGTGGAAGGGATGATCGTTCAATAGTTCAGTGATGCATGGAAACCCATAGCATATGCGTCCAGATCATGAACTCCAGCTGAGCAGAGAAATGCTCAGATACAGGAGGAGTCATGTGAGCATTTGGGCACGTGAGCGTTTCAGCTGCTAGCTAATTGGAAAGCATTTCCTTCTCGAGATGGACCATAAGCCACTTCTGAGCTTCTTGAGCACAAAACTTCTAGATGAATTAAAGCTGCAAGCAGCGATGAAAGGGCCCGAGCACCCGGGCTCACCGCCACCCGTTGGCCTTAGGAAAACTGTGAACAGTGGGTGATAGTCATTTAAGCGGATAAATAGAGGAGAAATATGGCAAAGTCTTTTTGATGCACCACAGTTCCTGCTGCCAGCAGGTGGCGCTTTGACTGTAACTAAATATTGCCATGTAGATGTCTTCAGGCCAGGACTATTATCAAACATGTGAAGTTTGAGGCAGATCGGACATTGTATGCCTGAGTTAGTTTTCATGGCGAAACATCAAACTTTGTCAGGCTGCCACGGACACGCCCTTCAGCGAAAACTCAAGATCTTCACAATTTTACGTCACAAAGGCCTTTAGATTAGACTGACCAAATATGACATTGATCTGGTTAAAGCTCTAGGAGGAGTTCGTTAAAGTATAACGTGTGGAAATGGCAAAAAACTGCCAAAATTTTGCAGAGAAAATTCAAAATATCTCACTTCCTGTTGGGTTTACAGATTTTGCACCCATGGGCTTTTTTTGTACGTATTGGGCTGTTACATGTGTCTACCGAATTTCATACCTGTACGTGAAACGTAACGTGAAGGGCGCTTAATTGAAATTTTGTAGGTGACGCTATCGAGCCATTTTGCCACACCTAATTCTAAAACCCACATCAAAAGTAAATTTTCACCACTTCTGAGGCATGTGCAAAGTTTCATGAGTTTTCGAGCATGTTTAAGCCCTCAAAAATGCGATTCATTTCGGAGAAGAAGAATAACTGGCCGAGCAATTCCAATAGGGTCCTCACACCATCGGTGCTCTGGCCCTAATTACCACAAAGGCTGCAAAGGTTCAGAATGAGACTTATGAGATATATCTATGAGATTAACCATGTTGAAGAAAACAGACACGCTGTCCAGGATTCCCTGAATGAGTGATGTAAGGGATGTTGACTCAGCTCTCATGGAAGACACAAATATTTATCTTGCCCAAATAGGGAATAGTTTCCCTGCATCAAAGAGCTGGTTGGATAATATTCGCTGAATGTTAAAGAAAGATCCCATATGCAGCCAAGTAATGAGTTTCCATGATCATGGGTGGCTGATATTAGTGTATGTCAAAGACAAACTCAGACCTTATAGCCTGGAATTCCTCGCCGGACTGGTACAAGGTTGATTATAATTGCCTCACTCCAAAGTTCAGTTTTTCTTCACATTCATCAGGCGCATCAAAGAATTGAAAAATGTTGCCAAAGAGCAAGACAGTCTGCGTGTTGGCCTGGCCTAGGTTCACAATTGCGAACAGTGGTGCAACATTATGATCAATGTAGAAAGGCTTCCATGATGGCTGAAGAACTGCTAGAAACTACAGACTTTCCACTTCATCCATTACAGAGAGCTGTTACAGACTTGTTTGAACTAAAGGGACAAAAGTACCTTTTAACAGTCGACTACTATTAAAGAGATGTTGATTTGGCTAAATTGTCATCAACTTCCTCAGCAACCATAAAAGAACATCTAAAAGCATTTTTTTTTTCTTTCATGGAATGGGGTACCCAAGACACTAATATCTGACAATGGGGCAGCAGTGCTCACATCCAGGAGTTTTCGAGGGAGTGCAACTTCAAGCACATAATGAGCAGCCCATGGTAAAATAGTGAAGCAGAAAGAGCTGTACAAACAGTCAAAAAAACTCCTGAGGAAAACGTCTGATCCATTCAAGGCCTTGCTTGCAAACCGCTCTAAACCACTTGCAAAAGGCCACAGTCCAGCTGAGCTCTCAATGGGCAGAAGCCTGAGAACTGGCCTTCCAATGCTACCATCACTTCTCACACCAAAACTCCCAGATGTTAACAGTTTGAATCCAGTCTATGTTTTGGCACAAAAAAATGCAACAAGAGACACAGAGCTAGATCTTTGTCACTAAAGTCTGGAGATACCGTTTGGAATAAGGACCAAACCATCACTGGTAAAGTGATCCGACAGCAGGCCCAAAGGTCACTTTTCTTGAAAACCGCACATGGAAATATTCAACGCAACGGACTGGCATTGGTGCGACTTCACAACCCTGAAAAAGGAAATGAGCAACCAATTGCCTGGCCAGAATTATTTGATGATGACCACATACCTGACAGTCAGATGACCACAATCCACCATTTAGCTCAAACCCCGCAGCCTGCTATACCTACCCAACATGGATCTTACACAAGGTCAGGACGTTTATCTGTCCCTCCATGATGAATGAACCTTTAGTTCATGGCCAGTGATCAAAGAGGCAGAATAATCCTCTCACTGTGCGTGTTCAGTGTCCAACCTGACCTCCTCATAATAAAGAGGAGACAATATTAATGTGAAAGAAAAAAGAAACAAAAGGATTGTAATGTTATTAAAGCAGAAATTTTCTCCTATGTTAGAGAAGTATTTCACATAGACACATAAAAGTGGGTAAAATGGTTACAGTATGTTTATTACGCCAGAATAGTAACATATTTGAGTAAACAAGTTCATTGTTCTGGGGAAGGGGAGATGTAGTGATATCTAGTTGGTGAGATGAGATGAGACGAGCACATTCTGAAGTTAAATTGTGGGTAAATGGTAGGTAAATATTCTTAAATACAACAGTGAAAGTTTTGAGAACAAGATTTATTGAGGTCAATAAAAACTTATGACAACAAATCAACTTAAACTCCCCTCGGTGGATAAATGAAAGAAAAAAATGGTGGGCTGGTAATACTAAAGTGAGAATTATTTACCAAGTGCAAAGAGAAAACAGTGAGAAGATGTGAAAGCATCTATTGTGAAGACTTCTAAAGAGTCAGAGAGAACAGTCACTGCGGAGGAGAGAGCGTTTGATTCTCCCAACATATGCGCCAACACAGACATGAAAAAAGGGTCTCAGAGCAATTAAATGATCATAAAGTTGTATCCAAGCTGCATAAAGGCTTATATCAATGACTTTAAAAGTATATCTCCCTTTTTGTTGTTTTTAAGGCTATTTGAGATGGACCTTGTAACATTTATTTACTGGTTATCACTTCTGCTCAGTTTCGGCCTGACATGTTTGACAGCACCGAGATGAATCATTCTTCAACAGTGGTGGCAAAGATTCCCATACTGACAAATAAAACATCTTCCCTAAATTAATTCTGGGCATTTTTTCATCTTCTTCTTTTTTTCCCCCCAGAAGTGATAAAATCTCATTGTTGCCCATTTTACTAATGGGCCATTTTTACTAGTAATCACATGTACACTTTTAAAGGGATTATTGTTGTACTAGAGGGTTGTATAGAGACACACCCATATTTGCTCATTCCAATGCTATTTTATGTGTGCAATATGCAAAAGAAGGTGAAAAAATGATCTTCAACAGTCGGTGGGTGTTTTGTGAGTGTGAGACATTTCAGTGCAGTTCTATTCTAGGTAAAACAAGTCTAATGCAAAAAATAAATAATAATTTAGGATCCTAGTCACTACAACAATGGCCTGATTTCACTGATGTGGTAAAATAATGCAAATGCAGAATGTTTCAGAAGTTACTTATACAAACTACTGTATGTACATTTATTGTCTTCATTGTGAAATACACACAAATAATAGTTGTTGAGAAAGAGTATAGCTAGAGTGTAGCTTTATAAATTTGATGTGGACATAATAGCTATGGTAATTTGCTCTTGAAAGAATCAGGCCCTGTTTCCACTTGGTATTAGGATGCGTTTTGGTCGATCGGATCACAAGTAGACGAGAAATACTCGTATTTTAATCTGCCTCTTTTGTCCACTTTCAACCACTTCTGTCCTGATTTCTTTGAGGGGAGGGTCTATGGGTGGGTAAATATATGGGTTTTCTCAGATCTTTCAATCTAATTGACAAAATAAGCTTGTGCAATTTACATATGAACATGCCCGGAGACGACGGAAAAACATACCAAGAGCATCAGCTTTCATTTCTGCTCTGACAGCCATCAATACAGTCAATACATTATAGCGAAAATAATAGTAAGTATATTTTTGAAACATAAACATCATGTTTTCCCGTCTCTGTTTGAGATCAGATCATTTAAAGCCGCTAAACTTTGGGAAAGTTTTCAGTCCAAGGATTCAGTAAGCGAATACATTCAATCAGTCAGTCCAAAACACTGCTAATGCAGAGAAAACCCAGCCATTTACATCAGAGATGGCAGAGAGAATAGTGACTCATGTCCAGTTTTTGATCATTTCAGTGTGTATTTAGCTTTTAAAAAACACCTCTCTCATATTCAGAGATTGTTTCTGAGCCTTGTGACTCCTCCGTTACAGCGCTGAGTGACTGAACAGCAGGTCAAAACATGCAACTGGTGCCTGAGCATTATGATAGCAAACTACAACTCTCGGCTGAATAAAGCAATCCGGTGGCTTGTTAGTAAAGTTTTGATGAGTGACAACTGTAATCAAGGTCAAAATGACTGCAGGAATAGTACATTAGGCACACGTAAGTCTGTTATTTTTAATGCGTAAACAAACCATGTATGGGCATATATTTCCCGAAACCATTGTTCAAACAAACTTTCGCAAACTTGTGTGGTTGGAACGGCAGCTCTCGAGCTGTGATTAGAAGCATAGTTTCTTGTTTTTATGACATGTGGACTTAATAAATCGTTATCTTAAGCAAAATAAGTAAGCTGACATTAAGTACAATCTATATCTTTCATTTCGAATATATACAAATGTCATTTACATATTTTAGTTTGTCAAGAGATTTGAAGCACTGTTTTTGAAGAGTGCGCATGTGCGTACGTGCTCGGGTATGTAAGAACGATCCTATGATTGAATCTGGAAATAAAGCAAAATAACTGAGAAAAATGAGAATTAGTCCTCAGATGCCATGTCAATAATTTATAGCAAAAAAATCTAGCATTAATTCGATCTCAAACAGATTCATTTAAAGAGGTTATTACTCCACCACCTGCGTGACATCATTCACCAGTGTGGCTGAACGACAGGTTTGCGACAAAATGATTTCGGGAAACAGTCGTGATTAGCTAGTTGATTTGTCAACGATGCATCGTACTATGGTAGTGAAGCAGCGAGTTACGTCATCGTACGGGAAACGCACCCCGGACTGTTAACACTCAACAGGTACTTGATGTCCTTTAAAATTTCTATGAATTTTAACTTTAAAATTGTAACTGGTTTTCTATCAATCCTATCTTTTTTTATTTTTTTCAACTGAACATGTAAGTATGGCAGTTGTAGCCTAATGGTTAGAGAGTCAGACTTGTAACCTGAAGGTCTCAGGTTCAAGTTTCAGTATTTGCAGGAAATGTAGGTGGGGGGAGTGAAAGAACAGCACTCTCTTCCACTCTCATTACCCACAAATGGTGCCCTTGAGCAAGGCACCTAACCCCCAATCACTCCCCGGGCGCCAGAGCAAAAATGGCTGCCCACTGCTCCGGGTGTGTGTTCTCGGTGTGTGTGTGTGTGTGTGTTCAATACTCACTGCTGTGTGTGTGCACTTGGATGGGTGAAATGCAGAGCACAAATTCCGAGTAGGACACTATACTTAGCTACACATCACGCCACTTTCATTAAAGTGTGGCAAGCTCTCTTCAATTGAGGATACCTCTGTCCTCTTCTCCATTAAGTAAGTGGCAGAGATATTGAATTTAGAATCCATATATTCAATTATTACTTGGGTTTATGCATAAATATGCTCAGACACAAAAACATTAAAGCTATCACAAGACTTCTTTTTTTAATTATAACTTTTTCCTTCTAACATTGTGAAGGGCTCACATACTATCCTTTGTGGCCTTCATAAACTTAAGTGCTTTACTTAAACAAATGGAAGAGATGAGCTGTGACTCTAAACTCATTTGTCTATTTTGACCCAGACTGATGCTGTCACACCCCACAGCCTCTTCATCTGCAGAGAGAAACTGTTACTCACTTACACCAAAGTACACATATAATGATGGATGTAAAGATACAAGTTGTGAAGATATTTCACTGCAACTTTGGATTTTTTTAAGGTTTGTGCCACAGTTTGGAGTAGTTTTTGTCAATTATAAATTGTATAATTTTAAAAGCTTGTTGCTTTTAGAGATAAAATAACATTTAGTGACCATCAAAATATGAATTTTTAGATTTATTCTCACTGACAAAAATGACTGTAAGGCTGACAGGGTGGACTGATTTGATCATCACTTGTAATGTAATAGGCAGTCACTGTCGACCAACCAACTCTGATGCTAAACAAACAAGTCATATTGACTTCTACAGAAGAGTAAACCATATCTTACCCTCAACACTCATGGTGGGTCTTTCTCGAAAGTAGACAGGATCACAATTCTGGTTTTTATGACTACTTTGCAAGTTACTGAGCAGTACAGCCAAAACCAATATCCCTATTTTAATAATAAAGCCCCATAAAATAAAATAAAATGGTAACAGTTCAGTATGGGGAACAATTATCACTTATCACTAGCTAACAGATCATCTTCATTCATTTTCCAAGACCTCCAACCAGACCTCAAATGAGTGAGCAAATCTGGGAAACCCTTTTCAACATTCGACGCCACAGAAGGGAATCCCCATTCAAAGACGCAACCCAGGAAACGCAAACTGAACTGGTGCATTAAGAAAGTTTTATAGCCTCATTGAAAACTCAATGCAAGGTTTAATTAATGATTGATGGTTCGTGCAGGTCAGGTCTACGAAGTTGGTTCAAGGGAGAGCTGCAGAGCAGGCCAAAGACTCTGATGTGTGTGCTTATTTTCAAGAGATTTTCAACATGTTAAGGGCCCCAAAAGCACTTAAAACCTTGAACAAAACATTAATAATCCTTAGGAAATCAATAGGGCCCTGCGCACTTTTAGTTTTTGGGCACTAAAAAGCTGAAACAAGAAGTGACTTGAGTCAAAAGAGAAGTGCGTTGAGTATGGATTGAAAAGCTGACTCTCTATTAAAATGGCTGTAATAACGAGGATAACAGGATTTTGAAAAATCTAATTAAGTTCACAAGTGCAGCTTGGAAAAGAGATTAAAATTTTCTATGAAATTAAATAAATAAATTAAAATAAAATAACCAGAGCAAAGCAAGAAAATTTAGGCATGATGGATTTTCAAAGATATGCAAAATAACTCCTTGGAATAAGAAACTAAGTAAATCCTTCAGTGCCTTTGCATATTACATGCTCAAATACTCAAATGGAAACAACATATCAAATAGGTAAACTCTAAACTGGAAGCTTTACCTTAGACAGAGCCAACCGCCCCTGAAGTAGGGTAGAATTTAAATGAATCAATGCCATTGAGTTGTTATAAATCATGTGTATTCAGCAAGTTCTTGAGTGAGAATATTTTTGACTTTAACTTATGTGAATTTGAACTTATTATGACTGCTGAGCAATTAAAATGTTTTTAATTAAAAACTCTTTGGGCTTTAAGAACTACACTTTTGACTTTTGAATTCCTTTCATTCCCTGCAGGAATTGCTTACAGAGAGTGCTTGGACAATGGTACATGGGCACTGAAAAGTAACTACTCCAACTGTGAGCCCATTTTAGAGGAAAAGGTGGGTAAATGTGTTATTAACCTGAGCTGTACTCTACTGTTTTGGCTTTAGTGATGTCCCCAGGGTTGTTTGTAACATTTCATTAGTGAAAAAAAAATAGCTGCAGGCAGCGGTGATCGATCATCACTTGATTTCTCTGGGAGGAGTAAGTTCACGGCATGCTTTTTCCAAAAACAAACCAAAAGGGAGGAGGATGTCTTCCCTGTGACGCACAGAGTTAAGATTGCCTGCAATGACAACAAGCTTAGTCCAATAATGCTGTAACATACCGCCCCAGACCGTCCACCTCCAAAACCATTCCGCTCCAGAATGGCGTAATGCTCATTCTTTCAGCAACAAATGTGAGACCGACCATCACCCTTTGTGAAATAAAAATCATGACTCATCAGTGAAGAGCACTTTTCACCTGTCTTGTCTTTTTCAGCAGTTTGTGCCCACAGGCGACATTGCCAGTGATGTCTGGGAAGGACCTTCCGTACAACAGGCTTACAAGCCCTCAATTTAGCCTCTCTCAAACTATTGCGAATAGTCTGAGCACTGAATGGGGATTGTGCATTCCTGGTGTAACTCAGGCAGTTGCTTTTGCCATCCTGTACATGTGCCGCATGTATGATTTTCAGACGCACTGATCCTGTACAGGTGTTGTTACACGCAGCCTGCCACTGCGAGGACAATCAGCTCTCCTTTCTCTCTCCCTGTAGTACTGTCTTAGGTAGAGTTGTCAAAAGTACTGACTTCGGTAAGTATCGGTACAAAAATGTTAAAAATGTGACACTGTTGAGCGTATTCGTAAACACCTCTGATTGGCCATTGTGTTGTCGCGTTCATCGGATATGTCTGTGATTGGCTACAATGATCAACACACGGCAGCATTTGAAAGCACACGGAAGTGTTTGAATTTGGAAGCGTTTTGAAAGCGGGAACAGGAGCGTTTGAAAGCAGGCGTCTATCAGCCGACTGGTCCGCGATAGACGCCTCCTTTCAAACGTTCCCATGTGTATCTGTGTAAGCGCTTAGTGAAGAGCTTCATTGATGACTATTTACAACGTTTTTATCGAGGCCAGTCACAGACATATCCAATGAGCCGTGAACACAATGGCCAATTAGAGGTGTTTACAAATCCGCTCAAAGCATCACATTTTTTAAATTTCAGTACTGACCAGTTACCGAAGTTTGTACTATTGACAACTCTAGTCTTAGGTATCTCACAGTACAGACATTTTATTGCCCTGTCCACAACTGCATTCCTTGTGCTTCCATGCAGCATGTTTAACACATTTGTTCAGGACCCTGGGCTTCTTTCTTTTGCGTTTTTTCAGAGTCAGTAGAAACGTCTCTTTAGTTTTTATAGATGTAAACTTAACTTCCTACCATCTGTAAGCTGTTAGTGTCTTGCTGATCATTCCACGGGTGCATGTTTATTTTGATTTTGCAAAGTTATCTTTAATTAGCGTGTAAAGGGACTTTTTTTGCTGAGTTCACTAAATAATAAGTCTGACAGTGCACAGATCAGAGAATATGGACGTCTCCAGTCAGTAAACAAGATATGCCTTTTTGTCTGCTGCAGACCTTACCGAACAGGAAGTAATTAAATAGCAGGGAGTGATTAAACAGCAGGGAAACCTATCCCAAAATTGTAGAATCTTACTTAATATGAGGTGCCCGACATGCATCATGGGGGCACAACTACTGTGCTCCGTGGAACACGAGTGAGAAAACTGTTGTTTAAAGCGCACAGTTGAACTGTTGTTGTCTAAAATGCAGACTGCAGTGAAACTGACAGAGCAGAATCTCAAAGACAGGGAGGAGAAAGGCAGATATTCTTGGATGGTCTGACACAGTTCTCTGATTATTAATATGAGGGGCCCAACATGCACCATAGGGACACACCCTGTTGTAACCACAATGCTTGTGTGAACCAAAGCACTACTCCTGCGCTCCAAGTCCAAAGCGACAGAAAACAAACATGTATACAAGACGATAGAGATCACATCGCAAGCTTCCAGACTTGAACTCAAGTCTTTATGTGTAAAATACACTGCACATGGACAGAGTGACAGAGCCTCAAGTTCCACATCAGATCTCCAGCATCCCGACTCATGCAACTGCAGAACCACAGTGTTGGGGATGGCCAACCGTACTCTTTTTCTTGAGAGAAAGCGTACATCAAGTGAAGCACTTAATTTTAAAATTAATGCAGTATGAGTAGTTCGATGAGCTGTTGAGCATGGCTTTCACACGGCAAAAGCCAAAACACTTAAAGATAAAAAGAAGATAAACTCTACTTGAAGTGAGTCGTTGAAACACAAAACTTTGAAGATATAACGGGCAGATAAATCATCTTCCTGAAGAAGAAAAATCTGAGGAGTGATGGCACTTGAATTTGGTCCTTTATAAGTCAAGAAGATCTTCTAAAATATCATTGCAGTTATTCTCTTTGCCGCATTTATGTATTATTTACATTATTTACGTAAAGTTTCCCTGAGCAGCCGAAACGGTTTTGATTGGTTTAAATCATATAACACAACATATAATCCATTTGGCCCACTTATTATGAAGCAGCCCGTATTTGACACAAGAAACTGCATTTACATGGTACTGGATGCTGTGTAACCAATATACTTTTGTAACTGATCAGCAGAACTGCATCCTGCTCACTCTATATCATTTACTTATGCATCTGTCTACTTCTCACTTCACTTCACATGACTTCTACACCCAAACATTCTGCAAAAGGACAATTAGAATCCTTTAGTGTGGTGTCACAGTTTTGTGACCTCTTTCAAGGACTCATGAGAAATATATAAATGAATCTAAGGTCTTTTTAAGGTCTGTGTGCTTTCAGGTCTTTTCAGGTTGAGTAATAACTATTGATTTGTGCTAAAATTGTAATCATTTATCATATTATATCATATCATATGCTAGGAAGAGACTGAGTTACTTCTTTAATCATGGCAGAAATAATAATGAATCTGTATTCCACAGAGGAAGTACCCCATGCACTACAAGATAGCCCTCATCATAAACTACTTTGGTCACTGTATATCTGTTGGAGCTCTCGTTATTGCCTTCATTCTCTTTCTGTGCTTGAGGTAAGTGTGTCAGTGATTTTCAGTACTATAGTTTGTGAGTAAAGTCTTGTGCCAAGGCCTTGTTCAAAGTTAAGAAATATTAATTCAAAGTAGAACAAATTTGAAAATTAAGGAAACTTAGAGATAATAAAAATTGTATATACACTAAAGGGTAGTTTCGGTCATTATTTACTCTAATTTTCTCTTTTTTGTGGAACACTGAATGACAGTTTTTGAAGAAGGCACTGGTCTATTTATGTATGTACTGTATGTAATGTATTGTCCATTTAATGTCAAAAAATGGGGAATTTTACTTTTATTTAATATTCGAAATGACATAAAAGCATATAAAAGTATGCTATTTTGTATGAAAAAGAGACAAAAGTCATTACACTGTGTCATGGATTGTCTGTCTTTCCTTGTGCTCTTGTTGTGTAGTATTTTAGTTTGTATTTTGCCTTATTCACTAGCCACTGTTCTGCAGAGTTTAGTTTCAACTTGCCTCAACACATCTGCCTGGAAGTTTCTAGTATGCCTTGTGAAACCTTGATTAGCTGGTTCAGATGTGTTTAATTGGAGTTGGAGCTGAACTGTGCAGGACAGTGGTCCTCCAGGAGCAGGATTGGACACCCCTGGCCTTATACATTATTTTTTTTCCGTTCCATATTTGTAGTTCCTTTTGGACTTTTCTTGTTCATTAATTCCTTAATTGTTCTGAGCTGTTCCTTGTAGTTGTTGTGTATTTATAGGTCTCATGTTTCCCTAGTCAGTGGTTGAGCTTTGTTTGTGTCAGCCTTGTCAATGAGTGTCATGCAGGGCTGGACTGGACTGATTAAATTATCGTTTGTACTTGCCCTAATGAAAAGTTACCATATTATTGAGCCGCTCTGATTTTGCGCTGCTGCTGGCAGAGTGCACGGTTAAATCGGATGGAACCGTTTTATAACACTTTTGAAGTATTTGCATTTTGGATTTTCCCTTGAGCTCCATTAACAAAACCGTGAGGGGGAGGCCTACTGTACCTACTCGAATGGCCCACCAAGAATGTCCCGGTTTTCCCAATGACCAATACATGCCTGGTTTCTTGTTCTTCTTGACTCACCTACAATGGACTTTACTTAACAGAAAGCTTGACATAAGTTAAAGAAATTGCTAGGTAGATCACCATTCACTATTGGAGAAGTGGTAGAGAGTGATCCTAGCCCCACACCAAAGTCTCCCCATGTCATGGTTGCCACGCCAGAATTTCCTCCTGCCTTATCCCTGCTTTGACTCTCAAAGAATTTTTTTTGGGGTCTGAGTTCACTCCCAGTTCAGTGGTCTCAGCACTCCCTAGTCTGGTGGCCCTTAGACCAGTGGTCTGAGCGCTCCAGATCTGGTGGTCCATACTCTGGTGGTCCCAAGCCCAGTGGTCCGTAACCTGATGGTCCCAAGTCTGGTGGCCCCTAGTCCAGTGGTCCCAAGTCCGGTGGTCCCTAGCCCGGTGGTCCCACTGCTCCAGATCCAGTGGTCCATAGTCTGGTGGTCCTAGTGCTCCAGATCCAGTGGTCCGTACTCTGGTGGTCCCAAGCCCAGTGGTCCGTAACCTGATGGTCCCAAGTCTGGTGGCCCCTAGTCCAGTGGTCCCAAGTCCGGTGGTCCCTAGCCCGGTGGTCCCACTGCTCCAGATCCAGTGGTCCATAGTCTGGTGGTCCCAGTGCTCCAGATCCGGTGGCCTGTAGCCCGGTGGACCCAGTGCTCCAGATCCTGTGGTCCCTAGCCCAGTGGTCCCAGTGCTCCAGATCCGGTGGTCCGTAGTCCGGTGATCCCAAGCCCGGTGGTCCCACTGCTCCAGATCCAGTGGTCCGTAGTCTGGTGGTCCCAGTGCTCCAGATCCGGTGGCCTGTAGCCCGGTGGTCCCAGTGCTCCAGATCCTGTGGTCCCTAGTCCGGTGGTCCCTAGCCCAGTGGTCCCAGTGCTCCAGATCCGGTGGTCCGTAGTCCGGTGATCCCAAGCCCGGTGGTCCCACTGCTCCAGATCCAGTGGTCCATAGTCTGGTGGTCCCAGTGCTCCAGATCTGGTGGCCTGTAGCCCGGTGGTCCCAGTGCTCCAGATCCTGTGGTCCCAAGTCCGGTGGTCCCAAGTCTGGTGGTCCCTAGTCCAGTGCTTTCAGCACTCCCTGCCCTGTGGTCCCAAGTGCAGTGGTTCCGGATGTCATTTCACTGTCCATGGTGCTCCTGGTAATGGCCACTGCTCTGTCCTGTGTGTTTGCACAGCACTCAATTCTCCTGAGGTGGCAGCATCTGCTACAGTTCTCACTAAGATGTCTGCTTGCTCTGAACTCCCTGATCCCCATGTCACAGCCACAGAGGCCTCCATGAACTTTCTGTGCTCCATGTCACGGCCACAGTGGCCATCCGCACCTGAAGGGACCAATGTAGTGAAGAATTAACGGCAGCAGAAGACCAAGGCTGGACTTCCCCTGGAGGTCAGGGGAGCAATGATGAAGGTGAGTTTTTGCACTTTCAGTCTGGAAGTGCTTTGGCTGCATTTTAATTGCAAGGATGCACTGCAGTAGAAGAGTATAAGCTGGATTTGCCATGGGACTGAAGGAGTGATTGAAAAAGAAAGAGGCACAAGGAAATGGCCTATGGCCAGGGAGGGAACCTCCAGCTCCAGAGGAGTGTGGAAGACAGCGGCAGCTATGGTGGCAGTTTTGGAAATATCTGGAAATGGTACAGTGAGTGCTATGTGCAACTTATTTGAGCTCAGTGAGTTTATATCTGGCGGTCTAGTCTTTTGTCACACAATAAAGAGGCCGATGTTACAAAACTCAGATGCAGGTGCTTTATTGATGGCAGATGCAGATAACAACCGCAAGGCACTCTGAGACGTCCAACAAAAAAAGTGGGTATAAGTTCCAGAGATTGAAAGTGGGTAGTCTGTGCAAGACTAGACAGTGTTTGTGTGAGTTGAGTATTAGTTGCTTCCTTAAACAGTGAGTAGAGTGGATGCAGGTGCGTAAGATTAAAAGTCTGGGGAGATTGAACAAGTCTTGGCATGAGGTGGAAAGCCTGGGAGCATGACAATTATTTATGGAAAGATAATGAATTCTTAACTATATTATGAGTCATTATGAATGCATTGTAATGCATTTGTAATACCTTCACAATGCATTCAATTTAATGTGTAATTCCTCGTCCGCTGAGAATCAATACACATTATAACAAAAATGTCGACACCCCCCATCCGCCATCATGTCAAACAGATAGTCGCGGTCCAAACACGACATTGGTTGAGCCAAGGCTGCTGGTAGAGATTCTCCAACACAGTAATATTTTAATAGCACCACAGAGTCACGTTGTTGTGTAAAATAAACATATGAATCACTTTTTTGAAGAAATTAAACGCCATCTTTAAATATGCACTGAACATTTCCTTAAACATGCTCAGAATAATTAATCTTTTAGATATGATTTTTGTTTCTGTGTCTCTGGCTCTTAGCTCTTTGTCTCATATTCATGCTCATGTATTTTCATAATCAGCTCATGCAATACTAAATCTGTGTCACAGTGTAATTGCTGAAATGATTGTTTCATTTATCTTTTTTAAATTCAAGGAGCATCCGATGCCTTCGCAACATAATCCACTGGAACTTAATTACGACTTTCATTCTGAGGAATGTAATGTGGTTTTTGCTTCAACTGATTGATCAAAACATTTATGAGACAAATGAGGTATGAAACACTTTTAAACTTATTTATCAGCCTATTAATATGTAAACAGATCAGCAGGTTTCTAACATTTACATTTATGATGTTGGTAGACGATTACTCACCGATATTGTTTTCAAAACAGTAGCTGAAGATATTGCATGGAGTAGATTTTTTTAATTAAGAATTTATTTTTTGTCTGCTGGAATAAACTGCCTCATTAGAATCTTCCAGCATTTTTATTTCCAACTTGTAAGTAATTGATGGTGAAGAGAAGATATACAAACTCTGTCAAAAGTACTTAATTTTGCAATGTTTCCACCATGCTATGCTAATTTAGACACTCTGTAAAGACCTAAAGACCTTTACAACAGACCTAAGTAACAATGTGACTGTTGTGCGTGACACGAGTGGCATTGCTTTTATAACATGGTTAAAACATAACAAAAATGTTTTTCCCTCATAACTTAGCAAAGTAAACAAATTTCAAGGAATAGTCCAACCAAAAATGAAAATATAACCATTTCATCCCCACGCCATCTTAGATGTACAACCCCAAATCAAGAAAAGTTAGGACATTTTGTAAAATGTAATAAAATCAAGAATCTGTGATTTGTTAAATTTTCTTTCAACTTTATTTAACTGACAAAAATACAAAGAAAAAAATCACTGACCAACTTAATTGTATTTTGTAAATATTAACAAATTTTGATTTTGATTTCTGCAACACATTCCAAAAAAGTTGGGATAGAGGCATGTTGACCATGGTGTCACATCACCTTTCCTTTTAATTACAATTTTTAATCGTTTGAAAATTGAGGATCCTAATTATTGCAGTTTTGTATTATTTTTATTTTTTTTTTAATTTTTGCCGGATCTTGACTGATACAAGATATCTGCTCAACAGTCTGTGGTCGTCATTGTCTGATTCTCCTTTTCATGATGGGCCATAGATTTTCAATAGGAGACAGATCTGGACTGCAGGCAGGTCAGTTTAGCACATTTACTCTGCAGTGTAATGTCTACGAAATCACTCTGTTTTAGCACAAGCACAATGAGGCCTGACATTGTCTTGCTTCCCAGGAAAGATGTCATCTTGATGGCAGTATATGTCTCTGTATGATCCCAATTTACACCTCCACATCAATGGTACTTTCACACATATGCAAGTCACTCATGACATTTGCAGTGATGCACCCCCATACCATGACAGATGTTTGCTTTTGCACCTGTCACTGATGAAAGAACTGAGACTGAGTACTCGAAGTCAGTTTTTACCAAAAACAAGCTGAGACGTGGACTCATCTGACCACAGCACACATTTCCACTGTCTTTTGGACCATCTGAGATGAGCTCAGGCCCAGAGATCTCGGCAGCATCTCTGCATAGAATTGATGCATAGCTTTCTCCTCGCGTGACAGAGATTCAAGTTGCATTTCTTGGTGCAGCGGCAGACTGTGCTAAGTGAAAACGGTTTTCCAAAGTACTCCTGAACCCATGTGGCTATATTTAACACAGCAGCATGACGGATTCTCATGCAATGTCATCTGAGGATTCGAAGGTCATGCACATTTAACAAAGGTTTTCTGACTGGCCCTACATGGCCTGAGATTTCTCTGTATTCCCTGAATCTTTTCACAATATTATGTAAGCTAGATGCTGAAAGAACTAAATACTTTGCCATCTTGCATTGCGAAATGTGATTTTTGAATTGTTGAACAATTCTCTCATGATATTCTCTCATGAGCCATGACCCATCTTTGCTTGCAAAGACTGAAATTGTCCTTTTATACCAAAGCACGATACTCTCACCTATTACCAATTGCTAATTATGGACTGTTTCAAAAACTTGGATATTCTGTGATCTTTTCACTTTTGCCTCTGTCCCAACTTTTTTGGAGTGTGTTGCAGCCATCAGAATCAAAATTTGTTTATATTTACTAAATACAATTAAGTTGGTCAGTGAAAACATTGGAAATATTTTCTTTGTACTTCTGTCAGTTAAATAAAGTTGAAAGAGAATTAACAAATCACAGATTTTACAAAATGTCCCATCTTTTCTTGATTTGGGGTTGTATATGACTTTTTTCTTCAGATCAACACATTAAGTTTTATTTTTATTTTTTTTATTTATCCATATAATGCAAGTGAATGGGTTCCCAAATGTTGGCACATACAGCAAATGTTATGTTAACCCAGTTTTAGGTTACAAAGTGGACCAATCACAGCTGTTTTTGTCCGCATAGACAGGATGTCCAGTTACATTTTTGGAAAGAAGCATGTCACATAGGTCTGATTCAGAAGTATAAATTAGCCTCAACAGCTATGATGCTAAACACCTGTTCACCTAGCTACTGTTCAGCATCCATTGAATAAAAATGTCATTGTTGTTTGCTTTTCAGGGATTATATATCATAGCAGATGCATAGCACTTTTAATTTAATAAAATAGTATTTTATGAAAATCTTTGAAATTTATTATGTAGTAACCATATTTTAGTAGCAATAAGGCACTCTGCGATGTGAGATATTGTAAGTACAGTCATGGCTGAAGGAAGTCCACTACATGTCATGCATAACAACACAATTGGGCCTGACTATTGCACATTCTTTTCAAGACGCAATATAGCACCCTGCAAAACATTTGAAAGCATAAAACATTTCAGAAAGCTGGGATATGTTGTTTTAAGACCTAGAATATGATTCATGTTAGCATCAAAAAGGTTTGCAGTTGGTAACAACATAGCTCACCTCAATTAACACCCTTTTCCTTTCTCTCTGTATAGCCCTGGTGCCGCCTTATAACAACAATCTATAATTACTTTGTGGTGACCAATTTTTTCTGGATGTTTGTGGAGGGCTGCTATCTTCACACGGCTATTGTGATGACATATTCCACAGACAAGCTTCGTAAATGGGTCTTCCTCTTCATTGGATGGTGTGAGTTGATTTCTCTACACAAGTCTACTCACTTTGAAAGGCCTAATCATCTGCAATTTCCATTAGCTGCGAAGAGAGAAGCTGAAACGTAGTCTGCTATTCAAGAAAGTTTAAAAACTAAGTTTTGTTTTATTTGGAACATTTCTGTGTGTCATGTGACTTTATTAGAGTGAATGTCGCACAACATGTAAAAAACATCCTCAGGTAATTTTTCACTCCAATCAAAAATAGAAATGGTACAGATGTTGCAGCACACAAGATCCAAGCACCCAAACTTAAAGGTAAGATTTACGAGGCTCAATGCGAGAATACAGTGTACATGGCATATCATAAAGTGTCGAACCTGCAACCTTCTGTTCAGGTTCTTGCTGCTTGTTGCAGTACGCCACATAGAGGAAAGACATTGAGCACTCAAAAGCATTAGTTAGCATGCTGACTATTTAAGCTAATGTGGTCTGCTAACACAGTTTACAGATAGTGTCTACATTTTTTTTCCAAGTTTGGTGAAAATATCTCATTCTGTCTAAAAGTTATATTTATTCATATTAATGTGCATGTAAAAACATAGCACCCCCAAGGTTTGATGGCATTTTTTGGCACATAGAATCAACACTGTAAGTCTTCTAAGAAGTTGACCAATTAGGTTATTATTTCAGTGGTTTGTCCTGTCCGGTTGAACAGCCTAGAAGCAATTTGTGAAAGTAGTTTAAGTAATAAATCAAAATGGTGGACAAGGTGAACCCTGTCAGGAAGCATATAATTATTTTCACTTTTTGGCCACTAGGAGGCACCAGCTCCAAATTTCTCAGGCTTCTTCAGGGCGCTGTGAAAAAATGTAAAAGTTTTGTTAAAAATGTTTTTTCCGGTGAGAACATAATATGAATTCGACTCAGCATTAACTCTAAGCAGACGAAAAAGGATTTTTGGGACTTATGGTACAAAAGATATTAACATAAATTTCAGTGCAAATTTGACCCATTGGTGGTGCTAGAGGCTTTGAAAGGCTGGACTGAAATTTGGTCAGATTGAAGCTCTGACCATTCTGTTTTCACAACATTTTACCATACAGTTCTATGGGCTGCCACAGAATAATAATAAGAAAAAAGGGTCTGTGCAGAGGACTTGTCTGGTTCTTGTGGTCTTGGCTAAGGATCTGTGCTAATGGCTGTATAGTTGATGAGGTCTTCTCAGGGGATCTGTCTCTAGGGCCTGTCATGGTCTCCTCCTTTTATGCTAAAGAATTAAATTATTAGCGAGTGCAGAGCCAAAGAACAGAATTGACACAATATGACATGCACTGTTACGAAGTTGCACGGCACTTTAGTCAAATCACAGTTTTCCAGTCAGGGGCTTGCTGCTTATTACAATGCGTCACATACTGTACAGTACACACACTTTATTAGGGACACCTTGCTAGTACCAGGTTGGATGCCCTTTTGCCTTCAAAACTACCTTAATTCTTCATAGCATGAATTCAACAAGGTGCTGGAAACATTCCTCAGAGATTTTTGTCCATATTGGCATGATAACATCACGCAATTGCTGCAGATTTGTCGGCTGCACATCCATGATGCGAATCTCCCATTCCAGCACATCCCAAAGCTGACATGGTGCGTTATCCTGCTGAAAGTATCCATCAGAAGATGGTACACTGTGCTTAAGGGATGGACATGTGTAGCCCCTCCAGTTCGCACCTGCCCGCTCCAAGCGGGACGCGAACCTGGACCTGTCCGTATGAGAGTCAGACACTCTAACAAGGAGGCTAAAGGCTGCAACCCCTAGCGTCAGTCGCTATAGCATCTCAGAGGAGTGAGGTTTACACAAACAGCGACTACTAGCTGGCCTCCGTTACACATGGTTAGCAACAAAACCCAGGTATGCTGTGGCGTCAGATCGTCTTGACAATGTCTACATGCCTAAATGCTTTGAGTTGCTGCCATGTGATTTGCTGATTAGGTTTGAACAGGTGTACCTAATAAAGTGGCCGGTGAGTGTATATGGTCACACTTTTTATTAGGTGTCTTTAACGACCATGTATTAACATTTAAATTAATCATTTGACACAGTGCACTTATTGTGTACAATTGTTTTTACATTATACCATCAAAGCTGTTCTAACCTTACTCATTTCCAACCGCACTAGCAGCACAATTGTTTTGCAATTCAATATGAACATTGTACTTATTTTTTATGTAAATAGTATTTAAGGACACCTAATATAAAATAATCACGTCCATGTCCAGATTATAATACCTGACTAAAGTGTGTGGAAATGCTCAGCTTCAGCCAGAAAAAATGCTCCTGAAGGAACGCCAGAAATGAGCCAACAGGCGATGGATCCAAATTGCCTCTCTGCACCATGACACAAATAGCCACCACTTGAAAGCATAGAGCCTTCTTGTAGAAGGAGCACATGCATTCAAAATGGTCTTCATAATCTCTGATGAAAGACCAGAACTTATCAAAGAGGCTCTTTCAAAGGTCAAACCCAAAGTTTCCACATTTCAGACTGGGGATATCACATAGTGCCCTGAGCATTGTAAAGTAGATGTGCTCTAATTGGAATTTCTCAAGCATGGTCCTCCAGTGAGACAGAGACCAGATCCAAGAACCAAATGTGGGACAGATAAAACACTGCTGCCAACAGAATATGCACACTGCCTTCTCGCTCTCTCACAAGAACTGCTGGAAGCAGACATATGGGCGGAAAGGCAGACATGTATGTGCTAGGAGAATTTATTCATAGAGATAAAGTAGACAGAGAGAACCAAAAGGGGCACTCGGTCATTTTGCTCAAGGTGAATATATCTACCTCTGCTTAGCCAAACCTCTACCAAATCAGAGCACAGATTGGAGAAAGGCATTACTGCACAGAGCACAAGCAAGAAGACATACAGGACATAAATCATAAACATACAAGTGAAAATGCTCACAGCTTCAAACAACAGCTAGAGCTTCGCCTTCAATTTGTAATGTTTTCAGCGATACTGAGTGCACAGCTGGCGTATACAATGTGACAAAATAGCACCAACAAGTTAACACCTACGGTTTCTAAACATGGTTATTAATGGATTGGATGGATCATTGTGGCCTCCCCACTGCGCTTGTATCCAAAAAGACCTAAAGAATTTTTGACCTAAATGGCAATTGGCTTAATCCTTAGGGATTAGTCTCCTGATGGGTGTCCTGTCTTTCCTGCGCTTGAGGTGTCTGTCAGTTGTCCTAGCATCCTTATCTGATGGTGGTCGTTTGTGCTAGTCCACCAAGATCCAATCGAATTCTATAAAAACTATGTCCACTGTTGCAGGAAGAGAGGGACCCTGACATAAAACTGGGCTCTGGAATATTTTTTTCCCTACAACTGCAAGGTGGCTATATTAACCTTCTGAAAATGAGAGAATTTCATTGTCTTTAACAGATGGCATACATCATAAAGTACTTGAAATATTCTGGCACTAATATAATTAAAGGGGTGGTTCATTGCGATTTCACTTTTTTAACTTTAGTTAGTGTGTAATGTTGCTGTTTGAGCATAAACAACATCTGCAATGTTACGACGCTCAAAGTTCAATGCAAAGGGAGATATTTTCTTTTAAAGAAATCTCTGTTTAAGGACTACAACAAGCTTCTTCCCGGGTTGGTGACATCACTAACCCTAAAATTTATATAAACCCTGCACTTGAGAACACACAACAAAGTGGATGAGGCCATGTTATTGCAATACAGTATGTAACAAATGCAATAGCATGTCATAAAAGCAAGATGACAAAATGACAAGTTATAACCATAATTAAACTAAACTATGCCTGTTCTGTCTTCATGCAGCATATATTCTCTGATTCTGTAGGCCTCCTACAACAGTTCCCACATGAGCGATTTATAGATTATCATGACAGAATATGCTAATCAATGACTTAAAGATAGTTAACTCCACATCAGCTATACATAACCGACTAACCGTTCAGAAACGTCCTGTTGCATTCTACATGTTGTCACTTCTTCTTGAGTCTCTTCATCATTGTCCGACTCTGGTTTGAACATAAAAGGATGAACAGTTTCTGACATTTTCAGTGAGTCTGTGGTAATCGGCGCTGCTAACACTATGTGCTAACATGAGCTCTTGAAGCTCCGCCCTCTTCGTAAGAGCAGCAGCACATTTGCATTTAAAGAGATGCATCCAAAAACGGAGCGTTTTTTGCTCACCCTCAAAGAGTGACAGATTTAACATGCTATAAAAAATGATCTATGGGGTACTTTGAGCTAAAACTTCACATACACACTCTGAGGACATCAGAGACTTATTTTACATCTTGTAAAAGTGGCATTACATGACCTCTTTAAAAGTTACAAAGTATTGAAACTGCAGGACAGATTATTGTGAAGTGTACCACATAATATTTGCAAGCATGCTGTCTGTGTGTGTGACTAGAGGATTCTGGGGCTTTTTCAGAGCTGTAAGAGAGCTGATAGGAAATTACACTACAGTCAAAAGATCGTTACTTCTGTCACATGGTTGATTTACTGTGAGACCAGCTCAGCAGACGGATCAAAAGGCCACCGCTGACACAGGCTACGTTCACACTGTCAGTTTGTGGGATTGACAATGAAAATGTGAAAATTTACGGGTGTGTATTCGGTTAGAATGCGGTTGTCACTCGTAAATAAATAAACTGCGTGTGAAAGTAACCGTATTAAGTACTCAAATACAGGACTGACAAGTGTATTCTGGTTCTGAGTGAACATGACCATAAAGTGCCTTCAACCACTGTTTCTGTTGTTTTTGTTTGTTTGTATTTTGCTAAAAACAAACCCAAATATAGGCCAAACCTTTTCTTTTATAAGATGCATATGGTTGCGTTTTCTTTGAGGACGTGAAAAAAAAACAAAAAAAACAGTCACATTTAGATTAGGGTCCAAATCTCACTATTAACTATTAACTATGACTTTTGCCTCAATAAACTCCTAATTCGCTTATTAATAGTTAGTAAGGTAGTTGTTAAGTTTAGGTATTGGGTATGATTAAGAGATGTAGAATATGATCATGCAGAATTAATATGTGCTTTATAAGTACTAAGCCAATATCCTAGTAATATTCATGCTAATAAGCAACTAGTTAATAGTGAGAATTGGACCCTAAATTAAAGTGTTACCAATCAAACAAAAAAGACAACAATCAACTGTACACAAATAACACAACATATTACAGGTGTGCGACTGAATAATGTATAAATCACTCATTTACACTGTTCAGCAGCATCAAGCGGATAGGGTTCCAGAGGGAGGCAGTATCTCTTTTGCCATTGCAATATAAAGTCATGAGAGGAGGCAATGCTTCCATCATGCCATGATTATCTCATTACTTTGTCAATGTCATAATACCCCTCTATAATATTCACAAACAGTATGCATATCTGCATGAATCAGTCAAACAAATTAGTGAAGGTAGGGGGACTAATTACAAAGCAAACAACTCACCCACTCGGACATCATTTTTGGTCACATCCAAATTAAATACATTTGAATGACATTTTGGAGCACTCAGCTCTGTTAAATTAAAGCTGCACCTCCCCTGTGATCATCATGACACCTGCTGTGTTTACTGAGTAGTTCTTGACTAATGGCCATAATAGAAAGGGAGTCAAGGGACTATTATATTAATACCTGTTCAATATTACCAAACAACAGTTTGTAATAACAAATGAAAGATATCTGCTTTTTTTCTGTATTACTGTACTTAGTGGCTATATAGTAATATGCAAGTAACATGAAAATGTTTAAAAATGCATAAGCAATGAGACATAAATTATGTCTTGATTTTAATAAATAGTATGTTAATAAATATAGTATCATGCTAGTGTAAATGGTGTGCCATTAACTCAGAAAAGTAAACATCAAATTGAACATGGAATTTATGTAAATTATAAAGTGTCTACACTCTAAACTGAATCTAATGTATTATGGTTGCATCTCTTTCCACCTGCATAAACAAAATCACAATAAATTCCCACAGCACAACACTGGTTGGTTCATGATATTTAGTTATGGGTGATATATTTAATTTCCACATTTCTGGAGTTGCTATCCTTGAAGCGTGATTTGCAATCTTCTCTCTTTCAGGTATACCATGTCCGATAATTATAGTGTGGGCCATTGGAAAACTTTACAATGAAAACGAACAGTAAGTTTCTGATTTGCAGAAATAAGCTTAGTGCAATAAACCTATGATGGGAGTGAATGACTGTTGATGTGAATGACTGTTGATGTCAGTTGTAGAGTATACAAAAAGATGTCAATGAATGAGCCTGTGATTAGAATACTTGGAAATTCGTGAAATTTCCTCCAGATATGTATAACATTTATAAAACTGAAAGAGTAGAAATATATGTAGAAAAACAAATGTTAACTTTTTTGTATGTTAGCTAATGTTAGAATAAAAACCTGTTCATAACTTCTTTGCCATCCAACGAAATTGCAAAAACTCCTGGCCACAACACTATGGTGTTATATAATAATTCAAGTGCACAACTGCAAACAAGTGAAAATTACTAAATGGTATATAAAAATGGAGGGAAAACAAAATGTGTGTAAATGTGTATTGACAATTATAAACATACAAAATAAAAACACGTGTTAACAGTTTAAGAACGCTATGCAAACATGCTAGTTTTCATCACTTAAACGGGAAAGAGTCATGGGCGGTATTTTAATGTTGTGTTTAGTTTTTACCTAAAACCACCCTGTTCAGACGGTAACATCCACATTCAACAGCTCAAAACAGCTCGCCATCTTATAGCAGATTTAGTTCACAAACAACTAACATTCGTGGCCTAAATATGATTTTCATTTAAAATATAAATCCTAAATTCGGCATTAGTAGGCTAACTTACTTTTCGCGCCATCCGTCGCGCATGCACTCAAGCTCCGATCTCTCGTTTTCGGATCATTTTGAGTCAGACTTGTGAATTCAGTGAATTGTTAACTGGAGACTCGCTCTGACCGGATCATTTGAATCAGTGAGTCGTTGACTCTCAGATGCAATTAGGAGGTTCCAATTCACCTATGAATCGTTTGGTGCAATTTGCGAACCGATTAAACAGCTTCAAAAGAATCAGCTTGTTCATGATTCGGACACCGCTATACCGCCGTTCAAAATAACAAAGGGCATGTTTTTATGAAAATATGAAAAGTACGATAAGTAAAAGTTTTCCAAAATAAAAATACTCAGATAAAGTACACATAGCCTACTTGAAAAATGTACTTAAGTACAGTAACAAAGTAAAAATACTTAGTTACTGCCCACCACTGAACAGTAGTAGCCTACATTTTGAGTACAAAATTAGTTTACGTCTAAGTACACTGCCCTCCAAAAGTTTGGAAACACAGCTGGCAAAGTGTGGTTTTGGATGATATCAGCATAAATCCTTATAATTTTTTGGTGCAAATACATTAAAGTAACTTGACATTATCATTGAAGACCAGCAATAATAATTTTCATTTTGATTACATAATAATGGCAATATATACATGTCAAAGTCAGACATGCCCCTTTGCCAGCTGTGATGCCTGGTTACTGGTTTAAACTTGGCCCAGGTTTGTAAAAGATTTTTGGGTCAGCACACCTTAATAGCTTCAACAATTGATTGCTAATTAAGTTTAGAATACAATGAACCAATTAGAACCCAGTTTAGGTCAGATAGCTGATGGTGGATATTTTGATGAATTGAAAATTTAAGTTTTTTCTATGTATAAACTGTTTATGTAATAAACACTTTTCTAGGGCGTTTCCAAACTTTTGGAGGGCAGTGTATGTCTTTAGTGTTTCAACACAAGTGAACTGTAGGTACTGTAGACTGTTTGGGCCCAATTTACTAACAGCTTGAGTCAGCACAAACCCTCTTTCAGACATAACATAAGATGGAGTGTCTGAAAACATTATGTTTGTGATTGCATTTGGTGCCACTAATGACTCTGAAAGTGCAAACTTCATCTTTAGCTATTGTATTATATGAAAGCGCTGTATTGTGTTTATTATAAAACACCAATCCATGGCCACCTTGGTTCTTCCACCCACTGATATTGACACTGTAAGTATATATTTCATTGTGCCAGTGAATGCAGTCCCTGTTGGAAATGATAGCCATTTGTTAAAGTTACAAAGGCATATTATATAGTGCTGTGATTACACACTCAAAAAACTCTGTGTTTCAGATGCTGGTTTGGGAAGGAACCTGGGAAGTACATAGACTACATTTATCAGGGGCCCGTGATTCTAGTTCTTCTTGTAAGTATTATTGCTTCCCTCAGATTTGTAGTTGTCAGTGCTTTCAAAAAGTAGGGCAATAGAGAGCAGATTTTAAAGCAAAGTAGACAAAACACTTAAAGCATTAAAAAAAAAAAAAAAAAAAAAGGAATGGACAAAATGTAAATGTAATACCCATATGCGATTTGAAGAGAGCTGTTCAATAATTATTAACATCAACAGATAGTAGACCAGTCCTTGCCAGAATATCAGCTTTTTATATAATAGCAATGTCTGCTAATTTCAGATAGAGTGCTTAAGCTTCGAGAGAATTACTGGACTGATGTGAGCTAAAGAGTGGAATCTTTCTTCCCATTCTTCACGTAAAAGCATTGTAAGAACAGTATTTAATGTAAGCCATTCTGCAGTAGTGCATAAGTCTCATGTTCTGTGTTCATGTCTGCATGTTCTGTGCAGAAAGATCAATTGTACAATATGTACAAATATGTTAATGCCAAAAATCCTAAGAGATTTAGGGTCCACCACAATAAATGTGGCACAAGTGCCATTAATTGTGATTGCTTTCTTTCTTCAATCAAATGGAAATGAAGGTTTTTGAGGAAAACATTCCAGGATTTTTCTCCATATAGTGGACTTCAACGGGTTGAAAGTCCAAATGTCAGTTTCAGTGCAGCTTCAAAGGGCTCTACATGATCCCAGATGAGGAATAAGAGCCTTATCTAGAGAAACCATCATTCATTTTCTAAAAAAAAATAAAAAATAATACTTTTTAACCACAAATGCTCATTTTGCACTGCTCTGTGATGCGCCACGCATTGCGTAATCATGTTGGAAAGGTCAAGCGTCATGTAGGCGAAAGTACAGCAGTAGGGCGAAAAACTCTTCTCCAACTTCAAAATCGTCTGACATCGTTGTTTTACCTTTTTTTGTAAAAACTGTTTAACTTAGTCTCTGCGCGTTCACTTGGTAAACACTTGCTCGGTACTTCCGCCTATGTCACCCGTGACCTTTCCAACGTGATTACGTAATGCGTGGCACATCGCAGAGCAGTGCAAGATGAGCATTTGTGGTTAAAAATTATATTATTTTTTACATTTTTGTTTTTTTAGAAAATGACCGATCGTTTCGCTAGATAAGACCCTTATTCCTCGTCTGGGATCGTGTAGAGCTCTTTGAAGCTGCACTGAAACTGACATTTGGACCTTCAAACCTTTGGTAGCCGTTGAAGTCCACTTTAAGGAGAATAATCCTGGAATGTTTTCCTCAAAAACCTTAATTTATTTTCGACTGAAGAAAGAAAGACATAAACATCTTGGATGACATGGGGGTGAGTAAATTATCAGGAAATTTTAATTCTGAAGTGAACCAATCCTTTAATTTAACAACACAATGATGTTTACATCATAACTGACCTACATCTCTTTTCTTCCTCCCTAATATAGATCAATTTTGTGTTCCTTTTCAACATTGTGCGCATTTTAATGACAAAGCTGAGGGCATCGACCACATCTGAAACTATACAATACAGGTAAAGAACTTTAACTAACTACTGATCACTGTAACTGTAATATTCCAGAGCGAGAGCAGTTTGTTTAGCCTGATTGATGGTCACCTGTTTCATGTTCAGTAAAGTAATAGTTCCCCACAAAAATAAAAGTTTTGTCATTATTTATTATATACAATAGTCAACATTTGAAATAAGTTTCATTCAAATAAGTAAATTCTACTGTAGTAAAGTAAATCCACTTGACAAAACATTGGGTTTGTTGCTTAGATTAAGACATCATATTAGTAAAAGCAAAAAAAGAGAGAGATAACACGCTGGGCATTTGAAAGAGTAAAATGTGCCACACATCTTTACTGTGCAATGACAGTAATTGTTGTTTATTCAAAGGGTTAGCTGGGTTTTCTGCATGAGAAATGACACATAAATGTATTTCCTTCATGTGCAGTGTCAGCTAAATTGCATTTCATTTCATTGTTTTTCTTTGTTGCATTTCTCATATTCTGATAATAATAATAATATTCCTTACATTTCATTGTTGGTGCAGTTGTATTTATATACTACAAACTGGAACTGTAGTTAAAGAACAGTAATTAGTTGAATTGTAATGTGAGCCCTTTTGAGAGTCTGGATAGAAACTTGCATGTCTTTAAACTTGGTCTGTGATCTAGACACCTCTATAGACCCGTCATCTCTTCTAGACACAGTCAAAAAAGATCAAATCTCTTAGCTTAGATGTTGTCATGTCATTTGAGGTTACTCTGATTTGAAGCTTTTTTTTTTTAACTCAGAATAACACTGACAAGCACTACTTCCTAACGTGTGAGTGTATCTCAGGGCAATGCTTACTTCAGTCAGAGCCGGGAAAATTAGTCCTTTCATCTGAGGTTTGCTGAGAATGCGTTTGAAAACTTTGTTGTGGCGTTTCATTTGATTTCCTAAGTATTAATGCAGTGAGTTTGAGTCTTGAGGACAAGCTTGCGTATAATTAATCTTCTTTTCTCAAAAAATTTAGGATTTCATTGTTGCATGGATTTCAAAATCCACCAGAACCCATACTTATTAAATTTATACCGTCAAAGATATACCGTCATTGCTTTTGCTTTTAGAAGGCAAGGCAAGTTTATTTATATATCACATTTCATACACAATGGTAATTCAAAGAGCTTTACATAGTGAAAAAAGAATAATAAAATAATAACTCAATTCCTAACTGCCTGATCACTAAGTTTCAGGGCTATATAGAGTGGAAGAAACTGAGAGTCAGGTTCGTGATTTTACACTAGAGCTACTTCCCAGCTTCTGTCTTTTCACTCCTATGGGAGTTGGTTCTCCTGCGCAGAAGAATACCTGATATCATTAAAATTGCTGCTATTAAAGGATTATGTAGTTCACTTTAAAATGAAAATTACCTCAAGCTTTACTCAAGCCATCCTAGGTGTATATGATTTTCTTCTTTCTGATGAACACAATCAGAGTTATATTAATAAAAATACTGAAGCGTCCAAGCTTTATAATGGCAGTGAACGAATCCAATGAGTTTGAAGCTCAAGAAAGTGAATCCATCCACATCCATCCATCATAAACGTACTCCACACGGCTCCGGGGGGTTAATAAAGGCCTACTAAAGTGAAGCGAGACTGCCTTCTGGCGCAGGATGTAGCGAAAGCATTTTGAACTGCGAGAGTTTTACACTTTCTTCATAAATTGAATACAGAAGGCGATCTGGCGGAAGCTAGATATTTTACTTCATAACTTGTTAAATATGGATAATTTTCTTACACAAATGCATCGCTTCACTTCAGAAGGCCTTTATTAACCCCCCGGAGCCATGTGGAGTACGTTTATGATAGATGGATGTAGATGGAAACATTTTCTTGAGCTTCATACTCGTGGGTCCTGTTCACTGCCATTATAAAGCTTGGATACATCAGAAAGAAGAAAGTCATATACACCTAGGATGGCTTGAGGGTGAGTAAAGCTTGGGGTAATTTTCATTTTAAAGCGAACTAATCCTGGCACACATGGTCTTTAATATTCCTTGCTCAAAATAATAACACAATAATACAGGGAGAGCAGTATTGATATTTGATGTACATGTACTCAACTTTCAGATGTCGATCATGTTGAAATGTTAAAATCATCTAGATTTCATGTATCAGCTATTTTACATATTAAATGAGGTTTACAGCCATGTTAACTTTGGGAAATCTGAATGTAGTATAAATATAGCTATTGCAAACTCTGATTTGTTTGAATTAATGAACTAATATTGTCTCACGATTTCCCAATGCTTTAAGAAGTAATGAGAATCCAAAGCTGAAGTTAGGGAAAGTGCCTTGTATCAAATCAGTTAATGTGCCATAAATTTAATTAAAAATCGTTGCTCCCTCTCCTTCCCTGTCCCCTTTTCTCTCTTTCTGTGATTGCAGGAAAGCTGTGAAAGCCACTCTAGTGCTTCTGCCTTTACTCGGTATCACATATATGCTGTTCTTTGTGAACCCAGGGGAGGATGACATATCTCAAATTGTATTTATCTATTTCAACTCATTTCTTCAGTCCTTTCAGGTGAGTGTCACATCATGTCTGCATTCTTACTCCATCACATTCACTGAACTGCAGGTGAAGTTGCAGGTGAAAAGGACACTGAAATATATCATGTAATATGTGCTTCAATGCTTCAAAAAACAACACTTTCAGCATAATAAATACATTCTGTATGTACAGTAATGTGCGGGTTCTAGTCCCCCCCTAAAGGACTACAGTAGTAAAGAGTAGCTGATGAATTGTTTACTTAGAAACCAGAGCATTAGCACTATAAATAGCATAACTGCTCTCCTGTTTTGTATGAAAATAGAAATCAATAGTGAAACAAGGGTTAGAGGTAAAGGAGTGAGAGTAAGATTTTCAAAAAACTGATCACACTTGTACGTCCCCCAGTCATTCTTTCAAAACCTGATCTTGTGCTTTCATTACAGTTATACATATTTTGTTTCCACATAATAATTGTTTCCAAACACAAGATTATTATTACACATAATGAGAACATTGTTGTTTACTTGTTGTAAACCTTCTGGCATGACAAATCCAGGCTTGACACTGCTTTGTATTTTTATCATTGCAAACCTCATCCATGGCTTGAAGGAAGGTGACATGTTCATGGGGATGGTGATCGTACACCTTCCACCTCCATGTAGAGATGAATTCTGAAATTGGATTGAGGACAGGGGAATATGGTGGAAGACAGCGGGTCATTAACTTAGGATGAGCCTGAAACCATTCTCGAACCAGCTCTCATGGTGGAAACAGACATTGTCCCACACGGTACAGGGTGATATATTCACCCTGACAAGGCTGCTCAAGTTCATTTAGAAAGGCTGTAAGATGTTCAATGTTGTATGATCCAAAAACTGGTCTACGGGTCCATCTTCACATATAACCACACACATTGAAATGGATGGTTGCCCGTTGGCCAATTAGGTTATATCCACAGCAGCTGATTTTTTGCCAAATTGAAACATGCCTTGTCAACAAAAATAAACGTTTTAAATAAACGCACAGTGCATCCAGCTCCATCACCTTCTAAAACCATATTTCCCTCTAGTTTCTCCAAGTGACAGTACATTTGAACTGGGATTTAGTATCACTGGTCTTTTATGATTGAAAGCACTTCCAGCAATTACTCTAGTTTATACCTTAACAACGCACAATAATCAGACTAGTTGAAAATCTGTAGATATACCAAATAATTAATTAAGTATTAAAGGGTTAGTACCTTTCTGGACCTTGAAAGTGTCAGTTAGATTGTTGTCTATGGACGAGTCATTTAACTCTTGGATTTCATCAAAAATATCTTAATTTGTGTTCTGAAGATGAACGAAGGTCTTACGGGTGTGGAACGACATGAGGGTGAGTAATTAATGACAGAATTTTCATTTTTGGTAAACTAACCCTAAGATAAGTTGGAATAAATAGACAAATGTATTAAAATGAATGAAACAAAGATGCAACTTAAAAGTTTGATAGTAATAGCATTATGAAATACAGTTAAGGCCCTAATATACTCATGATGAAGTTCTTTTGAAGTTTGAAATACCTGAGCAGCGATATACTGTTAGCAAACATCTAGTCGCCTCCCACACTGCTGAGAGCAGTGTTTAGATGAATATGTAAATGTTCTGCACACTTTTGTTTCAGTAACAAAATAAACACAACAAAACTAACAGCTGTGAGGAAAATAGCAGATAAGAAAGCATCTGATTGTAGTGATATGGATGTTTGCAATTCGACACTTCAGTAAATTTTAATTTCTACAATAAAGCGTGTTCAGGTTTTTACTCATGGACGTCCGACCTTGAGGGACTGAACAGAAGAAATGAACCAAAGATTTCCACATCAAAGAAGAGCCTTGAGCCACACATATGTATTATGTAATTGCCATGGACCAGTGGTAGTTCAAAGGTGTTTATCAGCCAGAGCCAACTTTTCCGGAAAGTTTGCTTTGACCAGCTGTTTTGAAGTCCTGAAATGAACACCAAACGGACTTCATTTTGGCCTGATTTTGTTCAAAATTACATCACACCAGTTCGTTCTTTGATTTCGCTTGAATTATTTTGGGGCCTTTACTGTGAATGAAAAGGCTCAGGCTTTTTCTAAAAAGTTCAAACAATTAATGTATGCTCATGTTAAAAAAATAATGCATTCATATAACTATTATGCACTTCTATAAGATTTGACTATTCAGAACAAATGGTCTGTGAGTGCAGCAGTACTGCGAAGCTGTCTGTATTTTAAAAACACTACACAAGAGCAGTAAAATGCAGCAAGATGGTCAAAGTGATCCATCTAGTGCATGTTCACATGAAAACAACAAAAAACACCTTTTGATGTAAATGGCCACTTATTCACATGACATTTACCTGAATTTACCTCTCAAGAACTATCTTTTTGTTTCAGTAGGTGAATATCCACTTCATCCAGTGCTGTTTGTTCTCTCCGTTCTTAAGTATCTCGATTTTGTCTTTCTTAATGGCTGAGAAAGCTCTTCAAATGATTCAGCGAGTGTGCGGTCCAAATGAATGCGACTCCATTCTGTCTCTTTTGTAAACCAATTTGCCCAATTCACTGAAAAGAAAGAAATGACACAAAAGAATGATTAATTCACGAATGATTGGCATCGCTGGTTCGATCTACAAAAGTATGGAACACACATAATAACTGCTGAAATATTTGCTGGGAAACCATTTCTCAGGTCAGTCAGAGCACAAATGGTATGCGGTATGCTTACAGCTGTACAGATGCAGACTCACTGTTTGCATTGGCCCGGAGAAGAATGCTGTTTGATTAGAAAGCAAACAAACCACCACCAGTTTTCCGTGGCTCAGTGATGTGGTGTGATGATCCACTAAACACTTTCATTCATTTCATTCAATTATTTTTTGTTTTGAAAAGCGCACAGTCTTCTCCACAAACTAAAAATATAAGTGGAATCAGAAGACCTATGTATATGGAATCCATGCTGGTTTATGCTGGATTTTTCAGCAGGGTAGTGTCTCCGTTTACACATGTAACCTCAGTTCCCTGAGATGTAGGGGTCGTTTGAAGGGAATTGTGTGAGCTGGCTGAATTACTCTGCTTGAGTGTCCCTCAGTTGAACGATTCTGAAGAAATGGTGTTCCCTGCTGCCTTATATGGGTCACATTCATGCCAAATACGGTGTACTAGAACACCATTGGCCAATTGTATGCAAATTACTGTGTCTCTTTAAGGCTTCAGGATTGGTCGAGGAAAGGATTTTCCCTGTACAACTCTGCAGAGATGAAATATTTTTGTAGGCCAACCCATAAGTTAGCATCACCTGGTTCCCTTGAAAAAAAAAACTAACAGGATTCTTTCATTGGCCTTTGGATTATTGCAGAAAATAAGTTCCGTGACCAACAAAAGATTGTGAATTTTATGCATTTTTTTTCATCATGATAAACTTGACAAATGGGCACAACTTTTATGAATTTTGAAGTGTAAATACAATCAGCAGAAGTCAAAAGCTAAACATAGGCTATACATGAACTACAACAGTCACATGAAAAAAACACAACCTCTCCTCTGGATTCACAAAACCTTCGTAAACATTAAATTTGACAATTAAACCTGTGTATGTTAATGAATTCCAATCATTCGTAAATAGGGTGCACGTGCACGCTGATTCACAGTTAGCATATTCCCGCCTATGAATTACAACTACGTAAATTATGTGTCCAGGAACGCTGTGGAAACTTCTGGACTCCCTTCTCAGGTTTGGCTCCAGTAGACTAATAGGCCACATGCCTAACAATAAATATTCAGTTAATGCGTGTACACCAAAGCGATTTTAGCCAGCTGAAAAAAATGCCAGGTGCTCTTCTGAAACCAGCCAGCTGGTGGCGCTTGAGAGCTACTTGGATTGGATTTTCCAGCTGAGATGCTTTGGTTGCTATGATTTGGAATATCCATGGCAGTAATGTGTTATCTCATTTTTTTAAAAATACTACTGAATATAAAAATGAAGTAACCAGCAATATTAACTTCTCAATTGTTGTTCTGTCATTGTACAAGGAGGATGATTGGTCGGTGTAGTATTTGCCCCGCCCCTCTTCCACTGTGATTGGATGGCTGAGTAAAAAGTGACATTGACGAGTTTGCCTAAAAAGAACAGAACGTTTGAATGTTTTACGCACCATTTAGACGTGGTTGGGAGGGAGCAGGTGTAAATTTCTTTCGTACCAACTAACATTTAGAAAATACAAACATTTTCATGAATCTGAAAATTTACATCAGAACAGCTTTACAAATGATTTACACAAAAATTTGTTCTGCTCATGTTTCATTAATGAGGCCCAATGAGGTATAGTTGAATCTTCCTGTTTGTGTGATGAGGTTTAATATCCCAGACATCCTCTGTAATCCCATTTAGCCAGTTGTTAGCAACCGCCTATTTCAAGATGAGTAAACGCTTTAAAAAATATTTAAGAGGTTATTACTAATGTAATTTAGCCTAAGTCATAGAATAAAACATATCTAGAGCTTGTGTTTGCCACAGACCCTATTTCAGACATTTCACCAGAAACCCATTGACTTTGGGACAAGATCACAAAGCAGCTTTCGATTAGAGTCCTAATTCTGCCAGCAACTGTTCAACCACTAATTTACATTCTGTCACTAATTAACTAAGTTTCTAAAGCAAATTATATCATAGAGATTTATGCTACATTTGTCATTGTGGCCAGCACTCTCTGCTTTTTTGCAGTTTGCTGTCAACAGTTCGAGTGGGCGAGAGTTTTCTACTCTGGGAATTTTCCAACAGTTGAAATACAGGAAAAGTGTAGGCACATCTCAACATCAGCTGCCCCTCACTGGATTAATGGCTATGTGGGAGTCGAGGCCCTTGTTAGTACATATTTATTTAATTCCTTCACTGTGTGTGGTAAAATGATGCAGAAAGTCTCTTTTTTTTATTTAAAAATAGACAGTTAAAGAAGGAAACAGAAAAAAAAGACAAGTTGAGGCAAATATATGGTGCTCAGTGTCATACAGACAAATACAAAACTCAGGAAACACACAACACTAAAATAATGGAGTAAACATTAATATTTAAACAATGTAACATATAAAACCATGTGTAACATGACAAACATGAGAAGAAACATAATTATGTAAATGAAATCACATCAAATGTAAAGTGTCACACAACACTGGTAGTGAGGAAGTGCACCAAAATAAGCAATTCAGTCTCCTCTCTCGCCACAATACACGGATTATGATCAAAACTGCAGTTGCCATCCGACTTCTTTTTGTTTGCATTATTTCCTGTTCACTCGTATTTTTGGGCAGCATTCTGTTGTTTTTTCTTTTATTGTTAAATTATTAAAAAAAAAATCTTATTTTTGTCCAAAGTAACAACATGTGTGCATGTGTATATATGTAGTATTGATTTTTTTTTTTTTTTATTCTAAATACATAAAATACATCTAGTTAAAGACAAAGACAAATAATTTGAAGTGGTATAAGACCACCTAAACCGAGACCAAGACCAGAGTGTGTTAAGACCAAGACAAGACCAGCACTCCTCATATTCATCTGAAAGATCCATATTTACTGCCTGAGAAGTGTATTTTATCAATAAATACAATTAGAAATAGCAGCAATTATCGGGGTTCAAGCACTTTAAGGCCTTTAAGCACATGCGTAAAAAAGTATAATGTTTTAATTAGCAAGCCTGTAACCATCTCGATCATACATCGAGGTTATCGAGGTTAACCTAGGACTAATTAATCTCCAGTATTTAATGAACGATTTGATGGACAGCGGCGGTCCTAGACGCAAAGTTGCTCAGAATGAGGAGTTCTACCATGTAGTATTAATGTCGTGGATGAAAAATCGCGGCATACACAATCCGCACATGAAAAACGCGAAGGCGGTAGCCGATTTCTTTTGAATTTTTCACAGGGCTCTAGGGCCGTGAGTCAAACAGGCCCAGTGAGTTTCATTCTGATCAGCCTCCGTTAACCTCGTCTGATAGCTGCTCAAACTTCATTGGCCGCCGCCAGCTGCGTTTTTCGAGATATGCGAATGTCCTCAAAGGCAGTCTTGGCACCTTGGACAAAGACACCGCATGCCAATTTTCAAGTCAATCAGACTTCGGGTTGCATAGTTTTAAGTTTTTTCCATGTTATAGCACCACCAAGTGTCAAGTCGCCACGTCCTTTTTCACGCGACTGCAGAATGAGCTCTTACATACGTGTACCAAGTTTGGTGCAGATATCTCATTCCGTTCACGAGTTATAGCCATTTTAGTAAAAGTGGCTCCTCCCACTTTGTACATTTTGGCGGCCCTTAGAGACCGTGAATCGAAATTTCAACTTTTTTTTATAATTATTGACAATCAGAATCCAGAGAATCTTGCTGCACTGGTTTGGTTCTGATCGGGCAAAAAACCTAGCGCTAGTTTGCAAAAGTAGGTTTTTCAAAAAATCCAAAAAAGCCGAATGACCCTCAGCCCACAAGCTGAAGACTTTTTGTGTCTCATAATGTCTCTCCTCACTGGATGGAGACTCTGAGCGTAGAGTGTTAGTCTCATTGGACAGAGATTCAGAACCAGGAGTGTCTGTTGAAAGGGTACTTTTATCCCTTTCCGATGAGGAGAAGATTGCAATTTGTTGTTTCTCCATTCCAGTGCACACACAGCGTGGCCCATCCTTCTTTCCCCTGTGGAGCTCATTTTGCATAATCTAAAGCACACTGTTAGAACACTGACTTTAAAGTTTTACCTATGCATTCCTCGCTTCTCAAAACACCAATGTTCTGAATACATGACGGAAGAATACTGAACTATCATGCATGCATTCATTTATATGTTAACAGCTGAATTTGTGTGAACTGTTGTATTACAAATAGCTGTCATTTGTAATACAACAGTTTTGCAATTTTTCCTTAGGAATTTTATGGCAGAGAGAGAGAGTCAAGATGGATGAAGGATAATTAGTTCATAAGAAAAAGCATGTAGACATGAGGAGTCCTCTCTTTTCCGGGCCTGGTACTGTGGTCTTCTTCTTGCCCTGTAAGAGGTCTCATACAGAATCAGTCTTATCTGATGACACTGGGCAATTTTTTGTGCTAGTTCGCTAAGATCCAATTGAAATGTAGCAAACATTTCTCCACAGTGGTAGTCACAGATGGGCTCCACAATAAGATTTTGAGTTTTATCAAAGCTGGGGGGATAAAAAAGTGTCAAAAAATGACCCTTTTCAAAGAAACAATGAGAACAATCAAAGTCAACAATGACAATGGCATACATAAAAACTTAATAAACATCACTAGCATGTCCTGAGGTTAAAAATAAATAGGCTTATTAAAGGCTTATTGGCTTATTTAAACAAGACTTTTCAATCACCATAGCTACTACTAATTTTAACAGTTCAGTTTTAATTTCAGTAAATTGGTTCATGTCAGTTCAATTTATGTGTTAGTAATACAGCCTAAATTCATGTTTCTTCTCATTGTAGATTCCTTGAGACATTTGAAGTACAGTACTCACCATCTCTTATGTATTCTTACTCAAATTGGTTTCTGTAACGGATAACAGAAAGTTTGCTGGTTTGAGTCTTGCATGGGATGATACATGAGCCATTGCTTTTATGCATTGAATATGATATCCCTAGGGTGCTTGGTATAATAATTGCTGGTTGCAGTTCTATTTATTTTTATGTGTGTGTGTCATGTATACCTGAAACAACTGTAGAGATGTTAATATTGCGAAAAGATATTGTGTGAGAGAGTTGGGGACCATTATTGGTCCTATGTCACCTTTTAAGTGTAAACTCCTGATCTCTTTCTGTTTGAAGTGGTCTGGAGTCTATCTCATCTTCTGCTCTCATGAAACTTTTAAGTGCTTCAGTGTGAAAAATAGTTTTGTTTCCCCTGAGAACATTATTTCCCAGCAACCTTTGATGCAGTCAGTCCTCAGAAGTAGAACTGACATCTTAGTAACAACATATGCCAATTATTTTTGGATGGAGCTTTGTTCCAGGGAGAACAACCTGTGGTACAAGACCCGCTGTCAAACCACCATAATCTGTCACTTTACATACTGAACAAGGCCAAAAATAATAAATTCTGATGAGCAACACACTTTTGTTTGTTGTGTCCATCACAATGGCATATTTAATTTTATTTTCACATTTTTAATGCATGTTTCATTCTATTATTTGTATTATCAATGATTTGTTAATTGAAGTGACAGTTTAACTGATGTTGTTTATGTTTTGTTTTTCAGGGATTCTTTGTGTCAGTATTTTACTGCTTTCTTAATGGGGAGGTGAGTCAATGATGAGTGTAATTTCATGGATGGACAGAACTGGGAGATGACAATAAATATACAGGCCCTTTCCACTGCCATATCACCCCGTCACCCTATCTGCTCTCTGACATCCAAGTCTATTATTATGTGGGAGGCTATTTACACTGACTCGCTTACACACAAACACCAAGAGAAACAGAGCTATTTATTAGCACCCTGCAAACTGCTTTCATTTAATGTTTATTACCTATAGGATACCTCTTCAGTATCACTTGACACATCTGTCATTTCCTCTAGATATTTCCCTCTTCTGTGTCCAAACAGAATAACTGATATTGTGTCTGTGTGTGTGTGTGTGTGTGTGTGTGTGTGTGTGTGTGTGTGTGTAGATGTAAGTTGGCCCACATAGAATGTGTGCACATTTTTTTAAATTCTGCATTGTGGAAGAAAATCTGTAGAATGTAAAAATATTTTACATTAATTTGAAATTTTCACTTTTGTTGGTAGCTGATAGCATTGTCAAATTAGCCAGAATACTTAGTAATTGAACATGCAAGAAGTGGGGAATACTGAGTGATCATTGTGGCAAAGCAGGGCGGGGCAGAAAGCCGTGGGATCGGAGCGAGGCTGGTGGAGGTAATGAGAGACACCTGCACGGCATAGTCTCGAGTCCCACGGAGGAGCTCCGGAAGGATTTAAGGAGGAATGAAGGGGAGAGAGGACCAGGCCTGGGACATTTACGTTGCTGTTTTATTATGTTTATATGTGGTAGTCAGCTATGAGGTGGCTGCCGCTTACTTTCATTTTGTTGATTATTGTGTGATTAAATGTTCATCATTTGCTGGATCCCACCTCCTTCCTTCCCTAAACTTTGCTACACTTTGCTAAACTTTGCTACCCCCTGTATAAATTCTTTTATACAGTCCCTGGCTGTTTGATGACAGCAGCACTGAACTGACATGGACATAGGTCTCTGCAAAACTACCTTATTCAGCATGATTTGAGAATATTCCTAGAGCTTTTATTATTATTATTATTTATATGGTCAGTGTCATACATTTACTTGAATAGATCCTTTGAAGTAAAGAATTCTAAATACTTCTTCATTTCATGTCATAACTTATATTTTATTGACATGTTTAAATAAAAAAAAAAGAAGCTTCAGAACTAATTAACTAAACATTTGTTTATTCATTATTTTTTGTTTATGTATTTTTAGAATGTTGTTATTTTAAAGTCTAATAGCCTCTCTTCATATATGATTTGTTTGGGGGTAATTATTTGTATTTCTGTTATGACCCCAGGCAAGACAGAGAATATTCTTACAATCAAGATGACTCTGTCATCAAGCTACCAAAAATCTAGACCATCAACATCAAATCATATCATATCATGTGACTCTTAGCTATGTCATTCTCTGTTTGCCCATAAATATTATAATATTTTAGATGAAAGCAACAACATCCTCTCTCATGACTGACCGACTAAATGAATACATTTTATTATGAAAAGCCCATAAAAATCATCCAGCTCTTTTTATTGCTCTTTTTCTTTTTAAAACCATTACATGTAAGTCTTTTTGATAGCTAGAAATCAAGTTCATATGGCTCTATCCATTTCAGTTTCAAATCTTGCACTTGAATGAAGACTTGCCACTATTATAAGACAAATGATTTTTATAAATAGTTGAGGGTTAAAACAATTCACTGTCATGCATCTTTTAAATTCTTGTATTCTGAATTCTTGAATTGAATTCTTGTGGAAATAAAAACAAATTTTCATCATTTACTCATACATGTAAATCGCCTCTGGCTTGCTTAGTTGGGGACACTTGACATTTGACTTGACATTTGATATTCAACAGTGCTTTGATCTGCCTGCATTGACACTATTCTTTAAGAGCTGCTGTGCAGCCAAATAATGTACCAGTTATCACTGTAAAGCTGCTTTAACACAATCTACATTGTAAAAAGCGCTATATAAATAAAGGTGACTTGACTTGACTTGACATGTAGCTACAAAATTAACCATTTACATATGTAACCCTGGAGATGATGCTATGAGAACACCCTCTATCTGTGACAACTGTCTGAAGCCCATATAGAATAGATCGCTCTTCTGATTTTTTGAATGGTCACTGTGATTTTGCCAAGTAAGACATGTTCCTGGATCAACATCTTTGTTGATCCTGGAACAACATTCCAATCCACCAATCAGATTTGAGGGACAAGTTTACCATTTATGTCCAGTTTAGGCTTGCAACCAGGGTTAGGTACTTCTACATCAATGTTATTCACCTATCTTTCTCCTCTGATTTTAGGGATAAGTTATGGGTAGGATTAGGTTTAGGGGTAGGAATAGGGTTAAGACTAAATTTTCACTCTGGAATGTTGTTCCAGCATCAACAAAATATGTTGATCCAGGAACACGTCTTACTTGGCAAAAGGAGGAGGAGATGATGGCTGGATGAACCAGGGCAGCAATGATGGCAGGGGGAGCCAAGGAGGAGACAAAAGCAGGAGGAGCTAGTTGGGATCCGAGAGCACAGCCAGGACGAAAGCCCATGGCAAGCCAATGGTGGGAGAAGCCAGGGTGGAGTCATCGGTCCGACCACCAGAGTTGGAGCCAGGAGATTTGGAGACCCAGAGAGAGCAAAGGAGACACACTGAGACTGTGCAACACCGTAGATCCTGGAGGCCAAGGCGGAGGCGCGGTGAAGGCGGCCGAGGTGGAGACAGCGTGCCTGAGGACTGAGGTGAAGCCGGTGGGATTGAGGACCAAGGTGGAGCCGGAGGGAAGGCAGAACCCGACGGAGCAAAAGGGGTGGAGCGATGATGCGCAGCTGAAGGCTTTGGAAGTCCGTGGAGCAGGCAGAGTGACGACTGACCAAGGCGGAGTGACGTGGGAGCCCAGTGGAGCCTTAAGGACGACAGTACCAAGTTAAAGCAGACTGGTCGACGGGCCAAGGTGGAGTGATGGGCTCGGTGGTGCGATGCGGAGTTCGGGGATCCATTTGCCAAGGCAGAGATGGAGACCAGAAGACCTGAGGTGGATCCGCACAGCAGAGTGGAGTAAACAGAGGAGGAGCCAAAGAACTTAAGTGAGCCAGCGAAGATGCAGGATACTTGGAGCTGGGCAGGAATAACAATGGCAGGAGACTTAGGGCAATAACCTCTTTCTCAAACCATTGCATAGGGACCTGACACAGCTCACCCTCAGGGGGGAGTGTGGACGGGGCATGCAAACATACTCCACAATGATGCCCTCCTTGACGGATGTTGTTGCAGGCTCACTCACCTGGTCAGACTCACTCTTGGGCTCGAGCTCTGGGGCAATGTTGGGCTCTGGGTCCAATGTGGGGTTGGCTGGCTTTAGTGGATTTTTTTGTGTGCTTTGGATCATTGTCTGTTGCATCAGTTGAACTGCTTTCCTGAAGTTCTCCTGTAAAATCTCCTTTGAATGTATTGTTCTTTCAATGCTTGCACAGTGTCCAGGCCCTCAGGAAGCAAAAGCAGCTAAACCATGATGTTCCTTCTACCATGCCTCACCGCTTTAAAGAGATTCAGTGTGCAGTGCCCATCTTGCCTCTAAAGAAAGTGTCTAAAGAAACTTATTTGCCAAACAAATTAAACTTTTGTCTCAATTTTCCCAGAGGTATTGTAGAACATCCAGGTGGTCTTGGGCAAACCTGAGACATGCCTCAATATTTTCTAGACAAAAAAGGTTTTCTGCAGTATGCGTTGTCCAATCATGAACACTATTCTTGTTCAGTGTTTTTTCTGATAGTGGACACATCAACAAATGATTCAGAAGCTTCTCCTCCACAATCAGTGCAGAAAAAATAAAATGATAAAGTTAAAATATCATAAACTAATGCATGTTTCCTCTTCACAGGTACGTTCTGCAGCCAGAAAACGTTGGCATCGATGGCAGGATAATCACGCACTGCGAGTCAGAGTGGCGAGGGCCATGTCCATCCCCACCTCCCCCACCCGCATCAGCTTTCACAGCATCAAGCAGACCACGGCTGTCTGACCTTCTCAGAATTGCTTTTTCTCATTAGTAATTCAGCCACACAGATGGACTGCAAGTGGCATGAGAGACCAATTGATTGTTTGCCTTTCTGATGGTCATGGGTGTATCATCCAATAACCAGTGAATTTAATTTATATGTCTGTGTAATTTTGACAATCTGCCCTGAATTAACAGGTTTTTAACAGTATCTTCACTTACTAGTTTGCAAACATCCAGAACACTGTAGCATCTGTTTCATCTATCTATCTATCTATCTATCTATCTATCTATCTATCTAAATTATAATTGGTAGCCGACTATGAGTTAGTAATGAACTCAATAATAATTTCAGGTTATTTTTAGGGAAGAGAACAGTGAGGGACCAGCACATAGCACACAGATCAGACGAATCAATTTATTACAAAACACTTGTGCATCAGAATCACTTTCGGTACCAGAGTCTCCAGATCTCCACAAAAGCAGCAGATATGGTTGTACTGCAAAATAGGAAAACAACTGCCAATACTCAGTAATATAAGTTCCATTTCTATTTGTTTTTCACCAAACTATATCATGTGCATTTAGAAAAGTTTAAATATATGGCAAAAATCACAAAGGGACATTCTGTGATACTTTTGCACCTCTTCTTAGAGCTTGAAGGACTTCACTGCCATTATCTGGACGAGTGCAAGCAGGACATTTATTATTTTCCAGAAAAAAATTTGTTCCTCACTACAAAAATAAAACTGGCAAGCCATTGTTCTGTGGCCCCAAGGATGGCTGCCAAGGACGGAAAGCAAGCCACAAGATTGCTTTCCGTAACCACAGTAAACCTTGATCCAGACAGGTTATCTTTTTTTTCAACAACTCTAATACAAAGGAACTGTAATATTCATGGTTTCACTCCACAGTGTGGAGACATAAGCATAAGCAATTGCACACTCTTGTCCATCCTGGACACCTAACCCCCGATGACTGATATATCTGTATGCAATTCAACAGGCAAGGAAAAATCAGCATATGACACTATAGGGGCTTGAGTAAGATTTTGGATTTTCAAAAGCACCACATTTGACATGCAACAGTTCACTTGAATCAATGTCCACCAAACTTCATGTCCTACCAAAAGAGCATTCAATGGTTGGGCTATTTTGTCAAAGTGGAAATAAAACGCCTATAATAGCCTGCAAGGACCAAAAAGGCCCTCACCTCTAGACTGTAGTTGGGGTAGGCCATCCTGAACATCTCTAGCATGGATCCTACCTCATTACAACCAACATTGCCCTCATTCTCAGCAAAGAATATCCCTTTAAAAGTGCTTTGAGATCTCGGAGCTACTGTACAGTCAGATCTGGTCTTTGGACTGATGCGATCCATAGTCAGCATGAGGACGGCACATCTATAAATATCAGGACTGTTGACTTTGTGCAGTTTCTGATACAGTGAGAAGAATAAGTTTGTGAACCTTTTGAATACTAATTGATTACTCATAAAATGTGGTATGATCTTAATGAACTTACAATTATAGACAAACACAGTTTGACATAACTAATAGAGAAATTTATACAGGTTTGGAGCAACTGAGGGGTGAGTAAATGATGCCAAAATTTTCATTTTTTGGTGAACTATCCCTTTAATGAAATTGGATACACACAACATTCTGAGGACATATGCCAAGTTGTATCAAATTCTGGCCATAGGGGGCGCTACAACAACAAAAAAAATGCGTAAAATGCATAAAAATTAAAGTAAATTCGCAGCCATATCACCAATCAAGTGAAAATTGTACATTTTAATTTTCATCTTCTTGGTGTCAAATACAAAAATATTCTTTGAATATCACACAGACAATTTAACAAACATGGCTACCAACAGCCAATCAAATTTCAGCAGCTAATAACGTCAAATCAGAATGGTCAACCATTATGAAAAGTGACATATTTGTACAGTGCACAGTGGCAAAACGAAGCTGTGTACGAAATCTTGTGAGAATTTGCAATAATAATAAGCAATGTTTTTGCTCATAACTCTCTATCCATGCATGCTAGCTTTAAAGTTATTTCATCTGGATATTTGTCAAGCCCTAAAAATGTGTTTTCTATAAAGTTTATCCACCATTCTAACTCTTTAAAAAACTAACAAAAAACTTCTTCTAGGCCATTCATGAGAAAACAAAACTTGTACACATCAGCTCATCATGCAATTTCTAAAATATCAGCCTTTTTTTTTTTTTTTTTATGGAATTGTTAGAAGGAGATACTAATGTCCTTATTTCAAAGTATTTTGAATTTCATTATAGTTTTAGTCTTATAAAGTTTAATTCCATTTGCAAAGAAATCTGTAATCTCCAAAATACCTAGATTTACATACCAAATATCTACATTTCTATGTACCCAAATCTGTTATTGAAAATATATTTGTCAAGTTGCAAAACACACAGTAACTGAATGTTTTGCTGTTCAGTTAAAATGAAGAGACCTTGTTGTCTCTTCTAATATAATACAAAAAAAAAACAGAAAAACTTCTGTAAAGAGACATTTCTTGATCATATAGTGACATGCATGGCCATTGTATCATATCGTCATATCGTCTACATGAGGCGTTGAGGCTACACTGTGTGTGTGTGTGTGTGTGTGTGTGTGTGTGTGTCCTCCAAACATGTAAATAGTTTTATACTATATGCGGAAAGTATGCTTTTCACATTAACTGATTAATCACACTCTGTTTGAAACAACTTAGAAATGTGTTATTAATATGATTTAAATTATAGTGTATTTACAATTCATTTTTAAGATTGTACATTGATACGTGATTTTGATACCTTTGAATAAAAAGGAGTAAACTTTTACTTTTACAACTAGTTGGGCAGATGAATTATGTGAATTATGTAGATAATAGAGGGTGAACTTTTCTGCTCGTAATTAATGTTGCATTTTGCCAAAGACAAGAATATTTAATGTTCATTTTGCTTTTTGTATTTCAGATTTTTTATTCTAGGTTTTCTGCTTGTTTGTGTGATTAATTGTCTGTCATGATACTTTGCATATAATTTATGTTCTGTAATTTAATGAAAAAAGACCAAAAGCCTTAAAATTGTGGAGATGTAAACAATATACATAGTGTTACAGCTCTGTTTGAATATAAAACATTGTGAACACTCAGAAACAGCCTCTCTACATTCATGTAGTCAGTAGTTCCTCTTTACATCACACTGATGTCCTGATTTAAAGGATTAGTTCACTTTAAAATGAAAATTACCCCTAAATTTACTCACCCTCAAGCCATCCTAGGTGTATATGACTTTCTTCTTTCTGATGAACATAATCAGAGTTATATTAATAAATATCCTGATGCATCCGAGCTTTATAATGGCAGTGAACGGGATCGACTGAAGAAAGTGTCTCCATCCACATCCATCCATCATAAACGTACTCCACACGGGGGTTAATAAAGGCCTTCTGAAGCGAAGCGATGCATTTGTGTAAAAAATATCCATATTTAACAAGTTATGAAGTAAAATATCGCCTTTCATATTCAGCTTAGGAAGAAAGCATAACTGACATCGCGTCAGTTACACTTTTTCCGTAAGTTGAATAGGGAAGGCGTAGGTCATAGTTTAAGCTTTTTGAAATGCGAGAGTTTTACACTTTCTTTGTGAGTTGAATACGGCATGCGGTCTGGAAGCACTTTCTTCAGCTCATACTCATTGATCCCGTTCACTGCCATTATAAAGCTCGGATGCGTCAGGATATTTATTAATATCTCTCAGATTGTGTTCATCTGAAAGAAGAAAGTCATATACACCTAGGATGGCTTGAGGGTGAGTAAAGCTTGGGCTAATTTTTATTTTAAAGTGAACTAATCCTTTAAGAGACCCTTTATAACCCAAATATACTTTTACAATAACATAACAGGTTGAAAAAGTTGTGAGAACTGATTATTATAAGCAAAATGTCTTCAAATGACCTCCACAAAACTGTTATGGGTTTTAGAGATCCCATTTATAAGAACTGTATACATGCAAATAATCTTGAAATTTTTATAATTTTCCGCAGACAGAAACAACTTCATACTCTTTACTCTGGAAAACAGTCTCTATATTTCTACATTGCGTCCAGAGCATTAAATCTTGGTTTGCATACTTGGTTTTGATTGAGTCAGAGGAACATATAATTTGAAAAGAAAATGTATTATTACTTTTGCTATTTTTATTTTTACACATATCATATTGCAGTCTTTGGGACCATAAATATATAAAAGTCAGAATATGAGGGTGAAACATACGACTCGCTGAATCACACCATTCAAACATCACATGCTACATTAGACACAGCAGAGAATCGGCTCAGTTTAGGCACCAAATCCCATTTCCCCAATCTCACATCTTAAAAACACTTTTACAATTTGTTTTACACAATTTACAAAGCATTACACACCTCTTGACATTAATGTAAATGGCTCCAAATCAACAGGGATATTAAGGCTGGTTTGCAAAATTATGTTAAATAAAACAAATAAGAAAATCACATCCAGATGCTCGGCGCTGACGAATCTCGGGATAGCCGGAGGGCGAGTGTCAAGTTATATAATTCATACGCTGATTTCTCTGAGTTTTTCTTGGCCAGACAGCAAATAGAGCATAAATTTGTTCTTTAAACATCTCAAGCAGTGCCTTTCCCTCACAGTTAACAAGATATTTGATGTGTTTAATGGCTTGTGATAACTACATGCATTATTACAGAGGACTGTTTTCTTTCTTTCTTTCTTTCTTTCTTTCAAGGGGTCATGATATGAAAAACCTATTTTAGTACTAGAAGTCCTCTGCATTACCTGGGACTCGGGAGAATGACTCATCCTCAGTGACCCAAACATACCACAAAAGCCTAACTGGCATGGATTAAAAACTGGTGGATTATCCCTGAGTGTTTCATTCCAGACCCAGACAACAGAGACAGCAGAACATCAGCTTAATGACATCAGTAACATCTGGGTACAATTTTGTTAATATGACAGACTTAGACTTGAAAACATATTGTCAGTCTAGACGTTAAAAGAACATGATATTGTTATGGTTACATCACACAGAAGCTCTTAACATGTCATTTGTTATTGTTTACTCACTTGTATTTCATTTTTACACCCCGACAAGCAGACGGGTAATCTCTCAATTTGTTGTGACTGCAGCACTGACAGTGCAATGTCAGGTCGAATTATCCATTGTCCAATCAACGGTTTTGTTATACATCTGACATGACACCTCTAAACAAGAAATGTCACATTTGATATTCTCCACGTTCTATTGTTTACAGTATTTATGCGTTTTTTCATGCATATGATGCACATCTTCATCTGACAAACACACAAGAGAAGGTTTATTCACTGTAATCCTTTGAGTCCTCTGGCAACAAGGGCTAAAAGGCAGACTGCATTTTCTCTAGCGTGATGTTATATCTATTAAAGCAGAGAATTTAAAACTGTGGCATAAATCTGTGATGCTTTCCGTA